>NC_079495.1:88380668-89081959 GCF_030052815.1 Hevea brasiliensis | reverse complement strand
GAGCTGCAGGATAGACTCTGTCACACCCTACCCCTCTGTAAGGCATAACATGATCCCGTAGTATACCTAATGAATTACCAACTCCGTCTACTGATAACCCATTAAATACACTACAAGGGATTTTAAAAACTTTTCTTACTTCTTTTACAGTGGTGAGCACTATTTACAGGTATTAAAAACTTTGGTGAACTGAAGTGAAACCACTAACTCATTTGGTTTATTTGGAATTTTTGTAAAAATTTTGGCAGAGTGCCATCTGTATTTTGGACAAAATAGTTTTTCAGAAAACCTGTAAAAAGCACTTCAATAATTTTTCAAATCTCAACTCCAATACATTTCTCAACACAATAATTTATCAACTCAATTCCATAGAAATTTTTCAAAGTCTGAGATAAGGAAATATAATACAGCTTTTACAAGTCAAAACAGCTCATAATTATTTTACAACTTCAAGGTACAATTTGAATTTACAACTGCTCAAAACCAAAAGCAAAATGTACATACAGTGTCATACATTCTGATTACAAAATGCAAAATATTGGTATACTCATTATACTGGTAATCCCTCATTTGGATGTATATGCGGCCTAGTCTGCCTGTCGTCTCTCTACTGCGGCGGCAATAAAAAGCTATCGCTGAGACAATGTCTCAGTGGTGCACAACATTAACCAAATACAATTTAAATCACAATTCATAAATCATGTAAATAGTGGATACTTAAAACCAAAGTCAAATTTAAGATAATAAAGGTCAATAAGAATTTAAACTCCATTTCTCAATATCACAATAGATTTTCATAGGTCAGGTCATGTTTGAATTCAAAAGACAGTATATGTCAATGAGAGTTTAAATCCATTTCACAAACTCATAATACACATCAATAAATTACACACAGCTTAATCATGATCCATAGTTCAATTCGTCCCAAAAGCCGATGGCTAATGAGGTATTCAATTCGTCCCAAAAGTCGATGACTAATGAGGAATAACATGGCTAGCTAGCAAAAATATGAGTACTCATCCAATTCGTCCTCAACAGGCACACACCTCAACACTTCAGCCAGAGAGGGAATTCAATTCGTCCCACTAGACAAGCTAATGAGGAATACAATCAATATACATGATAGCTGTGGTTTCAAACCATTTCCAATGCTTTTCAATCAATAAGTATCCATCAATGTCATTCAAACAATTTTTCACAGTTTCAAATCATTTACAATGCTTTTCAAGCAATAAATATCCATTCAATACATTTCCACAATTTAAAACAATAATATACAAATAGTCAATAATTATTTCAATTGAAAATAATTCAAAAGAAATAGTTGTTGTGCACAAACCTCTGATATTCGTCTCCTGGTCTTGACTCAGTATTTCTTTCCCTTTTGCTGAGTCCTTGTTAACTGAGAAACACAATTTGAAGTATTTCAGTACTAAATTAAACTGTCTCCATCGATGGTGTTTGGTAAATAATGCACTGAACTCAATTATTCACTTAATTACCTAATATACCGACCCTCGATGCGTTTTAGGTAAATTAGGTTTTAGTGTCGTTAATATGTCACATTCGATACGGTTTTAGGTTTGGTACGTTTTGCCAAACTCGTTTCCTTGTTTAGTGCATTTTAATGCAACTTGCTGGATTTCGGGATACTGGTTTGACCTAGCCGGACGGCCTAGTTCCCTAGATTTTCGGGTTTTGGTCAAAACTACAAACTTGTAGATCTAGGTCTTATTGCACGCGGGGAAAAATTTCAGGTCAATCCGAATTAAGTAGACCAAGTTATGGTCATTATACTATTGCTGGTCAAATGGTACCAATTTAGGTCAATTTTAGGTCAATTTGGTCAACTTTGGTTCGGCCAGTTTTTGGACCCGAACTTGTGCAAGCTTTTTGACTTGCTTATGGTCATTTCTGGGCTTTGGTGTCTTCATAAGACTTGTAGGTATGGATCTTAACTATTCATGGTTAGAATTTCAGGTCAATTGGACCTGTTTTGAGTGAGTTATGGCCTAAACACTCACTGCTGCCCAATTGGTCATTTTTCAGGTCCTAATCCGAATTTGGTTTTTTCTTAGGTCACCTTGCAAGCAGAATTTTGTTTTTTTTTTGAAGAAAGCACATTTTTTTGCCTATTTTTCCCCCAATTGGTCTCATATACAATTGAGGTTACACATTTACACTTATTAGCTAAAATGTACACTGCCCTTGGTTACTTTACTTAACACACATCAATTACACACATTTACCTTGCAATTTGTTCACTTCCCTACCAAGCTGTTTTGGTACATTACCAAAAGCATATTCTACTTTACATTAACATTACTTTGGGCAGATTACAATTACCCTCAACACACCAAATATAATTCACATTTACAAGTTCTAAGTACCATTACATACACACCTAACCATTACAAATCTTACATACACTTTACAATATCAATCTACATACATATCCATCAATCCTTCTAGGTCAATATTCTGCCTACACTTCCATGAATACATACATTTACTCAAGTGTTCCCAAGCTGCCGAAAATTGTCCTTCAACATCAAAGTGCCCTACAATTTACCAATTCCCATCCAAGTGCATAAATCACCATATATATGTGAAATAATTCACTAGGATATTAAATCACCATGATCAACATTATTTCTCATCAATTATATGCATAATAAATCATTAAATGCGTGACCCCATGGTTGTCCAAAAATGGCTATCTCAATAACTATTTAAACTTTAAAATTTCCTTCACAAAACTAACACCCATAACATGAACATAAAGTTTAACAAAGGAATTCTCAAAGTGTAAACTTACCTTTGATTGTAACTTGCTAAACCTTCACCAAACTTCTCAAATTTGGTATCAATATCTTCCTTGTGATGTGTAGACCATTTTTTATGAAGGAACCTAAGTATTTAGAGATGAAATGAGGGAGTGGATGAAGGTTGCAAGAACACGCCCATGGAGGTTTGTTTCTTCTTCAATTCGGCTAGGTTAAGCCAAGTGAGGAAGATGACCTTTGAGTGGGAATAATCTGCCCACTTATGAGTATATTTAATCATTTTAATGTTCTTAGTGGTCCACTAAAAAAATTAAATCATATTTTAAGCTAAACTTTCACTTAATCCCACATTAAACCCTTGATTTTAGCTATTTACTTTAGGTACCACCAAATTAATTTTTCATTTTATTTTCTAAGTGTAATACTATTTATTTTTAATGGACATTTAGGTCAAAAGACAATTCGGGATGTCAAATGACCATAATGCCCCTGTTCGGATGGCATTCCCGATTTTTCGGTATTACCGGGTTTTGTCTGTTTTTCGATTTCTCACTTTTCTTTGTACTAATTATTTAATTTTTCTTTGATACTTCTAATGATATTTATACTTCAATTAATGTCTCTTTAAGTCCTAAAAATATTTTCCAGGGTTCCCCGCAGTCCAGGGCTAGTCAACCGTCCACGCCGTTACTTCTTAGTGCGGTCACCCATCGCTAGGGTTCCCGGTTCGCTTAACTTGGTTATATTTCTTTGCTATGATTTTTTTCCTTTGTTTTTCTTGTGTTTTCTTTTCTTGTATTTCATTATTTTATATCTCCTCACTCATATTAAAGTGTGGTTCTAGGCATCCTAGCTGTCCGGACAGCACTGGTCACCGGAGCAGTAGAACGCACTACCGAACTTAGGGGTGTTACAATTCTCCCCCCCTTAAATAAATTTCATCTCGAAATTTTACCTGGCATTAGTCTCTGAACAGCTGTGGGTGCTGTCTCCTCATATCCTCTTCACGTTCCCAAGTAGCTTCCTGGCCTGAATGATGGTTCCACAGCACTTTAACCAGGTGTATCTATTTGTTTCTCAGCTGCTTCACCTCATAAGCCAGAATTTTTATGGGTTCTTCCTCATATGAGAGGTCTGGATTTACTTCAATCTCTTCAACTGACAGTACATGAGATGGGTCAGATCTGTACTTCCTTAACATGGACACATGGAAGACACTGTGTATCCTTGCTAGCTCTGGAGGTAATGCCAACCGATATGCCAAAGGACCCACTCTTTCTAGAACTTCATATGGTCCGATGAAACGAGGACTCAGTTTCCCCTTTCTGCCAAATCTCATAATCCTCTTCCAAGGAGAAACTTTGAGGAATACCTTATCACCCACTGCATACTCAATATCTCTTCTCTTTAGATCAACATAGGACTTCTGGCGGTCTGATGCAGCCTTGAGCCTATCTCTGATCAATCTGATCTTTTCCTCTGTCTGCTGGACAATTTCTGGCCCAATCATCTTCCTTTCACCTACCTCATCCCAACATAAAGGAGTTCTGCACTTCCTGCCATACAAAGCTTCATATGGAGGCATCCCTATGCTTGATTGGTAGCTGTTGTTATAAGCAAACTCAATCAAAGGCAAGTGTGTATCCCAACTACCTTCAAATTCAATCACACAAGCCCGTAGCATATCCTCCAATGTCTGAATAACCCTCTCGGATCGCCATCTCTCCGTGTGGAATCTTGTCTTTGAAGTTCAATCTAGTTCCTAGGGCTCTCAAGACTACCCTGAATCTAGAAGTGAACCTAGGATCTCTGTCGACACAATTGATCTGGCACTCCATGCGCTTTACAATCTCATATATGTACAATCTGGCCAATCTTTCCAGGCTATAGTCCATCCGAACTGGTAAAAAGTGAGCAGACTTGGTCAATCTGTCAACTATAACCCATACTGCATCATGACTACTCTGTGTCCTTGGAAGTCCTGTAACAAAATCCATAGTTATTCATTCCCATTTCCACTCTGGTACTGACAAAGGATGTAATAAACCAGCTGGAACTTGATGTTCTGCCTTTACTTGCTGACAAGTTAGGCATTTGGAAACAAATTCAGCTATATCTCTCTTCATACCCATCCACCAGTAATGTTCTTTCAGCCCTCTGTACATTTTAGTTCCACCAGGGTGCATAGCAAATGGAGACTCATGTGCTTCCTTCATAATGATCTGTCTCAATTCCACATCACTAGGAACGCACATTCTGCCCTGATGTAGCAATAAACCATCCTCTCTCACAGAGAATTCAGGTTTCTTGCCCTGCTGGACTTCTTTCAGTAGCTTCTGATACTTTTCATCACTCTGAGCAGCCATTCTGATCTGATCAATCAACACTGGCTGTACATGCCATGCAACTACTGTCTGTCCCTCATCATCAATTTCTAAACTGGCATGCTGTGCTTTCAATTCATATACCATGGACAAAGGAGAAACTCTGAGACTTGCCATAGTCTTGCGACTTAAGGCGTCAGCCACCACATTTGCTTTTCCTGGCTGATAGTCTATTAAGCAATCATAATCTTTGATGAGTTCTAACCATCTCCTCTGCCTCAAATTCAATTCCTTCTGGGTACCTAAGTACTTCAAGCTCTTGTGATCTGTGAAAATGTAGCATTTCTCTCCATACAGATAGTGTCTCCAGATCTTCAGAGCAAAAACAATAGCTGCTAACTCCAGATCATGTGTTGGGTAGTTCCTCTCATATGGTTTCAGCTGGCGTGATGCATAAGCAATGACATTCCGATCTTGCATTAGTACACAGCCTAGCCCATTGTGAGAATTATCACTATAAACTGTGTATTCTTTACCCGGAGTAGGTAAAGTGAGAACTGGAGCTTCAGTTAAACACCTCTTCAACTCATTAAAACTCTGCTGACATTTATCAGTCCACTGAAATTTTACATCTTTCCGAAGCAGCTTAGTCAGTGGAGAAGATAACATAGAGAATCCCTTCACAAACCGACGGTAATATCCAGCTAAACCCAGAAAACTGCGAATTTCTGTGATGTTCCTGGGCGGCTTCCAATTAAGGATAGCTTCTACCTTGCTGGAGTCTACCTTGATCCCTTCAGCTGACACAACATGTCCCAAAAAGGAGATTTCTTTCAGCCAAAATTCACACTTCGACAATTTGGCGTATAGCTGTTTCTCCCTTAAGGTCTGCAGTACAATCCGCAGATGTCTGTCATGTTCTTCTGCATTCCTCGAGTATATCAAAATGTCATCAATAAACACCACCACAAATTGATCAAGATATGGTCTGAAGATAGTGTTCATCAGATCCATAAAAGCAGCTGGAGCATTTATCAACCCGAATGGCATTACTAGAAACTCATAGTGGCCATATTCTGAAAGCAGTTTTTGGAATACTCTGCTCTTGCACCTTCAATTGATAATAGCCAGACCGTAGATCAATTTTGGAGAATATAGCTGCACCCTTCAATTGATCAAACAGATCATTAATGCGAGGCAATGGATATCTGTTCTTTATTGTCACCTTATTCAACTGTCGGTAGTCAATGCATAAGTGGAGAGTACCATCCTTCTTCTTAACAAACAACACTGGTGCTCCCCAAGGTGACACACTAGGGCGGATGAAGCCCTTTTCAAGTAATTCTTGCAACTGTATCTTCAACTCCTTCAACTCTGTTGGTGCCATTCTGTATGGCGTTATGGAGATTGGATCCACACCAGTGAACATTAATTTCAAATCGCACTTCTCTTTCCTAAGTAATCCCGCAATTCATCGAAACACATCAGAAAGTCATGTAATCGTAGGGATGTCTTTCAATCTTTGGACTCCCCACTTGGGTGTCTACCACATGTGCCAAGTATGCTTCACACCCTTTCTCGATCATTTTTCCGCTAGTGCAAATTAAATGATGTTTGATGGCAATAGCGCCTCTCCTTGTATTATCACATCACTGCATCGAGGAGACCAAAAGTGATCTTTTCAAATTTATAGTCAATCATGGCATGATGCCTAGCTAACCAATCCATGCCCAAGATGATATCATAATCTCTGAAGGGCATTTCAATGAGATCAGATAAGAAAGTGTGTCCTTGGATCACCAAAGGACAATCTCTATACATTCTATTAACCCTGACCTCCTGTCCTAGCGGACTTGTTACTAGCACCTCAAAGTCCATTTTTGTACATGGAACAACAATGCAATCAATGATGCTAGCACTCACATAAGAATGGGTAGAACCCGGATCAAATAGCACAAACACATCTTGGTTAAAAGTTGAGAAGGTACCAGCCACAACATCAGATGTCTCTGCCTCTTCTCTCTGTCTCATGGCATAGACTCTGACTGGAGCACTATCTTGCTCTGAATGTTTTACTGTGCCTTGGCTACCTGCTGGGTTACCTCTACCCCTGCCTCTACCTCTGCTAGGTGGTTGTGAGCTCGTGACAGTGGCTCGAATCGACCCTTCTGCAGAGTAGGAGGTGGTCCAACTCGCGACCATCGTGCGGTCCTTGGCAAAGTGTCCTGTGCCTCCACAGCTTATAACAGCTCCAATAGCCTTGTAGCATATCCCACCATGATTTCTTCCACAAGTTTCACATTGGCGGGAGG
This sequence comes from Hevea brasiliensis, assembly GCF_030052815.1. Lineage (NCBI taxonomy): Eukaryota > Viridiplantae > Streptophyta > Magnoliopsida > Malpighiales > Euphorbiaceae > Hevea > Hevea brasiliensis. The sequence continues at coordinate 89,074,537 of NC_079495.1, read as the reverse complement.
ATAGGAACCTGCAGTACTCTGTGACGGATAGGGAGGTCTCATCACGAATATCTTCCCCTTCCGGACTTCTTGCCACCTCCGCCATGTCCCCATAGTTCTTCCTCTTTCCAAGATGACCACCTGGAACTCGTTTCTCTGATTTTCCTCTTTCTCTGTCTTCTCCGATCTCTTTTCTTTGGAGCGTCTCAAACTCAACTCTTTCCAACTCTAGGGCTTGAGAAACAAGTTCAGAGAAGTTAGTGTGTTTGAAGCCGAGCACTTGTACTGACATCTTGGGCTTCAAGCCGCTTTCAAACCTCTTGCATCTCTCCTGGGTAGCAAGTAAACTTCTCGCATAATGGCTCAAAGTGGAAAATTCTCTTTCATACTCACCACCGATCCGCTCTGCTTTCAAACTTAAGAATTCTTGTAGCTTCTAGTCTACATAAGCATCGTGGATGTATTTGTCTCAATTCCCGAGGAAGTCATTCCAGTGTCAAGATCGCAGTTCTACTGCATCGTGGGGAATGGTTTTCCACTACCATAAGCATCCCCTGTAGTAAGGATACCGAATATTCAAGTCCGAGCTCCTGCATACAATGAAGTTTCTTGAACACCCTATCCATCCTCTCTAACCACTGCTCACCTTCTAGAGGATCTATCGTCCCTTGAACTCAGAGCCCCATACTTCATCAATTTATCATATCGCCTTGTAGGAGATCGTGGTTGTACCATCGTGTCTCAGTATTGGGACTTGAGTAGGCGCATTACGACCATTTGTTGGAACATTGCAGCCATCTGCCGAGCGAATCGAGCAGAAATCGCTGATCGCAGGGGTTGGTGCTGCTGAACCACTGATATTATGTACAGCTGGGGCATCCCCTTGCACCTCAACCTCAATAGATTGATCGACTGAACGATCACCCTCTTCCATAGTCAATGCGAGGATTTTAGATCTCCTGAACAAATAACACAAGGATATTTACTCTCGTTAGTGCATATTTATACTGTAATGTACTGTATGTATCAAACAATGATATTGAGCAGGTGTACTATGAAGAAAGGACATTCAAATAACAGGTGAAAACAGAATTTTAAAAACTTTGCTCTGATACCACTAAAACATGTCACACCCTACCCCTCTGTAAGGTATAACATGATCCCGTAGTATACCTAATGAATTACCAACTCCGTCTACTGATAACCCATTAAATACACTACAAGGGATTTTAAAAACTTTTCTTACTTCTTTTACAGTGGTGAGCACTATTTACAGGTATTAAAAACTTTGGTGAACTGAAGTGAAACCACTAACTCATTTGGTTTATTTGGAATTTTTGTAAAAATTTTGGCAGAGTGCCATCTGTATTTTAGACAAAACAGTTCTTCAGAAAACCTGTAAAAAGCACTTCAATAATTTTCCAAATCTCAACTCCAATACATTTCTCAACACAACAATTTATCAACTCAATTCCATAGAAATTTTTCAAAGTCTGAGATAAGGAAATATAATACAGCTTTTACAAGTCAAAATAGCTCATAATTATTTTACAACTTCAAGGTACAATTTGAATTTACAACTGCTCAAAACCAAAAGCAAAATGTACATACAGTGTCATACATTACAGTACAAAATGCAAAATATTGGTATACTCATTATACCAGGTAATCCCTCGCTGGATGTATATGCACTTAGTTCCATCGCCTCTGCCTCTCTCTACCGTGATAATAATAAAGCTATCACGAGACAATGTCTCAGTGGAGCACAACATTAAACAAATACAATTTAAATCACAATTCATAAATCATGTAAATAGTGGATACTTAAAACCATAGTCAAATTTAAGACAATAAAGGTCAATAAGAATTTAAACTCCATTTCTCAATATCACAATAGATTTTCATAGGTCAGGTCATGTTTGAATTCAAAAGACAGTATATGTCAATGAGAGTTTAAATCCATTTCACAAACTCATAATACACATCAATAAATTACACACTTTTAATCATGATCCATAGTTCAATTTGTCCCAAAAGCGGAGGGCTAATGAGGTATTAATTTGTTGCCATAAGTCGATGACTATTGAGGTATAACATGGCTAGCTAGCAAAAATATGAGTACTCATCCAATTCGTCCTCAACAGTACACACCTCAACACTTCAGCCAGAGAGGGAATTCAATTCGTCCCACTAGACAAGCTAATGAGGAATACAATCAATATACATGATAGCTGTGGTTTCAAACCATTTCCAATGCTTTTCAATCAATAAGTATCCATCAATGTCATTCAAACAATTTTTCACAGTTTCAAATCATTTACAATGCTTTTCAAGCAATAAATATCCATTCAATACATTTCCACAATTTAAAACAATAATATACAAATAGTCAATAATTATTTCAATTGAAAATAATTCAAAAGAAATAGTTGTTGTGCACAAACCTCTGATATTCGTCTCCTGGTCTTGACTCAGTATTTCTTTCCCTTTTGCTGAGTCCTTGTTAACTGAGAAACACAATTTGAAGTGTTTCAGTACTAAATTAAACTGTCTCCATCGATGGTGTTTGGTAAATAATGCACTGAACTCAATTATTCACTTAATCACCTAATATACCGACCCTCGATGCGTTTTAGGTAAATTAGGTTTTAGTGTCGTTAATATGTCACATTCGATAGGGTTTTAGGTTTGGTACGTTTTGCCAAACTCATTTCCTTGTTTAGTGCATTTTAATGCAACTTGCTGGATTTCGGGATACTGGTTTGACCTAGCCGGACGGCCTAGTTCCCTCGGTTTTCGGGTTTCGGTCAAAACTACAAACTTGTAGATCTAGGTCTTATTGCACGTGGGGCAAAATTTCAGGTCAATCCGAGTTAAGTAGACCAAGTTATGGTCATTATACTATTGCTGGTCAAATGGTACCAATTTAGGTCAATTTTAGGTCAATTTGGTCAACTTTGGTTCGGCCAGTTTTTGGACCCGAACTTGTGCAAGCTTTTTGACTTGCTTATGGTCATTTCTGGGCTTTTGTGTCTTCATACGACTTGTAGGTATGGGTCTTAACTATTCATGGTTAAAATTTCAGGTCAATTGGACCTGTTTTGAGTGAGTTATGGCCTAAACACTCACTGCTGCCCAATTGGTCATTTTTCAGGTCCTAATTGCACCTAATCCGAATTGGTCATTTTCTTAGGTCACCTTGCAAGCAGAATTTTGGTATGTTTTCTCAATGAAAGTTGGCACATTTTGTGCCTATTTCCACCTCCAATTGGTCTCATACCAATTGAGGTTACACATTTAAACTTATTGGCTAAAATGTACACTGCCCTTGGTTACTTTACTTAACACACATCAATTACACACATTTACCTTGCAATTTGTTCACTTCCCTACCAAGCTGTTTTGGTACATTACCAAAAGCATATTCTACTTTACATTAACATTACTTTGGGCAGATTACAATTACCCTCAACACACCAAATATAATTCACATTTACAAGTTCTAAGTACCATTACATACACACCTAACCATTACAAATCTTACATACACTTTACAATATCAATCTACATACATATCCATCAATCCTTCTAGGTCAATATTCTGCCTACACTTCCATGAATACATACATTTACTCAAGTGTTCCCAAGCTGCCGAAAATTGTCCTTCAACATCAAAGTGCCCTACAATTTACCAATTCCCATCCAAGTGCATAAATCACCATATATATGTGAAATAATTCACTAGGATATTAAATCACCATGATCAACATTATTTCTCATCAATTATATGCATAATAAATCATTAAATGCGTGACCCCATGGCTGTCCAAAAATGGCTATCTCAATAACTATTTAAACTTTAAAATTTCCTTCACAAAACTAACACCCATAACATGAACATAAAGTTTAACAAAGGAATTCTCAAAGTGTAAGCTTACCTTTGATTGTAACTTGCTAAACCTTCACCAAACTTCTCAAATTTGATATCAATATCTTCCTTGTGATGTGTAGACCATTTTTTATGAAGGAACCTAAGTATTTAGAGATGAAATGAGGGAGTGGATGAAGGTTGCAAGAACACGCCCATGGAGGTTTGTTTCTTCTTCAATTCGGCTAGGTTAAGCCAAGTGAGGAAGATGACCTTTGAGTGGGAATAATTTGCCCACTTATGAGTATATTTAATCATTTTAATGTTCTTAGTGGTCCACTAAAAAAATTAAATCATATTTTAAGCTAAACTTTCACTTAATCCCACATTAAACCCTTGATTTTAGCTATTTACTTTAGGTACCACCAAATTAATTTTTCATTTTATTTTCTAAGTGTAATACTATTTATTTTTAATGGACATTTAGGTCAAAAGACAATTCGGGATGTCAAATGACCATAATGCCCCTGTTCGGGTGGCATTCCCGATTTTTCGGTATTACCGGGTTTTGTCTGTTTTTCGATTTCTCACTTTTCTTTGTACTAATTATTTAATTTTTCTTTGATACTTCTAATGATATTTATACTTCAATTAATGTCTCTTTAAGTCCTAAAAATATTTTCCAGGGTTTCCCGCAGTCCAGGGCTAGTCAACGGTCCACGCCGTGACTTCCCAGTGTGGTCACCCATCGCTAGGGTTCCCGGTTCGCTTAACTTGGTTACATTTCTTTGCTATGATTTTTTTCCTTTGTTTTTCTTGTGTTTTCTTTTCTTGTATTTCATTATTTTATGTCTCCTCACTCATATTAAAGTGTGGTTCTAGGCATCCTAGCTGTCCGGACAGCACTGGTCACCGGAGCAGTAGAACGCACTACCGAACTTAGGGGTGTTACAGACTCATCCAGTCTACGGTCTACTGGGCTCACGATCTGTATCTCCAGAACCTACGTGTGGCAAAAGCAACGCGCTAAGCAATAATGCTTAGTGGTGCAATAATAAAATAAAAGAAATAGCAAGAAAACAAATATGTAGTGAATGTATATGTTTTATTCGTTTTGAATTTGTACATCATTAACTTTGTCCACTTTCATTCATTTGGTTGCCCAAGTAACCTACACTGGACGACTGGACTAGATAAACGGGTAAACTGGCACTGGGTATCAAGTACCTCGGGCCGTCACACCATCGGTCACATATGTATCTCCCGGTGTGCAACAAAACAGCTAACAAGCTGTAAATAGTATTAGGCACTAGGCCAAGTCTCAACACAATGTCAAAATGGCTAAAAGCCATAAAATCACAGAATGGCATAATGCCATGTGCAGTACTGCTAACTGAACCCTATTGGCATGCCAAGCTATCCAAACCAATCTAGTTAGGTATACTAGGGCATTTGATACTTTTGAATTCTTCAATTTTTGAATTTCAAATTTTGGTGTCACTATTCACTTCATTGGTCAACAAAAATGTTGATTTTTGCATAGAAAATAGGTGCATTGGTTTTGGCACTCCCAACATACCACATTTTGCATTCAAAACTTGTTGGCATTAAGCATTAATACCATTTCTAAGCTTAAACCAAGGGAAGCAGAATTTTCAATTTTTGTAGTCCAAATTTATTATTCTATTGGGCACTGTTGCAGTGGAAATTTGAGGAAATGGTAAACATAAAAGTTGTTCCTTATTTTGTCTAGTTGAATTTATTTTTTTGAATCACTCCATTTGGAGTTTTGTAGCTCCAGATATGGTCCAAAAACCACAGCTGGCCGGATTGGAAAAACTGCAGAATTACCAAATCTACAGTACAATGAACAGTGACTGTGACTGCCATTTGGGTTAGGTTCTGGTCATAATTTGGGGTAGGTTTATTCATGAAAGTTGTTTGTCTAGGTCTTAACTTGTTGCTGTAAAAATTTCAGGTCAATTGACCATTTCTACAGTGAGTTATGGCCAAATGAACAGTTATTGTTCATTTGGTCATTTTGCAGAATTGGCTTGCAGGGTACCCGGATTGGGGCCAACTTTTGGTCCTCTTGATTTGGTCTTTTGGGCATGGTTTCTTCAGAAAAAATGTGCCATTATAAGTCTAGTTTCATGTCCAATTGGCCAAAAACCAATTGGACCAACACAGCCAAAGATATGGCAGTCCAAGTGGGCTGGAATCACAGCCATCCTGCTGCACTCATTGGGCAGCATACTCATTCACTTTGCCATGCTATATTTCAGTCCAAATTATGGTCAAATTTCCTCAAATGGTCACTAATTGACCATTAGAATGTTCTTTAACAATTTCATAAGCCAAGTCCACATTTTACTCTCAAAACCCTAGTTTCCATTATAAATTTTCACAACATGCCTTAATTACTAACTCATTCACTAACCACATGCATACATGCTTTAAACATGATCTCTAATCCACTTTAAGTCCATCAAAACACTCCATCATTGTTCCTTCCTTAGGGCTACAGAAATTCATGGTAGGCATACACACAAATTTGGTTCATTTAATTCACAAATTCATGTTGATTTCAAGTCCCTAACATGGAAAATAAGAGTTTTAAGTAGATAGGTGCACTAACCTTTAAGTGGCACTTCTTGGACTTGTATTCTCCTTAGAATTTCTCCTCTTTGTGGCTGCCTAGAGCTTCCTTAGGGTGTGTGGATTAATTTTAGTGAAGATGACTTAGGGTTTTGAGGTGAGGAAAGCATGGAAATTGAAGCTTTGAAGAACCAAAAATGGAGTTTTGGGCTAAGCAAGGTTTCGGCTGGTTTGGGAGGAAGGAGAAGGTAGCTGCTTTTTTAATCTTTTTGGTCATATTTATCTCTTTTTATTAGTTAGTTAATTGGTTGTTTGAATACAATTGGTGGTAGCTTTTAATGACATCACATTATGTCATAAATAAGCCTTTTTTTATTTTTCTTTTCTTTTCATCACTACTCAATTTTAATTTAATTTTTAGTAATGTTTATTCATATTTCATGTCATAATAATTATTTACTTAACTGGACAAGTTGGCCAAAAATCACCTCCGAAGGCGAAATGACCAAAATGCCCTCCGTTTGGCTTAACGGGTCAAAATTGTCTGTACCGATTGAAACATTTTTCTAAATATTTTCTTGGCATTCTAATGCCATAGGAACCTCAATGACCCTTATCTGAAGTCCCAATAATTATTTTATGAATTTTTACCCGGGTCCAGGGCTCCTAGTTGCGAGAACCGCAACTTGCCTCTGGTTACCCATCGCTTGGGCACCGGCTCATTTGACTTGGTTGTATTTTATTTCTAAAATTTTTACTAAATGTTTCTTATTAATATTTGAGTTAATTATGGTCCCTCACTTTAGTTTAAATATTTTTCTGGACGTTCTAGCTGTCCGGACCGACACCGGTCACCGGAACAGTAGAATGTACGGAGTTGCTACCGGGAGGTGTTACAACTCTTCCCCACTAATTTAAATTTTATCCTCGAAATTTACCTGATGCAAACAGTTGAGGGAACTGTTGCCTCATCTTCTCTTCACTTTCCCAAGTTGCCTCCTCGATGTTGTGGTGCCTCCAAAGCACTTTCACCAGTGGAATCTGCTTGTTCCTCAGTTCTTTTACTTCCCGAGCTAGGATCCGTAGAGGTTCTTCTTCATATGTCAAATCCGGTTGTATTTCAATTTCTTCCCTGGAGATGACATGTGAAGGATCTGAGCGGTATCTTCTGAGCATGGACACGTGGAACACATTGTGGATCTTGTCCAGCTCTGGTGGTAAAGCTAGCCTGTAGGCTACTGGTCCCACACGTTCAATGACTTCATATGGGCCAATAAACCTAGGGCTCAACTTACCTTTCCTTCCAAACCTCAATACCTTCTTCCACGGTGACACCTTGAGGAACACTTTGTCGCCAACCGTATATTCTACTTCCTTTCTCTTCAAGTCGGCATAAGATTTCTGTCTATCTGAGGCAACCTTCAGATTAGCTTTGATTAGTTTCACTTTCTCTTCAGTCTGTTTCACCAGGTCTGGTCCTACCAGCTTATCTTTGCCCAATTCAGTCCAGCACACTGGAGTTCTACATTTCCTCCCATACAGTGCTTCATATGGGGCCATTTGGATGCTAGCTTGGTAGCTATTGTTGTATGCAAATTCTGCCAGTGGGAGGTATCTATCCCAACTTCCCTCAAACTCAATGACACAACTCCTCAGCATATCCTCAAGGACCTGACATATTTTTCATGTTATTATTATTAGTTCAATTCAATATCAATTTCATTGGTTTCAATTGTTTACCTGGATTATCCTTTCTGATTGCCCATCCGTCTGAGGATGGAAAGCTGTGCTGAAATGGAGTTGTGTACCCAAGGATTCATGCAACTTCTTCCAAAATCTCGATGTAAACCTTGGGTCTCGATGTAAACCTTGGGTCTCGATCAGATATTATGGAAAGTGGAATTCCATGCAGTCTAACTATCTCACTCATATACAATTCTGCTAACTTCTCTAGTGAGTAGTCAGTCCTAACTGGCAGAAAGTGTGCTGACTTTGTCAATCTATCAACTATCACCCATGCTGCATCATGTTTCTTCTGGGTGAGAGGTAAACCACTTACAAAATCCATGGTGACCCGATCCCATTTCCATTCAGGTATGCGTATAGGCTGTAGCAAACCTGATAGAACTTGATGTTCTGCCTTGACTTGCTGACATGTCAAGCATTTAGTTACATAGTCAGCTATGTCCTTCTTCATACCAGGCCACCAATACTGAAGCTTCAGATCATGATACATCTTTGTACTTCCTGGGTGCATAGCATATACACTGGTGTGTGCCTCTTTTAGAATACTGGCCTTCAATTCCCCATTATCTGGTACACACAGTCTTCCTTTGTAATACAGACACCCATCTGCTTTCACCTCATAGTCAGTTGCTTTTCCCTCTGGGATTTGCTCATAATAGGCATTAGCTTCTCATCTACCTTCTGCCCATCTAAAATCTGCTGTAATAGGTTTGGCCTCACTTGCAACTCAGCCAAAATAGCTCCATCTCGAACCAAAGATAGACGGGCATTCAGTGATCTCAAAGCTGTGATGGATTTTCTGCTCAAAGCATCAGCAACTACATTTGCCTTCCCAGGATGGTAGTCAATTACACAATCATAGTCCTTCAAGAACTCAATCCATCACCTCTGTCTAAGGTTGAGCTCCTTCTGAGTTGGCAAATATTTTAGACTCTTGTGGTCTGTGTAAATGTAGCACTTTTCACCATACAAGTAATGCCTCCATATCTTCAGTGCGAAGATAATTGCTGCAAGCTCTAGATCATGGGTAGGGTAATTCTGTTCATGTGGCCTTAGCTGTCTGGAAACATAAGCGACCACCTTCCCCTCTTGCATCAATACACACCCTAACCCATTATGTGAGGCATCACTGTAGACCACAAAGTCCTTTCCTGACACTGGCTGTGTTAACACTGGTGCCTCTGTCAACATAGCCTTCAACTTCTCAAAACTGGTCTGACACTTGTCATTCCAGTCAAATCTGACATTCTTGTGTAACAACTTGGTCATTGGAGCAGCTATTAAGGAAAATCCCTTCACAAATCTCCTGTAATACCCAGCTAGCCCCAAGAAGCTTCTGACCTCAGTTGTATTTAGAGGCTTCCATTCCATCACTGCTTCTATTTTCTTGGGATCCACCCTAATCCCATCAGCTGACACTATGTGTCCAAGGAATGCAATCTCATTCAACCAAAAGTCACACTTGGACAACTTAGCATACAGCTTCTTTTCTCTCAGGGTTTGCAGAACAATCCTCAAATGCTCATCATGTTCTTCCCTGGTCTTGGAATACACCAAAATATCATCAATAAAGACCATTACGAACCGATCTAAGTGTGGATGGAAGATACGGTTCATAAGGTCCATGAATGCCGCTGGTGCATTTGTTAGGCCAAAGGGCATCACTAGAAACTCATAATGCCCATATCGGGTTCTAAATGCAGTCTTTGGCACATCTGCATCCTTCACCTTCAACTGATGATACCCTGATCTGAGATCAATTTTAGAAAATACTCCTGCTCCCTTCAACTGATCAAACAGATCATCAATTCTAGGCAACGGATATTTGTTCTTCACATTCACTTTATTCAACTGCCGGTAATCAATGCATAGCCTCAAAGTCCCATCCTTCTTTTTCACAAACAGCACTGGAGCTCCCCATGGTGACACACTAGGGCGTATGAACCCCTTATCAAGCAACTCTTGCAGAAGTTTTCAACTCTCTCAATTCGATGGGTGCCATCCTATAAGGAGCAATGGAAATGGGTCTTTGTGCAGCGGTGTCTCAATAGCAAATTCGACTTCCCTTTCTGGTGGCAAACTAGGCAATTCTTCAGGAAATACCTCTGGGAAGTCTCTTACTGTGGGTATATCACTCAAGTTTGGCTTAGCCTGCCTAGTATCCACCACATGTGCTAGGTAGGCTTCATAGCCTTTTCTCATCATTCGTCTTGCAACTGTGGCTGAGATGACATTGGACAAGAAATCTGTCCTTTCCCCCACAACTGTGATCTCATTACCCTCTGAAGTTTTCAAAGAAATTCTCTTCAATTTGCAATCAACTATTGCCTGATGACGTGACAACCAGTCCATTCCCAAAATCACGTCAAACTCATGGAAGGGAAACTCAATCAAGTCTGCCAAGAATTCATACCCCTGAATCCTTAATGGGCAACCCTTGTACACTTTGTTCACTACCACACTGTGGCCCAATGGATTAGTGACCAGAATATCTTGGTCACTCTCCCCTACTAGTATCCCCCTTTCTACGGGTAAGTTGATGCAGATGTATGAATGAGTGGATCATGGATCCACCAATGCATGCACAGGTGTAGTGTAGAGGGAGAACGTACCCCTGATGACGTCCGAGGCATCTTGCTCCTCCTGAGCTCTAATAGCATAAGCTTTTGCAGGTGGTCTGCTGTCAGGCCTCTCTGCTGGGTCAGATGCAGGCCTTTGTGATGGTCCCACAGCCTTAGATTTGCCAGATTGTCTACCCCTCTGTGGTGCAGGAGCAGGTCTGTCTGCTTGTGTTGGAGCAGCTGTAGTAGTTCTGCGTGGACAGTTCCTTAACTGATGCTCTGTCGACCCACACCTTAAGCAGGCACCAGTCACTCTCCAACACTCCCCCTTATGCCATTTCAGGCAGTGTGGACATGCAGAAGTTGCTGGGGCTGGTCCCTTGAATCCCATCCCTGGAGAGCTGCCCACAGATGGTGTGGACTGACCTCTCCTAGGGGTAAACTGTGGCCTGGGCCCCTGAGACTGACCCTGACCTTGTGGCTGACCCGAAATCTGTGCAGGTGGACCCTTGAACTTCTTCCTAGGTGCAGGAGATGAGCTAGACTGACCCGGGCCCCTCTTCTGCTGTCTATCTCTTATGGTCTGCTCACTTATTCTTACTTTTTCAACCTTTATTGCAACTTCCACTAACTTGGTAAATTATGTGATTCCCAGGGCAGTGAGCTGGATCTTTATGTTGTCATTTAGTCCCTCTTCAAATCTCTTACACCTTTCGGCTTCATTAGGGACTATCTCCCTTCCATAGCAGCTCAATCGGACAAATTCCTTCTCATACTCGGCCACTGACAACTGTCTCTGCCTCAGATTAATAAACTCTCTTCTTCTCTCTTCTAGGTATACAGTACCCACATATTTCTTCTTGAATTCGGAGAGAAAGAAGTCCCAAGTTATAGTTTCTGGCTGCACTTCACTGGATACTGTGTCCCACCATTCGTAGGCATCATCTTGCAACAAAGATATGGCAGCCTCTAGGTTTTGCTCTGGAGTGCAGTGGAGTTGTTTTAAGACTCTGCCTGTTCTGTTCAACCAATTTTCGGCTGCAACAGAATCATCTTCTCTCTTGCCAAAGAAATCCACTGCTCCAAACTTTCTTAGCCTTTCCAGGTGTGATTTCTGCTGTGGAGCTGGTGGTGGTGGTGGTGCTGGCGCTGGCATTACCCCGGCCATTTGTCTAAAGAAATCGGCCATTTGCTTGAACATGGCCTGTGGAGGCTGAGCAGGCTCTGCCTGAGCTGGCAGAGTAGGTTCTCCCCTACCCCCAGTCTCAGCTGCTGCAGGTGGAGCATGACTCTCCACTTCCTCCTCGACTGCTCTCTGTGATGTAGGGTCCATATCCTATTCAAAATAAGAAAGATAAACAGATCTGCATTAGTGTCACCTCGACTCTTACAAATGCAATGCATGGTATGGACTCAATCTAGGCCCAGAAACGCCTAAACCGTGCTCTGATACCACTAAATGTGACACCCCTTACCCGTACAAGATATACGAGTAAGTAATGCCACACGGTGTACCGGCACACTCTAATATACCTTAATTAATTTATATCATGCTTTTGAATATAATTTATGAAATATAATTTATTTAAGCCATTTATCGAAATTATTATTTATTAGAGGTTCCGAAAATTTTAAAGAAAATCCGGTAGAGTGCCGGCTAAAAATGGAGAAAATAGTTCTTCGGAACCTGTGAAAAACACTTCCAATATTCATATTCAATCATTCTCAACAATTTTCAATTTCAGTTCTCAATCATCCATCACATATGATAATCAAGTATAAATCACAAATAAACATTCTCTTTTCCATTCACAAACACAATTCTCATTATTTACATGATCATCAAAATACATTTCATAAATTCAACTACATATGAGAAAATGAAAATTTAGTTACAAAATACCAAAATGACACCTAGTGTCCTACCATTGCACTGCAGAAGTTGAGGTGACAGGGACACTGTGCAGAGCTGCAGGATAGACTCACCCAGTCTGCGGTCTACTGGGCTCACGATCTGTATCTCCAGAACCTACGTGTGGCAAAAGCAACGCGCTAAGCAATAATGCTTAGTGGTGCAATAATAAAATAAAAGAAATAGCAAGAAAACAAATATGTAGTGAATGTATATGTTTTATTCATTTTGAATTTGTACATCATTAACTTTGTCCACATTCATTCATTTGGTTGCCCAAGTAACCTACACTGGACGACTGGACTGGATAAACGGGTAAATTGGCACTGGGTATCAAGTACCTCGGGCCGTCACACCATCGGTCACATATGTATCTCCCGGTGTGCAACAGAACAGCTAACAAGCTGTTAATAGTATTAGGCACTAGGCCAAGTCTCAACACAATGTCAAAATGGCTAAAAGCCATAAAATCACAGAATGGCATAATGCCATGTGCAGTACTGCTAACTGAACCCTATTGGCATGCCAAGCTATCCAAACCAATCTAGTTAGGTATACTAGGGCATTTGATACTTTTGAATTCTTCAATTTTTGAATTTCAAATTTTGGTGTCACTATTCACTTCATTGGTCAACAAAAATGTTGACTTTTGGATAGAAAATAGGTGCATTGGTTTTGGCACTCCCAACATACCACATTTTGCATTCAAAACTTGTTGGCATTAAGCATTAATACCATTTCTAAGCTTAAACCAAGGGAAGCAGAATTTTCAGTTTTTGTAGCCCAAATTTACTGTTCCATTGGGCACTGTTGCAGTGGAAATTTGAGGAAATGGTAAACATGAAAGTTGTTTCTTATTTTGTCTAGTTGAATTTCTTTTTTTGAATCACTCCATTTGGAGTTTTGTAGCTCCAGATATGGTCCAAAAACCACAGCTGGCCGGATTGGAAAAACTGCAGAATTACCAAATCTACAGTACAATGAACAGTGACTGTGACTGCCATTTGGGTTAGGTTCTGGTCATAATTTGGGGTAGGTTTCTTCATGAAAGTTGTTTGTCTAGGTCGTAACTTGTTGCTGTAAAAATTTCAGGTCAATTGACCATTTCTACAGTGAGTTATGGCCAAATGAACAGTTACTGTTCATTTGGTCATTCTGCAGAATTGGCTTGCAGGGTACCCGGATTGGGGCCAACTTTTGGTCCTCTTGATTTGGTCTTTTGGGCATGGTTTCTTCAGCAAAAATGTGCCATTATAAGTCTAGTTTCATTTCCAATTGGCCAAAAACCAATTGGACCAACACAGCCAAAGATATGGCAGTCCAAGTGGGCTGGAATCACAGCCACCCTGCTGCACTCATTGGGCAGCATACTCATTCACTTTGCCATGCTATATTTCAGTCCAAATTATGGTCAAATTTCCTCAAATGGTCACTAATTGACCATTAGAATGTTCTTTAACAATTTCATAAGCCAAGTCCACATTTTACTCTCAAAACCCTAGTTTCCATTATAAATTTTCACAACATGCCTTAATTACTAACTCATTCACTAACCACAAGCATACATGCTTTAAACATGATCTCTAATCCACTTTAAGTCCATCAAAACACTCCATCATTGTTCCTTCCTTAGGGCTGCCGAAATTCATAGTAGGCATACACACAAATTTGGTTCATTTAATTCACAAATTCATGTTGATTTCAAGTCCCTAACATGGAAAATAAGAGTTTTAAGTAGATAGGTGCACTAACCTTTAAGTGGCACTTCTTGGACTTGTATTCTCCTTAGAATTTCTCCTCTTTGTGGCTGGCTAGAGCTTCCTTAGGGTGTGTGGATTAATTTTAGTGAAGATGACTTAGGGTTTTGAGGTGAGGAAAGCATGGAAATTGAAGCTTTGAAGAACCAAAAATGGAGGTTTGGGCTAAGCAAGATTTCGGCTGGTTTGGGAGGAAGGAGAAGGCAGCTGCTTTTTTAATCTTTTTGGTCATATTTATCTCTTTTTATTAGTTAGTTAATTGGTTGTTTGAATACAATTGGTGGTAGCTTTTAATGACATCACATTATGTCATAAATAAGCCTTTTTTTTTATTTTTCTTTTCTTTTCATCACTACTCAATTTCAATTTAATTTTTAGTAATGTTTATTCATATTTTATGTCATAATAATTATTTACTTAACTGGACAAGTCGGCCAAAAATCACCTCCGAAGGAGAAATGACCAAAATGCCCTCCGTTTGGCTTAACGGGTCAAAATTGTATGTACCGATTGAAAAATTTTTCTAAATATTTTCTTGGCATTCTAATGCCATAGGAACCTCAATGACCCTTCTCTGGAGTCCCAATAATTATTTTATGAATTTTTACCCGGGTCCAGGGCTCCTAGTTGCGAGAACCGCAACTTCCCTCTGGTTACCCATCGCTTGGGCACCGGCTCATTTGACTTGGTTGTATTTTATTTCTAAAATTTTTACTAAATGTTTCTTATTAATATTTGAGTTAATTATGGTCCCTCATTTTAGTTTAAATATTTTTCCGGACGTTCTAGCTGTCCGGACCGACACCGGTCACCAGAACAGTAGAATGTACGGAGTTGCTACCGAGAGGGTGTTACACTGATACTACTAAATGTGGCACTCCTTACCCGTCTACTGTATAGCCGACCAAGATATGCCACACAGTGCACCGGAACACCATCTTTTAACTCAATTATTTTTATCCTTCCTTAATTTATTTCTTCATGGTTATGAAGTGCAATTTGTGAAGTTTGTCTCATTTAAGTTATTTATTGAAATTATAAATTCATTTGAGGTTCTGATAATTTTTATAGAAAATCCGGCAGAGTACCGGCTAAAAATAGAGAAAACAATTCTTCGGAACCTGTGAAAAACACTCCCAAATATTCATCAATATTCTCAAACTCCAATAACCATCAACATGGTCTCAACAATTTTCAACATTCACAACCATCTCAAGTTTTCAACATAAGTCCACAATTTCGTTTAGATCAAAATCAAATTTAATTTCATGAAGATATTCTCAAATTATATTAATTAATGAAATTTTACAAAATATGTGCATCAACATATGATTACATAAATTTACTATTTACATGAGTTCATAGTTTAAAAATCACAAACTACTACCTATTACAAAATGCGAGTACAAAATTTCAAAAGGAATCTAAAGGTCCTACCATTGATGCACTGCAGATGAGAGGTGACACGGACACTATGTAGAACTATGAACGGCCTCACCCAGTCTGTGGTCTACTGGGCTCTCTGTCAGTCTCTCCAGAACCTACGCGTGGCAAAAAGCAATGCACTAAGCAATAATACTTAGTGGTCTCAATAATAAAATAAAAAGAACTAAAAGAAAATAAATATGCAGTTTATATATTAATGTCTCATGCAGACAAATTTTTGAAAATTATTTATAGTCTATTTATTTGACACTTGTTATATCAATGATTTCATTAAATTTATCAACTTCCATTTTTGGTTGCCCAAGTAACCTATGTTGGATGACTGGACTGGATAAATGGGTAAATTGGCACTGGGTACTAAATACCTTGGGCCGTTACACCATCGGTCACGTATGTATCTCCCGGTGTGCAACAGAACAGCTGATAAGTTGTAATAAACATTAGGCACAAGGCCAAGTATCATCATAATATCAGAATGGATAAAAGCCATAAAATCACAGTTTAATACCCCGAACCTCCGAGTTATGAATAGTACAATTTTTGGTCCGTGACTAGTACTATTTAAAGACACCTTAAGGACAAAAAATAAATAGAAAATTAATTGAGATAGACACAATAAAAATTCAAGTGACCCAAAAATATAAGGATTCATCCGGTATATTGAAAAAGAGGGATTATGACCCGATAAGGGGTATTTTGGTCAATTCACCTCAAGAGTTGACTTTTGACCAAAATATCAATTAAATTAAATTAAATTAATGAATTGAATTATGGGGTAAAAATTGAAGAAAAATTCAAGTAAAAATATGTAAGGAAAAATTTAAGAAATGAAAACTTAAACTTTCATTTCTATTATGACAAAATTAAAATGAAGGACTTATGCGCTTTTGATAATTAAATTTAATTATTTAATTAAAAGGAAAAATTAAGTGTAAATGTAAAAAAAAAAAAAAGGAATAAAAATTTAAGTTTAATTATCCTTATGACACAATTAAAATTTATAATTTTAATAAACTAATTTTGGGGTTATATATATATAAAGACAAATGTCTTCTTCATTTTTATTTTTTCATAAGGTGCCACCACCCACTCTTCTCTCTTCCTCTCTCTCTCTCTTTCTCTTATTCTTCCACTTCTTCCCCTTATTGATTTTCCCTCCCAAGTTTTAATTCCCTTAAATTCCCTTCATAAATCCCATAACCCACTAAAAGAAAATATCAAAGAGAACTTTGATTGAGGCATTGGAGCAAGAAGAGCAAAAGAAATTGGAAGAAAAATTGAAGTTGGAAAGAAATCACTTGAGGTAAGTTTCTTTTCATGTTAAATTAGTTGCATAAGCCTTGAATGAAGTTAACTTATGATGAAATTTCATGAGAAATTGAAAGGAAACATGCATGAAACCTAAACTAGGATTTTGGTTAACTTAGGGAAATTTAGTGTTTTGATATATTTTAGTTAAATTGATGATAAATCTAAGTTAAATTGAGGTAGTATGCATGATTGAGAGTAGTAAGATTTCATGGGATTGCATAAATTGAATTATGGAAGATTAGGGTTCATGGAAAAATTGGGTTTTGGTGCTAGAGAGTGAAATTGGTGTGTGTAGTGTTAAATTATGATCATTTCAGGTTTATTTAGTTTGAATTGACATTGGGTTGATGAATGGAGACTAGGGAAAATTACAAACTTTGGTGTTTGAAAATTATGGGTTTTGTGTTAGGAAGTGCCATTAATGTGTCAATGCTAAATTATAGTCATTTTGGGTGAATTAAATGTGAATTGAGGTTGGTCAGAGGGAACAATTGAAGAAATGAAAAATTGAACTTAGGGTAGAATTTTGCACACTGAATTTAGTATGTTTGGAAGCCCATAACTTGAGCTACACAACTCCAATTGGTGTGAAACCAATTAGAAACGAAACTTAAGACATAGGGCTAGAATTTTCGTGAAGATACCCTGCCCCGAAAATGACCTTAAGCTACCCGAAATGAGCCTTGAAATGGGAGATAAAATTCTGGAACCTGCAGAATTTGACTATATGAACAGTAAATTTTGCATAGCCATAACTCTCTCTAGAAAGCTCTGATTTAGGTGATTCTTGAACCGATGGAAACCTAAGATATAGTAGAACATTTCATATGAAGAACTTGAGGCCAAATTATGGACTTAACCCAATCAAATTACTGAGCAAAATTGAATCACCAAATCTGTAGAAATCTGAAAATCTACAGATTTACTATATAAACAGTAAAGTTTGCATGGCCATAACTCTCTCTAGAAAACTCTGATTTAGGCGATTCTCAAACCGATGGAAACCTAAGACATAGTAGAACATTTTGTATGAAGAACATTAGACCAAATTATGGAATTAACTTGATCAAATTGCTGAACGAATTTGGATCGATAAATCTGCTAGAACTGAATCTGCAGTATGAATAGTGATGTGAACAATAACCGTGTATTGGTCATAACTTGAGCTACATAGCTCCAAATTAGGCAATTCAGAAAGGAAAATAAAGTTAAGACCTAAATGAACAATTTTTATGAAGAACAGCTCACCAAATTATAATCGAAACTAGGTAAAAATTGGGTTCAAATATTG
Organism: Hevea brasiliensis; assembly: GCF_030052815.1. Lineage (NCBI taxonomy): Eukaryota > Viridiplantae > Streptophyta > Magnoliopsida > Malpighiales > Euphorbiaceae > Hevea > Hevea brasiliensis. Next base: position 89,056,068 of record NC_079495.1, on the reverse strand, counting down.
GGGCACCAAGCTGTCCCAAAACCAAAATATTCTAAAATTTTCAAAGCTAACTTGGGATGCATTAGACATGCATGTAATGAGTTCTTGGCAGCAATTGAGATTGGTATTGAGGTGTTCTATTTGTGTATTTTCAGTAGAAAAAGAAGTTGGAATGGACAAGGAGAAGTAAGTAACAAGGAAGGAGAATTATTGAAGGTTTGTGCACAACTAACCTTTTCTTCGTTTTTTAAACTTGTAAATTGCTTGGAATGTGTTAAATTAAATGAGTTTTCTTTGAACAAGTTTACTTTGACTAAAATATGGTTTTTCTCTTGCATTTAAGAAATTTAGGTGTTGCCACCTTTATATGGATATTATGATGAATTTAAATGTGTTTATTGGTTTATAAATGTGATTGTTGAGTGGGTAATTTTTGGAAACTGTTTTGAAACCACAGTTAGCATGACAGTCCCTTTTGAAACTCTCTAGTAGTAACGACTACTTGGGGTTGATAATTGATATTGATTATATCTCCCATTAATAACGGTTAGTGGGGTAAGACTACATGAGTACTCATTAGCTAGCTAGCCCTTACCTCATTAATAACGGTTAGTGAGGTTGAGATTGCTTTGTCGTGGTGTACAACACGACACTGATCGTAAAATTTTGTGTCATGGCCTAAACTGTGTGTTGATGTTGGCAACACTAATGCTTTGTGAATTGTGATTTATGAAGTGTGATTTTTCTTTTGAAATGTTATTCCAATAAATGCCTCTTATGGACTTAGAACTATTGTAAAGTTTTCATACTTAAGAAAAATGTGATTTATTATGCTTTGACAAATTGTGTTTTACCTTAAGTTTTAAAGTTAATAGTTGTGCACCACTGAGTGATATACTCAGCGATAGCTTCTTTATGCTGTCGCACATAAGGGAAAGGAGAAGACTGCCGAGTAAGAGACTTGGAAGCAGCATTTTGGTATTAATTGTGGGTATTTATGTTAGGTATACCATTGTGATTCCTTTGGATGTATTTTGTTCCTATATGTATGGATGTATGGATATTGAGCAATTTGTATTAAAAAGTACTGCATTACTAAAGTATTTTGAGTTTATAACTATTTGTATTTTATTTTGAGACTTGTGAAAATGTAACCTTTACAATATTTAGTCTATCTTTATTTCCAATGAATGTTTATATGGAATTTTAGCTATTCTCATGCAGTTTTCCGCAAAAGAATTGATAAGATAAAAAGCTATGATTTGTTTTAAAATCCTTTGTAGCATAACTAATGGGTTATCGGTAGGTGGAGTTCGGTAATTCATTAGGTATGCTATGGGAACATGTCATGCCTTACCAAGGATAAGGTGTGACACACAGAATGGCATAATGCCATGTGCAGTACTACTAACTGAACCCTATTAGCATGCCAACCTATCCAAATCAATCTTACTAGGTGTACTAGGGCACATTATAAAGTTAGTGATTGAATTTTTCATGTTTTACATATAAGGTTACTATTCATTTTACTATTTAGATCAAATTATTGATTTTCCAATGCATAATAGTTACATGAGTCCTAATCACATAAATTTACCACATTTTGGTTCCCAAAAGTGTTGGCATTAGTTGCTAATCCATACTTCTAACCAATGGAGAATAAATCAAAATTTCAATTTTTGGGTGCTAGAGTTCACAGTTCCATTAGGTCATTCTACAGTGAGAATTTGGAGAAGTGTTCTCAATCAAAGTTGTTCTTTGTTGTATCTAGTTATATTTCACTTTTTGAATCACTCTATTTGGAGTTTTCTAGCTCAAGATATGCCATTTTGTGCAAGGCTGGCGGGATTGGTATCTACCTAGAAATTCTGGGCAGAATACCATTCTGCCAGATTTGGTAGTTCAACTTTAGCCAATAATTTCATTTGGTTAAGTCCACAATTAGAGTTTGTGTTCAACATAAAAGTTGTTCTAAATTGTCTAAACTTTTTATTGATATAAATTTCAGGTCAATTGGACCTTTCACACTGAGTTATGACCAAATGAATGAACACTGTTCATTTGGTCATTTTGCCCAGGCAGAATGTAAGTTACCCAATTTTTAGGGCATTCTAAGTTTGTTTTGTGGATAGGGTTCCTTCATCAAAGTTGTGCCATTATGTATCTAATTTCATGTTCAATTGGCCTTGCACCAATTGAACCTACACAACTCAAGTTATAGCTACCCAAACATGCTGGACTCACATCCAGACCTGCAAGGCACTCAAGGCAGCACCTCTAACCTCAATTCCCATGGCACAATTCACCTCAATTCCTACTTAAACATAACCAAATGGTCACTAATTAATCATTAGAATTTCCTTTCACCAATACATGAGCAAAACCCTAGGTTTTTCCCAAACCCTAACTCCAACAATTTTAATTCTCTATATATATACAATCCATGAATTAAAACACTAAAATCATGTTCAATGGCAACCATACACAACTATTATGCAATCAAATTGGCACTAACCTTGTTGGAGCTAACTCACAAGCTTGCAAAACCTTCCTTTTCCTTCTTCTTTTTGCTGGCTAGAGATAGTTTAAGGTGTGAAGGAAAATTTTAGTGAAGAGAATGAGGGATTTTGAGGTGAAAAGGAGTGGGGTATAAAGCTTGATAAAGCTTTAATGGAGGAATAGAGATGGGTTTCGGCTGGTATGGCTAAGGAAGAAGAAAGTAGATTTTCTTTTCTTGTTTTTCTTCCATTTTATTTTTTTTATTTGTTTTAAGTGGGCTTAGTTAAATGTGATTGGTGGAAATGGTTTAATGACATCATGTGATGTCAAAATTTAAATTTTCATCCATTTTCAATTCAATTTTTAGCAATATTTATTCATATTTTATATCATACAAATTATTTATTTAACTGGACAAGTTGGCCAAAACTCATCTCTGAAGACGAAATGACCAAAATGCCCTCCATTTGGCTTATCGAGCCAAAATCGTCTATACCGATCTCAAAAATTTTTTAATTATTTTCTTGGCATTCTAATGACATATTACCTCAATGACTCTTCTCTGGAGTCTCAAAAATTATTTTATGAATTTTCTCCGGGTTTAGGGCTCCTAGCTGCGAGGACAGCAACTTCCCACTGGGTTACCCATCGCTGGGGCACCGGCTCATTTAACTTGGTTGTATTTTATTTCTAAAATTTTTCCTACATTTTTTTCTTGTTAATATTTGAGTTAATTATAGCTCCTCACTCTAGTCTAAATATTTTTCCAAACTTTCTAGCTGTCCGGATTGAAGAAACGGAAGTGCGATAAACACAAGTTTATACCATTGAATTCAAAAATTTTCACTTAAGGTCATATGCATCATGTAAGATTTATTTTTTATCTATTTGATTTCAATGATAAACAACATATTAAAACACTTCTAATATGTTTTTGGATCTGTATTTGCCATTTAAGATTTTAAAATTAATCAGATTAATTTTAGAACCATAGATTAAATCAAGAACAAATACACTAACATCTTGATGTACTACAGTGCATTTGTGCCTTTCAGGTGCGTCTTCAGGACACCAGATGTTGTCCCTCTAGCTTGTCCACACCAAGAACACCTATGGCAGCCCTTGAACAACTTCTAAAGCTTTTTCTATTAATTAGAAAATCAAGTTCTGCCTTTTAAGAGATTAAAGATGTAAACAGGACACTGGAAACGATTTCTAGTATTTTTAGTTCAAGAGATTGTTTGCTAATCTCTTGGAATTGGTGAGAGATGAAGAAAAAGAGAAGGGAGACTCTTGGGTGGTGGCACCAAAGATGAGGAGCTGCTGGTTATGTTATTTTTAATTCATAACAACACTATATAGCTAGGTCAACACATTAAACCCTTGCCACATGTCACCCTCTGATTGGTTCTAGGTTTAATTAGCCCAATCACATTGTGCCAAGTGTTAAATCTTTATTTAATCTTAATTTTAATCATCTTACATGATTAAAAGACATTTGGCAAGCTTATGTGTAATGCCATGTGTCACCATCTCATGGTGCCACATGTCACCCTGTGAAATGACCAAAATGCCCTAGTGTCTTAATTTTGAGTTCTCAACCCAAAATAATTATTTATCTTATTCTAATCAATTTCTATCAAATATAAATTAATTAATTAATCTTTATTAATTAATTTTTCATTAATTAAATTCATATTTAAATACTTTAAATATAAATTAAACTTATACTGTGCATCCAATAATCTAGATTTGGTTTCAAGTCATGCTAGGGACTTTGCAATCTAATTGCAAACCAAACCTATTTAATTAGGTGATAACTTGTGTATGTGTGTGACTTACTAGGCTCATCACTAATTGGTAATGAGACATGATATCAACTCTTAATATCATCAGAACTCTTTCTTACCATAAATGATTTCTCTAAATCATTTTATGTACCTCATAGACCATGGTTAACACCTAGCATAGTATGCCATGGCCACCCAATTAGTAATAAGGTTTACCTTAAATGAACCTATAATCATATGTTACCATGCACTAGAATCTCTCTATTACAAAATCCCAACTCAAGCTGGAGTCATGGTTTATGTCAAACTCCATTTGCTATGAATATTATGTTCTCTTTTAATTCCAGTTCTTGATTAAAAAGATTTTTCTTATCAGAAACTCTTTTCTGATTAAATCTATCTGTCCTGGCTAGGAACTTGAAACATCAAGAACAATTAAATGAACATAGGATTTTATCCTTATTTACTTAGAGGAACAGATTCCATCTTGATTAACACCTACCTCCATATATAACTAGTAGGAGCCAACACATGCCCATATACCCATACACAGTACAAATATGAAAGCAGTATCAAACTCAAACCACCTATCTACAAGATAACTGTGCTATCTCAAGTCTAAAGATTATATGCACTGATATGAGTTATGACAATGCATTGACAAGAGTAAACTCCATGTGCTTGTCATAAGTGTCACTGGTTCGACCCATTTATCATGTATAAGTGCCTATCATGTTTGTTATATGGCATGAGACTCACCATTCCATCTTATTTATATCTCATATAAATAACTTGGGAACAAACATGAATACAATCTTTCTGGATAAGTCATGTCCTTATTATGAAGTATCCTCGATTGTGAACCTATTTACGATACTTTATACTAGAAATACTGTCACTCATATTCTTAACAACTTAAGAATAGAATTTCTAACAAAATATCAATGGACCTTTTCTATTACACATAAATATATTATGTAAACGAAAAAGTGGAAATGCCTTTTATTAATAAAAACATATACAAGATACATACTAAATGATATGTTCTAGGGCATACTACTAACACGGACCGACACCGGTCACCTGAACAGTAGAATGTATGAAATTGCTACAGTGAGGGTGTTACAACTCTTCCCCTCTAATTTAAATTTCGTCCTCGAAATTTACTTGATGCAAACAGTTGAGGAAACTGTTGCCTCATCGTCTCTTCACTTTCCCAAGTTGCCTCCTCGATGTTGTGGTGCCTCCAAAGCACTTTTAAAGGTGGAATCTGTTTGTTCCTCAACTCTTTCACTTCCCGAGCCAGGATTCGTATGGGTTCTTCTTCATATGTCAAATCTAGTTGTACTTCAATTTCTTCCATGGAGATGACATATGAAGGATCTGAGCGGTATCTTCTTAGCATAGATACGTGGAACACATTATGGATCTTGTCCAGCTCCGGTGGTAAAGCTAGCCTGTAGGCCACTGGACCCACACGTTCAATGACTTCATATGGGCTAATGAACCTAGGGCTTAACTTACCTTTTCTTCCAAACCTTAGTACCTTCTTCCACGGTGACACCTTGAGGAACACTTTATCGCCAACTACATATTCTATTTCTTTTTTCTTTAGGTCGGTTTAGGATTTTTGTCTGTCAGAGGCAACCTTCAGATTGGCTTTGATTAATTTTACTTTCTCCTCAGTCTGTTTCACCAGGTCTGGCCCTACCAATTTATCTTCGCCCAATTCAGCCTAACACACTTGAGTTCTACATTTCCTCCCATACAATGCTTCATACGGGGCCATTTGGATGCTAGCTTGATAGTTATTGTTGTATGCGAATTCTGCCAGTGGGAGATACTATCCCAACTTCCCTCAAACTCGATAACATAACTCCTCAGCATATCTTCAAGGACCTAACATATATTTCTTATTATTATTATCATTTCAGTTCAATATTTGTATTAATTCAATTGGTTTCAATGTTTACTTGGATTACTCTTTCTGATTGCCCATCCGTCTGAGGATGAAAAGATGTGCTAAAGTGGAGTTGTGTAGCCAAGGATTCATGCAACTTCTTCCAAAATCTCGATGTAAACCTTGGGTCTCGATCAGATATGATGGAAAGTGGAATTCCATGCAGTCTAACTATCTCACTGATATATAATTCTGCTAACTTCTCCAGTGAGTAGTCAATCCTAACTAGCGGAAAGTGTGCTGACTTCGTCAATCTATCTACTATCACCCATACTGCATCATGCTTCTTCTAAGTGAGAGGTAGACCACTAACAAAATCCATGGTGACCCAATCCCATTTCCATTCAGGTATGCGTATGGGCTGTAGCAAACCCGATGTAACTTGATTTTCTGTCTTGACTTGCTGACATGTCAGGCATTTAGTCACATAGTCAGCTATATCCTTCTTCATACCAGGCCACTAATACTGAAGCTTCAGGTCATGATACATTTTTGTACTTTCTGGGTGCATAGCATAAACACTGGTGTGTGTCTCTTTTAGAATATTGGCTTTCAATTCTCCATCATTTGGTACACACACTCTTCCTTTGTAGTACAGACACCCATCTGCTTTCCCCTTATAGTCAGTTGTCTTCCCTTCTGAGATTTTGCTTATAGTAGCCATTAACTTCTCATCTACCTTCTGCCTATCTAAAATCTGCTGTAGCAGGTTTGGCCTCACTTGCAACTCAGCTAAAATAGCTCCATCTCGAGCCAAGGATAGACGGGCATTCAATGATCTCATAGCTGTGATGGATTTTCTGCTCAAAGCATCAGTAACTACATTTGCCTTCCCAGGATGGTAGTCAATCAAACAATTATAGTCCTTCAGGAACTCAATCCATCGCCTTTGTCTAAGGTTGAGCTCCTTCTGGGTTGGCAAATATTTTGGACTTTTGTGGTCTGTGTAAATGTAGTACTTTTCACCATACAAGTAGTGCCTCCATGTCTTCAGTGCGAAGATAATTGCTGCAAGTTCTAGATCATGGGTAGAGTAGGTCTGTTCATGTGGTCTCAGCTGCCTGGAAGCATAGGCGACCACCTTACCCTCTTGCATCAATACACACCCTAACCCATTATGCGAGGCATCACTGTAGACCACAAAGTCCTTTCTCGACACTAGCTGTGTTAACACTTGTGCCTTTGTCAACATAGGCTTCAATTTCTCAAAACTGGCCTGACACTTTTCTTCTAGTCAAATCTGACATTCTTGTGTAACAACTTGGTCATTGGGGCAGCTATTAAAGAAAATCCCTTCACAAATCTTCAGTAATACCCAGCTAGCCCCAAGAAACTTCTAACCTCAGTTGTATTTCTGGGAGGCTTCCAGTCCATCATTGCTTCTATCTTCTTAGGATCCACCCTATTCCCATTAGCTGACACTATGGGTCTGAGGAATGCAATCTCACTTAACCAGAAATCACACTTGGACAGCTTAGCATATAGCTTCTTTTCTCTCAGGGTTTGCAGAACAATCCTCAAATGTTCATCATGTTCTTCCGTAGTCTTAGAATACACCAAAATATCATCAAGAAAGACCACTACGAACCGATCTAGGTATGGATGGAAGATATAGTTCATAAGATCCATGAATGTTGCTGGTGCATTTGTTAGGCGAAAGGGCATTACTAAAAACTCATAATGCCCATATCGGGTCCTGAATGCAGTCTTTGGCACATCTGCATCCTTCACCCTCAGCTGATGATACCCTGATTTGAGATCAATTTTGAAAAATACTCCTGCTCCCTTCAATTGATCAAACAGATCAACAATTCTAGGCAACGAATATTTGTTCTTTACAGTCACTTTATCAACTATCGGTAATCAATGCATAACCTCAAAGTCCCATCCTTTTTCTTTACAAATAGCACTGGAGCTCCGCATGGTGACACACTAGGGCATACGAACCCCTTATCAAGTAACTCCTGCAACTGGATTTTCAGCTCCTTTGTAGGCGCCATCCTATAACGAGTAATAGAGATTGGTGCTGTACCCGGTAGTATCTCAATAGCAAATTTGACTTCCCTTTATGGTGGCAAGCCAGGCAATTCTTCAAGAAACACATTTGGAAAGTCTTTTACTGTGGGTATGTCACACAGATCTGGCTTAGCCTACCTAGTATCCACCACATGTGCTAGGTAGGCTTCACAGCCCTTTCTCATCAGTTTTCTTGCAACTGCGGCTGAGATGACATTAGACAAGAAATCTGTCCTTTCCCCCACAACTGTGATCTCATTACCCTCAGGAGTTTTTAAAGAAATCCTCTTCAATTTACAATCAACCATTGCCTGATGACGTGACAACCAGTCCATTCCCAAAATCACGTCAAACTCATGGAAAGGCAATTCAATCAGGTCTGCAAAGAGTTCATGCCCCTGAATCCTTAATGGGCAACCTTCATACACTTTGTTCACCACTACACTGTGGCCCAATGGATTAGTAACTAGAATGTCTTGGTCACTCTTCCCTACTAGTATCCCCCTTTCTACGGGTAGGTTGATGCAGATGTATGAATGAGTGGATCCTGGATCCACCAATGCATGCACAGATGTGCTGTAGAGGGAGAATATACCCCTGACGACGTCCGAGGCATCTTGCTCCTCCTGAGCTCTCATGGCATAAGCTCTGGCAGGTGCTCTAGTCACTGGCCTCTCGGCTGGTTCAGATGTAGGTCTCTGTGATGGACCAGCTCCCTCAGATTTATCGAACTTCCTACCCCTTTGAGGTGCAAGGGCAGGTCTATCTGTTTGTGCTGGAGCAGCTATAGCAGTTCTACATGTACAATTCCTTAACTGATGCTCTATCGACCCATACCTTAGGCAGGCACCCGTCACTCTCCAACACTCCCCCTTATGCCATTTCAGGTAATGTAGACAAGCAGAAGAATCTGGCACTGGTCCCCTGAACACTGTCCCTCTAGAGCTGCCCACTGATGGTGTGGACTGACCTCTTCTAGGTGTGAACTGTGGCCTGCGCCCCTGGGACTGACCCTGACCTTGAGGCTAACCTAAACTCTAAGCTGGTGGACCATTGAACTTCTTCCCAGGTGCAGGAGATGAACTAGACTGACTTGGACCCCTCTTCTGCTGTCTCTCTCTTCTGATCTGCTCACTTATTCTGACTTTCTCAACTTTTACTGCAGCTTCGACTAACTTGGTGAAGTCTATGATTCCCAAGGCAGTGATCATTATCTTTATGTTATCATTTAACCCCTCTTCAAATCTTTTACACTTCTCGGTCTCATTAGGGACTATCTCCCTTCCATAATGGCTTAATCTAACAAATTCTTTTTCATACTCTGCCACTGTCAGCTGTCTCTGCCTCAGGTTAATGAATTCTCTTATTCTCTCTTTTAGATATACACAACTCACATACTTCTTTTTGAACTCTGAGAGGAAGAAGTCCCAGGTTATTTGTTCTGACTGCACTTCACTGGACACTGTATCCCACTATTGATATGCATCATCTTATAGTAGAGATACAGCAGCTTCTAAGTTTTGCTCTGGAGTGCAGTGGAGTTTTTTTAAAACTCTTCCTATTCTATTCAACCAGTTCTCAGCTGCAACAGAATCATCTTCTCTCTTACCAAAAAAATTCACTGCTCCAAATTTCCTAAGTTTTTCCACATGATATTTCTGCTATGGAGGTGGTGGTGGTGGTGGCATTACCCCTGCTATTTGTCTGAAAAACTCAGCCATTTGCTGGAACATGGCCTGTAGAAGCTGAGTAAGCTCTGCTGGTGCTGGTGGAGCAGGTTCTCCCCTACTCCCAGTCTCAGCTGCTGTAGGTGGAGCATGACTCTCCACTTCCACCTCAACTGCCCTCTGAGATGTGAGGTCCATATCCTAATCAAAATAAGAAAAACAACAGATCTGCATTAGTGTCATCTCGGCTCTCACAAATAAAACGTATGGTATGGACTCTATCTAGACCCAGAAATGCCTAAACCGTGCTCTAATACTACTAAATGTGACACCCCTTACCCATCTACTGTATAGCCGAGCAAGATATGCCACACAATGTACCAGAACACTATATTTTAACTCAATTATTTTTATCCTTTCTTAATTTATTTCTTCATGGTTATGAAGTGCATTTTGTGAAATTTGACTCATTTAAGTCATTTATTGAAATTATAAATTCATTTGAGGTTCCGATAATTTTAATAGAAAATCCGGCAGAGTACCGGCTAAAAATGGAGAAAATAGTTCTTCGAAACCTGTGAAAAAACACTTCCAAATATTCATCCATATTCTCAAACTCCAATAATCATCAACATGGTCTCAACAATTCTCAACATTCACAACCATCTCCAGTTTTCAACATAAGTCCACAATTTCATTCAGATCAAAATCAAATTTAATTTCATGAAGATATTCTCAAATTATATTAATTAATGAAATTTTACAAAATATGTGCATCAACATATGATTACATAAATTTAATATTTACATGAGTTCATAATTTTAAAATCACAAACTACTACCTATTACAAAATGCGAGTACAAAATTTCAAAAGGAACCTAAAGGTCCTACCACTGATGCACTGTAGATGAGAGGTAACACAGACACTATGTAGAACTGTGAATGGCCTCACCCAGTCTATGATCTATTGGGCTCTCTGTCAGTCTCTCCAAAACCTAGGCGTGGCAAAAAGCAAAGCGCTAAGCAATAATGCTTAGTGGTGCCAATTGTCGACACCATATTTTGGCCGATCAACAAAGTCATGGGACTTTAAAGCTGCTCTCAGCTGTTGTCCTTCGATCATAAATGACTTTTCCGAACTCACCAATTGCTCGACCATGAAATAAATCGATCCCATTCTTAGTTAATAGTTTTCTGATCTCTTATTACAAATAGTGCGGAACTTCATTTGGCTAATGTTAGGATTGGGTTCTAACTTGAATGCCCCAAGTATTAAAGTGAAGTTAAGGTCTCTATCCGGTCTAATGATGATCTCGATCTTTAGAATTCAAATTAATGTCCAAACTTTCCAATTCCAATGTTTTAAAGTCTTATCCGGTGCTTGGTCGTGGCTTAGTCCGATCTCAAGCTTATGTATACTGTTTTTCTGATTTTTTATACTTAGGTTAATGGTTGCTTTTAAGTTTACTGTCCAACACATTTAAAGCAATTAAGTACTCATACAATTTGGACATTCTCCGATCTTGTCAAGAAATTGAACAAAAGGACTTCATTGCATTTCAAAACAAAATTTACAAGTCATTCGGCTGGAGGGTCTCCCCCAGCCTATTCTCTAAGTACATCATCATTTCTCTCATTATATCTCTCTCCCTCGGGCTCCTCCTCACTACCCTCTTCATCTCTAGGAACAAGATCAACCATCCAGGAGAAGTCTTCCCCAGGATAACGCCTTTTGAGCTCAGCCAGAAGGTCGCCATGTGCATTCACATAAGCGCCAGCTTCCCTTGTCACGGCCTCCTCTTCTTTCACTTTGAGCTCCTCAGTGAGACGAGAGACATCGGCAGTTTGGCAGGTCTGAGCTTCTTCTAGTTCACGCTCCAGTTTGGCTTTCTTGTCCTCATAAGATTTTGTCCGACCCTCAATCTCGGTGATATAGTCTTGAGCAGATGAAAGTTAGGCTCGGGCGGAAGCGGCGTCCTGGACTGCCTTCAGAATTTCCTGCCTCAGGAAGTGAGCTTTTTCCCTGATTATGTGTTGGTTCACCAAGTTCTCCACACTCAAGCTCATTATCTGAGCCAAGAGATTATCAAGGCTATCTGGGGTCAGCCTGTTCTGATAATCTTGAAGGCATATGGTGGCACCTAAAACTTTGGCCAAGCCCGGATTCCCCCGAACTGAGCTATTCTTCTCGAGAGAGTGAATGAGGACCTGGGCGCCACGAGAAAGGGGCCTTACAGTAGGCTGAGAAGATCCTCCCTCAGCACTTGAGGAAATAGGTGGAGGTGGCGGTTCTTCCTGTCGAGGAGGGGAAGGAGCGATCTCCACCTTTGGGATCGACAGTTCTGAAGGTCGGGACAAAGAGCCCGATACTTCTCCAGAATCTCGCCTTAGCGTCTGGGATGCCGCAGCGATCTTCATTTCTCGCACCTTCCGGGAGACCTCTCTTTTCCGCTTGGGGCTCTCCTTTGCGCTTTCGCCTCCAGCCATTCCTGCACGGAAAAATAAGTTAGTGAGATCACCTGAGTCAGGAGGCTAAAGGTTTAGGTTATACTGATCCTGGGTCCGAGGTCAAAGAGCTGTAGTTCATAATCTTTGTTGGCGATCATCCTCATAAGCCACCACCTCAGTTAGGCCATTACGGCATATGGGCAAGAATACTTTTGGGTGGCCGCCTGCTCCTTCAATTCCTTCACCATGGCATCCTCGTCTCTATTCAAAGTGACCTTTTTTGGAGCCGAAGGGACCAGGTATTGCCAGCTGCATGGGAAACCTTCAAAGCCATTCAGGTTCTTGTTCCTCAATATAAAGAACCGGTTCTTCTAGTTCTTCAGTGAAGAAAGAAGGTCGGTAAAAAGCCCACAGTGCGGCTTGGCTTGGAAGAACCAGTACTCATCGTCCTTCCGACGAGAAAGTCTATGCAATTCAACAATAACCTTCGCTGTAGGTTTGAGCTTCTTGGCTCGGCATAAGCCCCTAAAAGCCACCAGAATTCGCCATGAGTTCGGATGAACTTGGGCTACACATACATGGTGGAACTTCATAAAAACCTTCAAGAAGTCGTTAAGCAGGAACGAAGCCCAACTTTTAATTGCTCTTCATACACCATGATCGCATCATTTTCTTCAAAGAAGTGATCAGCTCGGAGATCGCCATGGCATCTGATAAGCTCATAAGAGTCAGGCCGAAAGTTGTACTCTTGACTAATGGACGGTAACTCATCCACGGGATGATTTTCTTTCCCCGAAGTAGAGGCTCGTTTGGATTGAGCCACCTGACAATGAATTGGGGCAGAGGTTGCAAAAGGTTCAGGTCATCCACTTGGCCTAATTATCTCAGCTTCGTCTGATGTCCATGAGATGTGAATGGAAGGCAGACTAGCAGCTCTTTGTGTTAGTAGTATGCCCTAGAGCATATCATTTAGTATGTATCTTGTACATATTTTTATTAATAAAAGGCATTTCCACTTTTCTGTTTACATAATATATTTATGTGTAATAGAAAAGGTCCACTGATATTTTATTAGAAATATTATTCTTAAGTTGTTAAGAATATGAGTGACAATATTTCTAGCACAAAGTATCATAAATAGGTTCACAATCAAGGATACTTCATAATAAGGACATGACTTATCCAAAAAGATTGTATTCATGTTTGTTCCCAAGTTATTTATATGAGATATAAATAAGATGGAATGGTGAGTCTCATGCCATATAACAAACATGATAGGCACTTATAAATGATAAGTAGGCCGAACCAATGACACTTATGACAAGCACAGGGAGTTTACTCTTGTCAATGTTTTGTCATAAATCATATCAGTGCATATAATCTTTAGACCTGAGATAGCACAGTTGTCTTGTATATAGGTAGTTTGAGTTTGATACTGCTTTCATAGTTGTACTGTGTATGGGTATATGGGCATCTGTTGGCTCCTACTAGTTATATATGGAGGTAGGTACTGATCAAGATGGAATCTGTTCCTCTAAGTAAATAGAGATAAAATCCTATGTTCATTTAATTGTTCTTGATGTTTCAAGTTCCTGGCCAGGACATATAGATTTATTCAGAAAAGAGTTTTTGATGAGAAAATCTTTTTAATCAAGAACTAAAATTAAAAGAGAACATAATATTCACAGCAAATGGAGTTTGACATAAACCATGACTCCAGCTTGAGTTGGGATTTTGTAACAGAGAGATTCTAGTGCATGGTAACATATGATTATAGGTTCATTTAAGGTAAACCTTATTACTAATTGGGTGGCCATGGCATGCTATGCTAGGTGTTAACCATGGTCTATGAGGTTCATAAAATGATTTAGAGAAATCATTTATGGTAAGAAAGAGTTCTGATGATATTAAGAGTTGATATCATGTCTCATTGCCAATTAGTGATGAGCCTAGTAAGTCACACACATACACAAGTTATCACCTATTTAAATATGATTTAATTAATTAATTAAAGAGTTTAATTGATTAATTAAATAGGTTTGGTTTGCAATTAAATTGCAAAGTCCCTAGCATGACTTGAAACCAAATATAGATTATTGGATGTATAGTATAAGTTAAATTTATATTTAAAGTGTTTAAATATGAATTTAATTAATGAGAAATTAATTAATAGAGATTAATTAATTAATTTATATTTGATATAAATTGATTAGAAGAAGAAAAAATAATTATTTTGGGTTAAGAACTCAAAATTAAGACACAGGGGCATTTTGGTCATTTCACAGTGTAACACGTGGCACCATGAGATGGTGACACATCGGATTACACATAAGCTTGCCAAATGTTTTTTTTTAATCATTTAAGATGATTAAAATCAAGATTAAATATAGATTTGACACTTGGCACAATGTGATTGGGTCACTTAAACCTAGAGCTAATCAAAGGGTGACATGTGGCAAGGGTTTAATGTGTTAACCTAGCTATATAAGTGTTGTTATGAAAAAGAAAAGCAACCAGTAGCCACTCCTCTCCTTAGTCACCCCATTTTGAGGCTCTCCATCTATTCTTCTTCATCTCTCATCAATTCAAAGAGATTAGCCATCAATCTCTTGAATTAAGAACACTAGAAATTGTTTCTAGTGTCCTGTTTACATCTCTAATCTCTTAAAAGGCAGAACTTGAATCTCTAATTAATAGAAAAAGCTTTAGAAGCTGTTCAAGGGCTGCCATAGGTGTTCTTGGTGTAGACAAACTAGAGGGACAACATCTGGTGTCCTGAAGACAAATCTCAAAGGCGCAGACACGCTGCAGTGCATCAAGAGGTTAGTGTAATCGTTCTTGATTTAATCTAGGGTTTTAAAATTAATCTGATTAATTTTAAAATCTTAAATGGAAAATAAAGATCCAAAAACATATTAAAAGAGTTTTAATATGTTGTTTATCATTGAAATCAAATAGATAAAAATAAATCTTGCATGATGCATGTGACCCTAGGTAAAAATTTTTGAATTCAATGGTATAAACTTGTGTTTTTCACGCTTCCGTTCCTTCAATTGGTATCAGAGCCACTATATTTGCCATTTAGATTTATGTTTATATGATTTAATTGTGTGTTTGATCATGAGATCAAAAGTTCATTGCTGGTTGCAAAGCCAAGGTGGTAGCAAAAATGATGAACACCATGGTGCGCATGGTTGATGCACCACAATGGTGTGCAAAGGTAAATGGATGGTGAATGTGTAATTGTTGTATGATCTAAGATCCATTTTATGTCTAATTAAATTTTTTAATTATAATTTTTATCACACAATTAAATTATGATTCAAATCAGAATTTTAAAAATTTTTTGTATGTGATTCAAATCTAAATTTTAAAAGTTGTTTGAATGTGATTCAAATCTGAATTTTTAAAGTTGTTTGAATCATATTTAAATCTGATTTTTTAAAATTGATTGAATAAAATTCAGATCTGATTTTTAAAAAATGTTTGAATGTGATTCAAATCTGATTTTTTAAAAAATGTTTGAATGTGATTCAAATCTGAATTTTTAAAGTTGTTTGAATGCGATTCAAATCTGAATTTTTAAATTTGTTTGAATGAAATTCAAATATGAATTTTTAAATTTATTTGAATCATATTCAAATCTGGATTTTTAAGTTGAATATGAGATATTCAATTTAATTTAAGTATGTATGTTTTATTTAATTGTTAAATAGTGATATGCATGATGGATGATCATGGACTATAAAAGACCAATGTGATTGGATTTATTTCTTTTATGTTTCTTTGGGATTGTAAATTAATTTATTTATTTTAATTTATTTTAGGCATGTATTATTAAGTTTGTAATAATTTTTGGGTAGTAATTTCATTTATTTAAGTTCTTGTAAATTCGCCTTGGTATGCCAAGGATTACTATGTAATATTGGATTGCAAGAAGTTCAAGGAGGTCAAGAGCATTGGTGGGACCAGTGGGAGGAAATCAAGATCAAGTGTTGATTATGTACTCCTTCAGCAACTCTTGTAAAATGAATGAATGAAATGCACCTAGGAATGCCCTGATTCAATTCTTGGTGGCTCAGAATTGAATCCCTTAGAAAGTCCATGATCATACCATATTTATTGCTTATCCATGAATGCATGAGATGTATGGGAATGTATGCTATTATATGATATATGCATGCTAATTGGATAATGTGCAAAGTGAGACCTTAATAGTAATTAGAATAACCATAAAATCTTCTAAACAAATGATTAAGTTGGAAATGCTATAATTAAAGTAATTATAACATAGGCCCTCCATTGGGGCAATTATTTTAAGAAATTTTAAATAGTTGCATAAGATGCAATTAATTTAAGAGATTTTCTTAAGAATAATTGTTAAGCATGAGATGTTGTAAATATGTAAATAGTTTGGTGGCCAATATTGGATGTACCAGAGGACATTAAAATTATGTGCATAATTACTGGCTCAATGGGATCAACTTAACTAATGCAAGATAAGTCAATAATGGATGTACCTGAGATTTTGAGCATTAGGGGCTAGGTAAAGGATTGAACCTCACATGAGATGTGATGGGTAAGGAGTTACTCACTTATAGTTTATTGTAATTCCAATAATGGATGTATCTGAGGATGATCAATAGAATTATAAGAATTCAAGCACCCACTAGAAATCCATCCAACTATGATTTCCGTTTTCTACTTTGGAAGTGTAGGATTCGCTAAGTTAGTGGGAGGACCAATTTGATTAAAAGATCATAATCATTTTGGTTAATTACATGATACATTTACTAATTAATCTGGTTATTTTCTGCAGTTAATTTTCTGATAAAAATGAGCACAGAACAACCACCACCATCCAATATCCTTGCAAGCATACTTGATCGCAATAGGTTGACAGGACCTAATCTGTCTGATTGGCTAAGAAATTTGAAACTTGTCTTGAAACTTGAACATATAGGATATGTTCTAGATTTAAATGTTCCTGGTCCCTTACCTCCAGAGGCCACACAAAAGGAACATGAAACTTTGGATAAGTGGAAGGAGCATGATATGAGAGGTAAGTGTTACATGCTTGCTTCCATGAGTAATGAGTTACAAAAGCAGCATGAGAACATGTTGAGTGCGAGTGAGATCCTCTTTCACCTACAAGAGTTATATGGTGAGCACAGCAGGAATGCTAGGTATGAGATATCTAGATAGCTATTCCGTATGAGGATGTCTGAGGCACAGAATTTTGGGGATCATGTCCACAAGATGATTCGGCTGATTGGCTAGTTGGAACATCTTGACTTCAACATGGATTTCCAACTATAGACGGATTTGATCCTTCAGTCCCTTCCTGAGTTTTTTGGGAATTTTGTGACAAATTTCCATATGACTCAACAGGAATGCACCTTAGCTGGTTTACTCAACATGCTGGTTATTGCCCAAAAGAATATGCCGGGCAATAAAGGAAAAGAGGTAGCTTTGATTGCATCTTCTTCTGCTGGAAAGTCCAACAAGAAGAAGGGCAATAAGAAAAAGAAACCTCAGAATCCTGGTCCTTCGAAGAAAATAGCTAAACATAAAAGGAAGACTAAAGCTAATGGAGGCAAAGGAAAGTGTTTCCACTGCCAAAAGGATGGGCACTGGAAAAGGAACTGCCCAGAGTATCTTGCTTCTCTGAAGGATAAGAAGGATACACCTTCGGAAGGTATGTCCATATCTTGTTATTTAGATTCTGATGATACTCATAGTTCATCTACAGCTTGGGTTTTAGATACTGGTGCCAGTACTCACATTTCTAATGATATGCAAGAACTAGCAAATAGTAGAAGCTTGCGTTCTTAAGATATTAGAGTCCGATTTGGCAATGGCTCAATTGTTGAAGCTTTAGCCATAGGATCTAAATCTTTTTACATATTTGGGCATGTTTTGTGTTTGGATAATATTTTATATGTACCTGATGCTTTTAAGAACATCATTTCTATATCTAGTTTGACTAGAAATGGCTATGAATTTTAGTTCACAGATGATGTTTGCAATATTTATTTTGGAAATAAATATGTTGGTCCAGGTTATATGAATGATGGTCTTTATTATTTGGATAATAATGACAAACACAAATTGAATGCAAGTGATCTAAAAGAATGCAATGCCATGGTGAAAACCAACTCAAGTTCAAAATATATTTGGCACTTAAGATTATGTCATGTTACAGAAGATAGGATTGCAAAACTGGAGAAAATGGGGATTCTATCCTCATTGGGTTCTGAGCCTACTCCAACTTGTGAATCTTGCCTTCAGGCAAAATGACTAGATCACCCTTTGTTTGACAAGGGCTAAGAGCTGAAAATATTTTGGAGCTAATACATAGTGATGTATGTGATCCATTTAAAGAAATGGCTAGAGGGGGCTTTCATTATTTTATTACCTTTACTGATGATAAATCAAGATTTGGGTATTTGTATTTGATGAAATACAAACATGAATCCTTTGAAAAGTTTAAGGAATTTAAATCTGAAGTAGAAAATCAAACAGGAAAGAGTATTAAAGCTCTTCAATCAGATCGTGGAGGTGAATATTTGAGTACTGAATTTGATGAATACTTGAGAGAGCATGGCATTGTTTCTCAGCTGACTCCTCCAGGAACGCCACAGCTGAATGGTGTATCTGAAAGGAGAAATCGTACCCTATTGGATATGGTACGTAGTATGATGAGCTATACTGATATGCCAATCTTCTTTTGGGGATTTGCATTAGAATCAGCTTTATATATTCTGAATAGGATTCCATCAAAATCAATTTCTTCCACACCTTATGAGATATGGCATGGAAGAAAACTAAGTCTTAAGCATGTTAAGATTTGGGATTGTCCAGCTTATATCAAAAAGCTGAACACTAATAAATTGGAGACCAGATCAGAAAAAGGTCGATTTGTTGGATATTCAAAAGATCGTTTTGGATATTATTTTTATTTGCCTTCTTCACAAAAAGTTGTGATAAGTAGAGATGCCACATTTCTTGAACAACAGTTTGTTCAAGAAGGAGGCAAAGGAAGGCAAATAGAGTTAGAATTAGAGAATTTTGACCAACCAATAGATCAGATGGATATAGATCCATCTAGTCAACCTATACCCATTGATGAAACATCTACAGCTGTTCCTCATAGAACAACCAGGGTATCTCACCCACCAGTGAGATATAGTTTTCTTCATGAAGAAGAACAAGAGTTGTCTACTCATGAAGAAGTAGATCATGGAGATGATCCACTTACCTATGAAGAAGCTATATCAGATATAGACTTTTCAAAATGGATTGATGCTATGAAATCCGAGATTGATTCCATGTATAAGAATCAAGTTTGGGATCTTGTTAACCCACCTGAAGGTATTGTACCTATAGGGAACAAATGGGTTTTCAAGAAGAAAATTGGTTTTGATGGAAAGGTAGAGACCTATAAGGCAAGGCTAGTAGTGAAAGGGTTTCGCCAAAGGCAAGGAGTCAACTATGAGGAGACTTTCTTGCCTGTTTCCATGCTTAAATCAATTAGGATTTTATTAGCAATAGTTGCATACTATGATTATGAGATTTGGCAGATGGATGTCAAAACAGCTTTTCTCAATGGATACATTGAAAAAAACATTTTCATGGAACAACCTAGGGGTTTTGAATCCGAAGATGGTTCCAAGGTATGCAAGTTAAAGCGATCCATTTATGGGTTGAAATAAGCTTCGAGGAGTTGGAACATTCGTTTTGATGAAGCCATTAAATCCTTTGGTTTTATAAAAAATGAGGATGAGCCATGTGTATATAAGAAGGTTAGTGACAGTGCTATCACTTTCCTTGTCTTATATGTGGATGACATACTGTTGATGGGTAATGACACAGGTATGTTGACAACTATAAAGGTATGGTTGTCAAATACATTCTCCATGAAAGACTTAGGAGAGGCAACCTATATTCTTGGGATTCGCATATAAAGAGATAGACCGAAAAGAATAATTGGTTTATCCTAAAGTCTATACTTGGAAAAGGTGTTAAAGAGGTTTAACATGCTTGATTCCAAGAGAGGATTGTTACCAGTGAGACATGTTATTTTATCTCTATTTACTTAGAGGAACAGATTCCATCTTGATTAACACCTACCTCCATATATAACTAGTAGGAGCCAACAGATGCCCATATACCCATACACAGTACAAGTATGAAAGCAATATCAAACTCAAACTACCTATATACAAGATAACTGTGCTATCTCAGGTCTAAAGATTATATGCACTGATATGATTATAGGTTCATTTAAGGTAAACCTTATTACTAATTGGGTGGCCATGGCATGCTATGCTAGGTGTTAACCATGATCTATGAGGTTCATAAAATGATTTAGAGAAATCATTTATGGTAAGAAAGAGTTCTGATAATATTAAGAGTTGATATCATGTCTCATTACCAATTAGTGATGAGCTTAGTAAGTCACACACATACACAAGTTATCACCTATTTAAACATGATTTAATTAATTAATTAAAGAGTTTAATTGATTAATTAAATAGGTTTGGTTTGCAGTTAAATTGCAAAGTCCTTAGCATGACTTGAAACCAAATATAGATTATTGGATGTATAGTGTAAGTTAAATTTATATTTAAAGTGTTTAAATATGAATTTAATTAATGAGAAATTAATTAATAGAGATTAATTAATTAATTTATATTTGATATAAATTGATTAGAAGAAGAAAAAATAATTATTTTGGGTTAAGAACTCAAAATTAAGACACAGGGGCAATTTGGTCATTTCACAGTGTGACACGTGACACCATGAAATGGTGACACATCGGATTACACATAAGCTTGCCAAATGTTTTTTTTTTTTAATCATGTAAGATGATTAAAATCAAGATTAAATATAGGTTTGATACTTGGCACAATGTGATTGGGTCACTTAAACCTAGAGCTAATCAAAGGGTGACATGTGGCAAGGGTTTAATGTGTTAACCTAGCTATATAAGTGTTGTTATGAAAAAGAAAAGCAACAAGCAGCCACTCCTCTCCTTTGTCACGCCATTTTGAGGCTCTCCATCTATTCTTCTTCATCTCTCATCAATTCAAAGAGATTAGCCATCAATCTCTTGAATTAAGAACACTAGAAATTGTTTCTAGTGTCTTGTTTACATCTCTAATCTCTTAAAAGGCAGAACTTGAATTTCTAATTAATAGAAAAAGCTTTAGAAGCTGTTCAAGGGCTGCCATAGGTGTTCTTGGTATGGACAAACTAGAGGGACAACATCTGGTGTCCTGAAGACAAATCTCAAAGGTGCAGACACGCTGCAGTGCATCAAGAGGTTAGTGTAATTGTTCTTGATTTAATCTAGGGTTCTAAAATTAATCTGATTAATTTTAAAATCTTAAATGGCAAATACAGATCCAAAACATATTAAAAGAGTTTTAATATGTTGTTTATCATTGAAATCAAATAGATAAAAATAAATCTTGCATGATGCATGTGACCCTAGGTGAAAATTTTTGAATTCAATGGTATAAACTTGTGTTTTTCACGCTTCCGTTCCTTCACTTTGACCCTCAGTGCCACTCATTTTCACAGAAAACAAAAGAAATTAACTGAGAAAAGAATCAAAGACCTTACCGAAATGTGATCAATGCCGGGAAACTTGAGAATGCAAGAGGAAATGTTGAGAGTGCTAAGCAAAGTGTTGAAAGTGACATAAGGGAGCAGCTGATTGACCCTCCCACTATTTATACCCGTATGAGCATTTAATGCTCACAAAGTCCCAAGCAGCTCATTGGTTAGAGGAATCGGCTCGCTTTCCTGACACGTCACGGGAAGGTTCCAGAAACACAATAATAAAATCGAATAAAATGAGATCAGTTAGCTAGGGATCGGATTGGGCAAATTTTCAGAGCCACAGATCGGCTAATGACGATTTAGTTAGAGATCAGATCGGATATGCACATCAAAGATCGGAAAAATAACTGATGCAATAAATAAATAATAACCTTTAAATAAGATTTCATTTCATTTCAAAAGATTAGATTACATCAGTTGGGGGATCTCAAAAGATTGGATTACATTATTTGGGCAATCTCTAAAGATCAACACTACATCTCACCTAGTAGCGGCCTATGTCAAAGCCTAGTCTTGTGGCTAAATCAAAAGATGTGTTTGATCAGAAAGCCGGCCACAAGTATTGGATAGATGTGCAGCTCAGATAGGGTGACTATGACTCTCATGATGGTAAGCGGAGTCATCGTCGATGTCATCGACCATAACTGAGTTGCAGTTGGGACGCCTTATGTGGTGAGGAGCCAAATGAACTTCAAGAGGCGGTCACCAACATTAAGATTAAAATTAGCAGTACTCTTGCCCAAGATCGGCCCACCAATTATACTAGTAGACCGATTCGAGATTGGCATGATCGTCATTTTCAATCTTGATCGGTAAATTAGTCTGATTCCCTCACTGTCATCAGATATTGTTCTCATGATTCTTCGATCGCCGAGATCGTAAATTTTTAAGCAAGGGGCAAAGAAAACAATCGAAAAAGATCAATAGCAGTCACCATAGTCGGAATTATTACCGGAGAAATTAGAATCAGAGAAATCGAGAAACTGAAGGAGAAGTGAAGTGTAAAGAGGCTTTCTCGTGGGTGCATATATGTAGGGCTTGAGCATTTATTGCATACAGAAACCAAAGCAGATGCATCGGTAATCGAAGAATTAATTGCTTTGACCTAGGCAGGACGGATAAAGATGAAGAATCTAGAATGGGAGAGATTGAGAAGCGGTGGGGGACCCAATATGAGAAAGATCGGAAAAGAAGAGGATCTTAGTAGAGAGATCAGAAGGAATAGAGATTGTAAAGCATGGAGAGGATAAAATGACTTCCAATAACTCTCTTCATAATCAGAGCCGAGTTAGTTAAAGCGTTGCAGGTGTGATTAAATCTTCACCACACGCCTCATTTGCAGAATCGCCCACATTGCTAATAGACGCCAAAACAGTTATGGCAGTCCTGTATATCTCAATCTCTACCGTTGATCATACTTGTAAGGACAAACCCGAAGCCTTTGGATCAAAAGCAGACAACAGGTTCGGCGCTTTTCATTCCCAGCCCTCAGATCCATCCTATAAGGCAAAACCCTGAGTCGTTGGATTAAAAGGAGAAAGGACAGATATTCTGAATAGGATCGCAGCCCTCCATTTTGATTCCCTTTAATTTTCAGACATCGGATCATGTACCTTTGAATCCAAACCCTCTGTCTCCCCGAGGAAGTTCCTGACCCTTCATTAAGAGCACCCATTCTCTATAAATACTTGCATGCAATATTATAGAAGGGACGGACGAAAAAAGGTGGTGGAGATTATAGTGGAAAGGCTCTAAAATTTAATTCAGTCTTGCTACTTTGCCGTTCTAAGCTTTCATAAAATCGAGAAACTTCAGAAACTAGTTTTCTTAAGTATCTCCATTTAAGGAGTTTTGGACCCTGAAATTCTTCATTTTTAGTATGTTCATTTACTCTACGATACCATTTTTTTTTCAGTCTCGTCTCCACCACCCAAATACCAGCATATTATTCTCCAAGCTTGATCTCATTTCGACCAGATTATCATCGCTTAGGCTCAACTGTATTCTGACCAGGTTCTCATTATTTCGAAGTAAGTATTAGTCCCTGGACCATCAGCTTACAGCTCTACAATATTTGTGGTCCTGGAGTTAGTTCAATAGCCTCAACCTCCTACAAGTAAGTGTCTAGACTGTCACTTTACCAAATGCTCGTGTTTTATTTTCTTTACTTTTATTCTCAAAATTTCCATTAAGTTCAATTGCACTAAAAATCCCAACGTAGATTATTCAGGCTGATAATTATTTCTTGAGTTTACTTCTTCTATTCATTCATAAACTTTATTTATTTCTTTTTAGTTTTCATTTCCTTCGAAAATAGGTGTTCTGGTCATGGGCAAATTTTAGGTAACTTAAAAATATATTGGTAGAAGTATCTTAACCTGAAAGTTTTTCCTCAAAAAAATAAGAATAATAAAAGGTTGAATAGTATATCAGAGGAAAAAGTTATGAGGTCAGGCTACGAAATGAGCCCAAGAGATAACATAATAGAGCGGGAATCGAGATGAGATTGGGTCTCGGACTAGTAACCAAAAGAGATCAGATATCGCTGGTCAAAGAGTTCTGATAAGGCGATCATATAGGAGATCGGCGAGGAGTTCAGTCTTGTATCCACCCTCTAGTTATAAGGCTCAGTGGGTTTTAAAAAGCTTTGCGTGGGTTTCTGGCGTTCTTTGGCGCCAGAATCCTTAGTTTAAAATCCTTACGATATATGACCCTAACAAACACTTTAAAAGGTTAGGGGAGAGTTCTTACCTGATCCTCATTTAAATAGAACATGGAGATCGGAGGAGAGTTCTTATCCGAGATCCTTCATTTAAAATTTTAAACTGAATACTCTAAGAGGTTGGGGGAGAGTTCTTACTTGATCCTCATTTAAATAAAACATGGAGATCGGAGGAGAGTTCTTATCCGAGATCGTTCATCTAAAATTTTAAACCGAATACTCTAAGAGGTCAGGGGAGAGTTCTTACCTGATTCTCATTCAAATAAAACACGGAGGTCGGAGGAGAGTTCTTATCTGAGATCCTCCGCTAAGGAACTTTAAATCAAATGCTTTAAGAGATCGGGGGAGACTTCTTTCCCGATTCTCAGTCAAAACCTTAATAAAATCTGTGGAGATCAGAGAAGAGTTCTTATCCGAAGTCTCTCGCTTAAAACTCTTAATAAAACCTACCTAGAGATCAGTAGAAACTCCTTATCCGAGCTCTCTTAACAAAACCCAAATTAAAAATAACACAACTCCAATACACAAGATAACTTTACTCGATACCTATTCACTAAAGGGCCATCTCGTGAACTCGTGTTCTCGGGCAATCCAAAATAAGTGAAATATCAAATATTCCTTTATGTCGCACAAAGGATTAACATTATCACTATCCCAACCCTCTAATTACCTTTTTAATTTATGAAGAGCATAACATTGAATTTGTTTACCCTCACTGAGGGGCGAGGTGGGGTGCCTAACACCTTCCCCACCTGTTTAAGGACCCCGAACCTAGAATCTCTATTTTCGAAGTGGTTGCTTTTTGTTATTTTACCTTTACAAATGGTTTTCTTTAATTTCCCTCAAAATTAAAGTGGCGACTCCTCACTTTTCCCACTTAGGTAAAGAGCTTCGTCCAGGCGACCGTAAAATACCTTGCGACAACTTGGTGATCCACTGGGGATATTTTTTCTAATACCCTGATTTAGAGGTCCAAGAACATATTTAGTTTTATGCTCATGTAAGTTGAAATCGTAATTAGGGGGGTTTAATTTGTAAAATTCAAAAATCTTGATATATTGATTTGTTATTATGCTTTCTAACCATTCTTGCTTATTTTGATTGTCTTATCTCTCACAGTAATTTTCGTCAAAAAAAAAAATGTAAAAAAACTCCCCCACGAAGGGAAGAGGTAAATGTGTCCCTTCACACACTAATTACTTACACAATGTTCTCACATACTTCAGCCCTATACCCAGGCTTTCTTACCCTTTAGGGAAGTAGAAGGGAGTCATGTAGCGGTACCCATGGGTTTTACCCCGTTAGTATCCGTGAAGGCTTCTGCTCAGATTGAAACTCACTCCATTTACTGCGATACTCGTGGAATTCTCCCGTTAGTATCGTGGTAATGGAATGGGGCTCTACTGTCTACAGTAGGGGCAATTTGAGAACCTGTGGCTTTTAGAAAATTAGACCTTGAGCTAAATAATCACAGTAGCTAGAAGCAGTAGCAAACTACCTCATAAGATAGAACTATTCAATTAAATAGCACTTACCCAGTATTAGGATTCTCCCAATTTCAGGACAAAAGGGACATACTTGCTCTCACCCTAATCTGTTTGTGTTTTCTTGTGTTTTTTTAGTTTTGAGGGTAATTTTGAATCACACTGTTAGGATGATCTACACTTCTTCCTACTTTGATAGATGTGTAGGTATCACCCCTCCTACGGTGTAATTCAAGTTTACCTGAATTTGTCCCGCTAACGAGTTTTCTCCACAGGCATCATAGAATTAGAATCTGTAAAAGGATAAACGTCAATTTTAACATGGCATCCTCGAGTTAGTCGACGAAAGAAGTTCCTGGACAAAAACAGAACGCTAGACCATGGTTCGGACCGCCTCATAGTTCAGAGTCCCCACAAAGTGATGTCACCGAGGCAAATACTGGCCTGTTACCTCCATTGGACCCAAGCAAGGTCGAAGTCAGAATGACCGGTCTCGAGGGTCTATCCTGTAGTTGGAAATCACTTCCTGATTATGTCAAGGCAAAGTTCGAGGAAAAATATGGGAGAATTGCGACCTTGATACGGGTCAAAGTCCAAGTTCCGGTGCTAAAGGCCATGCTGTCAATTTGGAATCCCAAGTATGGAGTGTTCTCCTTCAACGACGTCGATATGAGCCCCACTATGGAAGAATATCAAGCGCTACTAGAGATCCCTTATGTGGCACAGAATCGTATCCACCTACATCTTGAGCATAGGCAGACTTGGAAACTGTTCGCACATATATTGGGGGTCTCCACAGAAGAAGCAAAAGCAAGAGAAAACGTCAAAGGAAACACACGTGGGTGGTATTGGACCTACCTCAAGAAGCAGTTGGACCTCCGCATTCGAAATAGATAATGGGAACAGGCTTCGATGACATTAGCTTTGGGGATTTACGGCCTTACAATATTCATTAACAATTACTAACAGTAACATCCTTGCCCTCATTTAGAGCAATTCCATTACTGCATCTTACTTTTACGTCCTCTTGCCTTACATTAAGTAGGCTCGTCAATTAGCTTTATAATTTATGGTGTGTCAGAAAATACTTTTCGCCGATAAACTCTTCCAAAACTAATTTCACTTATTATCACAATCCTTATCCTAAAGGACTAATCACTAATGCATCAAAATTTATTCCCCTGTAAAGGAATAACAACAGAACATATAGTTCTAACACTAACATAAAAGTATGCAAACTCCAGGTCAAACAATACATATATATATCTTAGTTACTATTTGAGAAAGTACCAGCAATAATGTTAAAAGTCTAAGCCTCTTCTCTCTGCCGTATAGCGTATACTCCAGCTGGAGCATCACCCTGTTCTGGCTGATTCACAATACTCTAACTTTTAGGTATACTACCCCTACCTCTACCTCTGCCTCTACTAACTGATGGTGAACTCTTTGGTGTAGAAACTTGGGTTGATCCCTTTGGTGTAGTAAATGATCTAGAACAACATGGATGTACACAATCCCTAGCAAAATGACCACTCTCTCCACAATTAAAACATGCTCCTACGGCTCTATAACATACCCCACTATGTGGTTTACCACAAGTTTCACAAAGTCGATCTGACAGCGCATTTCTGGGTTTCTGTTGAGTTTGCTGATCGAATCGAGGTGGTTTTTGTCCAGAAGATTTATCTCTTTTATATCCCTAAGCTCGGGCCTCCTCAAATTCTTTTCTCTTTCTCAAATTACTGCTTGAGCTCTGACCCATAGGTTTCTCCCTCTTCTCTATTTCATGTTGCCCTTGTGGGGGTTGGGTCTGTACCTGAGCTTTGAGTTGACAGATTATCAGCCATTTGTTGAAAGAAAGTGGCCATTTGCTGGGCCATTTGTGCAGTAATTTGTACCGGTAAAACTGGTATAGTCGGGCCTTCGACACTTTGTGGAGCTGGGGCCTCAACTTGTACCTCAGCCTCTATCGATTGATCGACTAAATGATCACCCTCTTCCATAGTCAATTCGAGGATCTTAGACCTCCTGAACAATTAACACAAGGAGATTTCCTCCCGTTAGTGCATATTTATAATGTAATGTACTGTATGTATCAAACAATGACATTGAGCATTTGTATTATGGAGAAAGAATATTCAAATTATAGGTGAAAATAGAATTTAACAACTTGCTCTGATACCACTAAAACATGTTACACCCTACCCCTCTGTAAGGCATAACATGATCCCGCAGCATACCTAATGAATTACCAACTTCGTATACTGATAACCCATTAAATACACTACAAGGGATTTTAAAACTTTTCTTACTTCTTTTTACAGTGGTGAGCACTATTTACAGGTGTTAAAAATTTTTTTGAACTTAAGTGAAAGAGCTAACACATTTGAATTATTAGGAATTTCTGTAAAAATTTTGGCGAAGTGCCCTTTGTATTTTAAATAAAACAGTTCTTCAAAAACCTGTAAAAAGCACTTCAACATATTTTTCAACTCAAATCCACAATAAATTTTTTCTCAATATTTTCAAAGGATGAGATAAAAGAAATATAGTACAAATATTACAAGTCAAAATAACTCATAATTTATTTTACAACTTCAATGTACAATTTTCATTTACAACTGCTCAAAACCAAGAATAATATATACATACAGTGAACATACATTACAGTACAAAATGCAAAATGTGGTATACTCAATATACCCGATGATCTCTCGCTGAATGCACTAGCAGCCTAGTCTGCTGCACTGTCAATCTGTCTACCTGCGATAACAATGGAAAGCAATCGCTGAGACAATGTCTCAGTGGTGCACAACATTAACCAAATACAACTTTAAATCACAATTCATAAATCATATAAATGATGGATACATAAAACCATAGTTAAATTCGAGACAATGAATGTCATAAGGAATTTAACACAATATCACAATAAATCTCAGTGATCAAAACATAGTTAAATTCAAAAGACAGTGAATGTCAATAAGAATTTAAACTCCATTTCACAAATTATCAAAGCTCATAATAACACAATTTAGTCAAATACTTTAAGAACACAGTGTTGCCAATTCATTCACAACTTAAGCCATAACACAAATTTCCGATCAATGCCGCGTTGTACACCACGACAAAGCAATCACAGCCCCACTAATCGAAATCAATGAGGAAGGGAGCTAGCTATATAATGAGTACTCATCCGATCACCTCAACTGGTAAACCAGAGAGGGAGAAAAATAAACGATCACGACTCCATAAATGGAGAAGGAAAATAAACGATCACAACCCCATAAATGGAGAAGGAATGATATGATACTGTCATGCTAAGTGTGAACACAAAATCAATTCCAAACATTTTATTCAAATGATTCGTGAGAATCCAATAAATTTCCAAAGTCATAATTTCATTCACAAAATGGCAACACAATTCATAATTAACTTCAATTTTCACAAATCCCACTAAATCAATTTTTTCCACAGTTTCAAACCATTTACAATGCTTTTCAAGCAATAAGTATCCATTCAAACACATTTCCATAATTGAAAACAATAATATACAAATAGTCATAATTTATTTCAATTGAAAAATTCAAAAGAAATAATCACAGTGCACAAACCTCGATAATTGTCTCTGCCTTGACTCGATTTCCTTCCCTTTCCCTGAGTCTTTGCTAACTGAGAAACACAATTTGAAGTATTTCAGTACTCATTTAAACTGTCTCTAACGATAATGCTTGATAATTAATTCACTGGATTCTATTACTTGCTTAGTCAGCCTAATATGTCGACCCTCGATGCATTCCAGATAAATTAGGTTTTAATGTTACTAATATGTCACATTCGATAGTCTTTTAGGGTTGGTACATGTTACCAAATTCATTTCCATGTATACTGTGTTTTATTACGACTTGCTGGATTCCAGGATACTAGTTTGACCTAGCCGGACGACCTAGTTCCCTCAGTTTTCGGGTTTCGGTCAAAACTACAAACTTGTAGATCTATGTCTTATTGCACGCGGGGAAAAATTTTAGGTCATTCTGAGTTATGTAGACCAAGTTATGGTCATTTTACTATTGCTGGTCAAAGTGCATCAAAATTGGTCTCTTTAGGTCATTTTAGGTTCGGCCAGTTTTTGGACCCAAACATGTGCAAGCTGTTTGACTTGCTTATGATCATTTCTGGGCTTTGGTGTCTTCATAAGACTTGTAGATATGGGTCTTAGCTATTCATGGTCAAAATTTCAGGTCAATTGGACTTGTTTTGAGTGAGTTATGGTCTAAACACTAACTGCTGCCCAAATGGTCAATTTTCAGGCCTTATTTGCACTTAATCCGGATTTGGTCATTTTTCAAGCTCCCTTGCAAGCAGAATTTTGGCAAGCTTCCTTCATGAAAGTTGGCACATTTTGTGCCTAGTTTCACCTCCAATTGGTCTCATACCAATTGGAGTCACACACTTAAAGTTATAGGCCAAAATGCATACTGCCCTATTGCACTTTCTTTATTACTCATCAAAGCTCACTTTTAGCATTTACCAATTCACATATTCTTACCCAATCTGGTTTGTACCATAACCTAAACATAATTCACAACATATTATAGGTCATTTTGGCAGCTTACAATTACATTCAATGTGCACCATTTAGTACAAAATTTTTCAAACCAAATTTACAACAATTCAATCACCTAACCATAACACTTTTACATGTCCAACCTCACACCATCACACACATACCCAAACTGCCATAACAACCAACACAATTCAACATTAATATTCCATAATCCAAACATGAAATAACATCCTTATGGTTCACCAAACCAGGCTACCATTTCATGCATTACATTCCCTTAATTTCCAAGCATTCAAATTTCAATACACATTCACATATACTAAGTATACATCACCCAAATGATTTCCTACATAATAAACACTTAATCAATCATTTAATTTACCATTTACAAGCAAAAATAAACTGCCTTCAAAGTGTTTCCATGGCTGCCAAAAGTACACATCCCCATTCAACATCAAACCTCAAAAATTTCTCCATAAATCAAACACCCATAACATCCTTACAAACTTTAATTAAACAATAATAAAAAACACAAACTTACTGTTAGTAGTATGCCCTAGAGCATATCATTTAGTATGTATCTTGTACATATTTTAATAATAAAAGGCATTTCCACTTTTCCATTTACATAATATATTTATGTGTAATAGAAAAGGTCCATTGATATTTTGTTAGAAATATTATTCTTAAGTTGTTAAGAATATTAGTGACAATATTTCTAGCACAAAGTATCATAAATAGGTTCACAAACGAGGATACTACATAATAAGGACATGACTTATCCAGAAAGATTGTATTCATGTTTGTTCCCAAGTTATTTATATGAGATATAAATAAGATGGAATGGTGAGTCTCATGCCATATAACAAACATGATAGGCACTTATAAATGATAAGTAGGCCGAACCAGTGACGCTTATGACAAGCACATGGAGTTTACTCTTGTCAATGTTTTGTCATAAATCATATCAGTGCATATAATTATTAGACCTTAGATAGCACTGTTATCTTGTATATAGGTAGTTTGAGTTTGATACTGCTTTCATACTTGTACTATGTATGGGTATATGGGCATGTGTTGGCTCCTACTAGTTATATATGGAGGTAGGTGTTGATCAAGATGGAATCTGTTCCTCTAAGTAAATAGAGATAAAATCCTATGTTCATTTAATTGTTCTTGATGTTTCAAGTTCTGGCGGAGACAGATAGATTTATTGAGAAAGAGTTTACGATGAGAAAAATCTTTTAATCAAGAACTGGAATTAAAAGAGAACATAATATTCATAGCAAATGGAGTTTGACATAAACCATGACTCTTGAGTTGGGATTTTGTATGAGAGAGATTCTAGTGCATGGTAACATATGATTATAGGTTCATTTAAGGTAAACCCTATTACTAATTGGGTGGCCATGGCATGCTATGCTAGGTGTTAACCATGGTCTATGAGGTTCATAAAATGATTTAGAGAAATCATTTATGGTAAGAAAGAGTTCTGATGATATTAAGAGTTGATATCATGTCTCATTGCCAATTAGTGATGAGCCTAGTAAGTCACACACATACACAAGTTATCACCTAATTAAATATGATTTAATTAATTAATTAAAGAGTTTAATTGATTAATTAAATAGGTTTGGTTTGCAATTAGATTGCAAAGTCCCTAGCATGACTTGAAACCAAATCTAGATTATTGGATGTATAATATAAGTTAAATTTATATTTAAAGTGTTTAAATATGAATTTAATTGATGAGAAATTAATTAATAGAGATTAATTAATTAATTTATATTTGATATAAATTAATTAGAAGAAGAAAAATAATTATTTTGGGTTGAAAACTCAAAATTAAGACACAGGGGCATTTTGGTCATTTTGCAATGTGACACGTGGCATCATGAGATGGTGACACATGGCATAACACATAAGCTTGCCAAATGTTTTTAATCATGTAAGATGATTAAAATCAAGATTAAATATAGGTTTGACACTTGGCACAATTTGATTGGGTCACTTAAACCTAGAGCTAATCAAAAGGTGACATGTGGCTAGGGTTTAATGTGTTAACCTAGCTATTTAAGTGAGGTTATGAAAAGAAAATATAACCAGCAGCCTCTCCTCTCAATTGTCACGCCACTTTGAGCCTCTCCAGCTATTTCTCTTCATCTCTCATCAATTCAAAGAGATTAGCCATCAATCTCTTGAATTAAGAACACTAGAAATTGTTTCTAGTGTCTTGTTTACATCTCTAATCTCTTAAAAGGCAGAACTTGAATTTCTAATTAATAGAAAAGGCTTTAGAAGCTGTTCAAGGGCTGCCATAGGTGTTCTTGGTGTGGACAAGCTAGAGGGACAACATCTGGTGTCACAAGATGAATCTCAAAGGCGGCACATCAAGAGGTTAGTGTAATCGTTCTTGATTTAATCTAGGGTTCTAAAATTAATCTGATTAATTTTAAAATCTTAAATGGCAAATACATATCCAAAAACATATTAAAAGAGTTTTAATATGTTGTTTATCATTGAAATCAAATAGATAAAAATAAATCTTGCATGGTGCATGTGACCCTAGGTGAAAATTTTTGAATTCAATGGTATAATCTTGTGTTTTTCACGCTTCCGCTCCTACAATTGGTATCAGAGCCACTATATTTTCCATTTAGATTGTTGATTATATAATTTAATTGTGTGTTTGATCATGAGATCAAGAGATTCATTGCTGGTTGGATCAAGAGGTGTGGCGGCACACATGGTGAAGCCACCATTGGTGGCGGCAACAATGGTTCCTTGGGTGGTTCAAGGTTTGGCTTTTAATTCTGCAATTGTTGTATGATCTAAGGCCTATTCTTTGACTAATTAAAGTGTTTAATTAGTTGTTTTAATCACACAATTAAATTATGATTCAAATCAGAATTTTAAAAATTGTTTGAATGTGATTCAAATCTGAATTTTAAAAGTTGTTTGAATGTGATTCAAATCTGAATTTTTAAAGTTGTTTGAATCATATTTAAATCTGATTTTTTAAAATTGATTCAATAAAATTCAGATCTGATTTTTTAAAAAATATTTGAATGTGATTCAAATCTGAATTTTTGAAGATGTTTGAATGTGATTCAAATCTGAATTTTTAAATTTGTTTGAATGAGATTCAAATCTGAATTTTTAAATTTATTTGAATCATATTCAAATCTGGATTTTTAAGTTGAATATGAGATATTCAATTTAATTTAAGTATGTATGTTTTATTTAATTGTTAAATAGTGATATGCATGATGGATGATCATGGACTATAAAAGACCAATGTGATTGGATTTATTTCTTTTATGTTTCTTTGGGATTGTAAATTAATTAATTTATTTTAATTTATTTTGGGCATGTATTATTAAGTTTGTAATATTTTTGGGTTGTAATTTCATTTATTTAAGTTCTTGTAAATTCGCCTTGGTATGCCAAGGATTACTATGTAATATTGGATTGCAAGAAGTTCAAGGAGGTCAAGAGCATTGGTGGGACCAGTGGGAGGAATTCAATATCAAGTGTTGATTATGTACTCCTTCAGCAACTCTTGTAAAATGAATGAATGAAATGCACCTAGGAATGCCCCGATTCAATTCTTGGTGGCTCGAATTGAATCCCTTAGAAAGTCCATGATCATACCATATTTATCGCTTATCCATGAATGCATGAGATGTATGGGAATGTATGCAATTATATGATATATGCATGCTAAATGGATAATGTGCAAAGTGAGACCTTAATAGTAATTAAAATGACCATAAAATCTTCCAAACAAATGATTAAGTTGGAAATGCTATAATTAAAGTAATTATAACATAGGCCCTCCATTGGGGCAATTATTTTAAGAAATTTTAAATAGTTGCATGAGATGCAATTAATTTAAGAGATTTTCTTAAGAATAATTGTTAAGCATGAGATGTTGTAAATATGTCAATGGTTTGTGGCCAATATTGGATGTACCGAGGACATTAAAATTATTTGCACAATTATCGCTCAATGGGATCAACTTAACTAATGCAAGATAAGTCAATAATGGATGTACCTGAGATTTTGAGCATTAGGGGCTAGGTAAAGGATTGAACCTCACATGAGATGTGATGGGCAAGGAGTTGCTCACTTATAGTTTATTGTAATTCCAATAATGGATGTACCTGAGGATGATCAATAGAATTATAAGAATTCAATCACCCACTAGAAATCCATCCAACTAGGATTCCGTTTTCTACTTTGGTAGTGTAGGATTCGCTAAGTTAGTGGGAGGACCAATTTGATTAAAAGACCATAATCATTTTGGTTAATTACATGATACATTTACTAATTAATCTGGTTATTTTCTGATAAAAATGAGCACAAAACAACCACCACCATCCAATATCCTTGCAAGCATACTTGATCACAATAGGTTGACAGGACCAAATCTGTCTGATTGGCTAAGAAATTTGAAGCTTGTCCTGAACCTTGAACATATAGGATATGTTCTAGATTCAAATGTTCCTGGTCCCTTACCTCCAGAGGCCACACAAGAGGAACATGAAACTTTGGACAAGTGGAAGGAGCATGATATGAGAGCTAAGTGTTACATGCTTGCTTCCATGAGTAATGAGTTACAGAAGCAACATGAGAACATGCAGAGTGCTAGTGAGATCCTCCTTCACCTACAAGAGTTGTATGGTGAGCATAGCAGGAATGCTAGGTATGAGATATCTAGACAGCTATTCCGTACGAGGATGTCTGAGGGACAGAATGTTGGGGATCATGTCCACATGATGATTCGGCTGATTGAGAAGTTGGAACATCTTGACTTCAACATGGATTTCCAACTACAAACGGATTTGATCATTCAGTCCCTTCCTGAGTCTTTTGGGAATTTTTTGACAAATTTCCATATGACTAAACAGGAATGCACCTTAGCTGAATTACTCAACATGCTGGTTATTGCCCAAAAGAATATGCCAGGCAATAAAGGAAAAGAGGTAGCTTTGGTTGCATCTTCTTCTGCTGGAAAGTCCAACAAGAAGAAGGGCAATAAGAAAAAGAAACCTCAAATTCCTTGTCCTTCCAAGAAAATAGCTAAACAGAATAGGAAGACCAAAGCTGACAAAGGCAAAGGAAAGTGTTTCCACTGCCAATAGGAAAGCGTTTCCATTGAAAACAGGAAAGTGTTTCCATTGCTAGTAAGAAAATGTTTCCACTGGCCAGAGTATAGCAATCTAAATGAATGCAATGCCATGGTGAAAACCAACTCAAGTTCAAAATATATTTGGCACTTAAGATTATGTCATGTTGCAGAAGATAGGATTGCAAAACTGGAGAAAATGGGGATTCTATCCTCATTGGGCTCTGAGCCTACTCCAACTTGTGAATCTTGCCTTCAAGGCAAAAATGACTAGATTACCCTTTATTGGACAAGGGCTAAGAGCTGAAAATATTTTGGAACTAATACATAGTGATGTATGTGGTCCGTTTAAAGAAATGGCTAGAAGGGGTTTTTATTATTTTATTACCTTTACTGATGATAAATCAAGGTTTGGGTATTTGTATTTGATGAAATACAAACATGAATCTTTTGAAAAGTTCAAAGAATTTAAATCTGAAGTAGAAAATCAAACAGGAAAGAATATTAAAGCTCTTCGATCAGATCGTGGAGGTGAATATTTGAGTACTGAATTTGATGAATACTTGAGAGAGCATGGCATTGTTTCTCACCGACTCTCCAGAACGCCACCTAAATGGTGTATCCGAAGGAGAAATCGTACCCTATTGGATATGGTACGTAGTATGATGAGCTATACCGATATGCCAATCTTCTTTGGGGATTTGCATTAGAATCACTTTGTATATTCCGAATAGGATTCCATCAAAATCGCTTTCCACACCTTATGAGATATGGCATGGAAGAAAACCAAGTCTTAAGCATGTTAAGATTTGGGGTTGTCCTTATATCAAAAGTGAACAACGATAAATTGGAGACCGATCGTAAAAGGTCAATTTGTTGGATATCCAAAAGATAGTTTTGGATATTATTTTTATTTGCCTACTTCACAAAAGGTTGTGATAAGTAGAGATGCCACATTTCTTGAACAGTTTGTTCAAGAAGGAGGCAAAGGAAGTCAAATAGAGTTAGAATTGGAGAATTTCGACCAACCATGCATCAAATGGATATAGATCCATCTAGTCAACCTATACCCATTGATGAAACATCTACACTGTTCCTCGTAGAACAACCAGGTATCTCACCCACGGTGAGATATGGTTTTCTTCATGAAGAAGAACAAGAGTTGTCTACTAATGAAGAAGTAGATCATGGAGATGATCCACTTACCTATGAAGAAGCTATATCAGATATAGACTCTTCAAAATGGATTGATGCTATGAAATCCGAGATTGATTCCATGTATAAGAATCAAGTTTGGGATCTTGTTGACCCACCTTCAAGGTATTGTACCTATAGGGAACAAATGGGTTTTCAAGAAGAAAATTGGTTCTGATGGAAAGGTAGAGACCTATAAGGCAAGGCTAGTAGCGAAAGGGTTTCGCCAAAGGCAAGGAATAGACTATGAGGAGACTTTCTCGCCTGTTGCCATGCTTAAATCAATTAGGATTTTATTAGCAATGGCTGCATACTATGATTATGAGATTTGGCAGATGGATGTCAAAACAGCTTTTCTCAATGGATACATTGAAGAAAATATTTTCATGGAACAACCTAAGGGATTTGAATCCCAAGATGGTTCTAAGGTATGCAAGCTAAAGCGATCCATTTATGGGTTGAAACAAGCTTCGAGGAGTTGGAACATCCGTTTTGATGAAGCCATTAAATCTTTGGTTTTATCAAAAATGAGGATGAGCCATGTGTATATAAGAAGGTTAGTGACAGTGCTATCACTTTCCTTGTCTTATATGTGGATGACATACTGTTGATGGGTAATGATACAGGTATGTTGACGACTATAAAGGTATGGTTGTCAAATACATTCTCCATGAAAGACTTAGGGGAGGCAACCTATATTCTTGGGATTCGCATCTATAGAGATAGAGCGAAAAGAATAATTGGTTTATCCCAAAGTCTATACTTGGAAAAGGTGTTAAAGAGGTTTAACATGCTTGTTTCCAAGAGAGGATTGTTACCAGTGAGACATGGTATTCATCTTTTTAAAGAGATGTCTCCAAAGACACCTGAAGAAAGAGATAAGATGGTCAGGATTCCATATGGTTCGGCTATTGGAAGTTTAATGTATGCGATGTTGTGTACTAGGCCGGATATCGCATATGCTGTTAGTTTGACTAGCAGGTATCAATCCAATCCAGGTTTGGAACATCGATAGTCACAAGAATATCCTTAAGTACTTGAGAAGAACTAAGGATTTATTCTTGATTTATGGAGGTGGAGACTTGCAATTGGATGGTTATACTGATTCTGATTTCCAATCAGATATCGATGATAGAAAGTCTACCTCTGGATATGTGTTCATTTGTAATGGAGGTGCAGTCAGTTGGAAGAGTTCCAAACAGAGCACGACTGCAGATTCCACTCGAGGTCGAGTATATTCTCGCATCGATGTCGCAAGGGAAGCTGTTTGGATAAAGAAGTTCGTGACAGAACTTACAGTAGTTCCTTCCATTGAGTCAGCAGTTCCATTACACTGTGACAACAATGGAGCAGTCATTACAGGCTAAGGAACTAAGGTCTCAACCAAATCCAAACACATAGAAAGGCACTACTACATTATCAGAGATACAGTTGGGCAAGGCGATATAGCCATGCAGAAAAATAACATCAGCTGAAAAATCCAGCTGATCCATTCACTAAGCTTTTGTCAGAAGTTCAGTTAGACCGGCATCTTGAGAAGATAGGTCTAAGATATTGTAATGAATGGCTCTAGTGCTAGTGGGAGATTGTTAGTAGTATGCCCTAGAGCATATCATTTAGTATGTATCTTGTACATATTTTAATAATAAAAGGCATTTCCACTTTTCCGTTTACATAATATATTTATGTGTAATAGAAAAGGTCCATTGATATTTTGTTAGAAATATTATTCTTAAGTTGTTAAGAATATGAGTGACAATATTTCTAGCACAAAGTATCATAAATAGGTTCACAATCGAGGATACTTCATAATAAGGACATGACTTATCCATAAAGATTATATTCATGTTTGTTCCCAAGTTATTTATATGAGATATAAATAAGATGGAATGGTGAGTCTCATGCCATATAACAAACATGATAGGCACTTATAAATGATAAGTAGGCCGAACGTGGCGCTTATGACAAGCACATGGAGTTTACTCTTGTCAATGTTTTGTCATAAATCATATCGATGCATATAATCTTTAGACACGAGATAGCACAGCTTATCTTGTATATAGGTAGTTTGAGTTTGATCTGCTTTCATACTTGTACTATGTATGGGTATATGGGCATGTGTTGGCTCCTACTAGTTATATATGGAGGTAGGTGTTGATCAAGATGGAATCTGTTCCTCTAAGTAAATAGAGATAAAATCCTATGTTCATTTAATTGTTCTTGATGTTTCAAGTTCTGGCCAGACAGATAGATTTATTCATAAAAGAGTTTCGATGAGAAAATCTTTTAATCAAGAACTGGAATTAAAAGAGAACATAATATTCATAGCAAATGGAGTTTGACATAAACCATGACTCCAGCTTGAGTTGGGATTTTGTAACAGAGAGATTCTAGTGCATGGTAACATATGATTATAGGTTCATTTAAGGTAAACCTTATTACTAATTGGGTGGCCATGGCATGCTATGCTAGGTGTTAACCATGGTCTATGAGGTTCATAAAATGATTTAGAGAAATCATTTATGGTAAGAAAGAGTTCTGATGATATTAAGAGTTGATATCATGTCTCATTGCCAATTAGTGATGAGCCTAGTAAGTCACACATACACAAGTTATCACCTAATTAAATATGATTTAATTAATTAATTAAAGAGTTTAATGGATTAATTAAATAGGTTTGGTTTGCAATTAGATTGCAAAGTCCCTAGCATGACTTGAAACCAAATCTAGATTATTGGATGTATAATATAAGTTAAATTTATATTTAAAGTGTTTAAATATGAATTTAATTGATGAGAAATTAATTAATAGAGATTAATTAATTAATTT
Organism: Hevea brasiliensis; assembly: GCF_030052815.1. Lineage (NCBI taxonomy): Eukaryota > Viridiplantae > Streptophyta > Magnoliopsida > Malpighiales > Euphorbiaceae > Hevea > Hevea brasiliensis. The sequence goes on along the minus strand of NC_079495.1, from coordinate 89,016,151 downwards.
ATATTTGATATAAATTAATTAGAAGAAGAAAAATAATTATTTTGGGTTGAAAACTCAAAATTAAGACACAGGGGCATTTTGGTCATTTTGCAGTGTGACACGTGGCATCATGAGATGGTGACACATGGCATAACACATAAGCTTGCCAAATGTTTTTAATCATGTAAGATGATTAAAATCAAGATTAAATATAGGTTTGACACTTGGCACAATTTGATTGGGTCACTTAAACCTAGAGCTAATCAAAAGGTGACATGTGGCTAGGGTTTAATGTGTTAACCTAGCTATTTAAGTGAGGTTATGAAAAAAAAACATAACCAGCAGCCTCTCCTCTCAATTGTCACGCCACTTTGAGCCTCTCCAGCTATTTCTCTTCATCTCTCATCAATTCAAAGAGATTAGCCATCAATCTCTTGAATTAAGAACACTAGAAATTGTTTCTAGTGTCCTGTTTACATCTCTAATCTCTTAAAAGGCAGAACTTGAATTTCTAATTAATAGAAAAGGCTTTAGAAGCTGTTCAAGGGCTGCCATAGGTGTTCTTGGTGTGGACAAGCTAGAGGGACAACATCTGGTGTCCTGAAGACGAATCTCAAAGGCGCAGACACGCTGCAGCACATCAAGAGGTTAGTGTAATCGTTCTTGATTTAATCTAGGGTTCTAAAATTAATCTGATTAATTTTAAAATCTTAAATGGAAAATACATATCCAAAAACATATTAAAAGAGTTTTAATATGTTGTTTATCATTGAAATCAAATAGATAAAAATAAATCTTGCATGGTGCATGTGACCCTAGGTGAAAATTTTTGAATTCAATGGTATAATCTTGTGTTTTTCACGCTTCCGTTCCTTCAATTGGTATTAGAGCCACTATATTTTCCATTTAGATTGTTGATTATATAATTTAATTGTGTGTTTGATCATGAGATCAAGAGATTCATTGCTGGTTGGATCAAGAGGTGTGGCGGCACACATGGTGAAGCCACCATTGGTGGCGGCAACAATGGTTCCTTGGGTGGTTCAAGGTTTGGCTTTTAATTCTGCAATTGTTGTATGATCTAAGGCCTATTCTTTGACTAATTAAAGTGTTTAATTAGTTGTTTTAATCACACAATTAAATTATGATTCAAATCAGAATTTTAAAAATTGTTTGAATGTGATTCAAATCTGAATTTTAAAAGTTGTTTGAATGTGATTCAAATCTGAATTTTTAAAGTTGTTTGAATCATATTTAAATCTGATTTTTTAAAATTGATTCAATAAAATTCAGATCTGATTTTTATAAAAATATTTGAATGTGATTCAAATCTGATTTTTTAAAAAATGTTTGAATGTGATTCAAATCTGAATTTTTGAAGATGTTTGAATGTGATTCAAATCTGAATTTTTAAATTTGTTTGAATGAGATTCAAATCTGAATTTTTAAATTTATTTGAATCATATTCTAATCTGGATTTTTAAGTTGAATATGAGATATTCAATTTAATTTAAGTATGTATGTTTTATTTAATTGTTAAATAGTGATATGCATGATGGATGATCATGGACTATAAAAGACCAATGTGATTGGATTTATTTCTTTTATGTTTCTTTGGGATTGTAAATTAATTAATTTATTTTAATTTATTTTGGGCATGTATTATTAAGTTTGTAATATTTTTGGGTTGTAATTTCATTTATTTAAGTTCTTGTAAATTCGCCTTGGTATGCCAAGGATTACTATGTAATATTGGATTGCAAGAAGTTCAAGGAGGTCAAGAGCATTGGTGGGACCAAAGGGGAGGAATTCAATATCAAGTGTTGATTATGTACTCCTTCAGCAACTCTTGTAAAATGAATGAATGAAATGCACCTAGGAATGCCCTGATTCAATTCTTGGTGGCTCGCACTGAATCCCTTTAGAAAGTCCATGATCATACCATATTTACTGCTTATCCATGAATGCATGAGATGTATGGGAATGTATGCAATTATATGATATATGCATGCTAAATGGATAATGTGCAAAGTGAGACCTTAATAGTAATTAAAATGACCATAAAATCTTCCAAACAAATGATTAAGTTGGAAATGCTATAATTAAAGTAATTATAACATAGGCCCTCCATTGGGGCAATTATTTTAAGAAATTTTAAATAGTTGCATGAGATGCAATTAATTTAAGAGATTTTCTTAAGAATAATTGTTAAGCATGAGATGTTGTAAATATGTAAATGGTTTGCTGGCCAATATTGGATGTACCTGAGGACATTAAAATTATTTGCACAATTACTGGCTCAATGGGATCAACTTAACTAATGCAAGATAAGTCAATAATGGATGTACCTGAGATTTTGAGCATTAGGGGCTAGGTAAAGGATTGAACCTCACATGAGATGTGATGGGCAAGGAGTTGCTCACTTATAGTTTATTGTAATTCCAATAATGGATGTACCTGAGGATGATCAATAGAATTATAAGAATTCAATCACCCACTAGAAATCCATCCAACTAGGATTTCCGTTTTCTACTTTGGAAGTGTAGGATTCGCTAAGTTAGTGGGAGGACCAATTTGATTAAAAGACCACAATCATTTTGGTTAATTACATGATACATTTACTAATTAATCTGGTTATTTTCTCAGCTTAATTTTCGATAAAAATGAGCACAAAACAACCACCACCATCCAATATCCTTGCAAGCATACTTGATCACAATAGGTTGACAGACCAAATCTGTCGATTGGCTAAGAAATTTGAAACTTGTCCTGAACCTTGAACATATAGGATATGTTCTAGATTCAAATGTTCCTGGTCCCTTACCTCCAGAGGCCACACAAGAGGAACATGAAACTTTGGACAAGTGGAAGGAGCATGATATGAGAGCTAAGTGTTACATGCTTGCTTCCATGAGTAATGAGTTACAGAAGCAACATGAGAACATGCAGAGTGCTAGTGAGATCCTCCTTCACCTACAAGAGTTGTATGGTGAGCATAGCAGGAATGCTAGGTATGAGATATCTAGACAGCTATTCCGTACGAGGATGTCTGAGGGACAGAATGTTGGGGATCATGTCCACAAGATGATTCGGCTGATTGAGAAGTTGGAACATCTTGACTTCAACATGGATTTCCAACTACAAACGGATTTGATCATTCAGTCCCTTCCTGAGTCTTTTGGGAATTTTTTGACAAATTTCCATATGACTAAACAGGAATGCACCTTAGCTGAATTACTCTACATGCTGGTTATTGCCCAAAAGAATATGCCAGGCAATAAAGGAAAAGAGGTAGCTTTGGTTGCATCTTCTTCTGCTGGAAAGTCCAACAAGAAGAAGGGCAATAAGAAAAAGAAACCTCAAATTCCTAGTCCTTCCAAGAAAATAGGTAAACAGAATAGGAAGACCAAAGCTGACAAAGGCAAAGGAAAGTGTTTCCACTGCCAATAGGAAAGCGTTTCCATTGAAAACAGGAAAGTGTTTCCATTGCTAGTAAGAAAATGTTTCCACTGGCCAGAGTATAGCAATCTAAATGAATGCAATGCCATGGTGAAAACCAACTCAAGTTCAAAATATGTTTGGCACTTAAGATTATGTCATGTTGCAGAAGATAGGATTGCAAAACTGGAGAAAATGGGGATTCTATCCTCATTGGGCTCTGAGCCTACTCCAACTTGTGAATCTTGCCTTCAAGGCAAAAATGACTAGATTACCCTTTATTGGACAAGGGCTAAGAGCTGAAAATATTTTGGAACTAATACATAGTGATGTATGTGGTCCGTTTAAAGAAATGGCTAGAAGGGGTTTTTATTATTTTATTACCTTTACTGATGATAAATCAAGGTTTGGGTATTTGTATTTGATGAAATACAAACATGAATCTTTTGAAAAGTTCAAAGAATTTAAATCAAGTAGAAAATCAAACAGAAAGAATATTAAAGCTCTTCGATCGGATCGTGGAGGTGAATATTTGAGTAATCGAATTTGATGAATACTTGAGAGAGCATGGCATTGTTTCTCACCGACTCTCCAGAACGCCACAACTAAATGGTGTATCTGAAGGAGAAATCGTACCCTATTGGATATGGTACGTAGTATGATGAGCTATCTTGATATGCCAATCTTCTTTTGGGGATTTGCATTAGAATCACTTTGTATATTCGAATAGGATTCCATCAAAATCGCTTTCTTCCACACCTTATGAGATATGACATGGAAGAAAACCAAGTCTTAAGCATGTTAAGATTTGGGGTTGTCCAATTTATATCAAAAGTGAACAACGATAAATTGGAGACCAGATCGTAAAAGGTCAATTTGGGGGATATCCAAAAGATAGTTTTGGATATTATTTTTATTTGCCTACTTCACAAAAGGTTGTGATAAGTAGAGATGCCACATTTCTTGAACAACAGTTTGTTCAAGAAGGAGGCAAAGGAAGTCAAATAGAGTTAGAATTGGAGAATTCTGACCAACAAATAAATAAGAAGGATATAGATCAATCTAGTCAACATACACAATTTGATGAAACATCTACAGCTGTTCCTCATAGAACAACCAGGGTATCTCACCCACCAGTGAGATATGGTTTTCTTCATGAAGAAGAACAAGAGTTGTCTACTAATGAAGAAGTAGATCATGGAGATGATCCACTTACCTATGAAGAAGCTATATCAGATATAGACTCTTCAAAATGGATTGATGCTATGAAATCCGAGATTGATTCCATGTATAAGAATCAAGTTTGGGATCTTATTGACCCACCTGAAGGTATTGTACCTATAGGAACAAATGGGTTTTCAAGAAGAAAATTGGTTACGATGGAAAGGTAGAGACCTATAAGGCAAGGCTAGTAGCGAAAGGGTTTCGCCAAAGGCAAGGAATAGACTATGAGGAGACTTTCTACTGTTGCCATGCTTAAATCAATTAGGATTTTATTAGCAATGGTCGCATACTATGATTATGAGATTTGGCGGATGGATGTCAAAGCCTTTCTAAATGGATACATTGAAGTAAACATTTTCATGGAACAACCTAAGGGATTTGAATCCCAAGATGGTTCTAAGGTATGCAAGCTAAAGCGATCCATTTATGGGTTGAAACAAGCTTCGAGGAGTTGGAACATCCGTTTTGATGAAGCCATTAAATCTTTTGGTTTTATCAAAAATGAGGATGAGCCATGTGTATATAAGAAGGTTAGTGACAGTGCTATCACTTTCCTTGTCTTATATGTGGATGACATACTGTTGATGGGTAATGATACAGGTATGTTGACGACTATAAAGGTATGGTTGTCAAATACATTCTCCATGAAAGACTTAGGGGAGGCAACCTATATTCTTGGGATTCGCATCTATAGAGATAGAGCGAAAAGAATAATTGGTTTATCCCAAAGTCTATACTTGGAAAAGGTGTTAAAGAGGTTTAACATGCTTATTTCCAAGAGAGGATTGTTACCAGTGAGACATGGTATTCATCTTTTTAAAGAGATGTCTCCAAAGACACCTGAAGAAAGAGATAAGATGGTCAGGATTCCATATGGTTCGGCTATTGGAAGTTTAATGTATGCGATGTTGTGTACTAGGCCGGATATCGCATATGCTGTTAGTTTGACTAGCAGGTATCAATCCAATCCAGGTTTGGAACACTGGATAGCTGTCAAGAATATCCTTAAGTACTTGAGAAGAACTAAGGATTTATTCTTGATTTATGGAGGTGGAGACTTGCAATTGGATGGTTATATTGATTCTGATTTCCAATCAGATATCGATGATAGAAAGTCTACCTCTGGATATGTGTTCATTTGTAATGGAGGTGCGCTTGGAAGAGTTCCAAACAGAGCACGCATTGCAGATTCCACTCATCGAGGTCGAGTATATTCTCGCATCGATGTCGCAAGGGAAGCTATTTGGATAAAGAAGTTCGTGATGTAACTTACAGAGTTCCTTCCATTGAGTCGGCTCCATTACATCGTGACAACAATGGAGCGATCATCTGAGCTAAGGAACTAAGGTCTCAACCAAATCCAAACACATAGAAAGGCACTACTACATTATCAGAGATATAGTTGGGCAAGGCGATATAGCCATGCAGAAAAATAACATCAGCTGAAAAATCCAGCTGATCCATTCACTAAGCTTTTGTCAGAAGTTCAGTTAGACCGGCATCTTGAGAAGATAGGTCTAAGATATTGTAATGAATGGCTCTAGTGCTAGTGGGAGATTGTTAGTAGTATGCCCTAGAGCATATCATTTAGTATGTATCTTGTACATATTTTAATAATAAAAGGCATTTCCACTTTTCCGTTTACATAATATATTTATGTGTAATAGAAAAGGTCCATTGATATTTTGTTAGAAATATTATTCTTAAGTTGTTAAGAATATGAGTGACAATATTTCTAGCACAAAGTATCATAAATAGGTTCACAATCGAGGATACTTCATAATAAGGACATGACTTATCCAGAAAGATTGTATTCATGTTTGTTCCCAAGTTATTTATATGAGATATAAATAAGATGGAATGGTGAGTCTCATGCCATATAACAAACATGATAGGCACTTATAAATGATAAGTAGGCCGAACCAGTGACGCTTATGACAAGCACATGGAGTTTACTCTTGTCAATGTTTTGTCATAAATCATATCGATGCATATAATCTTTAGACACGAGATAGCACAGTTATCTTGTATATAGGTAGTTTGAGTTTGATACCGCTTTCATACTTGTACTATGTATGGGTATATGGGCATGTGTTGGCTCCTACTAGTTATATATGGAGGTAGGTGTTGATCAAGATGGAATCTGTTCTGCTAAGTAAATAGAGATAAAATCCTATGTTCATTTAATTGTTCTTGATGTTTCAAGTTCTGGCCAGACAGATAGATTTATTGTAAAAGAGTTTACGATGAAAAATCTTTTAATCAAGAACTGGAATTAAAAGAGAACATAATATTCATAGCAAATGGAGTTTGACATAAACCATGACTCCAGCTTGAGTTGGGATTTTGTAACAGAGAGATTCTAGTGCATGGTAACATATGATTATAGGTTCATTTAAGGTAAACCTTATTACTAATTGGGTGGCCATGGCATGCTATGCTAGGTGTTAACCATGGTCTATGAGGTTCATAAAATGATTTAGAGAAATCATTTATGGTAAGAAAGAGTTCTGATGATATTAAGAGTTGATATCATGTCTCATTGCCAATTAGTGATGAGCCTAGTAAGTCACACATACACAAGTTATCACCTAATTAAATATGATTTAATTAATTAATTAAAGAGTTTAATTGATTAATTAAATAGGTTTGGTTTGCAATTAGATTGCAAAGTCCCTAGCATGACTTGAAACCAAATCTAGATTATTGGATGTATAATATAAGTTAAATTTATATTTAAAGTGTTTAAATATAAAATTAATTAATAGAGATTAATTAATTAATTTATATTTGATATAAATTAATTAGAAGAAGAAAAATAATTATTTTGGGTTGAAAACTCAAAATTAAGACACAGGGGCATTTTGGTCATTTTGCAGTGTGACACGTGGCATCATGAGATGGTGACACATGGCATAACACATAAGCTTGCCAAATGTTTTTAATCATGTAAGATGATTAAAATCAAGATTAAATATAGGTTTGACACTTGGCACAATTTGATTGGGTCACTTAAACCTAGAGCTAATCAAAAGGTGACATGTGGCTAGGGTTTAATGTGTTAACCTAGCTATTTAAGTGAGGTTATGAAAAAAAAACATAACCAGCAGCCTCTCCTCTCAATTGTCACGCCACTTTGAGCCTCTCCAGCTATTTCTCTTCATCTCTCATCAATTCAAAGAGATTAGCCATCAATCTCTTGAATTAAGAACACTAGAAATTGTTTCTAGTGTCCTGTTTACATCTCTAATCTCTTAAAAGGCAGAACTTGAATTTCTAATTAATAGAAATGGCTTTAGAAGCTGTTCAAGGGCTGCCATAGGTGTTCTTGGTGTGGACAAGCTAGAGGACAACATCGGTGTCTGAAGACGAATCTCAAAGGCACATCAAGAGGTTAGTGTAATCGTTCTTGATTTAATCTAGGGTTCTAAAATTAATCTGATTAATTTTAAAATCTTAAATGGCAAATACAGATCCAAAAACATATTAAAAGAGTTTTAATATGTTGTTTATCATTGAAATCAAATAGATAAAAATAAATCTTGCATGGTGCATGTGACCCTAGGTCTTACCACTTTGGAAATTCTTCAAAACCTCTCCAAAACTTGGTTTTCTTGTTGCCTATCTACTGCCCATGGTGTGAGGATTAACTTTAATGAAGGAAAGTGCATGGAAAGTGGCTTAGATCAAGCTTGCATGAAGCTTGGCCATGGATGGCCATGGAGGTTCTTCAATGGAGGCTCATGGCTGGTCATTTGGGAGGAAGAAGATGGACTGAATTTCTGTCCAAAATGACTTAATTAAGTGTCCCAAAACTTGAGTTAGTGGAGCACTCACTTTAACTTAATGATTAAATATTCCAATTTTCCTAATTTGCACATTTATCTCATTTCCTTCACTATTTACATAATGTACCACCATTTAATTTTTCATGACATTTCTAAAGTGTAATATCATTTATTTTTAATGGACATTTAGGTCAAAAGACAACTCGAGGTGTCAAATGACCACAATGCCCATGTTCAGGTTGCATTCCTGATTTTTCGGTAACACCGGGTTTTGTCCGTTTTTCGATTTCTCACTTTTCTTTGTACTAATTAATTAATTTTTATTTGATATTTATAATGATATTTATACTTCAATTGATGCCTCTTTAAGTCCAAAAAATATTTTTCAGGGTTCCCCGCGGTCCAGGGCTAGTCAATAGTCCACGCCGTGACTTCCCGGTGCGGTCACCCATCGCTAGGGTTCTCGGCTCGCTTAACTTGGTTACATTTCTTTGCTATTATTTTTTCTTTGTTTTTCTTGTATTTCACTATTTTATGTCTCCTTAATCATAACAAAGTGTAGTTCTAGGCATCCTAGCTGTCCGGACAACACTGGTCACTGGAACAGTAGAACGCACTATCGAACTTAGGGGTGTTACACCGTTGGCAACTATTCTCATCTTGGTGCACTATCAGTAGTATGTAGCTCTACACAATAATCTCAAGTTAGTACTGTAATCTACATCTTATAGTATAAACATCAAGAACATTGCATAGTTATTACGATACATTCCAATAGATCAAACTTTCCTATGTTTTATCCTTTTCGAATTTACTAATATTCGAATCTTATTCTGTTTACAATATCCATTAACAATTATTAATGGTAACATCTTTGCCCTCATCTAGAGCAATTCTATTACGACAATTTACTTTTACGTCCTCTTGCCTTACATGAAGTAGGCTTGCCATTTAGCTTTATAATTTATGATGTGTTAGAAAATACTTTTCACTGATAAACTCTTTCAGAACTAATTTCACTTATTATCACATTCCTTATCTTAAAGGACTAATCACTAATACATCAAAATTCATTCCCATGTAAAGGAATAGCAACAGAACATATAGTTCTAACACTAGCACACAACTAAGTAGTGCTAGGATCAAATAATAACTAATTGTTTCTTTTAAAAATTACGAACTTACTAGCAGCTACATCCGAAGTTTCTGTTCTTTCTCCTTGGGGCATAGTGGACGCTTTGACTGATGCGCTACTATGTTCGGGTTGATTCACTGTGTTATGGTTGTGAGGAGTACAAACTCTATTTCTATCTCGACCTTTACTGACTGTCTGTGAACTTTGGAGAGTAGATCGAGGTGCTCTAGTACAGTCTTTAACAAAGTGTCCAAGCTTTCCACAGTTATAGCAGGCTCCAGAGGCCTTACGACAAATACCTCCATGTAGCTTATCACAAACATGGCAGAAACGGGCAGAATAGGAACTTCTGGTTGTTCGACAACTAGATCTTGGTGTTCTCTGCCCTGATGATCTGCCTCTGTCATATCCCTGAGTTCGGGGTTCCTCAAATTCTTTTCTCTTTCCCAAATTACTGTTCAAGCTCTGACCCATAGGCTTCTCCCTCTTCTCTATTTCACACTGCCCTTGTGGGGGTTAGGTTTGTGCTTGAGTTTGAGCTGATAGAGTATCAGCCATTTGTTGAAAGAAAGTGGCCATTTGCTGGGCCATTTGTGCAGTAATTTGTACTGGTGAAATTGGTACAGTCGGGCCTTCGACACTTTGATGAACTGGGGCCTCAACTTGTACTTCTGCTATCACAGACTGTTCTATTGTCTCATTCTTCTCTTCCACTCTTTTCACAGGATTTTCTATTTCCTTTACAACTAACGCAAGGAGATTTCTCTCCATTAATTCATATCTATGATGTAAATATACTATATGTATCAAACATTTGAGCAGTTGTATTTATCGACAAAAAGATTTCAAATTCACAGTTCAAAATTTACTTTAAAACCATTGCTCTGATACCACAAAACATGTCACACCCTACTCCCCCATAAGATGTAACATGATCCGGTAGTACACCTAATGATTTATCATACTTTGCCTTCCGATAACCCATTAGATATACTACAAGGGATTTTAAAACAATTTTCGTGAAATTTAAATCATAAATTAAAATCTGGTGTTATAAAATTTTTTTCAAAATTTCGGTAGAGTGTCGGCTGTATTTTGAGAAAATAGTTCTTCAATCCTGCAAAGGAAAATACTCCCAATATGTTTTCTCAAATACAACTCTAATAAACTTCATTTCATCTCATTGCTCAAATCTCAATATAAAAGAATTATTTCATTTATTACAAGACTCAAAATTAATATTACAAAACTATTCAGGTAAATGAAATCTCAAATTTACATTTACAATAATTTACATTTAATTACATACCAAAATATTGTACAAAAGTTTTTATACAACTGCTCAAATAATTTACATATATATTATTACATACATACATCAAGACCTGTGTACATGGGCATACTTGGAGCTGATCTGAATTTCTCTTCAAAGAAGCTTACTCAATTACTCTATACTGTTTTCACCTGTAATAGCATATAAAGCTATCGCTGAGTGGTGAACTCAGTAGTGCACAACTATAATTTAAAACATAGTACAATATATCCTAACAAAAATTACAGCAATAATTTGGAAATCAGGATACTTATCAAATTCCAAATATCAAGTTATTCATTGCCAATAACATAAATCATTTGCATGAAATGACTTTGATTGCGAAATTCAATTTATCAAATCACAACAAAACATTTAAGGTAATTCCAACAAAATCAATTATACATAAATTATAATTGAAATCATAATTCTTTACTATTCAAAAAGTATTCTTTATCTCGAAAACCATTCTTTATCTCAAAAATAATTCTTTATCTCACTAACTATGTAAGACCAATCTGAAAGGGCCATCTTCGGGGTGATTCTAACTCCCTATGGTCGGGGAGGTCGAATCAGATTCTAACTCCCTATGGTCGGGGAGGTCGAATCATCGTGCACAGTACACATCATAATAATGAATCTTCCGAAAAGGCCATAACATAAAACTTAGATCTAATCTCAACTAAGAAGAGAATCTAAGCCTGTGCACGTACCATGGTAATCAAAACATAACTAACTCCATTGTCTTCTCACAATCCTTTTAGTGAGCATAAATCACAATATAATTCGATTCAAAGTCAATTCTAATATCCAATAATTTTTATGCTTATCACAATTCAAATCATAAATTTGCATTTTTCCATGCAAATTGCCCATCAGAATTAAAAATATGTTCTATCACAATTTTTCAAAACATAATTTATTCAATTCACAACAATGCTTAATACTTGCGAAAATACCATTTCACAAAGCTAAATTCATACATACTATAACAATTTCAATAATCATTAAATTAAATCCAATGCTTGTTAAACATAATACATAAGGAAAATATGTCATTTAATCATATGAAATATTCAGAACAAAATTAGTTAAAAACTAGTTGTGCACAAACCTGATTTGAGTCGCTCCTAGGCCTTGATTCAATGTTTCTTATGCTTCTCAATATCCTTATCAACTGAAACACACAACTTAAAGTGTTTCAGTACTCAATAAATTTGTTTCCAACCATAAAATCCAATATCTAAATTTTCTTGGTACTGTTCCCTTCAATTCATTTCATTAGTCAACTTATAATGTTGACCCTTGATGCACTCTAAGTGAGTCAATTCCAATGTTACCATTATGTCACATTTTATAGCCCTTTAGTGTTGGTAAATGTTACCAAATTCATTTTCAAGTGTATTGCATTTTATTGCAATTTACCGGATTTCGGTGTACTATTTTGACCTAGTCGGACGACCTAGTTCCCTCGGTTTTCGGGTTTTGGTCCAAACTACAAACTTGTAGGTCTATGTCTTATTGCACGCAGGGCAAAATTTTAGGTCATTCTAAGTTATGTAGACCAAGATATGGTCAATTTACCAATGCTGGACAGAATGCACTAAAATGGTAGGCTTAGGTCATTTTTAGGTCACTTTTGGTTCGGCCAGTTTTGGTACCTGAACTTGTGCAAGTTGTTTGGCTTGGTTCTGGTCATTTCTGAGCTTTGGTGTCTTCATAAGAATTATAGATCTATGTCTAGAATATTCATGGTAAAAATTTAAGGTCAATTGGACCTTTTTTGAGTGAGTTATGGTTAAAAAACTAAATGTTGCCCAAATGGTAAATTTTTAGGCTTTCAAGTCACTAATCCAGATTTGGTCATTTTTAAGGTCAGTTTCTAGGCAGAATTTTGGCAACATTTCTACATGAAAGTTGGCTTATTTGGTGTCTAGTTTCACCTCCGATTGGCTTCATACCAATTGGGTTCACAGCTTTGCACTTATAACCTAATATATGTACTGCCAACATACACAACCTTCACAAGACAATTACACTTCCAATTTGACATTCCTCCTCCTCCTCATGACTTCATTATTTATTCATAGCACTTCTACAAATACTAAACACAATTCCAGCAAGCATATTGGGCAGAACACTCAAGTGCTCAATGCACAAAATTCACCATTAAAGTCCAACATTCACATCCACCCAAATTCAATGTACATCAACACTTATTCTACACATACACTTCCATGGCAATTATACAAACTGCTCACAATTCAACACCATCATATTTCATTAATAAACTTCATATTCACACACTCAAATTCATGATATTATAGGCTGCCAAACATGGCAATTTGCCAAAGCATCAAGGTCCCATATCAAACCCTTAATTCAAGCACTAACATGCACATACTTGGACATTAACCTACTACCACTTCTATTTGAGTTAATCAACCTTGATTCCCATCAAATACATATAAGAATAAGTCACTAACTATGCATTCTCATGGCTGCCAAAACTAAAGTTCACCAATACTCATCATTTCCTCAATTTTTCTTAGCAATTCAACTTACCCAAAGCTCAACACAAGGATTAGTGAAGGTAAATGGAAAGATTAAGTACTAACCTCAACTTGAGCTTCACAAATCCATGGAATTTCCTCTCTTTTTTGCTGCCCACATACTGCCCATGGTGTAAAGACCACTTTTAATGAAGGGAGTTTGAAGAAATATGGCTTGAATCATGGTAGATTTGAGCTTATGCATAAATGGCCATGGAGGAAGCTTGGAAGAACATTTGGCCATGGAAGAACTTGAGAAAGCAATTCGGCAAAGTGAAAAAAATGAGGAAGAAAGTGAATTTGCATGCTATCCACTTGGTTTTATATGTCCACTAATCCCACTTAGTAGATCACTAACCATAAATTAATGATTTAATTTGTTAAAGTTCCATAATTTGCACATTTGCCTCATTTCTTTCACTATTTAAATAATGTAACATATTTTTATTTTTCATGACATTTTCAAAGTGTAATGCCACTTACTTTTAATGGACATTAGGTCAAAAGGCAACTCTGGGTGTCAATTGACCACAATGCCCTTATTTGGGTTGCATTCCCGATTTTTCGGTAACACCGAGTTTTGTCGTTTTCTCAATTTCTCATTTTTCTTTGTACTAATTAATTAATTTTTCTTTGATATTTCTAATGAAATTTATACTTTAATAAGTCTTTAATTATGTCTCGAAACTAAATTCCGAGGGTTCCCTGCAGTCCTGGGGTCGGCTATTGCCTGCGCTGTAACTTCCCCGTGCGGTCACCCATCGCTGCGGTGCTGGCTCGTTTAACTTAGTTTCATTTCATTGCTATTATTTTTCCTTTGTTTTTCTTGTATTTTCTTTTCTTGTATTTCATTATTTTATGTCTCCTCACTAACATTTAAATATAGTTCTAGGCATTCTAGCTGTCCGGACAGACACTGGTCATCGGAATAGTAGAACGCACTACCGAACATAGGGGTGTTACTGGTTTGTGCACAACTAGTTTTTAATTAATTTTGTTCTAAGAATTTCATATGATTAAATGACGTATTTCCTCATGTATTATGTTTATCAAGTATTGGATTTAATTTAATGATTATTGAAATTGTTATAGTATGTATGAATTTAGCTTTGTGAAATAGTATTTCAACAAGTATTAAGCATTGTTGTGGATTGAATAAATTATGTTTTGAAAAATTGTGATAGAATATATTTTGAATTATGATGAGCATAAAAATTATTGAATATTGGAATTGACATTGAATTGAATTATTTTGTGATTTATGCTCACCAAAAGGATAAAGAGATTCACGATATTGTTTTATATCTCACTATAGATGCTTAACTAGGTTATTACCCGTCTCTCTCATTTGTTGAGAAGACAATGGAGTTAGCTTTGTTTTGATTACCATGGTACGTGCACAGGCTTAGATTCTCCTCTAATTAGAGGTTAGATCTAATTTTATATGTTATGGCCCTTTTGGAAGTTTTATTATTATGATGTGTACTGTGCACGATGATTTGACCTCCTCGACCATAGGGAGTTAGAATTCGATTCGACCTCCCCGACTATAAGGAGTTAGAATCACCCTGAGGATGGCCCTTGCAGATTAGTCTTACATAGTTAGTGAGATAAAGAATGGTTTTTGAATAGTAAAGAATTTCGATTTCAAATGGGATTTATGCATAATTGATTTTGTTGGAATTAATCTTTATTTCTATGATTGCTGGAATTACTTTAAATGTCCAGTTGTGATTTGATAAATTGAATTTCTTGCTCAAAGTCATTTTAACTAATGATTTATATTATTGGCAACGAAGATTTTAACTTTTGGAATTTTGTTGAATTTCGAGACTTTCAAATTAATTGTTATAATTTCGTCAATGTATATTGTATTATATTTTAAATTATAGTTATGCACCACTGAGTTCACCACTCAGCGATAGCTTTATATGCTGTCGCAGGTGAAAAGAGCATAGAGCAGTTGAGTAAGCTTCTTTGAAGACACATTCATATCAGCTCCAGGTATATCAAAGGTATACCCATGTACATAGGTTTGATGTATGCATATAATAATATGTATGTAAATAATTTGAGCAGTTATATAAAAACTCTTGTAAAATATTTTGGTATGTAATTAAATGTAAATTATTGTAATGTAAATTTGAGATTTCATTTACCTGTATAGTTTTGTAATATTAATTTTTGAGTCTTGTAATCAATGAAATGTTTCTTTTATAATAAGGTTGGTTTGAAAATGAATTGATTTGATTATTGAGATTTGAATTGTGAGATGAAATGAAGATTATTAGGGTTGTATTTGAGAAATCATATTGGGAGCGTTTTCCTTTTCAGGTTTGAAGAACTATTTTCTCAAAATACAGCCGGCACTCTGTCGAAATTTTAAAAAATTTTTATAATACCAGATTTTAATCGATGATTTAAATTTCACGAGAATTGTTTTAAAATCTCTTGCAACATATTTAATGGGTTACTTGTAGGTGAAGTACGATAATTCATTAGGTGTACTACGGGATCATGTTACATCTTACAGAGGGGTAAAGTGTGTCATTTTTTCAGATACACCATTCAACTATGGCGTTCCAAGAGGAGTAAATTGAGAAACAGTGCCATGTTCTTTTAGGAACTCATTGAATTCAGTACTTAATTATTCACCTCCTTAATATGATCTTAGAGATTTAATACCTTTTTCTGTTTGTTTTTCCACTTCAGATTTGAATTCTTTGAACTTTTAAAAGATTCATACTTGTATTTCATTAAATACAAATATCCATACCTAGATATATCATCTGTAAAGGTAATAAAGTAGGAAAAACCTCTTCTTGTCATTTCTTTTAATGGTCCACATACATTATTATGCACTAGCTCTAAAACTTCTTTAGCTCTTATTCCTTGACCAATAAAAAGTGATCTAGTCATTTTGCCTTGAAGACAGAATTCACAAGTTGGGATAGGTTCAGAACCTAATGTGGATACAATCCCCATTCTTTCCAACTTTGTAATTCTAGGTCTCTTATTACTAGACTGGCCAAAATCTCTTTTTTGTTGACCACCACTCCTATTCTGTTCCTCGTCATGGACACAACTAATATATTTCTTTCTGAACACCATCAGAAAGAAATCCCAAGTCACCTTGGCTGGCGGCACTACTTTAGTTATAACATTCCACCATCGATAGGCAGCTTCCTGTAGTAGTGAAACTGCACACTCTAAACTCTATTCTGGTGTGCAATATAATTGCTGCAGGACTCTTTCAGTCCTTTCTAACCAATACTTAGTAGTTGTAGAGTCATCTTCCTTCTTACCCTTGAAGTTTACAGCCCCATACTTCCTTATTTTCCCCAAATAAGACTTCTGCTGTGGAGGCTGTGGTGGCGGCATAGCCCTAGTCATTTGTCTAAAGAACTCTGTCATTTGTTCAAATAAAACCTATTGGGGTTGTGCAGGTCTTTCTGATACTTGTGGGGCAGGATCTCCCTTGTCTCCTATTTCCCCCACAGCCGGAGCATGGCTTCCTACCTCTTCATCTACGACTCTCTGCGACATTGGATCCATACTATAACATAAAATAACAGAGAAAACATATCTGCATTAGTGTCACCTTGACTCTTATGAATGCAATGCATGTTATGCACTCTATCTAGGTCTAGAAACGCCTAAATTGTGCTCTGATACCAAGAAATATAACACCCCTTATCCGTCTATAATGTAGATGAGCAAGATGTGCCACATTCGGTGCCGGAGAACCTTATCTTATCTTACTTTATTCCTTTGATAAATTTTAATCTCGTTATGTCACACCTTACCCCACCGTAAGGCATAACATAATCCCGTAGTATACTTAATGAATTACCGTACTTCGCATATCGATAATCCATTAAATATACTATAAGGGATTTTAAAATAATTTTAATTTCCTTTTGAAGGTGGTGAGCACTTTTAACAGGTATTAAAAACTTTTACTTTTATTTTAAAGACTAGGTAAAAATTTTGATAAATTTTATTTTTCGGTAAATTTTGTAAAAATTTTGACAGAGTGCCGTCTATAATTGAGAAAAATAAAAAATTTAAACTTGTAAAAAGCACTTCCAATAAAATCACTTCGCAAACCCCAACCTGCAATGCAACTCAAATCCACATAATCAACACAAATTCAATTCAAAATTTCTCATCTCCAAATTTTTCATAAATTCATCCACATTGCATTCAAAATACTTAATTTACATTCACAAGTTAAATTTACAAGCACAAAATCCAAAAATAATATTATTACAAATTTACTGTACAACTGGTCAAATTACATTAATACATATAAACACTACTATATTTACATCAAAATAAACTACAAGGGCATAAATAAATACCCGTACAAAAATTTCAGTGTAGTCCTCATCTACTCAGCAGCTCACTCTACTGCTTTTTCCTTTTCCTTATCTGCAACAACAAAATAAGCTATCACTGAGTATGATTTACTCAGTGGTGCACAATAAAAATTTAAAATACTGAACATAAAACACTCATTGTTAAATCATAATTTAAACATTTCACAATTTTATTTCATAATTTTCAAATCACATTTATAATACAATTTTGTCAAATAATTTAACAAACACAGTGTTGTCAATCCATACACAACTTGGGTCATGACATAAAATTTCCGATTAATGCCGTGTTGTACACCACGACAAAGCAATCTACAACCTCACTAATCCAAATTAATGAGGGAAGTGGCTTGTCACATCTTACCCCTCCGTAAGGCATAACATGATCCCGTAGTATACCTAATGAATTACCAAACTTCATCTACTAATAACCCATTAAATACACTACAAGGAATTTTAAACATTTTCTTATTTCTTTTTACAGTGGTGAGCACTTTTGACAGATGTTAATTTTTTTTTTTTTTTACTGAAGTGAAATCAAATAACAAATCTGAAGTATCAATAATTTCTGTAAAAATTTTGGCAGAGTGCCGTCTGTATTTGGGGCAAAATAATTCTTTAAAAATCTGTAAAAAGTACTTCCAATATATTTGTTCAATTCCAAACTCCAATATGGCTCAACTCAAATCAGTGTCTTCAACACAGTTCAAATTCAATTCAATATCATTTTCAGCAATTCCAAAGATAAAGTGCAAAATAAATGAGTATTTCAA
This sequence comes from Hevea brasiliensis, assembly GCF_030052815.1. Lineage (NCBI taxonomy): Eukaryota > Viridiplantae > Streptophyta > Magnoliopsida > Malpighiales > Euphorbiaceae > Hevea > Hevea brasiliensis. The sequence continues at coordinate 88,997,568 of NC_079495.1, read as the reverse complement.
AAGTTGAAATAAGAGAATTGTAATACAATATTTTGACAGGCCAAAATAATTTATAACTTTATTTTACAATTGCTCAAGACCAAGTACAATATATACATATAGTTTACATACATTACAATAATATTTACAAGGAAGTGGTATACTCAATATACCAGGCAAAATCCCAAAGCGAAGTCACAAGCAGCCTACTCTGCTGCTTTATCTGTCTGTCTACCTGCGACAGCAATGAAAAAGCTATCGCTTAGTAAAATTTACTCAGTGGTGCACAATAACAATTTAAAATGCGGTATATAAAACTTTTATTGATAATTTACAATTCAAATAATTCACAATTTTATGTCACAATTTTCAAAACTCATATAACACAATTTGATCAAACAATTGAATAACACAGTGTTGCCAATCAATAACACAATTTAAGTCATAATACAAAATTTCCAAACATGCCGTGTTGTAGACCATGACAAGGCATACTCAACCTACTAATCGAAATCAATGAGGGAGGTTGCTAGCTAGATAATGAGTACTCATCCATACTCACCTCAAATTGGTAAGTCAGAGAGGGAGGAATATAGTCATACTCACCCCATAAATGGAGGTCGAACATAGTGATATTACCATGCCAAGTGTGAATCAAAAATAATTTCAAATCACAATATTTAAATATTTCATACAAACCACAAATCACATTTTATCTCAAAATTTCCATTTACAAAGTAGGCAACACAATAATTTCCAAATAAAATTCTCAAAGCCAAAACAATAAAAAATTATTCATAACTCATTTCTCCAAATAAATTTTATAGTAAAAGCAGTGAATATAAAAAGTATTGTGCACAGACCTGATTTGAGTCACCTTTAGGCCTTGACTCAATGTTCCTTATGCTTTTCAATATCCTTTTCAACTAAAATACACAATTTAAAGTGTTTCAGTACTCAGTTAAATTGTTTCTAACAATAAAATTCAATATCTAAATTTTCTTGGTACTATTTCCTTCAATTCATTTCATTAGTCAACCTATTATCTTGACCATTAATATACACTAGGTGAATTAATTTTAATGTTCCCAATTTGTCACATTTTATAGTATCTAAGTGTTGGTATATGTTACCAATTTCATTCTAAAGCTTATTGCATTTTGTTGTCATTTTCTAGATTTTATGGCCAATGTTTACTGTTTATTGGACTAAGCTGCAGTGTAAATTTAACAGATTTCCCTTCATTAAATTGTTTCTCATTGTGTCTTCTTTAATTTTCTTTTTTAATCACTCCATTTGGAGTTGTATAGCTCAAGTTATGGTCAATTAACCATAACTAGGTCAAATCTAAATTTTAGTTTCCTTTTTAGGTATTTTCTGTTCTGAATTTTCTAATTTATTTGGACTATTTGTAATCACATTGAGGTCTAGCATTCTTCATAAGTATTATTGCCCTATGTCTTAGGGACAACTAGAAATTTTGCTTACCATTTTTCAAATCTTATAGAATTCTTTATAGACAAATTGTTAACTTGGACTCAAAGGTCTTATATTGGCATGGTCCTCAATTAGGTCAATGGCTTGACCTTAAATTCTGACCTTATACATTTATAATTTGAGGAAGTTATCTAAAACAATATTTAAGGTCTCTTTCTTAGCTTTCCAACTTGGTATGGCTCAATACATTGGGAGATTTCTTGTGGGAGATATGCCTATTTGAATTTTCTGGACTTAATGGTCAATTGTACCAATTCCAGATTTAGTGTGTCAACTTAATCAACTTAATTGACCTAGTTTCCTTGATTTTTGGGTTTTGGTCAAATTACCAATATTGTAGATCTATGTCTTATTGAAATTTTGGAACTGATTTCATGTCATTTGGAGTTCTATGGACCAAGTTCTGGTCATTTTACTATTGCTGGTCAAGTTGCACTTATATTGCAAAGTTTAGGTCATTTTTAGGTCAAAGTCAATTCGGCAAGTTTTTTTTAACCCAACTTTGGTGATCATTTTGACTTGGTAATTGGCATTTCTGGGCTTGGTGGTCTTCACCAAAGTTGTAGCCCTATGTTTAAGCTTTCAAACGGTATAAATTTTAGGTCATTTGGACCAGTTTTGAGTGAGTTATAGTCAAAAGACTGGCTACTGTTCATATGGTCAAATTTTGAGTTCACCAAGTTACCAATTTCGGATTAGGTCAAAATTGAGGTCCTTTTCTGGACAGAATTTTGGCAAGCTCTTTGCATGAAAGTTGGTCCATATTGAGTTTAGTTTTATCCATAATTGGCCTCATATTAATTGGGGTTACACAAATTAGATTATAAGCTCAATTGTATACTGCCCATATACAATTCATCAAATACACAACCATTACACATCCTACTTGCTTCACCCTAACTTTCCTTACCAAATTTCTGGATTTATAAGATACTAACATCATTCATCACATCTCAACATGGTCATTTTGGACAGAATATACACATTTTCGATACACATATTACAACTTTAATTCTCAAAGTTACATTCCACATTCACATATACATGAATTCACTTACTTTTACTACAAACAATTTCAACCATTACTTCCATATACTGCCCTCAATCCATCAATACCATAATTCATCATTTGAATTCATGAAATCAAACATTAATCCATAAAATTCAAGGCTGCTGAAATTGGCCATATGCCAAGGCTTTCAAATATACTTTCCAAACCCCTAAATTCAAGTGCTCAATATACATACATGGGAAGTAAGTTGCTAATACATCAATTTAACCAAATCAATCCTCATTCCCATCAATTACATGTAGGAAAAACTCAAGCAAACTCACCTCCCATGGCTGCCAAAAATGGACAATCCCATAACTCAACCATTTCTTCAAATTTCTTCACCATTCAACTCATCTCAACCTTAAAACATAGTTTAATGAAGCAAAGAATGAAAAACTAGCACTAACCTCAACTTGGGCTTGATCAAACTTCACTAAACTTCCTTCTTTTTGCTCCCAACATGCTGCCCAAGGTGTGTGTGCAAGCTTTAATGAAGAAACTATGGTGAAATAAGGGCTTGAACATGGTTGCATGGTGGTTGAAGTGAGGTTGGCCATGAAGTTTCCATGGGGTGGTTTTGGCTAGTTCTTTTAGAGGTTGAAGATGAAGAATTATGTCCATAAAATGTTGTATTTTAATGTCCATTAACCTCACTTAGTGGAGCACTAAGTTTGATTAAAGTATTAAATTAATCCAAGTTTCCAAATTTGCAATTTTGTCACCATTTCTTTCACTATTAATATAATGTACCACAATTTAATTTTTCATGACATTTCCAAAGTGTAATACCACTTATTTTTAATGGAAATTGAGGTCAAAAGGCAACTCTTGATGTCAATGATCAAAATGCCCCTCTTTAGGTTGTATTTCCAATTTTTAGGTAACACTGATTGTTCTCGGTTTCTCGATTTTTCATTTTTTTTGTACTAATTAATTAATTTTTCTTTGACATTTTCTAAGTCAATCATGTCTCAATAGATGTTTATTTAAGTCCTAAATTATTTCTCAAGGTTTCCCGCGGTCCAGGGCTAGTCAACGGTCCTCGCCACAACTTCCCAGTGCGGTCACCTATCACTACGGTTTGGCTCATTTAACATAGTTTTATTTCATCTCTTTTATTTTTCTTAATTTTTCTTGCATTTTCTTTTTATTTATTTCATCATTTTATGCCTGTTTACTATCACCGGAGTGTAGTTTCAGACATCCTGACTTGCCTGGACTGACTTTAGGTCACCGAAGCAGTAGAAGGTACAGATTACATAAAGTAAGGATGTTACATGGCTAGCTAGCTGTATAAGTACTTATCCGATCTCAACCTCAATTGGCAAGCCAAAGAGGAAGGAAAATAATCGATCTTAACCCCATAAATGGAGGAGGAATAATATGGTACTGTCATACTAAGTGTGAATCCGAAATCAATTTAAAACAATTTATTCAAATATTGCTTGCAAAATCCAATCAATTTTCAAAGTCACATTTTCATTCACAAAGTGGCAACACAATAGTTCTCAGAATTCATAATTAACACAATACATTTACAATACATAATAAATCAAGTTTTCAAGGTGGAAACAATAATTGACAGTTATTGTGCACAGACCTCGTACAATAGCTCGTCTTAATTCACTCTTGTGTATTTCCTTCCTCGAAATGCTTCTTTCCTGCTGAAACATAAAATTAAAGTGTTTCATTATCTATTCAATTTGTGTTTAACTAATAAATCTAATGATTAAATTTTGTACACTTAATTTATCCAATATAATTTATAAGTTTTGGGGTTTTTTGCAATTATTATATTTGAGGCTATTATTTACCTCACTATTCAAGTCGAAATGTTGAATTTTTCATACTAAATAGATATGCTAATTCTAATTATCCTCACATACCACATTTTAAGTCACATTTATGTTGGCATTGATTGCCAATTGAATTTCTAAGCTCCTTAAGTGAAATTTCAAAAATTTAGTTTTGGGTTACTTATTTCTATTATTCCATTGGACCTTCTACAGTGGGAATTTAGTTGACTTCCTTTGATCAAAGTTGTTTCTTAGTGTTCTAGCTTTAATTCTATTTTTGAATCACTCCATTTGGACTTTTATAGCTCAAGTTATGACCAAAATAGTGGTTACTGTTCACATGAGTGTTCACATGACTATTTCAGTTCTGGCAGATTTATTAATCCGAATTCGCTCAGCAATTTGATCAAGTTAAGTCCATAATTTGGCCTAAAGTTCTTCACATGAAATGTTCTTCTATGTTTAAGGTTTCCATCGGTTCAAGAATCACCTAAATTAGAGTTTTCTAGAGAGAGTTATGGCCTTACAAAGTTTACTGTTCACGTCAGCACACTGCAGACTCCAGAGTTTCATCTTCAGGTTAAAGCCAAGTTTTAGGCAATTTCTGGGCTGTTTCTAATTTAGGTCTCTTCATGAAAATTCTAGCCCTATGTCTTAAGTTTCATTTTCAATTGGTTTCACACAAATTGGAGTCGTGTAGCTCAACTTATGGGCTACCAAACACACTGGACTCAGTGTGTAAATTCTGCCCTAGGTTCAAATTTTAATTCCTTTAATTACTCTCACTAACCAACATAAATTCACATTTAACTCACCCCAAATGACCATAATTTAACATTAATACTTTCATGGTACTCATAGCACAAAAACTCCCAATTTTTCAAACCCCTTGTTTGTAATTTTTCTCAATTCTATCATTTCATTACATCCATTCATCAACCCTAGGTCAATTCACATTCAATTCATGCTAAGTAGTCATAATTTAACATTACACATATCAATTTCACTCTCTAGTACTAAAGTCCTAATTTCCTTATGAATCCTAATATTTCATAATTCAATTTATGCAAATCTCATGCAATTTCTTTACCCCAATCATGCACACTAATTCAATTTAACTTGAATTTATCATTAATTTAACTAAAATACATTAAAACCTAATTTTTTCTAAATTGGCCAAAATTACTCCTCTTCATTCTTGCATGATTTTCATGCTTTCCCATGTAATTTTTCCCATAATCAACCTTAATTTGAAACTTGTACAACTAATCTAGCATGAAAAGAAACTTATCTCAATTGTCCAACTTCAAATCTTCAATTTTCCCTTCCAAATTCCTTATTCTTCTTACTTAAATCCTTCGATCCAAGAGCACTTTGATGTTTTCTACTTTTTAGATGGAGAACCCATATAAGAAAAGTGGGGAAATCAAGAGTAGCGGGAGGTTACAAATGGGGGAAATGAAAGAAAAGAGAGAGAATGGGAAGAGAGAAAACGAGCTTTTAAAAAGTCACTTTCGGCTGTCGAAGTGCTCACTTTCGGCTGCCGGATTCCTCTCTGGACAAAATGTCTTTTAACACTTAAAAACCATAATTTAAATAATGAACTTTGGCAGCCAAACTTTCCACTTTCAGCTGCCTAAATGCTCTCTGGACAGAAAGGGTCAAAATGGCACTTAGGCTTAGGAATTGTGTAACTTTTCGACCGGAAATCAGATTTTCGATCCGTTTGAACCGTTGGAAAGCTAATTTGATAAATTTTTCAATGAAGACACTTTCAAAAAAAAAATTTGCATTTCTCAAATGTGAAAATTTCATTTTAGTCCCCTTTGGTCAAGAAAAAGTTACAAGTAAGGACACTATTCAGAGCCCAGAGGTTCGGGGTGTTACTCGTTATATTTTAAAGTCAATTATATTCAAAGGAGAAACTAACGGAGTTTTCTCTATTTTATTACCATTTGGCGTGTTTTACTATTCACCTGTTTAAAATTTTCAACAATAATTTCCAATAATAAACTCATCCATATTCATCATAACCATATAATCATTTCAATTATCATTTATGTATTTCAATTCCATATTCATTTCCATATATATCCACTCATGCTCAATTCATATATATAAAAATTCTCAAATTCCATTAATTTACATAATATACAAAGTACTTACATAATTTCATCCATTTCGATTTATAACAGCTTATAATCCACATTACATATGAAATAACTAATTTACTAATTTACATCATATATATATTAAATATAATTTCATAATTTACATTACAACATAATAAATATTTATAATATACAAAATACATTAATATGACCTATATAGGCCCTATCTACATGCATTTCTGAGGAGGTAACACCTTGGACACTTCTGTAGATCCGGACTTCAAAATCCCAGTCTAATGTCCACTAGGCTTTATCTTCAGTACCTACACAAGGAAACAATCCATCGCGCTAAGCATTTCTGCTTAGTAGTGCAATAATATAATAAGAAAATAATATATATAAATAAAATAAAAATGGAGCATAATTTGTGTACTCAGGAATTATTTGATTTCATATGAAATTTTTAACATTTAATATCTTTTGTCATTTTTGTTGTTCTTTGGAAGCGCTTAATTCATAAGTTTACAATAATAATATACAATATTCAAAATTAATAAAATATCGAATTTATGTTTATACTATTATTGAAAATGCATTTGTTTAAGTTATACTTATTTTTCTAGCCTTTGCATTGATTTACTTAACATTTTCTATGTATTTTGGATCATTTCATAATAAATAAATTTTTAGAACTAATCCAATTAATTTTAGATCTTTCTCATCCTTTATTTAATTTGTAATTTCACTGTCCAAGTAATCTATGACAGGCTGACTAAACTTGATAAGCGGGTCCCTGGCACTGGACACCGTGGTGTCTCAGGCCGTTATATTATGGGACGCATAACGTCAATCACGTATGCAATCAATATAGCTAGCACAGGGCATCGCAGTGCCTCGGCCCGTCATACCATGGGATGCAGACCATTAACCACGTATGCAATCAATATGGCTAAGAAGCCATGGTAACAAATAGTCGGGCATACAAGCCATAAATGCTGGCATAAAGCCATGAATACAGGCATAAAGCCTTACGCAGTGTTGCTCAAACAATCCCCTATCGGCATGCCAATCTATCCAATCTGACACACATGTCTAGGAAATACATGGGCATATTAGTACCTTTAGATGTTCATATATTTCATTATTTCATTATGAATTCTGTTTATAATTTATAGCATTACAATTCTATTCCTAGTGGAAACACAATGCCAAATTTCTTTTTCACATAATACATATTTTCATGGATTTCATTCATATGAATCACAATTTACTAATCACCTCATATATTTAACATTTAAAATCTCTTTTCTAATTTATCATATTATTTCACATGTCCTTCAGGTTTAAACATTCTCATTTTTACTGATAATGGGAACATAAGTCCCAAGTGACATTTTCACATCATTTACACATTCAACAATTCATTTATGGTGATTACAACTCATATTTCAAGTTATGTTGGCATTGCCTCCTAAGTTCTATTTGTGATGAGAATACAAATCCTAACTACCTATTCAAATAATTTAAGTATATATTAAATCATTTAAGTGGGGTACCATTAGCAATTTAGGTTTTGGCCCTTTGCCTTTAATATCATTATGGTTATTATTTACATTACTATTCACACTAATTTTTGACTATTTCATAAATATTAGGTATACAAATTCTAAACACATAATTATATCACATTTTGGGTTATAAATTTGTTGGCACTAGTTGCCAATGGCAATTCAAGGCTTCCTAGGATTATTTCCAAAATTATAGATTTTGTCACCTTTGTTTACTGTTCCATTAGACCAATCTACATTGGGATTTTGGCTAAATTTTCTTCATCAAAGTTTTTCCTTAATGTCTCTACTTTAATTCCCTTTTTAAATCACTCCATTTGGAGTTTTGTAGCTTAAGTTATGGTCAATTTAGCACAACTGGTTCATTGACTCTTTCTGGTTTTAGAACTAAGCAGATTCTGAAGTCCAATTTTGTTTAATTATTTAGGCATGCTACAACCATTTTTAGGTCTAATATCCTTCACATGAGTTGTTACCCTATGTTTTAGGATCACTTAGGTTCAAAAATCATAATTTTTCTAGTTATGGAGAGTAAGTTATAGCCAATTAACTAACCTAGACTCCTGAACCCTATACCTTCAGGATTTCAAGTTCATGTCAGTATTTTTGGTTCCCATTTTAGGGTACTTGCACTCAAAATTTGAGGAAGGTTCCTTAATCAAAGTTGAAGTTCTTTTCTTAGGTTTTCAGAACAATTTGGCTCATTCCATTTGAAATTTTCTAGTGGGAGATATGACCTAAATACTATTCTAGGGTCAAGTGTCTATTTGGTTCAATCTCAGGATTTGGAATACTAACTTGTCCTAGCAATTTCCCTAAGTTCCATTAGGTTTTGGGTTTTGGTCAAAATACTAAATTTTTAGTTCTAGGTCTTATAGAGAATGTGGCTTTAGTTTCACTGCATTTTCCATTTTGTAGACCAAGTTATGGCATTTTTGCCAAAACTGGTTAGGTAGGTCCAAGTCCAGAATTTTTGGGCAGTTTTGGTTCTAGCAGTTTTAATGAGCTAACTTTGATTAGCAATTTGATTAGGTTATGGTCAGAATTTGAGTCTTAGTCCTTCATGAAAGTTGCTCTACTATGTCTAAACTTTTCATAGGTTCAAAAATCAGCTCAATTGGAGCTTCCTCGAGTGAGTTATGACTAATTTACTAAGTACAAATTATTTGGTCATTTTCCTAGATTCCAAAATTTCACTTTCAGATTCTAGCCCCAATTCCAACCTCTCACAACCATTTCTAGGTCAAGTACCCTACATGAAAATTGTAGTATTATGTCTTAGGTTTATTTTGCAATTGGTTTCACCTCAATTGAATTTACTTAGCTCAAGTTATAAGCAAATCAAGCTATTGGACTCAAGCTGTCCAGATTCTGTCTCAATACACAACATTGCTCCCATTCAATTGTTTGGTCATCTCATCAACACATATCAACAATTGTGTGCCAAATTGACTAAATTTAGGCATAATAACATCAATTAGATCATAACAATTAAAATCTCCAATTTCAGCAAACCCTAAATCAACTTGCATAAACTTTAAATTCCAAGAGAATTTCTCACACTAACCTTATTCCTTAGCTTCAATCAAGCTCAAATCACCCTTCAATTAGCTCAAACTTCACTTCCCTTTGTTGAACCACTTCTTGGCTGAATTTTCTTGCTTTCTAAACTCCCAAATTTTTGTGATTTCTTAGGAGTTTTCTTCAATTCAAGGTTGGATTTGGTGGTTTCTATTGATTTCCTAAAGAAATCATTTGAGAAACCTAAGGTTTGAAGCTAAATTTTAGGTGTTAATGGAGGAAAGTGTAAGAAAGAGAGAGAGAAAGAGCAATGGATGGGAATTGATGAAGATGAAGGCTGAAATTTCAGCTCAATAATAGACATATATATTAAATAAATGTTTAATGGCAATATTATAAATAAGTGGAATGATAATTTTGTAATTATTTTGAAGTTTATAATCATTAAATTTTGACTTTTCAATAATTATATTTAATTTTCATAATCTCAATTAATTAAATTAATCTAGCTTCATAAATTTAATAACTCTCATTTTTTTGTCAATATTGAACCTTTAAATTTAATTGATCAAATTTTACTTTTACCAAGTTTATGTCTGTCTCTTCCATAATCCCCGATAACTTCTTATCTTCCTTGCTTTGTGTTTATTTCTTTTCATTTTCTTGACATATAAATTCATAGAAATTCCTTTAATTAAGTCCTAAATAATTATTTCACAGGGTTCCCCATAGTCTAGGATTGCCAACTGTCTTCACAGTCGCTTCCCGTTACGGTTACTCATCGCCGGAGTTCCGGCACATTTAACCTATCTCCATTTCATTTCTTTTAATTTTTTCTTAATTTTTCTTGTCATTATTTAGGTTATTTATGACTCCTCACTCTAGTTTAAGTCTGGTTCCAAGCATTCTGACTGTCCGAACAGACGTTAGTCATCGAAACAGTAGAACATACAGACTTTCCTAATATGAGGATGTCACACAAACAATAATTATTTTTAAAGTATTTTTCCTAATTTTATTCATAAATATAAATAGATTTCCTTATTTTAAAATATTAATCTCAAATTCAGCCTCACTAACTAAAAAACATAAACTTAAAAAATAACTAATAAAAGAAATACAATCAAGGTATCCAAAAAATAAGTGATACTACAGCCCCAAATTGGTACTCATGGGCGCGTATCCAACTAATCGACTAGTATGTGTGCTAGAAATATGGTTCAGGTCGCCCATGTGGGTCAATCCGGATCTATTAGACTTAAAACTAGAATAAAAAACAACTATAGGAAAAGTCATGTACATTGCTAAAAGGTGGCAAAATTCAAAAGTTATATACATTGCCAAAAGGTGGCAAAATCCAAAATCCAAGCATAAGGCACCATAAACTTGTTGTACAAAATTTCGCAAATTATTGCTTTAAAGGAAATTAATCCTGAGTTATCTTAAGTTCTCTCTCAAGGCACTTAAGTTGTATCTTAATTAACTTAAACCCTATTTTCATGGTGATTAAATTAATTAGTATCCCTTAGTTTCTTTGACTAATTGTTAGTTTCACATAGAATTTTAGCTTATCTTTAGGTTAGAAACCCTACGTTCAAAATCCTATTATTCCAATATTAATCTTCACCTTTCAGTCCTTCAATTAATATCTAGAATCAACACTACATTGGTACCAACACATTGCATGTATTAAGAACACAAGAAATTGAATCAAAAAACAAAATCCTAAATTTATTGAAATGAATTAAATTAAATCTATAACTTAATTGAAAGTGCTACATTCCTTATTTTAGAATAAAAAAAAACTACTCACTCATGGTAAGTTCTACAATCTAACTTGAAATAAGAAAATAAAAGGGAAACATCAAGAGAAATAGAATGAAGAAACCCATAATGAGAATTTTGTAGTTTTGGATGTTTAGAACTTTGACTAAGAATCTCTTCCAGAAATCTTGCCAAACGATCTCTTCTTAGGTAGAATTGCTATGCTTAAAAGTAAAAGAATCGATCCCCCTTTTTTTCTTGACTTATTATATTTATATCTATTGTAAAAGTCCTCAATTCAGAATCCTAACAGCCATGGAAGTCTTCTTGGGTCAAGCAAAAAGGAAGAAAAGTCGATTTGGAACTCTCTACTGGCAGCTGTTACACGGCCTGTGTAGCAGTACATAGGGCAGGGCCGTGTAATGCTTTGGATTACTTTGCATTGATTTTTTTGGAGCTACAAAATATTACACAGGGTAGGTTGCACTACACAGGGTAGGTTACATGGGTTGTGTAATCGGTTTTCTGCAGGATCACGGCATGTGTAATTGGTCTTCTGCAGGATCATGGGCAGTGTACCTTGCTTGCATGGTGCAATTCTTCTAGCCTTCCATTCTTAACTTTTTGACTTTTAAATTTTCTCCACGCTTGTCCATGGGTCCAAGTTTGTATCAAAACATCTAATATAATATAAAAATCAAGAATTAGGCTAGATCAACATGATTTCCAAAATATAATAGAATTTATTTAAAAAAAAAAAAGCAATTAACTAACTAAACATGAATGAAATGCAACAATTACTACACCTAAATGCTTATATAATGCAAGTGCATCATGTAACTATGTGAAGAGGTATAACTCTTCTTAATAGTTACATGCATGAAGAGATGCATCTTTTGGCCAAAAGGTTAGCACACTTTGAGTAGTATATATAAGAACCATACAAGTCATTTGTAAGGTACAACAAAAGGACAAATAAGTGTGAAAATTTGGCCTAATTTTTAACGTTTGGAGGCTTCTATTTTAAACAAGTTGTGGAGCAATTTGTTTCTACAAATAGGGTACACATTTAAACTGTGAATTAAAATATATAATTTATATTATTCACTTAATTATATAGTAGACTAGTGAAGCAAATATGGTGGAGATCTTAGGGTATTTTGCATGAACATGGGTCGTGATCCACGTAATTAAATCCATGTGTTGGGTTTTAAATTTTTTTCATTGGTATCAAAGCCCTAAATATTTGTTTCCTAGTCTAATTAACATATATAATTTATTTATAGCATGTCTTATTATTATTGTTAGTGTTGATTTGTGAATCAATTTTAGTAATCTATGTATATAAATAGTTTATTCCTGTCTATAATTGTTTTGGAATTGTTTTAATATTTTTCAATTTTTTTATTTTTTTATATTGAAAAATTATTTTTAAAATCTAAAAAATTTTAAGATTAAAAAAGAAATTTATGGATATTCACAATTTTGTTCTTTTGAAGAATAGAGGAGGAAAAAGCTTTTATTATACTGCCCTTGTTTTTGGGAATTATTACCAAAACATCATTGACATGGCTGCATATATATATATATGTATGTATATATATATATATTGACAATAATTGCCAACTTGGTTGAAGAAAGGTTATTGTTTTGACATTATGTATGAAAAGTGTCACCATAAATTATGCCCATGTTTTGCCTAAATATTACAATTTTGCCATAGTTTTTTCTTATTATAGAGATTCCCTTCTTCTTCATTTTGATCTGAAATTGAAAATTACAAATCTTGTTTTTTATTAAAATTAAATTTATTTTGTTTCAGAACAAATAAAATTGTTCAATTAGGACATGAATTAAATTTTTCAATTCAATATTAATTTTAGAAATTAGTTTTTAGAATTAACTAAAGGGCAATTGAACGAAAAATTATATTGAATTAAATCATTCATTTCAATATTAATTTTAGAAATTAGTTTCTAAAATTAATTGAGAGCAATTAAAAAAAATAATTATTGCATTAAATTGTTTAATTCAATATTTAATTTTAGAAAAATTATTTTCTAATATTAAAAATGGCAAACAATGAGGCAAGTTAAATTAATTTGATGAAATCAATTAAAATCAATTATAATTGATCTCATTAAAATTAATTGTATTAATTCTAAAGTTTTTTGGAATTAATATTCCTAATATGATTAGGAAATGGAATTAAAAGTGTTTAATTCATTTAGTTTTTAGAAAAAGAGTTTTAGAATTACATGGGGCAAACTAAAATTAATATTTTGATGAATTCATTTAAAATTAGTTTTAATTGACTTCATTGAAAATTAATTTTAACTTCCAAATTTGTTTTAGAATTTTATATCTCTGATTGGATTAAAGATTAAATTAAATTTTTTATTTGATGTGAACACACACACACACACACACACACACACACACACACATAATATATATTTGTAGATATCTTTACAATGTTATTTATTGTAGCGACCCAAGCCAAAGGCTATTATCAGCACTAGGGATTAGGTAAGTTTAAGGCTGCCGAAACCCTTAGCAAGCCTAAAACCTGTAAACTTACTTTTAACACATGTACTATCAACACTTAAACGTATAATAAACCATTATACTTTAGTCTTTTCATCTACACATAAATATATTTATCATAAAAGTGGTTCATAATTTGAACCTTAACATACATAAAACTTTAAAGTGTAATGGTTCAGCATATATATATACTCCCAAAAGAGTTAACATCATCATTCATACTTAAAGTATTACAAAACTTTAATAATACATAATTACCAGCACAGTACTATCTATTCACATTTTACATGTCCACCACCCATAAAGAAGAATGTTAAAGCTACCCCCTATTGCTCTCTTTCCAAAGAACTCTTCTAATCCTACAAACCTACACTTGGGGGTTTGGGGAAAGGGGTAAGCTTACACAAACTTAATGAGTAAACTAACCAATTAATTATATTATTCATCTCATACATATGAAATGCATCATCCAAATGGGTTTTTACATCATAAACATTTCACATGGGATGGACTTGTCACTAGTGACACTCCGAATCTAATGTGCCTAACTCATACAGAGGCTCCTTAGGACTTTTGCTTAACATATATATCCAATGTGACCGGCTCATACAGAGGCTCCTCAGGACTTTCGCTTAAAACGTGACCTATGTCATGCACTAGGGGCATTATAAATATCTCCCCTTAGATTTTATAAATTCATAACATACATAACATAATGTTGTTATAACATGGGGGAGTCAGCGGGTCATCCATCATCCATCAATGCACCAGCAACAATTATGCAAATATGCAACATATTCGTGTTCTAGATACATACATCCTAAATAAATATGACATGATACATGAGGATGCTTAGAAATTAAATTTAAAAAGTTTGCATTTATTAAGGTTAGAATTACTCACCTCTTGTAGCCTATCAACCTCCTATCTCCAATGGTAGCCATCCTTGAATCCTTAACTTTTCGAGTCCCTCAAGCCGAATTCTATAAAATTAGACCCTAGAGAGTTATACAAGGCTTTAAAAATCTATACACATAATAAACATCTTATTCTAGGCCCTTAGGAGCCATGAAACCATGTTTTGGAACCTCAAAAAAGAAGGGAGAAAAAAATTAGGCAAAACCTACTTCTGCTATCAAAGTCCTGGACTTCAGCTATCAAAGTCTCACACTTTAGATTGCCTTTTAGTCTAGTGCTGACTGTAGCTATCGAAGTCTAGGACTTTAGCTGCAGTGTTAGTAGTATGCCCTAGAGCATATCTTTTTGTATGTATCTTATACATATTTTATTAATAAAAGGAAATTTCACTTTTCTGTTTATATAATATATTTATGTATAATAGAAAAGTTCCATTGAAATTTTGTTAGAAATTCTATTCTTAAGTTGTTAAGAATATGAGTGATAGTATTTCTAGTACAAAGTATCATAAATTGGTTCACAATCGAGGATACATCACAAAGGACATGACTTATCCAGAAAGACTATAATCATGTTTGTTCCCAAGGTATTTATATGAGATAAAAATAAGAAGGAGTGGTGAGTCTCATGCCACATAACAAACATGATAGGTACTTATACATGATAAGTAGGCCGAACCAGTGACGCATATGATAAGCACATGGATTTTACTCTTGTCAATGCATTGTCATATATCATATCAGTGCATATAATCTTTAGACTTGAGATAACACAATTATCTTGTATATAGGTGGTCTGAGTTTGATACTGCTTTCATACTTGTACTGTGTATGGGTATATGGGCATGTGTTGGCTCCTACTAGTTATATATGGAGATAGGTGTTGATCAAGATGGAATTCGTCACCCTAAGTAAATAGGGATAAAATCCTCTGTCCATTTAATTATTCTTGATGTTTCAAGTTCCTGGCCAGGACAGACAGATTTAGTTAGAAAAGAGTTTCTGACAAGAAAATCTATTTAATCAAGAACTGGAATTAAAAGAGAACAAAATGTTCATCGCAAATGGGGTTTGACATTAACCATGACTCCAGCTCGAATTGGGATTTTGTAATGGAGAGATTCTAGTGCATGGTAACATATGATTAAAAGTTCATTTAAGGTATTCCTTATTACTGATTAGGTAGCTATGGCATACTATGATAGGTGTCAATCATGGTTTATGAGATGCTTGAAATGATTTAGAGAAATCATTTACGGTAAGAAAGAGTTCTAATGATATTAAGAGTTAATATCATTTCTCATTGCCAATAAGTAATGAGCCTAGTAAGTCACACATCTACACAAGCTAATCACCATTTAAAATGTGATTTAATTGATTAATTAAAGAGCTTAATTAATTAATTAAAGAGGTTTGATTTGCAATAAGATTGCGAAGTCCCTAGCATGACTTGAAACCAAATCTAGGTTATTGGATGCATAGTATAAATTAAATTTATATTTAATTTGATTAAATATGAATTTAATTGTGAGAAATTAATTAATGGAGATTAATTAATTAATTAATTTACATTTCATATAAATTGATTTAAAAAGGAGAAATTATAAAATTGGGTTGAGAACTCAAATTAAAAGGTAATGGCAAATTAGTCTTTTCGCATAGTGATATGTGGCACCATGAGATGGTGACACATGGCACCATATGATCTTGCCACTTGTCTTCCAATGATAGAAGATCACATATCATGATTTAAATGGAGCTTGACACTTGGCTTCATAGGATTAAATCAAATAATAACAAGATGGGATCTTGTGATAACATGTGGCAAGGGAGTTAGGATTTGACCTAAGTATATAAAGAAAGGTTATAAAGAAAAATTAGCCACTCCTCTCTTTTCTCCCAAGTGGGACGGCAACATGGTGTCTCCCTCTCCTCTTCAATTTCTCAATTGATTCAAAGGGAAAAACTTAGATTTCCTCTTAAATTAAATTATTAGAAAGTGTTTCTAACACTCAATATATTCATACAACCTCCACAATGCATAAACCCCATCTCAAAATTAGTTGAAAAGGCTTAAGAAGCCAATCTAGGGGTTGCCATTGTAACTTTGGTGTGTGCTTGTGATGGACAGACTAGAGGGACAACATTTGGGGTCCTAAGTACATCCTAAGAGAATTCTATTGTGCATCAAGAGGTTAGTACCTAAAAATCTCTCTTTTAATTAGGGTTTGATTGAATTAAATGCTAATTCATTATCTTTAATGGAAAATAAAATTTTAATGCATGTTAAAATATGTTTTGGTATGCAATTGCGCATTGGAAAATTGATCAAGAGCATAAGACACTTGGTTTGGTGCATATAACCTTAGAAATAATTTTTGAAATTCAAGATTCTAATGCCCTTTATTCACGCTTCCACTCCTTCAATTGGTATCAGAGCCACTATATTTGCCATTAAGATTGTTTATGAGGTTTAATTGTGTGATTGGATCAAATTTGGATTGATCTAAAGCTGGTTGGGTGCTCAAGAGGGGCAGCATAAATGTGAAACATGCCTCAAAAGTGTGTTTGAATTTTGGGCTTAGTTTTTGGGCCCATTATGTAATTGTTGTATATTTTAAGGCTCATAATTAAGCCCATACCTAATTAAATTGTTTAATTAAAAATTTTAATTACACAATTAATTTATGAAAATTGTTTTCATAGAATTAAATTTGGAAAAGGGTTTCTAAATTTAAATTATTTGAATAAGATTCAAATCTGAATTTTTTGTTGAATATGTGATATTCAAATTAATTTTTAGCATGTATATTTTATTTAATTGTTAAATTTTAATATGCATGATGGATGATCATGGACAATAAAAGACCAATGTGATTGGATTTATTTCTTTTATTTTTCTTTAGGTTGTAAAATAATTAATTTTATTTTAGTGGCATGTATTATAAATGTTGTAATAATTTAGGTTGTAATTTCATTTATTTGAGGACTTTAAAGTCCATATTCTTATAAATTCACCTTGGTATGCCAAAGATTACATTGTAATTGGATTGCAAGAAGATCAAGGAGGTCAAGAGCATTGGTGGGACCAGTGGGAAGAAATCAAGATCAAGGGTTGATTATGTACTCCTTCTGCAACTCTTGTAAAATGAATGAATGAAATATGCCTAGGAATGCCCTGATTCAATTCTTGGTGGCTCAGAATTGAATCCCTTAGAAAGTCCATGATCATACTGTTAGTAGTATGCCCTAGAGCATATCATTTAGTATGTATCTTGTACATGTTTTTATTAATAAAAGGCATTTCCACTTTTCCGCTTACATAATATATTTATGTGTAATAGAAAAGGTCCATTGATATTTTGTTAGAAATTCTATTCTTAAGCTGTTAAAAATATGAGTGACAGTATTTCTAGTACAAAGTATCATAAATAGGTTCACAATCGAGGATACTTCATAATAAGGACATGACTTATCCAGAAAGATTGTATTCATGTTTGTTTCCAAGTTATTTATATGAGATATAAATAAGATGAAATGGTGAGTTTCATGCCATATAACAAACATGATAGGCACTTATACATGATAAGTAGGCCGAACCAGTGACACTTATGACAAGCATATGGAGTTTACTCTTGCCAATGCATTGTCATAAATCATATCAGTGCATATAATCTTTAGACTTGAGATAGCATAGTTATCTTGTATATAGGTGGTTTGAGTTTGATACTGCTTTTATACTTGTACTATGTATGGGTATATGGGCATGTGTTGGCTCCTACTAGTTATATATGGAGGTAAGTGTTGATCAAGATGGAATCTATTCCTCTAAGTAAATAGAGAAAAAATCCTATGTTCATTTAATTGTTCTTCATGTTTCAAGTTCCTGGCCAGGACAGATAGATTTATTCAGAAAGAGTTTTTGATGAGAAAATCTTTTTAATCAAGAACTGGAATTAAAAGAGAACATAATATTCATAGCAAATGGGGTTTGACATAAACCATGACTCCAGCTTGAGTTGGGATTTTGCAACAGAGAGATTCTAGTGCATGGTAACATATGATTATAGGTTCATTTAAGGTAAACCTTATTACTAATTGGGTAGCCATGGCATGCTATACTAGGTGTTAACCATGGTCTATGAGGTACATAAAATGATTTAGAGAAATCATTTATGGTAAGAAAGAGTTTTGATGATATTAAGAGTTGATATCATATCTCATTACCAATTAGTGATGAGCTTAGTAAGTCACACACATACACAAGTAATCACCAAATTAAATATGATTTAATTAATTAATTAAAGAGTTTAATTGATTAATTAAATAGGTTTGATTTGCAATTAGATTGTAAAGTCCCTAGCATGACTTGAAACCAAATCTAGGTTATTGGATATATAGTATAAGTTAAATTTATATTTAAAGTATTTAAATATGAATTTAATTGATGAGAAATTAATTAATAGAGATTAATTAATTAATTTATATTTGATATAAATTGATTAGAAGAAAAGAAATAATTATTTTGGGTTGAGAACTCAAAATTAAGACACAGGGGCATTTTGGTCATTTCACAGGGTGACAAGTGGCCCCATGAGATGGTAACACATGGCACTACACATAAGCTTGCCAAATGTTTTTAATCATGCAAGATGATTAAAATTAAGATTAAATATAAGTTTGACACTTGGCACAATATGATTGGGTCAATTAAACCTAGAACCAATCAGAGGGTGACATGTGGCAAGGGTTTAATGTGTTGACCTAGCTATATAAGTGTTGTTATGAAAAGAAAACAATAACAACCAGCAGCTAATATCCTTGGTGCCACCACCCAAGAGGCTATCCCTTCTCTTCATCTTCTTCTCTCATCTATTCCAAGAGATTAGCAAACAATCTCTTGAATTGAAAATACTAGAAATTGTTTCTAGTGTCCTATTTATATCTTTAATCTCTTAAAAGGCAAAACTTGATTTTCTAATTAATTGGAAAAGCTTTAGAAGCTGTTCAAGGGCTGCCATAGGTGAACTTGGTATAGACAAGCTAGAGAGACAGCATCTGGTGTCCTGAATATGCATCCAAAAGGCACAAATACACTGCAGTGCATCAAGAGGTTAGTGTATTTGTTCTTGATCTCATCTAGGGTTCTAAAATTAATCTGATTAATTTTTAAAATCTTAAATGGCAAATACAGATCCAAAAACATATTAAAAGTGTTTTAATATGTTGTTTATCATTGAAATCAAATAGATTAAAATAAATCTTGCATGATGCTTGTGACCCTAGGTGAAAATTTTTGAATTCAATGGTATAAACTTGTGTTTTTCATGCTTCTGCTCCTTCAATTGGTATCAGAGCCACTATATTTGCCATTTAGATTGTTTATTATATGATTTAATTGTGTGTTTTGATCATGAGATGATTTATCCATTGCTGGTTGCAATGGATGTGTGGCGGCATGCTTGAAGAACACCAACATTGTACGCAAGGTTTATGGCTTCATGGGTGGTGCAAGGTTTGGCTTTTAAATCTTCAATTGTTGTATGATCTAAGGCTTATCCTATGACTAATTAAAGTGTTTAATTAGTAGTTTTAATCACACAATTAAATTTTGATTCAAATCAGAATTTTAAAAATTGTTTGAATGTGATTCAAATCTTAATTTTAAAAGTTATTTAAATGTGATTCAAATCTGAATTTTTAAAGTAGTTTGAATTATATTCAAATCTGAATTTTTTAAGTTGTTTGAATAATATTCAGATCTGAATTTTTGAAAAATTGTTTGAATGTGATTCAAATCTGATTTTTTTAAAAAATTGTTTGAATGTGATTCAAATCTGAATTTTTAAGGTTGTTTGAATGTGATTCAAATCTGAATTTTTAAATTAGTATGAATGAGATTCAAATCTGAATTTTTAAATTTATTTGAATCATATTCAAATATGGATTTTTAAGTTGAATATGAGATATTCAATTTAATTTAATTATGTATGTTTTATTTAATTGTTAAATAGTGATATGCATGATGGATGATCATGGACTATAAAAAGACCAATGTGATTGGATTTATTTCTTTTATGTTTCTTTGGGATTGTAAATTAATTAATTTATTTTAATTTATTTTGGGCATGTATTATTAAGTTTGTAATACTTTTTGGGTTGTAATTTCATTTATTTAAGTTCTTGTAAATTCGCCTTGGTATGCCAAGGATTACTATGTAATTGGATTGCAAGAAGTTCAAGGAGGTCAAGAGCATTGGTGGGACCAGTGGGAGGAATTCAAGATCAAGTGTTGATTATGTACTCCTTCAGCAACTCTTGTAAAATGAATGAATGAAATGCACCTAGGAATGTCCTGATTCAATTCTTGGTGGCTCAGAATTGAATCCCTTAGAAAGTCCATGATCATACCATATTTATTTATTGTCCATGAATGCATGAGATGTATGTGAATGTATGCAGTTTATGATATATGCATGCTAAATGGATAATGCGCAAAGTGAGACCTTAATAGTAATTAGGATGACCATAAAATCTTCAAAACAAATGATTAAGTTGGAAATGTTATAATTAAAGTAATTATAACATGGGCCCTCCATTGGGGCAATTATTTTAAAAAAATTTTAAATAGTTGCATAAGATGCAATTAATTTAAGAGATTTTCTTAAGAATAATTGTTAAGCATGAGATGTTGTAAATATGTAAATGGTTTGGTGCCCAATATTAGATGTGCCTGAGGACATTAAAATTATTTGCATAATTACTGGCTCAATGGGATCAACTTAACTAATGCAAGATAAGTCAATAATGGATGTACTTGAGATTTTGAGCATTAGGGGTTAGGTAAAGGATTGAACCTCACATGAGATGTGATGGGCAAGGAGTTGCTCACTTATAGTTTATTATAATTCCAATAATGGATGTACCTGTGGATGATCAATAGAATTATAAGAATTCAATCACCCACTGGAAATCAATCCAACTAGGATTTACATTTTCTACTTTAGAAGTGTAGGATTCGCTAAGTTAGTGGGAGGACCAATTGGATTAAAAGACCATAATCATTTTGGTTAATTATATGATCCATGTAATGATCAATCTGGTTATTTTCTGCAGTTAATTTTCTGATAATAATGAGCACAGAATAACCACCACCATCCAATATCCTTGCAAGCATACTTGATCGCAATAGGTTGACAGGACTTAATCTCTCTGATTGGCTAGGAAATTTGAAACTTATCCTGATCCTTGAACATATAGGATATGTTCTAGACTCAAATGTTCCTGGTCCCTTACCTCCAGAGGCCACTCAAGAGGAACATGAAACTTTGGACAAGTGGAAGGAGCATGATATGAGAGCTAAGTGTTACATGCTTGCTTCCATGAGTATTGAGTTACAGAAGCAGCATGAGAACATGCAGAGTGCGAGTGAGATCCTCCTTCACCTATGAGAGTTGTATGGTGAGCACAGCAAGAATGCTAGGTATGAGATATCTAGGCAGCTGTTCCTGATGAGGATGTCTGAGAGACAGAATATTGGGGATCATGTCCACAAGATGATTCGGCTGATTGAGCAGCTGGAACATCTTAACTTCAACATGGATTTCCAACTACAGACGGATTTGATCCTTCTGTCCCTTCCTGAGTCTTTTGGGAATTTTGTAACAAATTTCCATATGACTAAACAGGAATGCAGCTTAGCTGGTTTACTCAACATGCTGGTTATTGCCCAAAAGAATATGCCGTGCAATAAAGGAAAAGAGGTAGCTTTGATTACATCTTCTTCTACTGGAAAGTCCAACAAGAAGAAGGGCAATAAGAAAAAGAAACCTCAGATTCCTAGTTCTTCTAAGAAAATAGCTAAACAAAAAGGGAAGACTAAAGCTAATGGAGGCAAAGGAAAGTGTTTCCACTGCTAGAAGGATGGGCACTGGAAAAGGAACTGTCCTGAGTATCTTGCTTCTTTGAAGGACAAGAAGGATACACCTGGTCCCTCAACCATTATTTTTGTTTGATATTACACAATTTCTAAGTTAATTAAGCTACAAACATAACAAATAAACTAAGATTTTCAAATTCAATTACTTACCTCAATTAGAGCTTTTCTCTCTTCCCAAATTCCACTTCTTTCCTCTTTTTTTTTTTTTATTGTTAATAGATAGATCAAGGTTCAAGGATAAGATTTACTTAAGAAATCTATAGTTTTTATGGCTGATTTTAGGGTTCACAAAAGCTTGGAATTGGGTTTCAATGGAGTTTTGAGAGAGAAAAGTGAGAGAGAGATGGGGCGGCTGAAATGGAAGAAGAGAAATGAATTTTTTTTCTTTTTATTTTGTCCTTTAATTATTAGGATTTATTCCCAAAATTTCAATTTTTTAAATATTAGATTTATTGCATCATGCTTATGTCATGCATGATGTAAATAAACCTTTTTCTTTCTTTCTTTTTTTTTTTCTTTTTTTTTTCCTTTTGCATTTATTTTTCCATTAGTTCTTTAATTTAATTTCCGATTCTGAAATTTTCTTTTCTCTGATTTTATTGGACAGTTAGGTCAGGAGTCAGCTCTAAGGGTAAATTGACTAAATTGCCCCTCGCCAATTCGATCCGGTTTGTAAATAATTCAATATTTCTTTCGGATCCCTGACCTAATTATTTGACCTATTTAACAATTCTTTTCTGTGATTTTCTCTTTTCCACTGTGTTCGCAATAGTCCTAAGGACCGCAGCGTCACATTTTACGATTCGAAATTTGAGTTTAAACTGACCTCGCAGTCATTCCCGAGAAGGTCACCCATCATTGTGACTCCCAGCTCATTTAACTTTTTATGCTTTATTTTTCTTCTTTATACTTAACTATTTGGTAATTACTAATTATTTGTATTCAGGGCTTAACTAGGTGTTTTAGATATGGTTCTACTTCTCTTACTTGTCCGGACCGACACCAGTCACCGGAACAGTGAAATATACTAGGCTATGCAAATAGGGGTGTTACATGAACAAGATGACCAAAGCAC
Organism: Hevea brasiliensis; assembly: GCF_030052815.1. Lineage (NCBI taxonomy): Eukaryota > Viridiplantae > Streptophyta > Magnoliopsida > Malpighiales > Euphorbiaceae > Hevea > Hevea brasiliensis. The sequence goes on along the minus strand of NC_079495.1, from coordinate 88,973,800 downwards.
CAATTTTCACCCAAAACTCCTTTGTGCTTCACCTCCTTATCTTGACCAAGCTTGCACAAAGATGAATTTTAAGGTTTTTGTTGGTTTTATGCTTATGGAAGTATAAAGAAACAATTTCTCTAACTTTAATTCAAGAGTAATAACTCTAAATTCCTCTTGAATAAAAAACAAAGATTGGAAGAGCTTGGTTTGAGAGAGAAAAAGCAGAAGAAGAAAAGATTAACACTTAATCTTCAAAAGTTATCATTTAATCTCAAACTATTAGAGATATTTAATTCCCTTTAAGGTCAATTAGTGGTTGACCACTAATGATTACCTACTTTACAAGCGTCCACATCTAATTCACCAATTAGATGTATTTTCCAATTTTGATTTAGCCACTTGTCAAAATAGCATAAATAAGGGAATTAAAACATTAATTAATTAGTGTTACAAAAAATACTAATTAACCATTAATTTTTCTCTCTCATGACTTCTTCAGCTATTTTAACCAAATTAAAATCTCTTACCTTATAATTAATTAATCAAGTTTATATTTAAATACTTTAAATATTAACTTTAATACTTCCATTGATGAATTTAGTTTCAAGTCATGCTAGAGACTTTACAATCTAATTGCAAACTAAAAATTTAATTTAAGTAATTAATTAAAGTATTTATTTAATTAATTAAATTAATTATGCTTTGATCATGTTATTCTTATTGTGTGTGACTTTCTAAGTTTATTACTAATTAGCAATGAGAATAATATTAACTCTTTAATATTATTAGAACTATTCCATACTTAGAGTGAAATTCCCTTATCATTTTTAGTTCTTATAAATCATGGTCGACACCTAGCATAGTGTATCGTGACTACCCAATTAGTAATGAATTAATTTATACTTAACTCATGAACCTTGATCATATATACCATGCACTAAAATCTCTCTGTTATAAAATCTCAGTTCTAGCTAGGGTAATGGTTTATGTCAAACCCTAATTGCCTAGAATCATATCTCCTCATCTTAATTCTAATTATTGATTAACAAGACATTTTAATCAGAAACACTTTTATGAATAAGTCTATCTGTCCTGACTAGGAACTTTATTCATAAAAAATAATTAAAATAGATATATGATTTTATCGCTATTTACTTAGGGCAACTATCCATTTTCACTAAACATCTGTCTCCATATATAACTAGTCGAAGCTAACACACGTTCGTATACTCATACCTAACACAAGTCTGTAAACGGTATCAAACTCAAATCACCTATATACAAGATAACTATATTATCTCAGGTCAAGAGATTATATGTACTATTATGATCTAGATGATCATGTATTGACAAGGCTAAGGGTAAACTCCATGTACACATCATCTTAATGTCACTGGTTCAGCCTATTTATCTTATAAGTGCTCACTATATTTGTTATATGGTATGAGACTTACCATTCCATCTTATTAATATCTCATACTTGTAACACCCTCACTCGTCTACAGTGTAGCCAAGCGAGGCATGCTACACAGCGTGCCGGAGCACCTAGTCTGTGATTATCTTATTTTCTGAACTCAATTTGATTTAACAGGTCTTTATGTGATATTCATAACATACTGGTTTTATTTTCATATTTTAATAAAATTAGTGTTTCAAAAATGGTAATAAAAATCTGGCAAGGTGCCATCTGTATTTCGGACAAACTGTCCTTCTAAAACTGTTAAAAATAGTTCAATATGATAATCTCAACCTTCCAACTAATTTTTCAGTCTCAAAATTTCATAGTTTCAAAATAAAATCCATCATAATTGACATTCATCCAAACACTCTCCATATAAAGTTAATATGTACAAATTATTACAGACCTTAAAGTTTTATGGTATACATATTACATAACAAAATGTGAAAATACAACTGATAGTCATTACACAAGATCTTAAGTCCTACTATATATGCAGTGTAGTGCAGATGACTCTCGACTCCTCTGCAGATCTGATGTCTCACCCAGTCGTAGGTCTGCTAGGCTCCCCAGCTGTGTCTCCAATACCTACGAGTAGCAAAAGCAACGTGCTAAGCAATTTTGCTTAGTGGTGCCGAATATAAAGAAATATACACTAAAATAAAATAAATGAATTGTTTATGAATTTATGACATCGATATTCTTTGCAGTTGCTGATTCCACTTTTATTTGCTAACCTTTCATTTTTGCTAATTTTGGTGGTGCTATATGTCAATAAACAGAATTTAGCTATTTGAATTTAATAATGCTTAAATTAACTGCCCGTGTAGCCTATACACTAACCAGACTGGATAAATGGATATACTAGCACTGGGTACCTAGTACCTCGGGTCGTCACACCATCGGTCACAAAGTATCTCCCGATGTGCAAACAGTGTGGCTAAAAAGCCATATAGTCAATCCGGTGATAAGCCAAGTATAATAACACAATCCATATAGCCGTAGGCTATTAAAATCACAGTGCGGCATAATAAGTCGTAAAAACACAGTATGGCATAAAGCCATTTGCAGAACAGCTGTCAGAATCCTATTGGCATGCCAACCTATCGAAACTAGTCAACTAGGCAAACTAGGGCACATTACAAATTAATTGTTTAATTCTTCATTTTTAGAGTTTACTAGTTATTATGTAATTCACAAGTCAATGCAAATGTTGACCTTTTTAGATATCATAGATAAGTTGATTCTAGTATTAACATGTCATAATTTGTAATTCAATATGCTGCCAATATAGTGTAATTTACCCTTTTTACAAGTTGGCATTTATTGCCAAATTACTTCAAAGCTTCATTGTATGTAAATGTTAAATTTTCAGTTTTAGTGTGCTAGATTGGTCTAGCTTAATGTCCTATTTCTCTTAATTTTTAGCTTCTGGTCAAAGAACCAAAATTGTAGCTCTATGTCTTATTGAACTTTTGGCACAAACTTCAGGTCATTCTGAGTTGTATAGACCAAGATATGGTCAATTTACTAAAGCTGGATAGATTGCATCTTTAGTGCAAAATTTGGTCAATTTTAGGTCAAATTCAGTTCTTGCAGTTTTGGTACTCTAATATGGGCAAGCAATTTGACTTGGTTCTGGCCATTTCTGGGCTTTGGTGTCTTCATAAGAATTGTAGCTCTATGTCTAAGCTTTCTATGGTATAAATTTCAGATCATTTGGACCTGTTTTGAGTGAGTTATGGTCATCTTAGTGACTACTATTCATATAGTAAAAAATCTGGGCTTGCACATTACCAATTCCGGATTAGGTTATTTTTTAAGGCTAGTTTTTAGGCAGAATTTTGGCAATATTTCTACATGAAAGTTGATCTATTTTGTGTCTAGTTTCACCTCCCATTAGCCTCATACCAATTGGGATCACCAATTGTCACTTATAGTTCAATTTACCTACTGCATTCACAACACACAATCTGCACATAAAGAACACTTCCAAATGACACTTCTCCTCCTCCCAAAACTACAAATATACATTCATAACACTTCTATACCATTCATCATATCTTAGTCATGTCCATTTGGGTAGAATATACAGATGCTCCATGTACATCATACAACCCTAATTTGTAAAGTTAAATTCAACATAATATATACATGAAAACACTTGATTATTACATATACTTCCCAACCATTACTTCACATACACTACCCTCAATTCATCTTCACCATAATTCATCAAGAAAATTCATGAAACCAAACACTAATTCATGAATTTAAAGGCTACCAAAAGTGGCAGTTTGCTAAGGTATACAAATTGCTTTCCAAACCCTTATATTCAAGTACTCAATGTACATACACATGGAAACTAAATGACTACAACTTTAAAATGACTAAATCAACATTATTTTCCATCCATTAGAGGTAAGAAAAACTCAAGCAACATAGGTTCTCATGGCTGCCGAAATTGAACAATTCCATAACTCAATAAATTCTTCCATTCTCTTTACTATTCAACTCACCTCAACCTAAACATGAAGTTTACTAAAGCAAGGGAGGGGATTTGGACACTTACTTCTTTTGGAGCTTGCTAAAAACTCACTAAATCCCTTTCTTCTTGCTACTAATGGCTTCCTCAAGTTGAATGCATAAGCTTTAATGAAGACACTAGTGAGAAAGGATGGCTAGAACATGATTGCATGGAGGTGGAGCAAGGTACGATAATGGAGTTCTTCCATGGTGGAATTCGGCTGGTTTGTGTAAGGTTGAAGATGAAGTGGATTTTGCTATCCCAAGGCTTATATTGGTGTCCTAAGATTCAAGTTAGTGGAGCACTAAGTTCTATTTTAATGTTTAATTATTTAAAGTTTCATAAATTAGATTTTATGGCCCATTTCTTTCACTATTCACATAATGTACTACAATTAAATTTTTAATGACATTTTCAAAGTGTAATATCATTTATTTTTAATGGATATTGAGGTCAAAAGGCAACTCTAGGTGTCAAATGACCAAAATGCCCTTCTTCAGGTTATATTCCCGATTTTTAGGTAACACCGATTTTTGTCTGTTTCTCAATTTTTCATTTTTCTTTATACTAATTTATTAATTTTTCTTTGATATTTCTAGTGTCAATTACATTTCAATAAACCTTTAATTATGTCTCAAAATTTAATTCTGAGGGTCCTCTGCAGTCCTGGGGTCGGCAATTGCCTTCGCCGTAACTTCCCTGTGTAACACCCCTCACCCGTCTACAGTGTAGCCGAGCAAGGCGTGTCACACGGAGTACCGGAGCACCTGATCTTATCTGATTTCATTACAGTTCTTGATTTATTTATTCAAAAACTTTATTTAAGGTTTAGGCTATTTTTACTTTTATCAAAATCTAACTAATTTGAAAATTTCAAAAATTTTAATGATAATCCGATAAAGTGTCGGCTGTAATTTGGACTAACAGTTCTTCTGAACCTGCCAAAGACAATTCACAACATATTCAAATTCATAGCTCAATTTATCTCAATAATATCTCATCAGTTTCTCAAAATTTCTTAAACTCAATCTCTTCAGAATCATTATGTTTAGACAATCAATTCAGACATCAGAATTCTTACATTTCATTAACTTATATAAGTTTCTAATTAAGTACATAAATTTTTTAAGTACAAGATATACAAATGAAATTACAATATACTTAGAATGAACAAAGTACATAACATGTATAATTATAAGCCCTATCTACATGCATTGCTGAAGAGGTGACAATCTTGAACTCTTCTGACACTTCTGCAGATCTGGACTCCAAAAATCTCACGATACCATCTGGTTTTACCTTGACTACTGAGGAAGCGATTCTATCACGCTAAGCATTTCTGCTTAGTGGTGCAATAGTATAACAAGAAATAATATATACAAATAAAGAAAGAAATAACTCATAATTCGGATATCCAGGAATCAATTATTCTAACTGTATTGTATTTTAAGTCTCTAAGATTCTACAAATTGTATCTTTGTTATGTTTCTGTTGCTAATCTCTTTTACTCATTTCATTCAATGCTTAATTTAATTGTACTAAAATTTTCGTATACTTAACTTAACTTAACTGCCTGAATTGAATAATATTTTAATTGACTGCCTATGTAGCCTATACACTGACCAGACTGGATAAACGGATATACTAGCACTGGGTACCTAATACCTCGGGCCGTCACACCATCGATCACAAAGTATCTCCCGGTGTGCAAACAGTGTGGCTAAAAAGCCATATAATCAATCAGGCATTAAGCCGAGTATAATAACACAATCTGTATAGCCATAGGCTATTAAAATCATAGTATGGCATAATAAGCCATAAAACACAATATGACGTAAAGTCATTTACAGAACAGCTGTCAGAATCCTATTGGCATGCCAACCTATCTAAACTAGTCAACTAGGCAAATTAGGGCATATTACAATGTTACATATTTAATTCTTTATTCATAGGGTTTATACATCTTTATGCCTTTCACTGGTCAATAAAATTATTGACCTTTTTATGTATCATGGATAGGTTGATTCTAGCATCAACATGTCATAATTTACAATTCAATATGTTGTCAAAATAATGCAATTTACCCTTTTCACAAGTTGGCATTCATTGCCAAATCACTTCAAGCATCATTTTATGTAATTACCAATTTGCAATTTTGGTGTGCTAGATTTGTCTAGCTTAAAGTCCTATTTCCCTTGGTTTTTAGCTTCTGGTCAAAAAAGCAAAATTGTAGCTCTATGTCTTATTGCACTCGGGGCAAAATTTTAGGTCATTATGAGTTGTATAGGCCAAGATATGGCCAATTTACTAAAGCTGGACAGATTGCACCTTTGGTGCAAAATTTGGTCAATTTCTCAATTTTTGTGTGCTAGATTTGTCTAGCTTAAAGTCCTATTTCTCTTGGTACTATTCCCTTCAATTCATTTCATTAGTCAACCTTTAATGTTGACCCTTGATGCACTCTACGTGAGTCAATTCTAATGTTACCAATATGTCACATTTTATAGCCCTTTAGTGTTGGTATATGTTACCAATTTCATTTCCAAGTGTATTGCATTTTATTGCAATTTACCAAATTTCAGTGTACTATTTTGACCTAGTCGGATGACCTAGTTTCCTCAATTTTTGGGTTTCGGTCCAAACTACAAACTTGTAGGTCTATGTCTTATTGCACGCAGGGCAAAATTTCAAGTCATTCTGAGTTGTGTAGACCAAGATATGGTCAATTTACCAATGCTGGACAGAATGCACTAAAATAGTAGGCTTAGGTCATTTTTAGGTCACTTTTGGTTCGGCCAGTTTTGGTACCTGAACTTGTGCAAGCTATTTGGCTTGGTTCTGGCCATTTTTGGGCTTTGGTATCTTCATAAGAATTGTAGATCCATGTCTAAACTATTCATGGTATAAATTTCAGGTCAATTGGACTTGTTTTGAGTGAGTTATGGTCATCCTAATGACTACTGTTCATATGGTCAAAAATCTGGGTTGCAAGGTTGCTATTCCGGATTGGGTCTTTTTTAAGGTCTGTTTCTAGGCAAAATTTTGGCAACATTTCTACATGAAAGTTGGCCTATTTGGTGTCTAGTTTCACCTCTCATTGGCCTCATACTAATTGGGTTCACAGTTTGGCACTTATGACCTAATTTATGTACTGCCATCAATATACAACCTGCACAAAACACATACACTTCCAATTTAATATTCCTTCTCCTCCTCATTACTTCAATATTCAATCAATGACACTTCCATATATATATGGTACACAATTCCAGCAACAATTTTGGGCAGAATATTCAAGTGCTCAATGCACACAATTCACCATTAAGTTTAACATTCTCTTCCACCAAAATTCAACATATCTCAATGTCAATATTACACATACACTTCAACATAATCATACTTCAATATCACTTACACATATTGCCCACAATTTAATACTAGCATATTTCATTAATAAACTACATATTCACACACAAATTCATGATTTAATAGGCTACCAAACATGGCAGTTTGCCAAAGCATCAAGACCCATATTCAAACCCTTAATTCAAGCACTAACATGCACATCATTGGATATTAACTTACTACCACTTCCATTTAAGTTAATCAACCTTAATTTTCATCCATTAGAGGTAAGAAAAACTCAACTACAATAAACTTTCATGGCTGTCCAAAATTGAATATATCAATAACTCATCGAATCCTTCAAATTTCTTCGTCATCCAACTCATCTCAACCTTAATACAAACTTTAATGAAGCAAGGGATGAAAAACTAGCACTAACCTTTTTTGAGCTTCACCAAAACTTCATCAAATCCTCTTCTTTTTGCTTCCAACATACTGCCCAAGGTGTGTGTGCAAGCTTTGATGAAGAAACTATGGTGAAATGAGGGCTTGAACATGGTTGCATGGTGATGGAGGGAGTTTGGCCATGGTGGACTTCCATGGAGGTTTTGGGAGGATCAATTCGGCTGGTCATTTGGGAGGAAGAAGATGGACTGAATTTCTATCCAAAATGACTTAATCAAGTGTCCCAAGACTTAAGTTAGCGGAGCACTCACTTTAACTTAATGTTTAATTATTCCAATTTTCCTAATTTGCACATTTATCTCATTTCCTTCACTATTTACATAATGTACCACCATTTAATTTTTCATGACATTTATAAAGTGTAATATCATTTATTTTTAATGGACATTGAGGTTAAAAGACAACTCTAGGTGTCAAATGACCAAAATACCCCACTTCGGGCTATATTCTCGATTTTTCGGTAACACCGATTTTTGTCTGTTTCTCGATTTTTCATTTTTCTTTGTACTAATTAATTTTTTCTTTGATATTTCTAGTGTCAATTATATTTGAATAGACTTTTACTTACGTCCCGGAATTTTCCCCGCGGTCCTAGGGTCAGCAACGGCCTTCCCAGTGCGGTCACCCATTGCTGCGGTGTCGGCTCGTTTAACTTAGCTTCATTTTCTCTCTTTCATTTGGCTTTGATTTTTCTTACATTTTCTTCTTATTTATTTCATCATTATATGTCTGTTCATTATCACCGAAGTGTAGTTCCAGACATTCCGACTTTTCGGGGTAGACATTAGCCATCGGAACAGTAGAATGTGCGGACTACGAAAATGAGGATGTTACACCCTGTGTGGTCACCCATCGCTACAGTGTCGGCTCGTTTAACTTAGTTTCATTTTCTCTCTTTTATTTTTCTTTAATTTTTCTTGTATTTTTTTTTTATTTATTTCATCATTATATGTCTGTTCACTATCACCGAAGTGTAGTTCCAGACATTCTGACTTGCCCGGACTGACATTAGGTCACTGGAGTAACAGAACGTACAGAATACATACAGGGAGGATGTTACAATACTAATCCATGGAAACAAACATAGGTAACAATCTATACAAATAAATCATACCTAATGAGGTATCCTTGACTATGAACCAAAATTTATAACACTTATACTAGATTGTTCCATCACTCATATTTTTAATACCTTAAGATGGAACTGATGGTTGTCGAATCCACCAAAATTTAAATTAACTGAAATTACCAGTTATAAAATATTTTATGCAGCAAGTGGTAAATCCAGGTCGAACCCTAGAGATTGAATTACTAAAATTGCATGCACTTGTGTAATGGAAAAAGAAAGAAGCAAAGGTTGGGGGGGGGGGGGGGTGTATAATTCCCAGTCCAAAGAAGAAATCAGATATCAGAAATTAAGAACTAAAATTAAATATGAAACTCTCAAATTAAACAAACTTCAGTCCAAGGTAATTCTCATTCCAATGCATTGATTTGATCATAGACAAAAGAAATACAATTATCTCTTATTAAATACTTAACATAGATTTACCAAACAGTGAGGTAAACCCCTGACTTCCCTATACTCATCAATTCGAGCTCAGCACTCTTGTTGACTTTAAGTATTAACTGAATTAGTAGTAAGCAATCCTTATCAAATTAATAACTGCTTTAAGAATAGGAAGTAGTTAAGCTGAACAATAATTTATGAAGCATAAATCATTTAATTTACCCTATTGTTTCCTTAGGTTATTATCAAAAACTAGGATCATAATCAATAAAACCTAATTGCTAGTCATGTTCAATCTTACACAACAATTACGGATTATGAAGATGAACTAGCAATTGATCACATTAAACAATTAACTAATAGGCCTTTTTAGCAAATCATTCAATAGATCAAAGACAATGAAATCAAAAAATAATAGATATTCAAAAAGACATAAATTAAATTAAGAACCTGGTCTCACAAATCAAGCAAAAGAACTTGAATCCCTTGAACTGAATTAAAAACTTAGCCACTCATGTTCATGGATTATAGAAAATTGAAGAAGAAATCTAAAAAGAAAGAGAATGGAGAATGAAGGTGTTTTTGAGATCGAGAGGCTGCTGAATGGTGTGTTTTAGCTGCTGTCCAAAGATGCATTTATAATAAAAAAACCTAATCCCAAAGATAGGAACCAAACTAGGAAAAGTTTTGAAATTCAAAAGATAGATTTTTAGCCTGCATTCATGTCTCTAAAATCAAGGCCGATTTTCAGCGACTTCCTTTCCAAATCTGTCTCTATCCTCTTCAGGAAAGTTGTAGCCCTATTTCTTAGCTTTCCAACGGGTGCTCATTTGGCCAAATTCGAGGTCTACAGCTCAAGTTATGGCCCAAAAACTGGGATTAGTTTAGACAGACGGTCCATCTCATAGTGATGACTTCATTACCGTTTTTGACAATTAAAATGGCCTCATCTCGCGTCCAGCCCTTCATAGAAGTTGTAGAGGTGGCTCTTAAAGTTCAATTGGGATTAGGGTTGTTTCATTTGGACTTCTGGAACTCCAGATACAAAATAAATACTGAAATTGGTCATGACTCATCAAGTCTGGGCTTTTGCAATAGATCCATAGCTCATTTTGTCAACTTTGGAGACTGATTTGGGTTTTAGTGCCTCTTTATCATTTGTAGTGCCCTATCTTAGCTTTTCAATGGATTAAACAATACTCAGTTTGGAGACCCACAACTTTAGAAACACCTGAAAAATACAGCAAAGGTCAAATACTGAAAATTTCTTTATTTAACACAATTATTCCAACAACTATTTAAACATATGCCTAAATGATAAATATACTTGACCAACTGAATTTAAAAACATACTAGAAACAATAAATGTGATATGAGTAAAATTAATAAATTATGCACTTATCAAATTCCCTCACACTTATTCCATGCTTGTCCTCAAGCATGACTTAAACTCTCAATCAACTCCACTTAGATGTTCTTTAACTTCACCCTATCACAATATTCTCTAACAAAAGATTAAAAGTTTGAAAGAAGAAGCAAGTATGGTAATAACAATCACAACAAATTCTATCAATACCATACCAATATATCAATAATTTTCCAACACAAAACAAAAGGCTTGACATGGGATTCATGAAGACCCCTGGTTAGTTTGCTTAACTACAATAGCGGAGCAATTTTCAAGTTCAGCCTTTTGTTTCCCCCAATTTATATATCTACATATTATAAAGTGCCCTGATAGATTAAATAATGTTCTGAAATATGTATGACACTAGTTTAAAGCACACATAACTAATCATTTTACCATTAAATCAAGCCTAAATGATTTATGCAGTACAAAAATTGCTCTATGGTATGGAGAAGAGGAAAAATCCATCATTAAAGTTACTATTACCTTGCCTAAAATTTCAAAAATTCAATTTAAAATAGAAAAATTATTTCAAGGACAAAGCACTTCTCTCCGAGTGTTAATATAGAATCATGAATCAAGCTTATGAGAACAAATTTTATTTTATTTTATTTTATTTTTATTTTTATTTTTTTAAACAATTAAAAAGATTGCAACAACAAATTTCTCCTCCCCTACACTTAAAACTTACATTGTCTCCAATGTAAAGCCCAAATACAAAGAAAAGGAAAAAAAATGCTAGAAAATAAAATAAGATAAGGGAAAGAAAACAAATTTGATTGTGGCTAACAAGCCACCCATGGGTTGCCTCCCAAGTAGCGCCTTTGTTTATCGTCATTAGCTCGACATGGCAAAGCTCCTTAATCCACATAAATTGGGTTACTTAATTTGAGCTCCTCCACTATATGCTCCTGAAATCCCTCATAAAATGGCTTGAGTCTATGACCGTTGACCTTGAATACCTTATTAGTTCCTAAACTTTGAATTTCAACTGCACCAGAAGGAAACACATTAGTAACAACAAAGAGTCCAATCCAATGAGAATGCAACTTACCAGGCATCAGCTTCAATATGGAATTGTACAATAAAACTTTTTGCCTAATCACAAACTGCTTCCTTAAAATTAGTTTATCATCGAATGCCTTAGTCTTTTCTTTATAGATCTTAGAGTTCTCATAGGCCTCAAGTCGAATTTCCTCTAATTCTTGCAATTATAATTTTTTTTCCACACCAGCAGTATCCAAATCCAAATTACAATGTCTAACAACTCAATAAACCTTATGTTCTAACTCAACAGGAAGGTGACATAACTTACCAAATACCAATTGTAGGGGGACATACCTATGGGTGTCTTATAAGCAGTCTTATAAGCCCACAAAGCATCATCAAGTCTAAGGCTCCAATCTTTTCTATTTGGCTTCACCGTTTTTTCCAAAATAAACTTGATCTCTCTGTTAGACATCTCTGCTTGCCCACTTGTTTGAGGATGATAAGCTGTAGATACTCTATAGAAAACACCATATCTCCTCAACAATTTCCCAACAGTTCTATTATAAAAATGTGTGCCCCAGTGACTGATTAAAGCTCTAGGAACTCCAAACCTGCTAAAAATGTTTGACTTGATAAAACCTACGATAGCTTTAGAATCATCAATCCTGGTGGCTTTGGCTTTCACCCATTTCAAAACATAATCAACAGCAAGTAATATATAAACAAAGCCAAAAGAAGAAGAAAATGGACCCATAAAATCAATACCCCATACATAAAAAATCTCACAAACAAGTATTGGATTCTGAATCATCTCATTCCTACGGGTTAAACTTCCTATTCTTTGACATTGTTCACAATTTTTGCAAATCAAATATGAATCAAAAAATATAGTGGGCCAGTAAAAACCATAATATAATATTTTTCTACCTGTTCTCTTGGGTCCAAAATGACCTCCACATGCATAGGCATGACAACAATCAAGAATAGATTGAATCTCATTATTAGGAACACGTCTCCTAATAATTTGATCTGAACAAAATTTCTACAAATATGGGTCATCCCACACATAACACTTAACCTCACTTTTTAATTTCTCTTTCTTAGCTCTACTCAAATCAAAAGGCAAAACCTTAGTAACCAAATAATTCACCAAATCAGCATACCAAGGGATCATACCTTGCAATTTAAATAACTGCTCATCAGGAAAAAGTTTCTGCAAAGGAAGTGGATCTTCTTGTGTCACTAACCTGCTTAAATGATCTGTTACCAGGTTCTCAGCTCCTTTCTTATCCTTGAATTGAAGATCAAATTCTTGCAACAGAAGGATCCACTTAATCAACCTTGGTTTTGCTTCCTTCTTTGCCAAGAGATACTTCAATGCTGCATGATCAGAGAAGATAATTATTTTAGAACCAAGCAAATATGACCGAAATTTATCTAAAGCAAAAACTATAGCCAGAAACTCTTTTTCGATCTTAGAATAATTGCGCTGAGCTGAATTGAGTGTTCTGGATGCATAATAAATCACATGAAAGAGCTTTCCAACATGCTACCCTAAAACTGCTCCCACTGCATAATTACTCGCATCAAACATAATTTCAAACGGTATTGTCCAATCAGGAGCCTGGATAATAGGGGGTGATGTCAATGCAGATTTTAATTTGTCAAAAGCCTCCTTGCAGTCTTCACTAAACTCAAAAGAAACATCTTTTTGCAAGAGTCTAGACAAAAGCAATGCTATCTTAGAGAAATCCTTAATGAACCTTTGATAGAAACCTGCATGACCAAGAAAAGAGTGTACTTCCCTCATAGTTGTGGTGTAGGATAAATTCATAATTAAATCAATTTTAGATTTATCCACCTCAATACCCCTATTAGAAACAACATGACCCAAAACAATCCCATGTTCCACCATAAAATGACACTTCTCATAATTCAGAATAAGATTTTTCTCAATGCATCTCTCAAGAACAGAAGTCAAATGATGTAAACATGCATCAAATGAATCACCATACACAGTAAAATCATCCATGAACACCTCAATGCATTTATCAATGTAATATGAAAATATGCTCATCATGCATCTCTGAAATGTGGCAAGTGCATTACAAAGCCCGAAGGGCATCCTTCTAAAAGCAAAAGTTCTAAAAGGGCAAGTGAAAGTAGTCTTCTCTTGATCCTCTGATGCAATCACAATTTGATTATATCCAGAAAAGCCATCGAGAAAGCAGAAATAAGACTTACCTGCTAACCGCTCAAGCATCTGATCAATGAATGGTAGTGGGAAGTGGTCCTTCCTTCTTGTTGAATTCAGCTTGCGATAGTCTATGCACATTTGCCATCCACTTTGAATCCTTGTTGGGACAAGTTCATTATCTTGATTTGCTACCACAGTGACTCTTGATTTTTTTGGAACTACTTGGACTGGGCTTACCCATTTGCTATCTGAAATTGGGTGAATAATTCCTGCATCCAATAGCTTTAAAATCTCCTTCTTCACAACCTCCATCATCTGTGGGTTCAACCTCTTTTGAGCTTCTCTACTTGGTTTAGCCTCATCCTCCAGTAAAATCCTGTGCATGCACACTGATGGACTTATACCTTTGATGTCAGCTATTGTCCATCCAATTGCTTCCTTGTGTATTCTCAGAACTCTAATCAATCTGTCTTCTTGAATCTTTGTTAAATTACTTGAGATGATAATTGGAAGTGTCTCATTGTCTCCCAAGTAAACGTACTTCAAATGCTTAGGTAAAGGCTTGAGTTCAAGAACTGGTGCCTGCACCACAGAAGGTAATAATTTTGTGTGAGATATAGGTAAGTCAATCTTTGATACTCCACACCTTTTTGGAATAGGAGGTAATGACTGCAATGCCATTACTGCATCTTGAACCTCTACGCTTAATGGTGGATTAGTACTGATTTCTTGAATTCCTTGACTAATTAACATTTCTAACTCATCCTCCATGCTTAACTCAAAAACATCCTGCACAAGTGAATCAACAACATCAATAGAAAAAATAGAATGGTCATCAGCAGGATACTTCATGGCATCAAAGATGTTAAATTTGACAGTCTCTCCATCAAACTCCATAGTTAGGGTACCATCATCCACATCAATTTTTATCTTGGCAGTTTTTAGGAAAGGTCTTTTAAACAAAATCAAAGCTGAATTTAATGTGGGAACACTATCCTCCATATCCAGAATGTAAAAATCTATAGGAAAAATCAATTCTCCAACCTGCACCAATACATCATCAACTACTACCAATGGGTAAGCATTAGAACGATCAGCTAACTGAATAATGACACTGGTTTCTTTCAAAGGACCCAAATTTAAAGTTTGAAAAACTAAATTTGACATAACATTAATAGATGCTCCTAAATCTGCTATTGCACGTTCAAATTTAGAATCACCTATTCTGCAGGGATAGAAAATGAACTTGGATCCTTACACTTAGGGAGTAATTTTCACTGAATTAATGCTGATACATTTTCCCCCACACTGATCTTCTCATTATTCCTCAACTTGCGCTTTGTAGTGCATAGTTCCTTAAGGAATTTAGCATACTTAGGAACTTGTTTGATTGTATCAAGTAAAGGTATATTAACCTGCACCTTCCTGAAAGTCTCCAAAATTTCTTTTTCTTATTCTTCTTTCTTATTTTTAGCCAACCCGCATGGGAATAGAGGAAGAATAGAATTATTAACCTTATTCAGTTTAGGTTCAGTATGTACCTTAACTTCAGGAACTTCAGACTCTTTTGCTCTTTGCTTTTTCTTTTTTATTGGCTCATGTGGAGTCTGATTATCAACTTCTTTCCCACTCTGTAACAATATAGCACTCGCATTTTCTTTGGGTTTCATGACTGTTTGTGATGGAAGCTTTCCAGAACCTTGAGCTTCCAGCTTACTCACAGATGAGGCTAACTGACCAATCTGCTTCTCTATGTTTTGAATGCTATTTCTGGTCTCCTATTGAAACGGTTGTGTATTGTTAGCCAAAGCCTTAAAAATTTCATCAAGTGACATTCCTTGATTTGAGGGAGGTGGAGGTGGAGGTGGAGGTGGTTGATTCACTTGTGGTCTCTACTGATGGTATCAGTTTTGCACCGGTTGATTCCCATAACTCATATTGGGATGATCTCGCCATCCTAGATTATAAGTATTAGAAAAGGGATCATACCTGCGATGTGGCTGTCTATAATCTCCTGCTACATGCTATCCATAATTTCCTACTGCATTAGCATGTTGTATTGATTCATCCTCTTGTAATGCAGGACACATGTCAGTAGCATGACCTAAACCCGAACAAATTCCACATACCTTAACAGTTTGCATGTTCCCTATAGCCAACTGCCTCACCAAAGAAGTTAAATCAGAAATTTACTTCTCAAGGTTAGATTTACTTACCTCATTAACCTTCATAGGTGTGTGATCCATTCTCATTCCAAACTACTGAGAATTTGCTGCCATGTTAGTAATCAGCCTCCTTGCCTCTTCTGGTGTCTTGTTAACCAAAGCTTCTCCACTGGCAGCATCTATCATACTGTGGTCCATTGGTAGAAATCCCTCATAGAAATACTGAATCAACAGCTGTTCACTTATTTAATAAGGGGGACAGCTTGCACAGAGTTTCTTAAATCGTTCCTAGTACTCATACAAGCTCTCTCCATTGTACTGCCAGATGCCACAAACTTCATTTCTTATATTGGCAGGACGGGAAGCAGGAAAATACTTTTCCAAAAATATTTGCTTCATCCCATTCCATGAGTTAACAGATTCGAAAGGAAGGTAGTACAACCAATCCTTAGCTGCGCCTTCCAGTGAGAAAGGGAAAGCTCGAAGCTTGATTTGATCCTCTAAAACTCCTTGAGGTTTCATGCTAGAACACACAACATGAAATTCTTTTAAATGCTTATGTGGATCCTCACCTGCAAGACCATGAAACTTAGGCAACAAATGGATTAGTTCAGATTTAAACTCAAAAGCAACATTTAAAGCAGGGTATTGAATACACAAAGGCTGTTGGTTTAGATCAGCAGCAGCCAACTCTTTCAAAGTCCTAGTAGCCATGGTTTCATTTTCGGAATTTGTATCCAAATCCGAATCCAAACTTAACTCCCTTGGAGATTAGATTCCTTCAGATGTACTCGGAATCTGCTTAGCCTGCTTAGCCAATTTTCTCAACTGTTTAGCTATTTTTTCTACTTCTGGATCAAAGATCAACTCACCAGATTGAGAAGTTCTTGTCATAAACAAAAATAAATCAAAGTAAAAATAGAAAAATACCTCAAAACCCTAGAAAAAAATTGAATTTGGCCTCAAGAGGGTGGGGCTAAAGAATCCTACTGATTTACTGGTCTTGATCAGAACATTATTTCCTTCAAAATAGGTATGGGCCACCCTACTAATTCAACCAAAATTCTTAATGAATAGTAACACCATAATTTTTTTTTCAAAAACCTGAAAACAGTAATAACTCACAAACAAAATTAACAACAGAATATCCTAACACTAGAAACATGAAATCCAATAAATTTCAATCCCCGTCAATGGTGCCAAAATTCTTGATGGTTGTCGAATCCATCAAAATTTAAATTAACTAAAATTACCAGCTATAAAATATTTTCTACAGCAAGTGATAAATCCAGGTCGAATCCTAGAGACTGAATCACTAAAATTTCATGTACTTGTATAATGGAAAAAGAAAGAAACAAAGGTTGGTTTGGGGGGGGGGGGGGGATAATTCGTAGTCCAAAGAAGAAATCAGAAATTAGAAATTAAGAATTAAAATTAAATATGAAACTCTCAAATTAAATAAACTTCAGTCCAAGGAATTCTCATTTCCAATGCATTGATTCGATCATAGACAAAAGAAATACAATTATCTCTTATTAAATACTTAATGTAGATTTACCAAACAGCGAGGTAAACCCCTGACTTCCCTATACTTATCAATTCGAGCTCAACACTCTTGTTGACTCTAATTATTAACTGAATTGATATTAAGTAATCCTCATTAAATTAATAACTACTTTAAGAATAGGAAGTAGTTAAGCTGAATAACAATTTATGAGGCATAAATCATTTAATTCACCCTATTATTTCCTTAGGTTATTATCGAAAACTGGGATCATAATCAATAAACCTAATTGCTACTCATGTTCAATCTTACACAACAATTACGGATTATGAAGATGAACTAGCAATTGATCACATCAAACAATTAACTAATAGGCCTTTTTAGCAAATCATTTAATAGATCAAAGACAATGAAATCAGAAAATAATAGATATTCAAAAAGACATAAATTAAATTAAGAACTTAGTCTCACAAATCAAGCAAAAGAACTTGAATCCCTTGAACTGAATTAAAAACTTAGCCACTCATGTTCATGGATTATCGAAAATTGAAGAAGAAATCTAAAAAAAAAAAAAGAATTGAGAATGAAGGTGTTTTTGAGATCGAGAGGCTGTTGAATGGTGTCTTTTAGTTGCTGCCCAAAGATGCATTTATAATAAAAAACCTAATCCCAAAGATAGGAACCAAACTAGGAAAAGTTTTGAAATTCAAAAGATAGATTTTTAGCCTACATTCACGTCTCTGAAATCAAGGCGATTTTCAGTGACTTTCTTTCTGAATCTATCTATGCCCTCAAAGTTGTAGTCCTATTTCTTAGCTTTCCAATGGGTACTCGTTTGCTCAAATCCGAGGTCTACAGCTCAAATTATGGTCCAAAAACTAGGACTAGTTCAGACAGATGGTCCAGCCCATAGTGACGACTTCACTGCCATTTTTGACAATTAAAATGGCCTCATCTTGCGTCCAGCCCTTCATAGAAGTTGTAAAGGTGGCTCTTAAGATTCAATTGGGCTTAGGCTTGATTCATTTGGACGTCTGAAACTCTATATACAAAATAAATACTAAAACTGGTTGTGACTCATCAAGTCTGGGCTTTTGCAATAGATCCATAGCTCATTTTGTCAACTTTGGAGACTGATTTGGGCTTTGGTCTCTCTTTATCATTTGTAGTGCTCTATTTTAGCTTTTCAATAGATTAAATAGCACTCAATTTGGAGACCCACAACTTTAGAAACACCTGAAAACTACAGCAAAGTTCAAATGCTGAAAATTTCTTCATTTAATACAATTATTCTAACAATTATCTAAACATATGCCTAAATGTAACACCCCTATGTTCGGTAGTGCGTTCTACTGTTCTGGTGACCAGTGTTGTCCGGACAGCTAGGATGCCTAGAACTACACTTCGATATGAGTGAGGAGACATAAAATAATGAAATACAAGAAAAGAAAATACAAGAAAAACAAAGGAAAAATAATAGCAAAGAAATGTAACCAAGTTAAGCGAGCCGAGAACCCTAGCGATGGGTGACCGCACTGGGATGTCACAGCGTGGACCGTTGACTAGCCCTGGACCACGGGGAACCCTGGAAAATATTTTTAGGACTTAGATAAATGTTTATTGAAGTACAAATATCATTAGAAATATCAAAGAAAAATTAATTAATTAGTACAAAGAAAAGTGAGAAATCGAAAAACGGACAAAACCCGGTGTGTCTGAAAAATCGGGAATGCAACCCGAACAGGGGCATTGTGGTCATTTGACACCCCGAGTTGTCTTTTGACCTAAATGTCCATTAAAAATACATGACATTACACTTGGAAAATATAATGAAAAATTAATTTAGTGGTACCTAATGTAAATAGCAAAAATGGGGTATAATTTGGGTAATTAACACTTTTAACTTATGATATAATTAAGTATTGGTGAGTGGAGCACTATGGGGTTAAATTAATCTTTGTGTGGGCAGGTGTATTTCCACTAACACCTTCATCTTCTTCATTCACTCACCATTGCCGAATTCAAGAACTTCAAAACCCTCCCATGGCCGCCCAAATGCATGGCTCACTTCACCCATTTTCAAGCTGAATTTTCTTTACTTGTCTTAATTAATTTTGATCCGCACCTCACAAGGAAGAAGTAGATACTAAATTCAAGAGAGTTTGGTGAAGATTTAGCAAGCCTCATCAATAGGTAAGTTTGTGTTTTTTATTATTGTTTTATTAAAGTTTGTAAGGATGTTATGGGTATTTGATTTATGGAGAGATTTTTGAGGTTTGATGTTTAAAGGGGGATGTGTACTTTTGGCAGCCATGGAAACTCCTTGAAGACAGCTTATTTTTGCTTGTAAATGGTAGATTAAATGATTGATTAAATGTTTAGGTGTGTAGGAAATTATTGGGTTATGTATACGTAGTATATGTGAATGTGTATTTGAAATTTGAAGCTTGGAAATTAATGGAATGTAAATGCATGAATCGGCAGCCTGGTTTGGTGAACTATAAGGATGTTATTTCATGTTTGGATTATGGAATATTAATGTTGAATTGTGATAGTTGTTAGGGCAGCTTGGGTATATGTGTGATGGTGTGAGGTTGGGCATTTAAATGAGTATGAATAGGTGATTAAATTGTTGTAATTGAGTTTGACAAATTCTGTACTTTATGGTGTATGTTGAATGTGATTATAAGCTGCCAAAATGATCAACAATATGTGGTAAAATATGTTTAGGTTATAGTACAAACCAAAGTTGACATGAATGTGGAGTTTGGCAATGCTAAAAGTGACCTTTGATGAGAAATGAAGAAAATGCAATAGGGCAGTTTGTGTTTTGGGCTTAGAACCTTAAGTGTGTGGCTCCAATTGGTATGAGACCAATTGGAGGTGAAACTAGGCACAAAATGTGCCAACTTTCAAGAAGGAAGCTTGCCAAAATTCTGCTTGTAAGGTAACTTGAAAAGTGACCAAATTCGGATTAGTGCAATTAAGGCCTGAAAATTTACAAATTGGGCAGCAGTTAGTGTTTAGGCCATAACTCACTCAAAATAGGTCCAATTGTCCTGATATTTTGACCATGAATAGCTAAGACCTATATCTACAAGTCTTATGAAGATACCAAAGCCCAGAAATGACCATAAGCAAGTCAAACAGCTTGCACAAGTTCGGGTCCAAAAACTGGCCGAACCAAAATAGACCTAAAATGACTTAAAGTGACCAATTTTGATGCACTTTGACCAGCAATAGTAAAATGGCCATAACTTGGTCTACATAACTCAGAATGACCTGAAATTTTGCCCCGCGTGCAATAAGACATAGATCTACAAGTTTGTAGTTTTGACCGAAACCCGAAAACTGAGGGAACTAGGTCGTCCGGCTAGGTCAAACTAGTATCCCGGAATCCAACAAATTGCAAGAAAATGCAATATACATGGAAATGAATTTGGTAACATGTACCAACCCTAAAAGACTATTGAATGTGACATATTAGTAACATTAAAACCTAATTTACCTAGAACGCATTGAGGGTCGACATATTAGGTTGACTAAGCAAATAATAGAATTCAGTGAATTAATTATCAAGCATTATCGTTAGAGACAGTGTAAATGAGTACTGAAACACCTCAAATTGTGTTTCTCAGTTAGCAAAGACTCAGGGAAAGGGAAGGAAACACTGAGTCAAGGCCAGGAGACAGTTATCAAAGGTTTGTGCACAACAGTTATTGCTTTTGAATTTTTCAATTGAAATAAATTATGACTATTTGTATATTATTGTTTTCAATTATGGAAATGTGTTTGAATGGATACTTATTGCTTGAAAAGCATTGTAAATGGTTTGAAACTGTGGAAAAATTGATTTAGTGTGATTTGTGAAAATTGAAGTTAATTATGAATTGTGTTGCCATTTTGTGAATTAAATTATGACTTTGGAAATTTATTGGATTCTCATGAATCATTTGAATAAAATGTTTGGAATTGATTTTGTGTTCACACTTAGCATGACGATATCATATCATTCCTTCTCTATTTATGGGGTTGTGATCGTTTATTTTTCTCCCTCTCTGGTTTACCAGTTGAGGTGATCGGATGAGTACTCATTATATAGCTAGCTTCCTTCCTCATTGATTTCGATTAGTGGGGTTGTGATTGCTTTGTCGTGGTGTACAACGCGGCATTGATCGGAAATTTGTGCCATGGTTTAAGTTGTGTATGAATTGGCAACACTGTATTCTTAAATTATTTGACTAAATTGTGTTATTATGAGCTTTGATAATTGGTGAAATGGAGTTTAAATTCTTATTGACATTCACTGTCTTTTGAATTTAACTATGTTTTGATTACTGAGATTTATTGTAACATTGTGTTAAATTCCTTATGACATTCATTGTCTTGAATTTAACTATGGTTTTACGTATCCATCATTTATATGATTTATGAATTGTGATTTAAAGTTGTATTTGGTTAATGTTGTGCACCACTGAGACATTGTCTCAGCGATAGCTTTTCATTACTGTCGCATGTAGACAGACAGATAGGGCAGCAGACTAGGCTGCTAGTGCATTTAGTGAGAGATCATCGGGTATATTGAGTATACCACATTTTGCATTTTGTACTGTAATGTATGTTCACTGTATGTATATATATTTCTTGGTTTTGAGCAGTTGTAAATTAAAATTGTACATTGAAGTTGTAAAATAAATTATGAGTTATTTTGGCTTGTAAAATTTGTACTGTGTTTCTTTTATCTCAGTCTTTAAAAAACTATTGTGGATTTGAGTTGAGATTGAGAATTATATTGAAGTGTTTTTACAGGTTTTCTGAAGAACTGTTTTATCCAAAATACAGATGGCACTCTGCCAAAATTTTTACAGAAGTCACTATTAGTCCAAATGTGTTAGCTGTTTCACTTCAGTTCAAAAAGGTTTTTAACACCTGTAAATTGTGCTCACCACTGTAAAAAGAAGTAAGAAAAGTTTTAAAATCCCTTATAGTTTATTTAATGGGTTATCAGTAGACGAAGTTGGTAATTCATTAGGCATACTACGGGATCATGTTATGCCTTACAGAGGGGTAGGGTATGACACTAAATGATAAATATACTTAATCAACTGAATTAAACATAAAAATATACTAGAAACAGTAAATGTGATGGAAGTAAAATTAATAAATTATGCACTTATCTAACAAGTTATTAAAGGATATTTTCAATTAAATTAAAATAATTAAAATTAAAAGAAAAGATATATGCCATTAAAGAGGAATTAATATTTACAAGATATAAATTAATAGTTATGCTCCAGGGCATACTACTAATAATATCTCATTTGCACTAGAGCTAATCATTACAAAATCTAAGGCCCATCTTTTCCAGATGTCGATCTAACTGGTTTTGTGTCATGGCTTTAGTAAGTGGATCAACTGGATTCTCAACTGAAGCTATTTTATGCATGGCTATGTTACCTTTCCCAACTATCTCTCCAATAATATGATAGTGCCTATCTATGTGTTTGGATTTCTGGTGAGATCTAGGTTCCTTTGCTTGAGCAATAACACCATTGTTGTCATAGTGGAGAGGAAAAGGTGACACAATTAAAGGAACCACTCCAAGTTCTGTAATGAACTTCTTTATCCAAACAGCTTTGTTTACAGCATCAGATGTAGCAATATACCCAGCCTTTATAGTGGAATCTGTAGTCATTGTCTACTTAGAACTTTTCCAGCTGATTGCACCTCCATTACAAATAAACACAAAACCTGAGATAGACTTGCTATCATCCACATCTGATTGGAAATCAAAATCTGTAAATCCATCAAGTTGTAAATTAGCTCCTCCATAAATCAAGATTAAATCCTTAGTTCTTCTTAAGTACTTAAGGATACTTTTGATTACAGTCTAGTGTTCTAAACTTGGATTGGATTGAAATCTGCTAGTCAAACCAATAGCATAAGCGATATTCAGCTTTGGACATAGCATAGCATACATTAGACTTCCAATTGCTGAAGCATATGGAATTCTTGCCATCTTTTCTCTTTCCTTAGGTGTCTTTGGAGACAATTCTTTGGAAAGATGGATACCTTGGCTTACAGGCAACAATCTTTTCTTGGAATCCAGCATGTTGAACCTTTTCAACACCTTTTCCAAGTATAGACTTTGGGATAAACCTATCATTCCTTTCGATCTATCTCTATAGATTCAAATTCCCAGAATATAGATTGTTTTTTCGAAGTCTTTCATAGAGAAAGTACTAGACAAACAAATTTTTACAGTTATTAACATGCCGACATCATTACTTATTAACAATATGTCATCCACATATAAGACTAGGAAAGTGGTTACACTCCCACTAACCTTCTTGCACACGCATGGTTCATCTTCATTTTTGATAAAACTAAAAGATTTAATAGCTTCATCAAAATGTATGCTTCGACTCCTCGAAGCTTGCTTTAGATCATAAATGGATCTTTTATGTTTGCATACTTTAGAACCATCCTTGGATTCAAAACTCTTAGGTTGTTCTATGAAAATGTCTTCCTCTATGTATCCATTGAGGAAAGCAGTTTTGACATCCATCTGCCAAATCTCATAATCATAGTATGTTGCTATTGCCAATAAAATCATAAATCCTAATGGATTTTAGCATGGCCATAGGTCAAAAGGTCTCTTCATAGTTGATCCCTTGCCTTTAGCGAAACCCTTTCGCTACCAGCCTTGCTTTATAGGTTTCTACCTTTCCATCAAAATTATTTTTTCTCTTGAAAATCCATTTATTTCCTATTGGCACAATACCTTCAGGCGGGTCTATAAGATCCCAAACTTAATTCTTATACATGAAATTCATTTTGGACTTCATAGCATCTATCCATTTTAAAGAATCTATATCTGATATAACTTTTTCATAAGTCATAGGATCATCACCATGAACAATTTCTTTATGAACAAATAACTCTTGTTCATTCTCATGAAGAAATCCATATTTATCTAGAGGATGAGATATTCTACTTGATCTTCGAGGAATTGATGTGGAGACATCATCAACAGGTATAGGCTCACTAGATGGGTCAATATCTATTTCATCTATTTATCAGTTAGAATTCTCTAATTCTAATTCTATCTTCCTTCCTTTGCCACCTTCTTGAATAAACTCTTTTTTAAGAAAAATAACATCTCTACTTATCACAATTCTTTATGTTATAGGAAGATAGAAATAATATCCAAAACTATCTTTTAGATAACCAACAAACTGTCTCTTTTTTTTATTTTATTTTCAATTTATCAGTCTTTAGCTTTTTGATATACGCTGGACAACCCTAATCTTAACATGTTTATGACTTGGTTGCTTTCCATACCATATCTCATATGGAGTGGAAGAGACTGATTTAGAAGCGACACGATTTAAAAGATATAAAGCTATTTCTAAAGCATATCCCTATAAAGAGATTGGGAGGTCAGTATAGTTCATCATAC
Organism: Hevea brasiliensis; assembly: GCF_030052815.1. Taxonomy (NCBI): domain Eukaryota; kingdom Viridiplantae; phylum Streptophyta; class Magnoliopsida; order Malpighiales; family Euphorbiaceae; genus Hevea; species Hevea brasiliensis. The sequence goes on along the minus strand of NC_079495.1, from coordinate 88,948,786 downwards.
TTCGCACCATATCCAATAGGGTATGATTTCTTTTTTGTAACGCCCTCATTTTACGTAGTCTATATATTTGACTATTCTAGTGACCTAAAGTCTGCTCGGATAAGTCAGGATGTCTGGGACTACACTTCAGTGATAGTGAAAAGGCATAAAATGATGAAATAAATAATAAGAAAATACAAGAAAAATTAAGAAAAAATAAAAGAGAGGAAATGAAACTAGGTTAAACGAGCCGACACCGTAGCGATGGGTGACCGCACCGGGAAATTACGGCGAAGGTAATTGCCGACCCCAGGACCGCGGGAAACCCTCGGAAATAATTTTTGAGATATAATTAAAGGCCTATATAGGTGTAATTGACATTAGAAATATCAAAGAAAATTAAAAAATTAGTACAAAGAAAAATGAAAAATCAAGAAATCGATAAAAATCGGTGTTACCGAAAAATCGGGAATACAACCCGAAGAGGGGTATTTTGGTCAATTGACACCTAGAGTTGACTTTTGACCTAAATGTCCATGAAAAATTAGTAGTATTGAATTTTGAAAATGCCATAAAAATTGGGAGTCATATATATAGAATAATTAAAGAGAAATGAAGGGATGTAATTATAATTAATTAAAGTTAATTATTTAAGTGTTAATTGAAATGTAGTGGAGCATTATGGAATATTTAAATTCACTAGTGGACACCTATATAAACATTAGAAGGCAATAGCCCACCTCATTCTCTTCTTCTTCTTCAATTTTCATTCTTTAGCCAAATTGAATTGTTCCCAAAAAACTCCATTGCTGTCCTACACAACCAAGCTTCATCCACTATGATTTAAGCCATGTTTCTTCATATTTCCTTCATTAAACTTAGCCTACACATCATGGGCAGCATATTAGGAGCAAGAAAGAGAAGTTTTGGTGAAGTTTGATGAAGCTCCATAAAAGGGTTAGTGCTAGTTTTCTTATATTCCTTAATTAAACTTTGTGTTAAGCTTGAGACAAGTTAAATGGTTAAGAAATTGTGACGAAATATTTGAGTTTTGCTACACCATGATTTCAGTAGCTATGAAACTTAGTTTACTTGAGTTTGTTTCTTACCTCAAATAGATGGGAATTAAGGTTGATTAACTCAAATTGAAGTGTAGCAAGTTAATGCCCATGTATATATATGTTAGTGCTTGAAATTAGGAGTTTAAAAAGGGAATTGAATACCTTAGTAAACTGCCATGGTTGGCAGCTTGTAAACCTTGAATTTGCATGTGAATTGATGAAAATTATTCATGAAATATGATGGAGTTGAATTGGGGGCAGTATGTGTGTATTTGTTATGGGAGTGTATGTGACAATTTGGTGAGTATGTATATTAAATTTGGGTTAGCTTACATGTTGAATATTAATGGAGTATTGTGTACCTTGAAATCTTGAGTATTTTGCCCAATTTACTTTGTTGGAATTGTGTTGAATAAATATAGAAGTGTCAAGAATGAATATTGAAGTATTGGGAGGAGGAGGATTGCCAAATTGGGAGTGTAAATTCTCTTATGTAGGTTGTGATTGTTAGCAGTGTATAAATTAGGTTATAAGTGTAAAGTTGTGACTCCAATTGGTATGAGGCTAATTGAAGGTAAAACTAGACATAAAATAGGCCAACTTTCATGTAGAAGTGTTGCCCAAATTTTGCCTAGAAGTGACCTAAAAAGATTGACCAAATCTGGATTGGTGACTTTGCAAACCTGAAAATTGACCATTTGAAGAGCAGTCAGTATTTTGGCCATAGCTCTCTCAAAACAGGTCCAAAGGACCTGAAATTTATACCATGGATAGACATAGAGATACAACTCTTATGAAGACACTAAAGCCTAGAAATGACCAGAATTAAGCCAAAATGCTTGCACAAGTTGGGTTATAAAAACTAGCCGAATTGACTTTGACCTAAAAATGACCTAAACTTTGCAATATAAGTGCAACTTGACCAGCATTAGTAAAATGATCATAACTTGGTCCATAGAACTCCAAATGACATGAAATTAGTCCTAAAATTTCAATAAGATATAGATCTACAATATTGGTAATTTGACCAAAATCCAAAAATCAACGAAACTAGGTCAATTAACTTGATTAAGTTGGCACATAAAATCTGGAATTGGCACATTTGACCATAAAATCCAGAAAATTCAAATAAGCATATCTCCCACAAGAAGTGTCCAATATAAATGAGCCATACCAATCTGGAAAGCTAAGAAAGAGACCTAAAACATTGTCTTAGAAAACTTCCTCAAATTATAAACGTATAAGGTCAGAATTTAAGGTCAAAACCATTGACCTAATTGAGGACCATGCCAATATAGGACCTTTGAGTCCATGTTAACAATTTGTCTATAAAGAATTCTATAAGACTTGAAAAATGGTAAGCAAAATTTCTGGTTGTCCTTAAGACATAGGGCAACAATACTTATGAAGAATGTTAGACCTCAATGTGATTACAAACAGTCCAAATAAATTAGTAAATTCAGAACCAAAAATGCCTAAAAAGGAAACTAAAATTTAGATTTGACCTAATTATGGTTAATTGACCATAACTAGTGCTATACAACTCTAAATGGAGTGATTCAAAAAGGAAATTAAAGAAGACACAATGAGAAACAATTTAATGAAGAGAAATCTATTAAATTTACACTGTAGCTTAGTCCAATAGACAGTAACAATTGGCCATGAAATCTAAATAATTACAATAAAATACAATAAGCTTTGAAATGAAATTGGCAACATATATCAACATGTGAGGAATGAAAAATGGAACATAATAGTGACATTAAGACTAATTCACCTAGTGTGCATTAAAGGTCAACATTATAGGTTGACTAATGAAAGGAATAGTATTAATAAAATTTAATTATTGAACCTTATTGTTTGAAACAATTTAAATGAGTACTGAAACACTTTAAATTGTGTGTTTCAGTTAGAAAAGACACTGGGAAGGGAAAAGACCCACTGAGTCAAGGCCAAGAGGCAACTCATAAGAGGTTTGTCATACCCTACTCCCTCGTAAAATGTAACATGATCCTGTAGTATACCTAATGATTTATCGTACTTTGCCTATCTATAACCCATTAGATATACTACAAAGGATTTTAAAACAATTTTCGTGAAATTTAAATCATCGATTAAAATCTGGTGTTGTAAAAATTTTTTCAAAATTTCGGCAGAGTACCGGCTGTATTTTGAGAAAACAGTTCTTCAATCCTGCAAAGGAAAATACTCCCAATATGTTTTCTGAAATACAACTCCAATAAACTTCATTTCATCTCATTACTCAAATCTCAATATAAAAGAATTATTTCATTTATTACAAGACTCAAAATTAATATTACAAAACTATTCAGGTAAATGAAATCTCAAATTTACATTTACAATAATTTACACTTAATTACATACCAAAATATTGTACAAAAGTTTTTATACAACTGCTCAAATAATTTACATACATATTATTACATGCATACATCAAGACCTGTGTATATGGGTATACTTGGAGCTGATCTGAATGTCTCTCTAAAGAAGATTACTCAATTGCTCTATACTCTTTTCACCTGCGACAGCATACAAAGCTATCGCTGAGTGGTGAACTCAGTGGTACACAACTATAATTTAAAACATAGTATAATATACCTTAACAAAAATTACTGTAATAATTTGGAAATCTGGATACTCATCAAATTCCAAATATCAAATTATTCATTGCCAATAACATAAATCATTTGTATGAAATGACTTTGATCGCGAAATTCAATTTATCAAATCACAACCAAACATTTAAGGTAATTCCAACAAAATCAATTATACATAAATCACAATTAAAATTACAATTCTTTACTATTCAAAAACTATTCTTTATCTCGAAAACCATTCTTTATATCAAAAACTATTCTTTATCTCACTAACTATGCAAGACTAATCCGAAAGGGCCATCTTCGGGGTGATTCTAACTCCCTATGGTCGGGGAGGTCGAATCATCGTGCACAGTACACATCACAATAATGAATCTTTCGAAAGGGCCATAACATAAAACTTAGATCTAACCTCTAATAAGAGGAAAATCTAAGCCTGTGCACGTACCATAGTAATCAAAACACAACTAACTACATTGTTTTCTTAACAAATGAGAGAGACGGGTAATAACCTAGTCAAACATCTATAGTGAGATATAAAATAATATCACAATCCTTTTAGTGAGCATAAATCACAATACAATTCGATTTAAAGTCAATTCCAATATCCAATAATTTTTATGATCATCACAATTCAAATCATAAATTTGCATTTTTCCATGCAAATTGCCCATCACAATTAAAAACATGTTCTATCACAATTTTTCAAAACATAATTTATTCAATTCAAAACAATGCTTAATACTTGTGGAAATACCATTTCACAAAGCTAAATTCATACATAATATAACAATTTCAATAATCATTGAATTAAATCCAATGCTTGTTAAACATAATACATACGAAAAATATGTCATTTAATCATATGAAATATTCAGAACAAAATCAGTTAAAAACTAGTTGTGCACAAACCTGATTTGAGTCGCTCCTAGGCCTTGATTCAATGTTCCTTATGCTTCTCAATATCCTTATCAACTGAAACACATAATTTAAAGTGTTTCAATACATAGTAAATTTGTTTCCAACCATAAAATCCAATATCTAAATTTTCTTGGTACTATTCCCATCAATTCATTTCATTAGTCAACTTATAATGTTGACCCTTGATGCACTCTAAGTGAGTCAATTCCAATGTTACTAATATGTCACATTTTATAGCCCTTTAGTGTTGGTATATTACCAAATTCATTTTCAAGTATATTGCATTTTATTGCAATTTACCGGATTTCGGTGTATTATTTTGACCTAGCCGGACGACCTAGTTCCCTTAGTTTTTAGGTTTCGATCCAAACTACAAACTTGTAGGTCTATGTCTTATTGCATGCGGGGCAAAATTTCAAATCTTTCTGAGTTGTGTAGACCAAGATATGATCAATTTACCAATGCTGGACAGAATACACTAAAATGGTAGGCTTAGGTCATTTTTAGGTCACTTTTAGTTCGGCCAGTTTTGGTACCTGAATTTGTGCAAGCTATTTGGCTTGGTTCTGGTCATTTCTGAGCTTTTGTGTCTTCATAAGAATTGTAGATGTATGTCTAAACTATTCATGGTAAAACTTTCAGGTCAATTGGACATGTTTTGAGTGAGTTATGGTTAAAAAACTAACTGCTGCCCAAATGGTAAATTTTCAGGCTTTCAAGTCACTAATCCGGATTTGGTCATTTTTAAGGTCAGTTTCTATGCAGAATTTTGGCAACATTTTTACATGAAAGTTAGCCTATTTGGTGTCTAGTTTCACCCCCCATTGGCTTCATACCAATTGGGTTCACAGTTTTACACTTATAACCTAATTTATGTACTGCCAACATACATAACCTGCACAAGACAATTACACTTCCAATTTGACATTCCTCCTCCTCCTCATGACTTCATTATTTATTCATAGCACTTCTACAAATACTAAACACAATTCTAGCAAGCATATTGGGTAGAACACTCAAGTACTCATTGCACAAAATTCATCATTAAAGTCCAACATTCACATCCACCCAAATTCAATATACATCAACACTTATTTTACACATACACTTCCATGGAAATTATACAAACTGCCCACAATTCAACATCATCATATTTCATTAATAAACTTCATATTCACACACACAAATTCATGATATTATAGGCTACCAAGCATGGCAGTTTGCCAAAGCATCAAGGTCCCATATCAAACCCTTAATTCAAGCACTAACATGCACATACTTGGACATTAACCTACTACCACTTCTATTTGAGTTAATCAACCATAATTCCCATCAAATACATATAAGAATAAGTCACTAACCATGAATTTTCATGGCTACCAAAACTAAGGTTCACCAATACTTATCATTTCTTCAATTTTTCTTAGCAATTCAACTTACCCAAAGTTCAACACAAGGATTAGTGAAGGTAAGTGGAAAGATTAAGTACTAACCTCAACTTGAGCTTCACAAATCCATGGAATTTCCTCTTTTTTTTGGTGCCCACATACTGCCCATGGTGTGATGACCACTTTTAATGAAGGGAGTTTGAAGAAATATGGCTTGAATCATGGTAGATTTGAGCTTATGCATGAATGGCCATAGAGGAAGCTTGGAATAACATTTGGCCATGGAAGAACTTGAGAAAGCAATTCGGCAAAGTGAAAAAAATGAGGAAGAAAGTGAATTTGCATGTTGTCCACTTGGTTTTATATGTCCACTAATCCCACTTAGTGGAGCACTAACCATAAATTAATGATTTAATTAGTTAAAGTTCCATAATTTGCACATTTGCCTCATTTCTTTCACTATTTAAATAATGTAACATATTTTTATTCTTCATGACATATTTAAAGTGTAATACCACTTATTTTTAATGGACATTTAGGTCAAAAGGCAACTCTAGGTGTCAATTGACCACAATGCCCCTATTCGGGTTGCATTCCCGATTTTTCGGTAACACCGAGTTTTGTTATTTTTTCGATTTCTCATTTTTCTTTGTACTAATTAATTAATTATTCTTTGATATTTCTAATGAAATTTATACTTTAATAATTCTTTAATTATGTCTCAAAACTCTGAGGGTTCCCTGCAGTCCTGGGGTCGGCTATTGCTTGCGCCGTAACTTCCCCTACGGTCACCCATCGTTGCGGTGCTAGCTCATTTAACTTGATTACATTTCATTGCTATTATTTTTCCTTTGTTTTTCTGGTATTTTCTTTTCTTGTATTTCATTATTTTATGTCTCCTCACTAACATTTAAATGTAGTTCTAGGGATTCTAGCTGTCCGGACAGACACTGCTCATCAGAACAGTAGAACGCACTACCGAACATAGGGGTGTTACAATTCTCCCCCCCTTAAAATAAATTTTATCCGCAAAATTTTACCCAATAGCCGTCTTACAATATTCACACTTTTATTTCCTCCTTTCCATATGATCGTATAATCTTCATTCCTCTGAATTTGTGTAAGATTTTTAACAATCTAATATAACATTTACTTTGTTTATATAGCACTAATCTTTTCTTACTATCGTTCCATCTAATATTTTGATTCATGTTCCCTTCTTAAATGACCATTATGGTCGTATTAGAATTACTTATCTAATCATGGGTCCTTTGACCATTCTAGTCAACAATCTTTCTTACATTTGTAACATTTCTTTGTTATATCTGAACCAACTATTCAAATTTTTACTTCCACAACTCTTTTTATCTATTAATATTCTATAACTTACTTCCTTTTGTACAAAACTATAACCTTTCGATATTCTAACTTTTGAGTTTTAAATCCCTAAATAGGATTTCCAAACTCATTTCCAACAATAAAATTCTGTCCTGACATAACTATACTAATACAGATGCCGTTGGCAACTATTCTCATCTTGGTGCACTATCAGAAGTACGTAGCCCTACACAATAATCTCAAGTTAGTACTGTAATTTGTAGCTTACAGTATAAACATCAAGAACATTGCATAGTTATTACGATACATTCCAATAGATCAAACTTTTCTATATTTTATCCTTTTCGAATTTGCTGATATTCGAATCTTATTCTGTTTACAATATCCATTAACAATTATTAACAATAACATTTTTGCCCTCATCTAGAGCAATTCTATTACTGTAATTTACTTTTACGTCCTCTTGCCTTACATTAAGTAGGCTTGCCATTTAGCTTTATAATTTATGATGTGTTAAAAAATACTTTTCACTGATAAACTCTTTTAGAACTAATTTCACTTATTATCACATTCCTTATCTTAAAGGACTAATCACTAATATATCAAAATTCATTCCCATGTAAAGGAATTGCAATAGAACATATAGTTCTAACACTAGCACACAACTAAGTAGTGCTGGGATCAAATAATAACTAATTGTTTCTTTTAAAAATTAAGAACTTACTAGCAGCTACATTCGAAGTTTCTGTTCTTTCTCCATGGGGCATAGTGGATGCTCTGACTGATGCGCTACTATGTTCGGGTTGATTCACTATGTTATGATTATGAGGAGTACCAACTCTATTTCTATCTCAACCTTTACTGACTGTCTATGAACTTTGGAGAGTAGATCGAGGTGCTCTAGTACAATCTTTAACAAAGTGTCCAAGCTTTCCATAGTTGTAGCAGGCTCCAGAGGCCTTACGATAAATACCTCCATGTAGCTTACCACAAACATGGCAGAAACGGGCAGAATAGGAACTTCTGGTTGTTCGACAACTAGATCTTGGTGTTCTCTGCTCTGATGATCCGCCTCTATCATATCCTTGAGTTCGGGATTCCTCAAATTCTTTTCTCTTCCCCAAATTACTGTTCGAGCTCGGACCCATAGGTTTCTCTCTCTTCTTTATTTAACACTGCCCTTGTGGGGGTTGGGTTTGTGCTTGAGTTTGAGCTGACAGAGTATCAGCCATTTGTTGAAAGAAAGTGGCCATTTGCTAGGCCATTTTTGCAGTAATTTGTACCGGTGAAATTGGTACAGTCGGGCCTTCGACACTCTGATGAACTGGGGCCTCAACCTGTACTTCTGCTATCACAGACGGTTCTATTGTCTCATTCTTCTCTTCCATTCTTTTCACATGATTTTCTATTTCTGGTACAACTAACGCAAGGAGATTTCTCTCCATTAATTCATATTTATGATGGAAATGTAATATATGTATCAAACATTTGAGCAATTGTATTTACCAATAAAAAGATTTCAAATTCACAGTTCAAAAATTACTTTAAAACCATTGCTCTGATGCCACAAAACATGCCACACCCTACTCCCCCATAAGATGTAACATGATCCCGTAGTACACCTAATGATTTATCGTACTTCGCCTACCGATAACCCATTAGATATACTACAAGGGATTTTAAAACAATTTTCGTGAAATTTAAATCATCGATTAAAATCTGGTGTTATAAAATTTTTTTCAAAATTTCGCCAAAGTGCCGGCTGTATTTTGAGAAAACAGTTCTTCAATCTTGCAAAGGAAAATACTCCTAATATGTTTTCTCAAATACAACTCCAATAAACTTCATTTCATCTCATTGCTCAAATCTCAATATAAAAGAATTATTTCATTTATTACAAGACTCAAAATTAATATTATAAAACTATTCAGGTAAATGAAATCTCAAATTTACATTTGTAATAATTTACATTTAATCACATGCCAAAATATTGTACAAAAGTTTTTATACAACTGCTCAAATAATTTACATACATATTATTACATGCATACATCAAGACCTGTGTGCATGGGTATACTTGGAGCTGATCTGAATGTCTCTTCAAAGAAGCTTACTCAATTGCTCTATACTCTTTTCACCTGCGACAGCATACAAAGCTATCGCTGAGTGGTGAACTCAATGGTGCACAACTATAATTTAAAACATAGTGCAATATACCTTAACAAAAATTACAGCAATAATTTGGAAATCAGGATACTCATCAAATTCCAAATATCAAATTATTCATTGCCAATAACATAAATCATTTGTATGAAATGACTTTGATTGCGAAATTCAATTTATCAAATCACAACCAAACATTTAAGGTAATTCAAACAAAATCAATTATACATAAATCATAATTGAAATCACAATTCTTTACTATTCAAAAACCATTCTTTATCTCAAAAACCATTCTTTATCTCAAAAACCATTCTTTACCTCACTAACTATGCAAGACTAATCCGAAAGGGCCATCTTCGGGGTGATTCTAACTCCCTATGGTCGGGAAGGTCGAATCATCGTGCACAGTACACATCACAATAATGAATCTTCTGAAAGGGCCATAACATAAAGCTTAGATCTAACCTCTAATAAGAGGAGAATCTAAGCCTGTGCACGTACCATGGTAATCAAAACACAACTAACTCCATTGTCTTCTCAACAAATGAGAGAGACGTGTAATAACCTAGTCAAGCATCTATAGTGAGATATAAAACAATATCACAATCCTTTTAGTGAGCATAAATCACAATACAATTCGATTCAAAGTCAATTCCAATATCCAATAATTTTTATGCTCATCACAATTCCAATCATAAATTTGTATTTTTCCATGCAAATTGCCCATCACAGTTAAAAACATGTTCTATCAAAATTTTCCAAAACATAATTTATTCAATTCACAATAATGCTTAATACTTGTGAAAATACCATTTCACAAAGCTAAATTCATACATACTATAACAATTTTAATAATCATTGAATTAAATCCAGTGCTTGTTAAACATAATACATAAGAAAAATATGTCATTTAATCATATGAAATATTCAGAACAAAATCAGTTAAAAACTAGTTGTGCACAAACCTGATTTGAGTCGCTCCTAGGCCTTGATTCAATGTTCCTTATGCTTCTCAATATCCTTATCAACTGAAAAACACAATTTAAAGTGTTTCAGTACACAATAAATTTGTTTCCAACCATAAAATCCAATATCTAAATTTTCTTTGTACCATTCCCTTCAATTCATTTCATTAGTCAACTTATAATGTTGACCCTTGATGCACTCTAAGTAAGTCAATTCCAATGTTACCAATGTGTCACATTTTATAGCCCTTTAGTATTGGTATATGTTACCAAATTCATTTTCAAGTGTATTGCATTTTATTGCAATTTACCGGATTCGATGTATTATTTTGACCTAGCCAGACGACCTAGTTCCCCCGGTTTTTGGGTTTCGGTCCAAACTACAAACTTGTAGGTTTATGTCTTATTGCACGCGGAACAAAATTTCAGGTCATTATGAGCTGTGTAGACCAAGATATTGTCAATTTACCAATGCTGGACAGAATGCACTAAAATGGTAGGCTTAGGTCATTTTTAGGTCACTTTTGGTTCGGCCAGTTTTGGTACCTGAACTTGTGCAAGCTATTTGGCTTTGTTCTGGTCATTTCTGAGCTTTATTGTCTTAATAAAAATTGTAGATCTATGTCTATACTATTCATGGTAAAAGTTTCAGGTCAATTGGACCTATTTTGAGTGAGTTATGGTTAAAAAACTAACTGCTGCTCAAATGGTAAATTTTCAGGCTTTCAAGTCACTAATCCGGATTTGGTCATTTTTAACGTCAGTTTCTAGGCTAAATTTTGGCAACATTTCTACACGAAAGTTCGCCTATTTGGTGTCTAGTTTCACCCCCGATTGGCTTCATACCAATTGGTTCACAGTTTAGCACTTATAACCTAATTTATGTACTGCCAACATACACAACCTGCACAAGACAATTACACTTCCAATTTGACATTCCTCCTCCTCCTCATGACTTCATTATTTATTCATAGCACTTCTACAAATACTAAACATAATTCCAGCAGGCATATTGGGCAGAACACTCAAGTGCTCAATGCATAAAATTCACCATTAAAGTCCAACATTCACATCCACCCAAATTCAATGTACATCAACACTTATTTAACACATACACTTCCATGGCAATTATACAAACTGCCCACAATTCAATACCATCATATTTCATTAATAAACTTCATATTCACACACACAAATTCATGATATTATAGGCTGCCAAACATGGCAGTTTGCCAAATCATCAAGGTCCCATATCATACCCTTAATTCAAGCACTAACATGCACATACTTGGACATTAACCTATTACCACTTCTATTTGAGTTAATCAACCTTAATTCCCATCAAATACATATAAGAATAAGTCTCTAACTATGCATTTTCATGGCTACCAAAACTAAGGTTCACCAATACTCATCATTTCCTTAATTTTTCTTAGCAATTCAACTTACCCAAAGATCAACACAAGGATTAGTGAAGGTAAATGGAAAGATTAAGTACTAACCTCAACTTGAGCTTCACAAATCCATGGAATTTCCTCTCTTTTTTGCTGCCCACATACTACCCATGGTGTGAAGACCACTTTTAATGAAGGGAGTTTGAAGAAATATGACTTGAATCATGGTAGATTTGAGCTTATGCATGAATGGCTGTAACACCCCTAAGTTCTGTAGTGCGTTCTGCTGTACCGGTGACCAGTGTTGTCCGGACAGCTAGGATGCTTAGAACTACACTTCAATATGAGTGAGGAGACATAAAATAATGAAATACAAGAAAAGAAAGTACAAGAAAAACAAAGGAAAAATCATAGCAAAGAAATGTAACCGAGTAAGTGAGCCGGGAAACCTTGCGATGGGTGACCGCACCGGGAAGTCACGGCGTGGACCGTTGACTGGCCCTGAACTGCGGGGAACCCTGGAAAACATTTTTAGGACTTAAATAGAACCTTATTGAAGAATAAATATCATTAGAAAGATCAAAGAAAAATTAAATAATGAGTACAAAGAAAAGTGAGAAATCGAAAAACAGACAAAACCGGTATCTAGAAAAATCGGGAATGCCACCCGAACAGGGGCATTATGGTCATTTGACATCCCAAATTGTCTTTTGACCTAAATTTCCATTAAAAATAAATAATATTACACTTAGAAAATGAAATGAAAAATTAATTTGGTGGTACCTAAAGTAAATAGCTAAAATCATGGGTTAATGTGGGATTAAGTGAAAGTTTAACTTATAATATGATTTAATTTTTTAGTGGACCACTAAGGGAATTAATTAAACACATAGTGGGACATGTGTAAACTTAATATGCAGCTGAAACTCCATCTTCTCCACATGAATTCAACATTGCCGTGAATGAAGGTGAGAGGAAACTCCATAGCCATTTTTCATGCAAGCTTTCTTAACTCTCCATTTTCAACTCCAACCTCTTAGGTTTCTTCATTAAACTTTGTCTACACATCACAAGGAAGATATTGATACCAATTTTGAGAAGTTTGGTGAAGGTTTAGCAAGTTACAATCAAAGGTAAGTTTACATTTTTTGAGAATTCCTTTGTTAAGTTTTGTGTGCATGTTATGGGTGTTGGTTTGGTGAAAGAAAATTTTGAGTTTGAAGAGTTATTGTTGTTTTCATTTTGGACAGCCATGAGTCACGTTTTTGATGAGATATTTGTGCATATAATTGATGAGAAATAATGTTGATCATGGTGATTTAGTAACCTAGTGAATTATTTCATGTTTATATGGTGATTTATGCACTTGGATGGGAATTGGTAACTTGGACGGCACTTTGATGTTGAAGAAGATTTGCGGCAGCTTGGGAACACTTGAGTAATTGTATGTATTGAAGGAAGTGTGGGCAGAATATTGACCTAGAAGGATTGATGATATGTATGTAGATTGATATTGAAAAGTGTATGTAAGATTTGTAATGGTTAGGTGTGTATGTAATGGTACTTAGAAATTGTAAATGTGAATTATACTTGGTGTGTTGAGGGTAATGGTAATCTGCCCAAAATAATGTTAATGTAAAGTAGAAAATGCTTTTGGTAATGTACCAAAACAGATTGGTAGGGTATGGAAGTAAACTTTGCAAGGTAAATGTGTGTTTGAAGTGGGGTGTGAAAGGCATATTGAGGGCAGTGTACATTTTAGCCTATAACCTTAAATGTGTAACCTCAATTGGTATGAGACCAATTTGAGGTGAAACTAGGCACAAAATGTGCCAACTTTCATTGAGAAAACATACCAAAATTCTGCTTGCAAGGTGACCTAAGAAAATGACCAATTCGGATTAGGTGCAATTAGGACCTGAAAAATGACCAATTGGGCAGCAGTGAGTGTTTAGGCCATAACTCACTCAAACCAGGTCCAATTGACCTGAAATTTTAACCAAGAATAGTTAAGACCCATACCTACAAGTCTTATGAAGACACCAAAGCCCAGAAATGACCATAAGCAAGTCAAACAACTTGCACAAGTTCGGGTCCAAAAACTGGCCGAACCAGAGTTGACCAAATTGACCTAAAATTGACCTAAAATGGTACCATTTGACCAGCAATAGTATAATGACCATAACTTGGTCTACTTAACTCGGATTGACCTGAAATTTTGCCCCGCGTGCAATAAGACCTAGATCTACAAGTTTGTAGTTTCGACCGAGACCCGAAAACCGAGGGAACTAGATCGTCCGGTTAGGTCAAACCAGTATCCGGAATCCAAAGAAATTTGCACTAAAATGCACTAAACAAGGAAATGACTTTGGTAAAACGTACCAAACCTAAAACCCTATCGAATGTGACATATTAACGACACTAAGACCTAATTTACCTAAAACGCATCGAGGGTCGGTATATTAGGTGATTAAGCAAATAATAGCTTTCAGTGCATTATTTACCAAACACTATCGATAGAGACAGTTTAATTTAGTACTGAAACACTTCAAATTGTGTTTCTCAGTTACCAAAGACTCAGGAAAAGGGAAGGAAACACTGAGTCCAGACCAGGAGACAAGTATCAGAGGTTTGTGCAAAACTAGTTTTCAACTGATTTTGCTCTGAATAATATTTCATATGATTAATTGTATGTTATTGTTTTAAGTTGTGTTTGTGCACAACTAGTTTTTAACTGATTTTGTTTGAATATTTCATATGATTAAATGATATATTTTCTTATGTATTATGTTTAACAAGCATTGGATTTAACTCAATGATTATTGAAATTGTTATAGTAAGTATGAATTTATCTTTGTGAAATGGTATTTCCACAAGTATTAAGCATTGTTATGGATTGAATAAATTATGTTTTGGAAAATTGTGATAGAACATGTTTTGAATTGTGATGGTAATTTTCATGGAAAAATGCAAATGTATGATTTGAATTGTGATGAGCATAAAAATTATTGGATATTGAAATTGAATTTGAATCGAATTATATTGTGATTTATGCTCACTAAAAGGATTGTGATATTGTTTTATATCTCACTATAGATGCTTGACTAGGTTATTACCCGTCTCTCTCATTTGTTGAGAAGACAATGGAGTTAGTTGTGTTTTGATTACCATGGTACGTGCACAGGCTTAGATTTTCCTCTGATTTGAGGTTAGATCTAAGTTTATTTTATCGTTATGGCCCTTGCGGAAGATTCATTATTGTGATGATGCTTGTGCGATGATTCGACTTCCCCGACCATAGGGAGTTAGAATCTGATTCGACCTCCCCGACCATAGGGAGTTAGAATCACATCGAATATGGCCCTTTCGGATTAGTCTTGCATAGTTAGTGAGATAAAGATTGATTTTTGAGATACAACATGGTTTTTGAGATACATAATGACTTTTGAGATACAATATGATATTTGAGATACATAATGATTTTTGAGATACAGAATAGCTTTTGAATGGTAAGGAATGGTGATTTCAATTATGGTTTATGTATAATTGATTTTGTTGGAATTACTTAAATGGATAGTCAAGATTTGATAAATTGAATTTTGTGATCCAAGTCATTTATACAAATGATTTACATTATTGGCAATGAATATTTTGAGTTGTGGAATTTGACGAGTATTCAGATTTTCAAATTATTTACTGTAAATTTTGTCAATATATATTGTATCATGGTTTAAATTATAGTTGTGCACCACTGAGTTCACCACTCAGCGATAGCTTTGCATGCTGTCGCAGGTAAGAAGAGCATAGAGCAGTGATTAAGTTGCTTTGAGGATACATTCAGATCAGCTCCAGGTATATCATAGATATACCCATGTACATAGGTTTTGATGTAAGCATGTAATAATATGTATGTAAATTATTTGAGCAGTTGTATAAAAACTCTTGTAAAATATTTTGGTATGTAATTAAATGTAAATTATTGTAAATGTAAATTTGAGATTTCATTTACTTGAATAGTTTTGTATTATATTTCTAGTATCTCAGTCTTTGAAAAATCACTGCGGATTTGAGTTGAGAAAAATGTTGGAGTTGAGATTTGCAAATACATATTGAAGTGCTTTTTACAGGTTTTTTGAAGAACTGTTTTGTCCAAAATATAGATGGCACTCTGCCAAAATTTTTACAGAAATTCCAAATAAATCAAATGAGTTAATTGTTTCACTTCAGTTCACCAAAGTCTTTAACACCTGTAAATAGTGCTCACCACTGTAAAAGAAGTAAGAAAAGTTTTTAAAATCCCTTGTAGTGTATTTAATGGGTTATCAGTAGACGGAGTTGGTAATTCATTAGGTATACTACGGGATCATGTTACATCTTACAGAGGGGTAGGGTGTGACAATGGCCATGGAGGAAGCTTGGAAGAACATTTGGCCATGGAAGAACTTGAGAAAGCAATTCGGCAAAGTGAAAAAAATGAGGAAGAAAGTGAATTTGCATGCTGTCCACTTGGTTTTATATATCCACTAATCCCACTTAGTGTAGCACTAACCATAAATTAATGATTTAATTATTTAAAGTTCCATAATTTGCACATTTGCCTCATTTCTTTCACTATTTAAATAATATAACATATTTTTATTTTTCATGACATTTTCAAAGTGTAGTACCACTTATTTTTATTGGACATTTAGGTCAAAAGGCAACTCTAGGTATCAATTGACCACAATGCCCCTATTCGGGTTGCATTCTCGATTTTTCGATAACACCGAGTTTTGTCGTTTTCTCGATTTCTCGTTTTTCTTTGTACTAATTAATTAATTTTTCTTTGATATTTTTAATGAAATTTATACTTTAATAAGTCTTTAATTATGTCTTGAAACTAAATTCCGAGGGTTCCCTGCAGTCCTGGGGTCGGCTATTGCCTGCGTCGTAACTTCCCCGTGCGGTCATCCATCGTTGCGGTGCTAGCTCATTTAACTTGGTTACATTTCATTGCTATTATTTTTCCTTTGTTTTTCTGGTATTTTCTTTCTTGTATTTCATTATTTTATGTCTCCTCACTAATATTTAAATGTAGTTCTAGGCATTCTAGTTGTCTGGACAGACACTGGTAATCGGAACAGTAGAACGCACTATCGAACATAGGGGTGTTACAATTCTCTCCCCCTCAAAATAAATTTCATCCGCGAAAGTTTACCCAATAGCCTTCTTACAATATTCACACGTTTATTTCCTCCTTTCTATATGATCCTATAATCTTCTTTCCTCTGAATTTGTGTAAGATTTTTAACAATCTAATATAACATTTACTTTGTTTATATAACACTAATCTTTTCTTACTATCGTTTCGTCTAATATTTCGATTCATGTTCCCTTTTTGAATGACCATTATGGTCGTATTAGAGTTACTTATCTAATCATGGGTCCTTTGACCATTCTAGTCAATAATCTTTCTCACATTCGTAACATTTCTTTGTTATATCTGAACCAACTGTTCAAATTTTTACTTCCACAACTCTTTTTATCTATTAATATTCTATAACTTACTTCCTTTTGTACTAAACTATAACCTTTCGATATTCTAACTTTTGAGTTTTAAATCCCTAAATAGGATTTCCAAACTCATTTCCAGCAATAAAATTCTGTCCTGACATAACTATACCAATACAGATACCGTTTGTCACACCCTACCCCTCTGTAAGGCATAACATGATCCCGTAGCATACCTAATGAATTACCAGCTTCGTCTACTGATAACCCATTAAATACACTACAAGGGATTTTAAAACTTTTCTTACTTCTTTTTACAGTGGTGAGCACTATTTAGAGGTGTTAAAAATTTTTTTTGAACTTAAGTGAAAGAGCTAACACATTTGAATTATTAGGAATTTCTGTAAAAATTTTGTCAGAGTGCCCTCTGTATTTTAAATAAAATAGTTCTTCAAAAACCTGTAAAAAGCACTTCAACATATTTTTCAACTCAAATCCACAATAAATTTTTTCTCAATATTTTCAAAGGATGAGATAAAAGAAATATAGTTCAAATTTTACAAGTCAAAATAACTCATAATTTATTTTACAACTTCAATGTACAATTTTCATTTACAATTGCTCAAAACCAAGAACAATATATACATACAGTGAACATACATTACAGTATAAAATGCAAAATGTGGTATACTCAATATACCCGATGATCTCTCGCTGAATGCACTAGCAGCCTAGTCTGCTGCCCTGTCAATCTGTCTACCTGCGACAGCAATGGAAAGCTATCGCTGAGACAATGTCTTAGTGGTGCACAGCATTAACCAAATACAACTTTAAATCACAATTCATAAATCATATAAATGATGGATACATAAAACCATAGTTAAATTCGAGACAATGAATGTCATAAGGAATTTAACACAATATCACAATAAATCTCAGTGATCAAAACATAGTTAAATTCAAAAGACAGTGAATGTCAATAAGAATTTAAACTCCATTTCACAAATTATCAAAGCTCATAATAACACAATTTAGTCAAATTCTTTAAGCCAATCTTTCTAAACTATAGTCCATCCGGACTGGCAGAAAATGAGCAGACTTGGTTAGTCTGTCAACAATGACCCATACTGCATCATGACTCTTTTGTGTCTTCGGAAGTCCCATCACAAAGTCCATTGTTATTCTTTCCCATTTCCATTCTGGTACTGATAGTGGATGTAACAACCTAGTGGGTACTTGATGCTCTGCCTTCACTTGCTGACAAGTTAGGCATTTGGATACAAACTCTACCACATCTCTTTTCATACCCATCCACCAGTAATGCTCCTTTGGCCCTCTGTACATTTTTGTGCCACCAGGGTGCATGGTAAAAGGAGACTCATGTGCTTCCTTCAAAATGATTTGCCTCAAATCTACATCATTAGGAACACACATTCTGCCCTGGTGTAGTAATAAACCATCATCTTTGATTGAGAATTCTAGTTTCTTGCCCTGTCAAACTTCTTTCATCAGCTTCTGATACCTTTCATCATTCTGAGCAGCCATCCTGATCTGATCAATCAACACTGGCTGTACATGCCATGCAACTGCTGTCTGCCCATCATCATTAATCTCTAAGCTGGCATGCAATGATCTTAACTCATGTACTAAAGACAAAGGAGTAACCCATAGACTTGCCATAGTCTTGCGACTTAAGGCATCAACCACTACATTAGCTTTCCATGGCTGATAGTTTATCAGACAATCATAGTCTTTTATCAACTCTAACCATCTCCTCTGTCTCAAATTCAACTCTTTCTGGGTGCCCAAATATTTCAAACTCTTATGATCTGTGTAGATGTAGCACTTCTCCCCATACAAATAATGTCTCCAGATCTTAAGAGCAAACATAATAGCTACAAGCTCCAAATCATGTGTCGGATAATTCCTCTCATGCGGTTTTAGCTGCCGCGATGCATAGGCAATGACATTTCGATCTTGCATCAATACACAGCCTAACCCATTGTGAGAAGCATCACTATATACTGTGTATTCTTTACCCGGAGTAGGTAAAGTCAGGACTGGAGCTTCAGTCAAACATCTTTTCAATTCATCAAAACTCTGTTGGCATTTATTCGTCCACTGAAATTTCACGTCTTTTCTAAGCAGCTTGGTCAATGGAGATGCCAACATGGAGAATCCCTTCACAAATCTACGGTAGTATCCAGCTAAACTCAGAAAACTACGAATCTCTGTGACATTTCTGGGTGGCCTCCAATTAAGCACAGCTTCAATCTTACTTAGATCTACCTTGATGCCCTCTTCTGATACAACATGCCCCAAGAAAGATATTTCTTTCAGCCAAAATTCACACTTCGACAATTTGGCATATGACTATTTCTCCCTCAAAGTCTGCAGTACAATGTGCAGATGTCTATCATGCTCTTCTGCACTCCTCGAATAGACCAATATATCATCTATGAATGCCACAACAAACTGGTCGAGGTATGGTCTGAAGATAGTGTTCATCAGATCCATAAAAGCAGCCGGAGCATTAGTTAACCCGAATGGTATAAGTAGGAACTCATAATGGCCATAGCGGGTTCTGAAGGTAGTTTTAGGAATACTCTGCTCTTGTACTTTCAGCTGATAATAACCTGATCTCAGGTCAATTTTGGAGAATACAGCTGCACCTCTCAACTGATCAAACAAGTCATCAATGCGGGGCAATGGATATCTATTCTTTATTGTCACCTTATTCAACTGTCGATAATCAATACACAAACGGAGAGTGCCATCCTTCTTCTTTACAAATAACACTGGTGCTCCCCAAGGTGACACAATAGGGTGGATAAAGCCCTTGTCAAGCAATTCTTGCAACTGCACTTTCATCTCTTTCAATTTTATCGGTGCCATTCTATATGGTGTTATAGAGATTGGGTCCACACCAGGTATAACATCAATCTCAAACTGCACCTCACTTTCTGGAGGTAATCCTGGCAATTTATCAGGAAACACATCCGGAAAGTCACATACAATAGGGATGCCCCTTAGTGTTGGACTCCCCACTTAGGTGTCTATCACATGTGCCAAGTATGCTTCACACCCCTTTCTGATCATCCTTTTGGCTAATGCAGCCAAAATGATGTTTGATGGCTGTAAATGCCTCTCCCCATGTATTACCACATCACCGTATAAAGGGAGACCAAAAGTGACTGTCTTCAGTCTGCAGTCAATCAAAGAGTGATGCCTGGCTAACCAATCCATGCTCAAGATGATATCATACTCTCTGAAGGGCATTTCAATGAAGTCTGACAGGAAAACATGTCCTTGGATCACCAAAGGACAGTCCCTATAAATTCTGTTGACCTGGACATCTTATCCTAACGGACTAGTTACTAGCACTTCAAAACCTATTTGCACACATGGAACAACAAGTGAACTGACTATGCTAGCACTAACATATGAATGGGGTGAACTCGGATCAAATAATACAAATACTTCTTGATCAGAGATAGAAAATGTACCAGCTACCACATCGGAAGTCTCAGCCTCTTCTCGCTGTCTCATCGTGTAAACTCTGGCTGACGCACTTCCTTGTGCAGACGGACCAACTGTGCCTTGACTGCCTGAAGCAGTGCCTCTACCTCTGCCTCTTCCTCTGCTAATAGACTGTGAACCTCTGGGAGTAGGACTCTGAATAGATCCCTTGGCAGTAGTAGGAGCTGGACCATATCTCGGAGATAGAGCACTAGTGTAGTCTCTTGCTAAATGACCCTTGCCTCCGTAGTTAAAGCAGGCTCCAGTGGCCCAATAACACTCCCCCCCATGAATCTTGCCACAAGTCTCAGAGGGGCGGGCAGAATGTGAACGCCTGCTCGACTGCTGACCAGACCTAGGGGGTCTCTGTCCGAAAAATCTGCCCCTACTAAATCTTCCACCTCGACCCCTGCTGGGTCCACTAAATTTCTTCTTCTTCCCAGAAGTCCCACCAGAACTCTATTCTACTGTCTTTTTCCCCTTGTCTTTTTCTGATTTCTCAGCTTTCTCTGATTTTTCTTTCACTGGGATTGCTTCTGATTCTATTCTTTCCAACTCAAGTGCTTGAGACATGAGCTCTGAGAAATTGCTGTGTCTAAATCCCACAACTTGCATCCTTATGCTGGGCTTCAAACCCGTCTCAAATCTCTTGCACCTTGCCTTGCTAGTGGAAAGGAGACTCCCCGCATAGTGACTCAAGCGGGAGAACTCCCTCTCATACTCTACCACTGATCAGTTCCCTTGTTTTAAACTCAAAAATTCTTGCAACTTCTGATCAACATATGCATCTGGGATGTATTTCTGTCTGAATTCTCTGATGAAGTCATCCTAGGTCAAGATCGGTGGTTCAACCAATGCGTGGGGATGGTCTTCCACCAATCATACACATCCCCTTGCAGTAGCGACACGGAATACTCAAACTTTAGTTCATCTTGGCAGTGCAGCTTCTTAAATACTCTGTCCATTCTTTCAAGCCATTGCTCTGCCTCTAAAGGTTCTACTGTACCCTTAAATTCTACAGCCCCATACTTCAGTAATTTATCATACTGTCTGGCTGTAGGCAGTGGTTGTGTCACAGGTGTCTGAGGTGGAGCTTGAGCAGGCATACCTCCAGCCATTTGTTGAAACATCATAGCCATCTGCTGTGTGAACTGTGCAGGAAACTACGACATTTGTAGGGCTGGTGCTACTGATCCACTGACATTCGTTAAAGCTGGGGCTTCCCCTTGTGCCTTAGCTTCAACAAACTGCTCAACTGAGCGATCCCCTTTTCCATTTCAGACTAAAGTTAGGGTATCTCCTGAACAAGTAACACATGGAGATTCCCTCCGTTAGTTCATATTCATGATGTAATGCACTGTATGTAACAAATATGGACATTGAGCAATTATACTTAACAAGAAAGACACAAATTCTCAAGTTAAAACATACTTTAAAAATTTTGCTCTGATACCACTAAAACATGTCACACCTTACCCCTCTGTAAGACATGACATGTTCCCGTAGACTACCTAATGAACAATCGAACTTCACCTACCGATAATTCATTAAGTACCCTACAAGGGATTTTAAAACAATTTTCTTACATTTTGGAAGTGGTGAGCATTTTGGTAAGAATTAAAATTATTTATTCAAAGCTTAAATACTAGTAAAAATTTTTGTCCATTTTAATTTTGCCGCAAATTTTATAAACATTTTGATAGAGTTCCATCTGTATTTTGAGAAAACAGTTCTTCAAATACCTGAGAAAAATACTTCCAATAAATTTTCTCAACCACTACTTCAAATTCTCAATCAATCTCAAATCTCAAGATTTCACAATCAACATTTCTCAATTTATAAAATTCAATAATCCTCAAAATACTAGCAATTCATCTCATTCAAATTAAATAAAATAGTCCCACTCATATTTCATTAGAGACAAAATAATTTATATATGCATCATTACAAAATTTACATCAAAGGAAATTCAAACTAAATTTTTATTACAAACTTCATACAAACTTTGTACAAGCTGCTCAAGACCGATTTACATGTCCATACATTTATGTGCAATACATATATCAAAATAAATATTTATAGGCAGGGTATAAATTATACCCGATAACTTCAAGCTGATAGATCCTTAATCCTCAGCAGCTCAGTCTGCTGCTCCTCTAGTCTCTATATCTGCGACAGCAATAAAAGCTATCGCTGAGTACTACGACTCAGTGGTGCACAACATACTAAAATAATCTTTATGCATAACTTAAATCACATTTATTCACAAATTTGACTGAACATAAGAATTAAATACAAATCATGCATTATGAGATTTTAATCCCAAACAATTTCATTTTGAAGTATCAAATCACATTTCATAAAACCCACAGTTAGATCATGCCATTCGAAACAAATAGAATCTCAATAGCCAGAGGCTAAAGAGAAATCACATCACAAGGCTAGCTAGCTCAAATATATGGATGTCCATTCACATCCTCTTCTATTGGCACACCTCAACACTTCTCCAGACAAGGAATCAAAATTCGAAACTAATTACCCCCACTAGTCGTGCTAGTGAGGTGTTCAAATATATGGTCATGACACTGTGGTTTCAAAACTTATCTTAACAATTTGCTAAACATTGTCATTTCAAATATACACAATAACTTTCACAATTTAAATCAAAATATCATAAATAAGGTCACAATAAACTTTCAACAATTCAAAACAAAGGTAAATGCATATTTCATTCGCTTTATCAATGAATTTTAAAGCATAGTGATGTTGTGCACAAACCTCAAGCGAGTTGCCTCTTGGCCTTAACTCGGTTCCTCGGGTTCTTTTTCGATATTCTTTTCAATTGAAACACACAATATTACAGTGTTTTAGTACCATAACTTAGCATAATTCTAAAAATAAATTTAATTTCACTTTTACCTAACTCTAATGTGTTAAACTCGACGTTCTTGAAATTTTGTGTTTCGGGTTACTATTCACTATACTATTCAAGTCAAATTGTTGACTTTCTAAGGCTTAATAGGTATGAGAATTCCAACTTCACCCACACACCACATTTTGATCACCAAACTTGTTGGTTTCGGTCATTTTCTCAAAACTTAGGTCTTTTAGAAAAAATTGTCAAATTTTCAGTTTTGGTGTCCCTAGTTACACTGTTCCATTGGTCATCTTTCTGTTGGAATTTTCTAAAACTTCTTCATAGAAAATGTTCCCTATTGTCTTGAGTTTATTTTTCTTTTTGAATCACTCCAACTGGAGTTTTGTAGCTCAAGTTATTCCAAAATATGGTTACTGTTCATGCTGCAGATTTTGGTTCTGGCAGATTTATTGATCCAACTTTGTTCAGAAATTTGACCAAGTCCATAATTTGGTCTAATTTTCTTCATATGAAATGTTTTACTATGTCTTAGGTTTCCATCAGTTCAAGAATCACTTAAATCTGAGTTTTCTAGAGAGAGTTATAGCCATTGAAACTTTACTATTCATATGATAAATCTGCAGTCCTGCAGATTCAGTGGTCCAACGTTGCTCAGTAATTTGATTGGGTTAATGGCATAATTTGGGTTTGTGTTCTTCATGAAAGTTTTAGGTATATATCTCATCTAACCACTGATAAAATTTCAGGTCATTTTGACCTGCCTAGCTCAAGTTATGACCAAATGAACAAATACTGTTCATTTGATCAGTTTGTGCAGGGCAGCCTGCAATTTTCCCACTTTGGTCAATTTGTTCACTAGGTTTTAGTCACTTTTTGGGCATACTTCCTGAATGAAAATTGTGTCATTTAGTGCCTATTTTCATTCCCAATTGGTCCCATACCAATTAGACTTGTAAAATTTCATTTTTGGTCCCTCAAAAGAAGTTTTGGTCATGCTGCCAGCAGCATGACCATACTCCATCCGAATTTGGCTTTGATTCCAACACCTCTAACACTTTTCATTAGGTCACAAATGACCATTTCTCAACTCAAATAAGGTTAACTACATCATATGGCTCATTCACAAATTTTTCTCCCCAAACCCTAGGTGCCAAGAACCCTAAATTTTCAACTTATCAATTCTAAGCAATTCAAGGCAACCTCAACCTATACATCATATAAGCATCACTAATCAAGCTAGAAGGCATATTTAATTAAATCAAAACACATCAATTCCATAAACTTCCATGGCTGCAAAAAATTCATTATTTCCATACAAGCATCAACTCTTCCATTTCATATGAAATTTCAACTCAACTTCACTTAATTAAACTAAAGAAAAAGATTAAATTAACTTACCTCTCTTGTGAGATTTCCAAGCTAACCCACTCTTCACTTTCTTCCTTCCTATTCTTCTTCAATCTTCTTTTCTAGGATAACTTAGAAGCTTTTTAAGATTTAGGGTTGAAATTTGTGGGGGAAGAACTAAAATTTTCAAGCTTTAAAAGCTTGTTAATGGAGGAAAGTGAGGGTGAGGGAGAGAGAAAGGTGAGTGACAGGTTGAGAGACAAGTTTTCTCTTTTTTTTTTTTTTTTTTTTTCTTTATGCTTCTTTTATGTCTTATGAAAGACCAAAAATCTAATTAATTAAATTCACAAGTTCTTATTTTTATGGCATCATGCATGATGTCATCACCTTTTTAACTTTTTCATTTTCTTTCTTTTTTTTATTTTTCTATTAATTTAATTTAATTCTTTAATTTAATTCTCGATTCCAAAATTTTCTTTTCTCTGATTTTATTTGATAGTTAGGTCAGGAGTCAGCTCTCGGGGTCAATTGACTAAATTGCCCCTCGCCGGTTCAACCAGGTTTGCAAATAATTCAATATTTCTTCTGGCTCCCTGACCTAATTATTTGACTGACTTAACAATTCTTTTTCGTGATTTTCTCTTTTCCACTGTGTTCATAATGGTCCTGAGGACCGCAACATCACATTTTACGATTCGAAATTTGAGTTTAAATCGACTTCGCAGTCGTTCCCGAGAAGGTCACCCATCGCTATGACTCTCGGCCCGTTTAACTTCTTATATTCTGTTCTTCTTATTTATACTTAACCAATTGAACATTACTAATTATTTGTGTTTATGGATTATCTAGTTGTCTTAAGTGTGGTTCTAATCCCCATAATTGTCCGGACAGACACCGGTCACCGAAACAGTGAAATATACCAGGCTATACAAATAGGGGTGTTACAGTTAAACCTATATTTAATCTTGACTTTAATCATCTTACATTATTAAAAGGCATATGGCAAGCTTATGTGTAGTGCCATGTGTCACCATCTCATGGTGTCTCATGTCACTCTGTGAAATGATCAAAATATCCCTATGTCTTAATTTTGAGTTCTCAACCCAAAATAATTATTTCTCTTCATCTAATCAATTTATATCAAATATAAATTAATTAATTACTCTCTATTAATTAATTTCTCATTAATTAAATTCATATTTAAATACTTTAAATATAAATTTAACATATACTATACATCCAATAACCTAGATTTGGTTTCAAGCCATGCTAGGGACTTTGCAATCTAATTGCAAATCAAACCTATTTAATTAATCAATTAAACTCTTTAATTAATTAATTAAATCATATTTAATTTGGTGATTACTTGTGCATGTGTGTGACTTACCAGGCTCATCATTAATTTGTAACGAGACATGATATCAACTCTTAATATCATCAGAACTCTTTCTTACCATAAATGATTTCTCTAAATCATTTTATGCACCTCATAGACCATAGTTAACACCTAGCATAGCATGCCATGGCCACCCAATTAGTAATAAGGTTTATCTTAAATGAACCTATAATCATATGTTACCTTGGACTAGAATCTCTCTGTTACAAAATCCCAACTCAAGCTGGAGTCATGGTTTATGTCAAACCCCATTTGCTATGAATATTATGTTCTCTTTTAATTCCAGTTCTTGATTAAAAAGATTTTCTCATCAGAAACACTTTTCTGAATAAATCTATATGTCCTGGCCAGGAACTTGAAACATCAAGAACAATAAAATGAACATAGGATTTTATCCCTATTTACTTAGAGGAACAGATTCCATCTTGATCAACACCTACCTCCATATATAACTAGCAGGAGCCAACACATGCCCATATAGCCATACACAGTACAAGTATGAAATCAATATTAAACTCAAACCACCTATATATAAGATTACTATGCTATCTCAGGTCTAAAGATTATATTCACTGATATGATTTAAGACAATACATTGACAAGAGTAAACTCCATGTGCTTGTTATAAATGTCACTAGTTCGACCTACTTATCATGTATAAGTGCCTATCATGTTTGTTATATGGCATGAGACTCACCATTCCATCTTATTTACATCTCATATAAATAACTTGGGAATAAACATGATTACAATCTTTCTGTATAAGTCATGTCCTTATTGTGAAGTATCCTCGATTGTGAACCTATTTATGATACTTTGTGCTAGAAATAATGTCACTCATATTCTTAACAACTTAAGAATAGAATTTCTAACAAAATATCAATGGACCTTTTCTATTACACATAAATATATTATGTAAACAGAAAAGTGGAAATGCCTTTTATTAATAAAAACATGTACAAGATACATACTAAATGATATACTCTAGGGCATACTACTTGTAACACCCCTCACCCGACTACAGTGTAGCCGAGCAAGGCATGCTACAATCGGTGCCGGAGCACCCTAACTTATCTTACTTTATTCTTTTTTTAAATAATTTTGAATTCATTTCATTTAATATCAATTATTTTTCGACGGAGAAACCAACGGAGTTTCCCCTATTTTATTATCGTTTGGCGTATTTCAATATTTACCTGTTTGAAATTCAATTCAACAATGTTTCTAAAATAAAATCTTATCTATGCTAATCATAATTATCTCATCCATACATTTCAATTTCATAATCATTTCCATTCATACTCAATTCATATGTAAACATTCTCAAATTACATAAGCAAAATTTTCAAATTTCCTTAATTTACATGATATACAAATTAATTACAATTTGCTAATTTATATTACAATATAAGAAATAAATAACATACACAAAATACATGATATGTTTAATGTGAGCCCTATCTACATGCATTGCTGAGGAGGTGACAACCTTGAACGCTCTGCAGATCAGAACTCCAAAATCTCTGTTTAGTATTCGCCGGGCTCTAACTTCAGTACCTGCGCGAGGAAACAATTCCATCGCGCTAAGCATTGCTGCTTAGTGGTGCAATAATATAACAAGGAAATAATATACAAATAAAGATAGAAATAAAACATAATTTAAATAATTAAGATTTATTTATACTTCACATACGATTCTAAAATTTAATATGTTTTATCGTAATTTAGTCTTCTTTGGAAGTGTTTATTTTGCTAATGTACAGTAATAATGTACAAAGAAAAATGATCTAAAATAATAAATATATGCTTATATTATCATGTAAGTCACATTTTGCAATATTTATGTGTATTATAATTTTCTTTGCTAATCTTTTAGCATTTTCTCAATACTTTCTAGGTTGTCTCAGTTTATTTCATAATAAGTAAATTTTGATATCGATCTAGTTCATTTCGATTCTTTCTAATAAATAACTATTCTAAGTTATTTTAGGTCATCTTACTCATTTATTTTATTTAATTTCTAATATTTTAAATTGCTAATATTCTTAACTTATCTCAATAAATTTCACTGCCCAAGTAACCTATGACAGGCTGACTAAACTGGATAACGGGTCGTTGGCACTGGACACCTTGGTGCCTCGGGCCGTCATACCATGGGACGCAGAACGTCAACCACGTATGCAGTCAGTGTGGCAAGAAAGCCATGATAACACATAATCGGGCATAAAGCCATGAATGTTGGCATAAAGCCATGAATACGGGCATAAAGCCATGAATACAGGCATAAAGCCTTTCGCAGTACTGCTAAAACAATACCCTATTGGCATGCCAAACTATCCAATCTGACACACATGTCTAGGCAATACAAGGGCACATAATATCATTAAATATTAATATATTGTGTTTTATGAGTTTATTATTTCATGATAAATTTCAATTATAATTCATACATTCATTTGATCATTTATAAGATCACAATTCACATCAATTATCCTTTTAGACTATTGTACTCAAAATACTTCTCCTCTTTACAATAATGAGAATTAATGTCTCATTCATACATTAATATGGTTCATTTATTCATTCATTATGTTATTCATATTGATCACAATTCTAAACAATGGTTCACATGTACCATTGTATTCAAAATATTTTTCCTTTCTCATTTATACATTCAAGAATCTACTTATGTAGTCACAATTTTATATTTCAAGTTGAGATATTAATATTTTATGAATTCCATTTGTGATGGGCATATAAGCCCTAACTATCTATTCACATCAATTAGGTGACTTATTTTTCATGTTTCAAGTAATCCATGAATATTTCATGGATTTCAAATTTATGGTCTTAATTTCCTTTTAACAATTTTGACTAAGATACATAGTCCACATTTGTCATACAATTCTAAGCATTTAAGCTTAGAATTGGTTCTAGGTCTTCATCTTAGTTTGTTACTCATTTTGATTACTATTCACCTTACTAGTCAACCAAAATGTTGACTTTTTCATACTTAAGGGATATGTTAATTCTAATTACACCAAGATCCCACATTTTGAGTTTTACATTTGCTAGTATTAATTGCCAATTGCAATTTAAAGTCCCCTAGATGCATTTCTAATTTCAAATTTTGAATTTCAAGTTTTGGTGTCACTATTCACCTCATTGGTCAACAAAAATATTGACTTTTGGATAGAAAATAGGTGTATTGGTTTTAACACCCCAAACGTACCACATTTTGTATTTAAAACTTGTTGGAATTGATTGCTATTACCATTTCTATGCTTAAAACTAAAAGGGCAGAATTTTCAGTTTTTAAAGCCTAATTTTACTGTTCCATTAAGCCCTGTTGCAGTGGGAATTTGAGGAAATGGTAAACATGAAAGTTGTTCCTTATTTTGTCTAGTTGAATTTCCTTTTTTGAATCACTCCATTTAGAGTTTTATAGCTCCAGATATGGTCCAAAAACCATAGCTGGCCGGATTGCCAAAACTACAGAATTACCAAATCTACAGTAACATGAACAGTGACTGTGACTGCCATTTGGGTTAGGTTCTGGCCATAATTTGGGGTAGGTTTCTTCATGAAAGTTGTTTGTCTATGTCTTAACTTGTTGCTGTAAAAATTTCAGGTCAATTGACCATATCTACTGTGAGTTATGGCCAAATGAACACTGTTTATTTGGTCATTTCTGCAGGTGCTGTTGCAGGGTATCCGGATTGGGACCAACTTTTGGTCCTCTTTCTTTGGTCTTTTGGGCATGGTTTTCAGCAAAAATGTGCCATTATAAGCCTAGTTTCATGTCCAATTGGCTAAACACCAATTGGACCTACACAGCCAAAGTTATGGCTATCCAAGTGGGCTGGAATCACAGCCACCCTGCTGCACTCACTAGGCAGCATACTCATTCACTTTGCCATGCTATATTTCAGTCCAAATTATGGTTAACTTACCTAAAATGGTCACTAATTGACCATTAAAATGTTCTCTAACAATTTCCTAAGCTAAGTCAAATTTTCACTTCTCAAAACCCTAATTTCCATATGTGTTTTCACAACATGCTTTAATTAACTATCTCATTCACTATCCACATGCATACATGGTTTAAACATAATCTCTAATCCACTTTAAGTCCATCAAAACACTCCATTATTGTTCCATCAATAGGGCTGCCGAAATCCATGGTATGTATACACATAATTTTTGTTCATTTAAGTTACAAATCTTCTCTCAATTCAAGTCACTATCATGGAATATAAGAGTTTTAAGTAAATAGGTGCACTAACCTTTAGGTGGCAGATTTTTCAAGCTACCCAAACTCCTTCTTTCTTCTTCTTTTGGCTGCCTAGAGGTTGCTCAAGTTGCTAGGTTAATTTTTTGTGAAGCTAGGTTATGATTTTGTTGGGTAGAAATGGGTGAATCAAGCTTTGAAAAGCTTGAATATACTTAGCTATGGAAGAGAGGTCACGTATTGAAGGAAGAAGAAGAAGAAGAAGAGCAGAATTTTTAGGTCCATTTGTCTCTTTTAAGTGATTTAAGAAAGCTTGTTGAATGGTGATTGGTTGGGAGAAAGTAAATGACATCATCATATGTCATAAATGGGCATTTTCTTGTATTTTTCTTTTCTTTTCTTTTCTACTAGCTTCAAATTAATTTTTCATCAATATTAATTCATATTTTATGTCATAATAATTATTTACTCAACTGGATAAGTCGGCCAAAAATCACCTCTGAAGGCGAAATGACCAAAATGCCCTCCGTTTGGCTTAACGGGTCAAAATTGTCTGTACCGATTGAAAAATTTTTCTAAATATTTTCTTGACATTCTAATGCCATAGGAACCTCAATGACCCTTCTCTGGAGTCCCAATAATTATTTTATGAATTTTTCCCCTGGTCTAGGGCTCCTCGTTGCGAGAACCGCAACTTCCCTCTGGTTACCCATCGCTTGGGCACCGGCTCGTTTAACTTGGTTGTATTTTATTTCTAAAATTTTTACTAAATTTTTCTTATTAATATTTGAGTTAATTATGGTTCCTGACTTTAGTTTAAATATTTTTCCGGATGTTCTAGCTGTCCGGACTGACACCGGTCACCTGAACAGTAGAATGTACGGAGTTGCTACAGTGAGGGTGTTACACTACTAATAATCTCCCACTAGCACTAGAGCCATTCATTACAATACCTTAAGCCCATCTTCTCAAGATGTCAGTCTAACTGTGCTTGTGACAAAGGCTTAGTGAATGGATCAGCTGATTTTTCAGCTGATGCTATTTTCTGCATGGCTATATCGCCTTGCCCAACTATCTCTCTGATAATGTGATAGCGCCTTTCTAAGTGTTTGGATTTCTAGTGAGACCGAGATTCCTTATATCCAAACAGCTTCTTTTGCAGCATCTGATGCAGTAAAATACTCAGCCTCGGTAGTGGAATCTGCAGTCATACCCTATTTGGAACTGTTCCAACTGACTGCACTTCCATTACAAATGAACACATACCTAAAGGTAGACTTTCTATCATTGATATTTGATTGGAAATCAGAATCAGTATGATCATCCAATTGCAAGTCACCACCTCCATTGATGAGAATCAAGCTACATCTACACCAAAGGATTTCATCCAAGGTCCAATTATTAGAGCTAGAGCTAAATCACTTTAGAATCTAATTTGTGAAATCTTAAGGAGCAAGGATTATAAGCTGGAATGGCATGAAGAAAATTATAAAGGATTAAGTTTGGTGAAAATTAAGCTTGGAAGTGACCAGGTGTCATGTGGAGCATTACGTTACATGGAATAACCTGTGCACATGCATGCACCAGATCCAACCCATGTACATGCATCTGCTGGCACCTTTTTGAAGGAATATTCCTTGCTGTTATAACCACCTCTCTTTTTGGACTTAAATGCCCTTATTTGCTACTGTATTAAATTTGCTTTTTGTTGGGAGTTTTTAGTCTTTTGATAGATTAATTTTTATTTGGACTTAAAGCCCCTTACAGCTGTTACTAAAGTAGGGATATTTTTGTCTTTAGCTTTGAAGCCAAGAGACTATAAATACAAGTGTAATGAGAGAGTGGAGGACACACTTTGCATATTAATGAAAGATTGTTTCTGCTCCATTAGTGAGTAAATTGGTTGTTGCCTTTGTTCTTGTGAAGCTCATTAACATGCTGAGATTTCTATCTTGCAAGGTTTAATATGCATAATATTCTTGGTTTATTCATTTTCCATATGAATTAGGTCAAGAATCTCATTTCTGATATTTTCTTTGAATTACACAACAATCTGATTGTGCTAGTTCAAAGAATCAAATTCATACATATTGATTTGGTGCTTTCCATATTGTTCCTTTAATTCTTGAATGTGGGTTTTCAAGTTACCAATTACTTGAGGGTTCACATCAGTTTTGGTATCAGAGCAAAGGGACGTCCAAACAGGGTAGATTCTCTATTTGCTTCTTATTCTTTGTGTTTGTTACCTTTTTCATATTTGCTGTTTGGATCTAGTTCCATATTTGTTTCTTCTTCTTCATCTTGCATCTGGTTCTTTCTTGCTAAACATTGTTTTGCTTCTTATTGTGTTTCTATTATTCACATTTTTGTTCATTGTATGCTTGACTGAAATTGGCTCTTGGGGTTTAGTAAGACCTGTTTGTTTAAAAATTTGTTTTGTTGAGTTTGTCTTAGGGTTTTGGCTTAATCAAGCCAAAGCCATTATTCTAGCTATCCATCTTATTTCGTTCATTTTGATATCAAGCATGAGAGATTATTTGGGTCATTGAGTTCAACTTACCTATTTGGCCTAAAACTGTACCAGCATTATTTGGGTGTGTTTAAGACATTGGGTGTAAATTTTGGGGGTTGTTTGATATTGTTTGCCTGCTGAACCAAAATTTTGCGACAGACCCGATCAAATTAAGTTCACATAGCAAATAGACCCAGAAATTCCTAAAATTACAGGGTGTTTATACCCCTCTTCAGTAGTTCCCAAATTAAATTTCAGCTTAAAATTCAACCATTTGTGTGGGGAACTAAAATTTTGTGACAGAATCGATCAAAATAAGTTCACATAGCAAATATACCCAGAAATTTCTGAAAATTTACCAGGTGTTTATACCCTATTTCAGTAGTTCCCAAATTAAATTTTAGCTTAAAATTCATCCGTTTGTGTGGGGAACCAAAATTTTGCGGCAGACCCGATCAAATTAAGTTCACATAGCAAATCAGCCCGGAAATTCCTAAAAATTTACAAGTTGTTTTGGCCACATTTGAGCTGTTCTCAAAATAAATCTCAGCTCAAAATTTAACCATTTGTGCGGGAAACAAAAATTTTGCGGCAGAAAAGATTAAATTTGGTTTACAAAGTAAAGCAGTCAAGAAAAGCCTAAAATTCTAGCAGCAATTAGTCAGTATTGGGTTGCATTTGCCTACTCAATTTCAGATCAAAATACACTCGTTTGCTTGGTGATCCTAAATTTATGCAATTCTTGGTGTATTGTGTGAACTGCTGGTAATTGTGATAAGTTGGTGGCAAACTTGGATATTTAAGCTTGATATCTCTACTTTAGGTTGTCTCTTTTCCAGCTTACTACTCTTTTATTTTGGTGTCTTCTTTCTTGATTCCTTATTGCATTACATTCCCATACTTGAGCTTTTCTTTTGTTGACTTCTTGAGTCACATTATTGCTTTTTTGATTACTTGTTTTGATCCGTCACGTTCAAGAATTTTATTGTGTGTTAAATTTTTGTGAGTACAGTATTGGTTTGAGTTACTTGAGTTTGATAAGAACTTGTGGACATAGCCAAAAGAGGTAAAAGGCACAGAGTGGTGAGTTCATAAGAGGGGAAAAGCCTTGTTGAGTTAAACATGAGTGGAGTGTCCCCTGTTGAGTGTAAACACGTAAGGGAGTGAGTGAGGTGTTTTCTTTACACTAACCATTTTCTTGCAAGTCTGAAAACATCTCTAGA
Organism: Hevea brasiliensis; assembly: GCF_030052815.1. Taxonomy (NCBI): domain Eukaryota; kingdom Viridiplantae; phylum Streptophyta; class Magnoliopsida; order Malpighiales; family Euphorbiaceae; genus Hevea; species Hevea brasiliensis. The sequence continues at coordinate 88,914,363 of NC_079495.1, read as the reverse complement.
AGGGGTGATGGTAGTGAAGGGGAAGGTGAAAATCCATTCTACATGCAAGCTATCAGACAACAATTTGAAAGAATGAATGTTGTGTGCAATGAAATCATAGATAGGTTGGAAAGATTGAAGCAAAGAGATAGGCAAAATGAGAGAAGGCCAAATAGGAGGGATCTTGTACCTCCAGTAGTTAAATCTGATGAAGATGAGGTTGATAACTATGATTTTGAGGTTGAAAGACCTAGGAGGGGTAGGTATGAGAGAAGAGCTGAAGATAGGAGGAATGGGGATAGGAGGATAAGAAGAGAGGAAAGAGAGAGGAATAGGGTAGATGACAATATCAAAAGTATTAAAATGACCATCCCTTCTTTCCAAGGGAAAAATGATCCAGATGTGTATCTAGAATGGGAAAGGAAGGTAGAAGCTGTGTTTGATTGTCATCACTATTCAGAGGAGAAGAAAGTAAAGTTAGCGTGAGAGAATTTCTTGATTATGCTTTGGTATGGTGGGATCAAGTGTTGATTAGTAGAAGGAGAAATTATGAGCAATAAATTGCAACCTGGGGTGAGATGAAAACTATAATGAGGAAGAGATTTGTTCCTAGTCATTACTATAGAGAGCTACATCAGAGGTTACAAAGATTAACTCAAGGTTCTAAAAGTGTTGAAGATTATCATAAAGAAATGGAAATTGCTATGATTAGAGAAAATGTGCAGGAGGATAGAGTAGCCACCGTGGCTAGATTCTTGAATGGGCTAAACAAGGAGATTGCTCATATTGTTGAGTTATATCACTATGTTGAGTTGGAGGATATGGTCCACATGGCTATGAAGGCAGAAAGGCAACTTAAAAGCAAGTCAAAATTTGGAGGAAATGCAGGTACTTCTTCATCTTGGAAGTCTAACTGGAAGAAGGAGGATAGGGAAAAGGCTGTTAGAAAATATAAGAAAAATGAGGAAAAGGAAAAGAAGGTGGAGAAGAAATTTGTAGAAAGTAAAGGAAAAGAGGTTGCAACTACTACCCGAAATAGAGATGTAAAGTTTTTTAGGTGTTTGGGCAGTGGACACATAGCTTCTCAATGCCCTAACATGAGAGTCATGGTTATGAGAGAAAATGGTGAGATAGAAACGGAGGAGGAAATTGTGAGTGATTCCACATCTTCAGGGGAGGAGGATGCAGAGCTAGAATATGCTGCTGAAGGAAGTGCTCGAGTGATTATGAGAGCATTAAATACTCAAGTAAAGGAGGATGTTGGTGATGAATTGCAAAGAGAAACAATTTTCCATACAAGGTGTCTTATCCAAGACAAAGCTTGTAGTGTCATCATTGATGGGGGAAGTTATGCCAATGTTGCTAGTACTATTTTGGTGCAGAGATTAGGGTTGAGGGCTTTGAAACACCCTAGACCCTATAAATTGCAGTGGTTGAATGAATGCGGTGAGGTGAAAGTAACAAAATGAGTGCTGATTTCCTTTGCAATTGGAAAGTATCAAGATGAGGTTATGTGTGATGTGGTTCCAATGCAAGCTGGCCATTTATTACTTGGCCGACCATGGCAATTTTATAGAAAGGTGATCCATGATAGGTATAAAAATAGGTATTCTTTTGAAATGAATGGAAGGAAAATCATTTTGGCACCTATGACACCAAAACAGATTTATGAAGACCAAACAAGGCTTAAGTAAGCAATGGGTGAGATAAAATCAAGAGTGGCCGAAAAGAGAGCAAAGTGAAGGAACGGAAGCGTGAAAAACACAAGTTTATACCATTGAATTCAAAAATTTTCACCTAGGGTCACATGCATCATGCAAGATTTATTTTTATCTATTTGATTTCAATGATAAACAACATATTAAAACTCTTTTAATATGTTTTTGGATCTGTATTTGCCATTTAAGATTTTAAAATTAATCAGATTAATTTTAGAACCCTAGATTAAATCAAGAACGATTACACTAACCTCTTGATGTCTTTGCAGTGTCTGCGCCTTTGAGATTCGTCTTCAGGACACCAAATGTTGTCCCTCTAGCTTGTCCATACCAAGAACACCTATGGCAGCCCTTGAACAGCTTCTAAAGCTTTTTCTATTAATTAGAAATTCAAGTTCTGCCTTTTAAGAGATTAGAGATGTAAACAGGACACTAGAAACAATTTCTAGCGTTCTTAATTCAAGAGATTGATGGCTAATCTCTTTGAATTGATGAGAGATGAAGAAGAATAGATGAAAACCCTCAAAGTGGCGTGGCAAAGGAGAGGAGTGGCTGCTGGTTATTTTTTCTTTTCATAACCACACTTAAATAGTTAGGTTAACACATTAAACCCTTGCCACATGTCACCCTTTGATTAGCTCTAGGTTTAAGTGACCCAATCACATTGTGCCAAGTGTCAATCCTATATTTAATCTTGATTTTAATCATCTTACATGATTAAAAAAGCATTTGGCAAGCTTATGTGTAATCCCATGTGTCACCATCTCATGGTGCCACGTGTCACACTGTGAAATGACCAAAATGCCCCTGTGTCTTAATTTTGACTTCTTAACCCAAAATAATTATTTTTCTTCTTCTAATTAATTTATATCAAATATAAATTAACTAATTAATCTCTATTAATTAATTTCTCATCAATTAAATTCATATTTAAACACTTTAAATATAAATCCAATAATCTAGATTTGGTTTCAAGTCATGCTAGGGACTTTGCAATTTAATTGCAAACCAAACCTATTTAATTAATCAATTAAACTCTTTAATTAATTAATTAAATCATATTTAAATAGGTGATAACTTGTGTATGTGTGTGACTTACTAGGCTCATCACTAATTGGCAATGAGACATGATATCAATTCTTAATATCATCAGAACTCTTTCTTACCATAAATGATTTCTCTAAATCATTTTATGCACCTCATAGACCATGGTTAACACCTAGCATAGCATGCCATGGCCACCCAATTAGTAATAAGGTTTACCTTAAATGAACCTATAATCATATGTTACCATGCACTAGAATCTCTCTGTTACAAAATCCCAACTCAAGCTGGAGTCATGGTTTATGTCAAACTGTATTTGCTATGAATATTATGTTCTCTTTTAATTCCAATTCTTGATTAAAAAGATTTTCTCATCAGAAACTCTTTTCTGAATAAATCTATCTGTCCTGGCCAGAAACTTGAAACATCAAGAATAATTAAGTGAACATAGGATTTTATCTCTATTTACTTAGAGGAACAGATTCCATCTTGATCAACACCTACCTCCATATATAACTAGTAAGAGCCAACACATGCCCATATACCCATACATAGTACAAGTATGAAAGCAGTACCAAACTCAAACTACCTATATACAAGATAACTGTGCTATCTCAGGTCTAAAGATTATATGCACTGATATGATTTATGACAAAACATTAATAAGAGTAAACTCCATGTGCTTGTCATAAGTGTCACTGGTTCGGCCTACTTATCATTTATAAGTGCCTATCATGTTGGTTATACGGCATGAGGCTCACCATTCCATCTTATTTATATCTCATATAAATAACTTGGGAACAAACATGAATACAATCTTTCTGGATAAGTCATGTCCTTATTATGAAGTATCCTCGATTGGGAACCTATTTATGATACTTTGTGCTAGAAATATTGTCACTCATATTCTTAACAACTTAAGAATAATATTTCTAATAAAATATCAATGGACCTTTTCTATTACACATAAATATATTATGTAAACGGAAAAGTGGAAATGCCTTTTATTAATAAAAATATGTACAAGATACATACTAAATGATATGCTCTAGGACATACTACTAACAATCTCCCACTAGCACTAGAGCCATTCATTACAATATCTTAGACCTATCTTCTCAAGATGTTGGTCTAACTGAGTCTGTGACATAGGCTTAGTGAATGGATTAGCTGGATATTCAGCTGATGCTATTTTCTGCATGGCTACATCACCTCGCCCAACTATTTCTCTGATAATGTGGTAGCGCCTTTCTATGTGTTTGGATTTCTGGTGAGACCTTAGTTCCTTAGCCTGTATGACTGCTCCATTATCGTCATAGTGTAGTGGAACTGCTGACTCAATGGAAGGAACTACTGTAAGTTCTGTCACGAACTTCTTTATCCAAACAACTTCCTTTGCAAAGATCTCGATGCGAATATACTCGACCTCTGTAGTGAATCTGCGATCGTGCTCTGTTGGAACTCTTCCAATCGATCGCACCTCCATTACAAATGAACACATATCCAGAGGTAGACTTTCTATCATCGATATCTGATTGGAAATCAGAGTCAGTATAACCATCCAATTGCAAGTCTCCACCTCCATAAATCAAGAATAAATCCTTAGTTCTTCAGTGTTCCAAACCTGGATTGGATTGATACCTGCTAGTCAAACTAACAGCATATGCGATATCCGGCCTAGTACACAACATTGCATACATTAAACTTTCAATAGCCGAAGCATATGGAATCCTGGCCATCTTATCTCTTTCTTCAGGTGTCTTTGGAGACATCTCTTTAGAAAGATGGATACCATGTCTCACTGGTAATAATCCTCTCTTGGAATCAAGCATGTTAAACCTCTTTAACACCTTTTCCAAGTATAGACTTTGGGATAAACCAATTATTCTTTTTGCTCTATCTCTATAGATGCGAATCCCAAGAATATAGGTTGCCTCCCCTAAGTCTTTCATGGAGAATGTATTTGACAACCATACCTTTATAGTTGTCAACATACCTGTGTCATTACCCATCAACAGTATGTCATCCACATATAAGACAAGGAAAGTGATAGCACTGTCACTAACCTTCTTATATACACATGGCTCATCCTCATTTTTGATAAAACCAAAGGATTTAAGGGCTTCATCAAAACAGATGTTCCAACTCCTCGAAGCTTGTTTCAACCCATAAATGGATCGCTTTAGCTTGCATACCTTAGAACCATCTTGGGATTCAAATCCCCTAGGTTGTTCCATGAAAATGTTTTCTTCAATGTATCCATTGAGAAAAGCTGTTTTGACATCCATCTGCCAAATCTCATAATCATAGTATGCAGCTATTGCTAGTAAAATCCTAATTGATTTAAGCATGGCAACAGGAGAGAAAGTCTCCTCATAGTCGATTCCTTGCCTTTGGCGAAACCCTTTCGCTATTAGCCTTACCTTATAGGTCTCTACCTTTCCATCAGAACCAATTTTCTTCTTGAAAACCCATTTGTTCCCTATAGGTACAATACCTTCAGGTGGGTCAATAAGATCCTAAACTTGATTCTTATACATGGAATCAATCTCGGATTTCATAGCGTTAATCTATTTTGAAGAGTCTATATCTAATATAGCTTCTTCAAAGGTAAGTGGATCATCTCCATGATCTACTTCTTCATGAGTAGACAACTCTTGTTCTTCTTCATGAAGGAAACCATATCTCACTGGTGGGTGAGATAGATACCCTGGTTGTTCTATGAGGAACAGTTGTAGATGTTTCATCAATAGGTGTAGGTTGACTAGATGGATCTATATCCATCTGATCTATTTGTTGGTCAGAATTCTCCAATTCCAACTCTATTTGCCTTCCTTTGCCTCCTTCTTAAACAGACTGTTGTTCTAGAAATGTGGCATCTCTACTCATCACAACCTTTTGTGATGTGGGCAAATAAAAATAATATCCAAAACTATCTTTTGGATATCCAACAAATCGACCATTTTCTATTCTGGTTTTCAATTTATCATTGTTTAGCTTTTTGATATAAGCTGGACAACCACAAATCTTAACATGCTTAAGACTTGGTTTTCTTCCATGCCATATCTTATAAGGTGTGAAAGATACTGATTTTGTTAGAATCCTATTTAGAATATAGAAAGCTGATTCTAATGCAAATCCCCGAAAGGAGATTGGCATATTAGTATAGCTCATCATACTACGTACCATATCCAATAGGGTATGATTTCTCCTTTCAGATACACCATTCAGTTGTGGTGTTCCTGGAGGAGTCAGCTGGAAAACAATGCCATGCTCTCTTAAGTATTCATCAAATTCAGTAGTCAAGTATTCACCTCCACGATCTGATCGAAGAGCTTTAATACTTTTTTCTGTTTGATTTTCTTCTTCAGATTTAAATTCTTTGAACTTTTCAAAGGATTTATGTTTGTATTTCATCAAATACAAATACCCAAACCTTGATTTATCATCAGTAAAGGTAATAAAATAAAATAATGAAAACCGCCTCTAGCCATTTCTTTAAATGGACCACATACGTCACTATGTATTAGCACCAAAATATTTTCAGCTCTTAGTCCTTGTCCAACAAATGGTGATTTAGTCATTTTGCCCTGAAGGCAGGATTCACAAGTTGGAGTAGGTCCAAAACCCAATGAGGATAAAATCCTTATTTTCCCTAGCTTAGCAATCCTATCTTCTACAACATGGCCTAACCTTAGGTGCCAAATATATTTTGAACTTGAGTTGATTTTCATCATGGCATTGCATTCTTTTAGATTGCTTGCATTAGATTTGTATTTAACATTATGTAACACCCCTATTTGCATAGCCTAGTATATTTCACTATTCTGCTGACCGGTGTCGATTCGGACAATTAAGGGAATTAGAACCACATCTAAGACAACTAGATAAGCGCTAAACATAAATAATTAGTAATTTTCAATTAGTTAAGTGTAAATAAGAAAAACAGAACATAAGAGGTTAAATGAGCCAAAAGTCATAGCGATGGGTGACCTTCTCGGGAAGGACTGCGAAGTCGATTTAAACTCAAATTTCAAATCATAAAATGTGATGCTGCGATCCTTAGGACTATTGCGAACACAGTGGAAAAGAGAAATCACAAAAAAGAATTGTTAAGCCAGTCAAATAATTAGGTCAGGGATTCGGAAGAAATATTGAATTATCTGCAAACTGGATCGAACTGGCGAGGGGCAATTTGGTCAATTGACCCCTGGAGTTGACTCCTGACCTAACTGTCAAATAAAATCGGAGAAAAGAAAATTTCGGAGTCTGAAATTAAATTAATGAACTAATGGAAAAATAAATAGAAAAAAAAAAAAAGAAAAAGAAAAAGTGAAAAGTGATGACATCATACATGATGCAATAAACATTATAATTAAAAAAATTAATTTTGGATAATTGTGATCTTCCTAAAGGATTAAAAACATAAAAGAAAAGAAAAAAAAAGTCATCTTCTTCCCAAACTTGCCGCCCCACCTCTCTCACCCTCTTCTTCACCAAAACTCCATCAAAGCTCACTTTTGAGCTTGAAGAACACCAAATCCCACCATAGAAAATTGTCTTACCATAAATAAACTTTGTTTGGGCAACTAGAAAAGAGGATTCAAGGAGAAAGAAAGAAGGAAAACTTGAAGGAAGGAAGATTGAAATTTTGCACTAAGGTTAGTAAACTAAACTTGATTTTCTAGTTGAATTAATTGTGTTTATAGTTAAATAAACCTAGAAATATGCTTAAAATGAAATGAAAACATCTTTGGGGGACTATATGGAATTTCGGCCAGCTAGGGTTTGAGATGAGAATGCATGAGTTTGATTGAATTAAATGTGTTAGGAAGCTTGAATGAGTTGAGAAATGGTGTTTGTATGTTTGGAATTAATTAAATGTAACAAAGTAGTGAGTTAGGGTTTGGACCTAGGGTTTTGGAAGACAAAAATTAGAAATGGTTAAATAGTGTGTTTGACCTTGTTTGAGCTGAAAAATGGTCATATGTGACAAGTTGGGGTATGTTGGAAGTGTTAGAATTAGGTTTAAATTCGGATTGCTTAGGGACATTATGCAGGCAGTAGGACCAAGGTCTCTTTCAGGGACCAAAACTGAAAATTTACCAACCCAATTGGTGTGAGGTAAATTGGGAATGAAACTAGACACAAAATGGCACATTTTTCATTTAAGAATCATGCCCAAAAAGTGACTATAGCATAGTGAACAAATTAGCCAAATCCGGATGTGAGTGTTCTGCCCTGTACAAAAATGACCAAATAAATAGTGTTTGTTCATTTGGCCATAACTTGGGCTAGGCAGGTCTAAATGACCTGAAATTTACCAGTGGAAAGATTAGATATAGACCCAAAACTTTCATGAAGAACACAAACCCAAATTATGCCCTTAACCAAGTCATTTAGTCACCCAAAGTTGGTGACCTAAAACTGTTAGAACCAGTTTTGGTGCCCAGAAATCTGGGTTAGGCCAATCCAGCAGCCATGATTCAAATGGCTATAACTTGAGCTAAAAAACTCCAATTGGAGTAGTTCAAAAAGGATAACAAATTTAAGACAATAAGGAACAATTTCTATGAAGAAAACTTAGCCAAATTCTAACAGCAACTTGACCAATGGAACAGTGCAACATAGGACAACAAAACTGAAAATTTACAAATTTTCCTAAAAGACTTAAAATTTGAGTAAACAACCAAAACCAACAAATTAGGTAACCAAAATGTGGTATGTGGGTGAAATTGGAATTCCCATACCTATTAAGCCTTAGAAAGTCAACAAATTGACTTGAATAGTGTCATGAATAGTAATCCCGAAATACAAATTTTAAAGAACGTCAAGTTTAGCATATTAAAGTTAGGTAAAAGTAAATTTGAATTTATTTTTGGATTTATAATAAGTTATGATACTGAAACACTATGAAAATATGTGTTTCAGTAGAAAAGAATACCGGGAAAGAACCTGAGGCATCGAGTCAAGGCTAAGAGGTGACTCGTATAAGGTTTGTGCACAACATAGAATTTTTGTAAATTTTCTTCTGCACATTGTTTTGAATGAATTGAGATATGAAATTGTGACATAATTGAATTGAAAAGTTTATTATGCTTTTGATTTAAATTATTGAAAGATTAATTGTTTGCGTTTGAAATGTCAATAAATGTTTAGTAAATTGTTAAGATAGTTTTGAAACCACTGTGTCATGATCATATATTTGAATACCTCACTAGCATGACTAGTGGGGGAAATTAGTTTCGAATTTTGATTCCTTCTCTGGCTGAAGTGTTGAGGTGTGTGCTAGTAGGAGAAGAAAAAGAATGGGTTTCCATATATTTGTGCTAGCTAGCCTTGTGATGTGACTTCTCCTTAGCCTCTAGCTATTGAGATTATATTTGTTTCGAATGGCATGATATAACTGTGTTTTTTTACGAAATTTGTTTTGAGACTTTTGAAATAAAATTGTTTGGATTAAAATCTTATAAATCATGTTTTGAATTTATATTTCATGTTCAGTTTAATTTTTGAATAAATATGATTTAAACTTCGCATAAAGATCATTTTAGTATGTTGTGCACCACTGAGTCCTAGCACTCATCGACGGCTATTATTGCTGTCGCAGATATAGAGACTAGAGGAGCAGCAGAGTGAGATGCTAAGGATTTAGGAGCTACCTACTTTAAAGTTTATCGGGTATATTTTATACCCTGATTGTAAAAATTATTTTGATGTATATAATATATGTAAATGTAAGAAATGGTCATGAGCAGTTGTATAAAACTTGTAATAAATTTTAGTTTGGATTTTTCTTAATGTAAATTTTTGTAATGATGTATATAAATTGCTTTATCTTTAATGAAATATGAATGGAAGTATTTTGTTTAATTTGAATGAAATTAATTAGTAGTATTTTGATGATGTTGAATTTTGAAATTTGAGAAATGATGTTAAAATTGGTTTTGGTGAATGTTGAATTGATGAAGTTGTTGAGATAAATTATTTGAAGTGCTTTTTTTAGAGGTATTTGAAGAACTGTTTTTTCAAAATATAGACGGCACTCTACCGAAATTTTTATAAAATTTGCAAAAAACTAAAATTGGATAAAAATCTTAACTAGTTTTCAAACTCCAATTAAATATTTTAATACCTATTAGAAAATGCTCACCACTTATAAAAAGTAAGAAAATGATTTTAAAATCCCTTGTAAGGTACTTATTGAGTTATCGGTAGGTGAAGTTCAGTAGTTCATTAGGTATTCTACGGAATCATGTTATGCTTTACTGAGGGGTAAGGTGTGACACATTATTATCTAAATAATAAAGTCTATCATGCATATAACCCGAACCAACATGCTTATTTCCAAAATAAATATTGCAAACATCATTTATGAACTGAAATTTATAACCATCTCTAGTCAAACTAGATATAGAAATGATGTTCTCAAAAGGTATCAGGTATATGCAAAACCTTGTTTAAATACAAAACATGTCTATACATGTATAAAGATTTAGATCCTATGGAGAAAGCTTCAACAATTGAGCTTTTGGCAACCCGGAGTCTAATATCTTGTTATGAAGAAGCAGAAGCATGAAAAACACAAGTTTATACCATTGAATTAAAAAATTTTCACCTAGGGTCACATGCATCATGCAAGATTTATTTTTATCTATTTGATTTCAATGATAAACAACATATTAAAACTCTTTTAATATGTTTTTGGATCTGTATTTGCCATTTAAGATTTTAGAATTAATCAGATTAATTTTAGAGCCCTAGATTAAATCAAGAACAAATACACTAATCTCTTGATGCACTGCAGTGTATTTGTGCCTTTGGGATGCGTCTTTAGGACATCAGATGTTGTCCCTCTAGCTTGTCCACACCAAGATCACCTATGGCAGCCCTTGAACAGCTTCAAAAGCTTTTTCTATGAATTAGAAAATCAAGTTTTGCCTTTTAAAAGATTAAAGATGTAAACAGGATACTAAAAACAATTTCTAGTATTTTTAATTCAAGAGATTGATTGCTAATCTCTTGGAATAGATGATAGATGAAGAAGAAGAGAGAATGGGAGCTTTAAGGGTAGCGGCACAAAGGAGGCAGCAATTGATTGTTATTTTTTTCTTTTCATAACAACACTTATATAGCTAGGTCACCACTTAAAACCCTTGCCACATGTCACCTTCTGATTGGTTTTAGGTTTAATTAACCCAATCACATTGTGCCAAGTGTCAAACCTGTAACACCCCTATGTTCGGTAGTGCGTTCTACTGTTCTGGTGACAGTGTCTGTCCGGACAGCTAAGATGCCTAGAACTATACTTAGATATGGGTGAGGAGACATAAAATAATGAAATACAAGAAAAGAAAGTACAAGAAAAACAAAGGAAAAATAATAGCAATGAAATGTAACTAAGTTAAATGAGCCGAAAACCAGAGTGATGGGTGACCGCACCGGAAAGTTGCGGTGTGGACCGTTGACTAGCCCTGGACCGCGAGGAACCCTGGAAAATGTTTTTAGGACTTAAATAAACATCTATTTAAGCATAAAAATCATTAGAAATATTAAAGAAAAATTAATTAATTAGTACAAAGAAAAACAAGAAATCGAAAAAATGACAAAACTCGGTGTTACCGAAAAATCAGGAATGCAATCCGAACAGGGGCATTGTGGTCATTTGACACCCCAAGATGCCTTTTGACCTAAATTTTCATTAAAAATAAATGATATTACACTTGGAAAATGTCATGAAAAATTAAAGTGGTGGTACATAATCTAAATAGTAAAAGAAAAGTGATAAAATGTGGGAAATTGGAAAACTTGGATTAAATAAGTAATAATCTTCATTAGTGCTCCACTAACTTCAGCATTTGGACACCTAAAGGGACACTTGGGAGGTTCAGCACTCATCTTCAACCTTAGGAAGAGAACCAGCCGAACCAAACCTTGGGAGAAAACTCCATGGCCGTCCACACTCCAAGCTCAAGTTCACCATGTTCTAGCCACTTTTTCCATTAGGTTCCTTCACTAAACTTGACCACCATACCTTGGGAAGCATACTAGGAGCAAGAAAGTTAAGTTTTGGTGAGGTTTTGAAGAACTTCAAAAGTGGTAAGTGAGTGTTTTCAATTCTTATTTCATTAAAAGTATAACTAAGGTTGTGGGTAGTTGATTTATGGAAGAATTTTTTAAGTTTGATGTTTTAATGGAGATGTAAATTTTGGCAGCCATGGAAATTTAGTATATGTAGCTTGTTTTTACTTAGTTATGGTTGTTTAAGATGTTGTTATTGATGGCAGCATGGATATGTGTATAATGGTTTGGAATTGGGTATGTAAATGGCGTATGCTCATGTGGTTAAATGGTGTAAATTGACTTTGAAAAATTCTGTTTTATAGTGTGTATATTGAGAATGGTTACAAGCTGTCTAAAATGAGCAAAATGTGTTGTTAAATGTGTTAATGGTAAGGTATAAATCAGAATTGGCATGAAGGAAGTAGTTTGGTAAGTGTTGAATATGTAATCGGTAAGTGATGAGAAGTGTGTAGTAGGGCAGTGTGTGTTTTGGCTTAGAACCTTAAGTGTGTGACTCCAATTGGTATGAGACCAATTGGAGGTGAAACTAGGCACAAAATGTGCCAACTTTCTTGAAGGAAGCTTACCAAAATTCTGCCTAGAAGGTGACTTGAAAAATGACAAAATCCGGATTAGTGACTTGAAAGCCTGGAAATTGACCATTTGGGCAGTAGTTAGTGTTTTGGCTATAACTCACTCAAAACAGGTCCAAATGACTTGAAATTTTTACCATGAATAGTTTAGACATATATCTACAATTCTTATGAAGACACCAATGCTCAGAAATGGCCAGAACCAAGCCAAATAGCTTGCACAAGTTCAGGTATCAAAACTGGCCGAACCAAAAGTGACCTAAAAATGACCTACAGTTACCATTTTGGTGCATTCTGTCTAGCATTGGTAAATTGACCATAACATGGTCTACACAACTCAGAATGACCTGAAATTTTGCCCTGCGTACAATAAGACATAGACCTACAAGTTTGTAGTTTGGACCGAAACCCGAAAACTGAGGGAACTAGGTCATCCGGCTAGGTCAAATTTGTATATTGGAATCCGGCAAATTGCAATAAAATACAATATAATTGAAAATGAATTTGGTAACATGTACCAACACTAAAAGGCTATAAAATATGATATATTGGTAATATTAAACCTAATCCACTTAGAGTGCATCGAGGGTCAACATTTTAGGTTGACTAAGGAAAATAAAAAAATTCAATAAATTAATTATTAAGCCTTATTGTTAGAAACAGTTTAAATGAGTACTGAAACACTTCAAATTGTGTGTTTCAGTTAGCAAAGACTCAGGGAAGGGAAAGAAAACACTGAGTAAGGACCAAGAGACATTTATCAGAGGTTTGTGCACAACAGTTATTTCTTTTGAATTTTCAATTGAAATGAATTATGACAATTTCTCTGTTATTGTTTAAATTGTGAAAATTGGTTTTAATGATATTTGATGGATACTTATTTCTTGAAAAACATTGTAAATGGTTTGAAACCACAGCCATCATATATATTGAATGAATTCCTTGCTAGCTTGTCTAGTGGGATGAATTGACTTTGAATTCCCTCTCTGGCTGAAGTGTTGAGGTGTGTGCCTATTGAGGACGAATAGAATGAGTACTCATATTATTGCTAGCTAGCTATGTTATTCCTCACTAGCCATCGATATTTATTGAGATATTGTGAAATGGAGATTAAATTCTTTATGACATTCACTGTCTTTGAATTTAACAATGGTTTTAAGTATCCACTATTTATACAACTTATGATTTATGATTTAAAGTTGCATTTTGTTAATGTTGTGCACCATTGAGACATTGGCTCAGTGATAGCTTTTCATTGCTGTCGCAGGTAGATAGACTGACAGGGCAGCAGACTAGGCTGCTAGTGCTACATTGAGAGTTCATCGGGTATATTAAGTATACCATATTTTGCATTTTGTATTGTAATGTATGTTCACTGTATGTATATATTGTTCTTGGTTTTGAGCAGTTATAAATTAAAATTGTACATTGAAGTTGTAAACTAAATTTGCAAATTATTTTGGCTTGTAAATATTGGGTTATATTTCTTTATCTCAGCTTTTGAAAACACTAGAAAATTATTGTGGATTTGAGTTGGCAAATGTTGAGAAACTGATTGTGTTGATTGAATATTGGAGTTTGGGGATTGAACAAAATATAGGAAGTGCTTTTTTATAGGTTTTTGAAGAACTGTTTTATTCAAAATACAGATAGCACTCTGCCAAAATTTTTATAGAAATTATTAATAATCCAAATGTGTTATCTAGTTTCACTTCAGTTAAAATTTTTTTTAACACTAGTAAATAGTGCTCACCACTGTAAAAAGAAGTAAGAAAAGGTTTAAAATCCCTTGTAGTGTGTTTAATGGGTTATCAGTATACGAAGTTGTAATTCATTAGGTATACTACAGGATCATGTTATGCCTTACGAAGGGGTAGGGTGTGACATGTTTAAGTGGTATCAGAGCCTGGTTTTTAAATTCTGTTTTGACCTGTAATTTGAATATTCTTTCTTCATAGTACAACTGCTCAATGTCATTGTTTAATACATACAGTACACTACATTATAAATATGCACTAACGGGAGGAAATCTCCTTGTGTTATTTGTTCAAGAGGTCTAAGATCCTCGAATTGACTATGGAAGAGGGTGATCGTTCAGTCGATCAATCGATAGATGCTGAGGTATAAGGGGAAGCCCCAGCCCTACACAATGTCAGTGGATCAGCCGCACCAGCCCCCTCAGTACCACAGTTTCCTGCTCAGTTTGCACAGCAGATGGCTGCAATGTTCCAACAAATGGCTGGTAATATGCCTACTCAAGTCCCACTACAGACACCAGTGGTACAACCACAGTCTTCTACTAGGCAGTATGACAAATTGATGAAATATGGGGCTACTGAGTTCAAGAGGACAGTAGATCCTCTAGAGACAGAACAGTGGTTAGAGAGAATGGATAGGGTATTCAAGAAGCTACATTATACAGAGGAGCTCAGATTTGAATATTCAGTGTCTCTGCTACAGGGAGATGCATATGACTGGTGGAAAACCAATCCTCATAGTCTGGTAGAACCTTCAGTGCTAACATGGAATGATTTTCTACGAGAGTTCAGACAAAAATATGTCCCTGAAGCTTATGTGCACTAGAAGCTGTAAGAGTTCCTAAGTCTGAAACAGGGGAGTAGATCGGTGGCTGAATATGAAAGGGAATTTTCCTGCCTGAGCCATTATGCAGTAAGTTTACTTTCTACCAGTAGGGAAAGATTTAAGAGGTTTAAAACCGGCTTGAAGCCCAGTATCAGATTACAAGTGGTCAGATTCAAACATAATAACTTCTCTGAGCTTATTTCTCAAGCACTAGAATTAGAAAGAATTGAATATGAAGCGACCCTTGAGAAAAAGAAATCAGAGAAGACAGAAAAAGAGGGAAAGTCAATAGAACAGAGTTCCAGTGATCCTACTGGGAAGAGTAAAAACTTTGGGGGCCATAGCAGGGGTGATAAAAAGTTTGGTAGGGGAAGATATTCAGGACAGAAACCTCCTCCATCTGGTCAGCGAGTACCAGAAGTTCCTACCCTCCTCGCCAATGTGAAACTTGTTGTAGAAACCATGGTGGGGTATGCTACAAGGCCACAGGAGCCTATTATAACTGTGGAGGCACAGGACACTTTGCCAAGGACTGCACCAGTGCCCGTAGAGTTGAGCCACCTCCTACTACTACTGAAGGGTCAGTTCAGAGTCCTGCCACTAGAGGTTCACAACCACCTAGTAGAGGTAGAGACAGGGGTAGAGGTAGTCCAACAGGCAGCCAAGGCACAGTGAATTAATCAGAGCAAGGTAGTGCTCCAGTTAGAGTCTACGCAATGAGAGAGAGAGAAGAGGCAGAGACATCTGATATTGTGGCTGGTACCTTCTCAACTTTTAATCAAGATGTGTTTGTATTATTTGATCTGAGTTCTACCCATTCCTATGTGAGTACTAGCATCATTGATTGCATTACTGTTCCATGTGTGAAAATGGACTTTGAAGTGCTAGTAACAAATCCGCTAGGACAAGAGGTCAGGGTTAATAGAATGTATAGGGATTGTCCTTTGGTGATCTAAGGACATACTTTTCTGTCTGATCTCATTGAAATGACCTTCAGAGATTATGATATCATCTTGGGCATGGATTGGTTAGCCAAGCATCACGCCATGATTGACCGTAGACTAAAGACAGTCACTTTTGGTCTCCCTCAGCACAGTGATGTGGTAATACATGGGGAGAGGCAGCTATTTCCATCAAACATCATTTTGGCTACACTAGCCAGAAAAATGATTAGAAAGGGGTGTGAAGCATACTTGGCACATGTGGCAGACACTCAAGTGGGGAGTCCAGCATTAAGGGACATCCCTATAGTATATGACTTTCCAGACGTGTTTCCTGATGAATTGCTAGGATTACCTCCGGAAAGAGAAGTGCAGTTTGAGATTAATGTTATGCCTGGTGTGGATCCAATCTCCATAATACCATATAGAATGGCACCAGCAGAGTTGAAGGAGTTGAAGGTATAGTTGCAAGAACTACTTGAAAAGGTCTTCATCCGCCCTAGTGTGTCACCTTGGGGAGCACCAGTATTGTTTGTTAAGAAAAAAGATGGCACTCTTCGCTTATGTATTGACTACTGACAGTTGAATAAGGAAACAATAAAGAACAAATATCCATCGTCTCGCATTGATGATCTATTTGATCAGTTGAAGGGTGCAGCTATATTCTCCAAAATTGATTTGCGATCTGGTTATTATCAATTGAACGTGTAAGAGCAGAGTATTCCAAAGACTGCTTTCAGAACTCGATATGGCCACTATGAGTTTTTGGTAATGCCATTTGGGTTAACTAATGCTCTAGCTGCTTTTATGGATCTGATGAACACTATCTTCAGACCATATCTCGACCAGTTTATGGTGGTGTTTATTGATGATATTTTGATATATTCGAGGAATGCAGAGGAGCATGCCAGACATCTGTGGATTGTACTGCAGACTTTAAGGGAGAAACAGCTATACGCCAAATGTCGAAATGTGAATTTTGGCTGAAGGAAATCTCTTTCTTGGGACATGTTGTGTCGACTGAAGGGATCAAGGTAGATTCCAGCAAGGTAAAAGCTATCCTTAATTTGAAGTCACAGAAATTCACAATTTTCTGGGTTTAGCTAGATATTACTATCGATTTGTGAAAGGGTTTTCTATGTTAGCTTCTCCACTGACCAAGCTGCTTCAGAAAGATGTAAAATTTCAGTGGACAGATAAATGCCAGCAGAGTTTTGATGAATTGAAGAGGTGTTTGACTGAAGGTCTAGTCCTTACTTTACCTACACTGGGTAAAGAGTATATAGTTTATAGTGATGCTTCTCACAATGGGTTAGGCTGTGTACTGATGCAAGATCGAAATGTCATTGCTTATGCATCATGCCAGCTGAAACTGCATGAGAGGAACTACCCAACACATGATTTGGAGCTTGTAGCTATTGTTTTTGCTCTGAAGATTTGGAGACACTACTTGTATGGGGAGAAATGCTACATTTACACAGATCACAAGAGCTTGAAGTACTTAGGCACCTAGAAGGAATTGAATTTGAGGCAGAAGAGATGGTTAGAATTGATTAAAGACTATGATTGCTTAATAGACTATCAGCCAGGGAAAGCAAATGTGGTGGTTGACGCCTTAAGTCGTAAGACTATGGCAAGTCTCAAAGTTTCTCCTTTGTCCATGGTACATGAGTTGAAAGCACAAAATGCCAGTTTGGAGATTGATGACGAGGGACAGACAGTAGTTGCATGGCATGTACAGCCAATATTGATTGATCAGATCAGAATGGCTGCTCAGAGTGATGAAAAATATAAGAAGCTGCTGAAAAAAGTCCAGCAGTGCAAGAAACCTAAATTTTCTGTGAGAGATAATGGTTTATTGCTACATCAGGGCAGAATGTGCGTTCCTAATGATGTGAAATTGAGACGGATCATTATGAAGGAAGCACATGAGTCTCCTTTCACTATGCATCCTGGTGGAACTAAATTGTACAGAGGGCTGAAAGAGCATTACTGGTGGATGGGTATGAAAAGGGATGTAGCTGATTTTGTTTCCAAATGCCTAACTTGTCAGTAAGTGACGGCAGAACATCAAGTACTAGCTGGTTTGTTACATCCATTGCCAGTACCAGAGTGGAAATGGGAACGGATAACTATGGATTTTGTGATGGGACTTCTGAGGACACAGAAAAGTTATGACGCAGTATGGGTTATAGTTGATAGACTAATCAAGTCTGCTCACTTTTTGACAGTCTGGATGGACTATAGCCTGGAGAGATTGGCCAGATTGTACATAAATGAAATTGTAAAACTGCATGGAGTGCCAGTATCGATTGTATCTGACAGAGATCCTAGGTTCACTTCTAGATTCTGGGGTAGTCTTTAGAGAGCCCTAGGAACTAGATTGAACTTTAGTACAGCATTCCACCCACAGACAGATGGCCAGTCTGAGAGGGTAATTTAGATATTGGAGGATATGCTACGGGCTTGTGTGATTGAGTTTGAAGGTAGTTGGGATACACACTTGCCTTTGATTGAGTTTGCTTATAACAACAGCTACCAATCAAGTATTGGGATGCCTCCATACGAAGCTTTGTATGGTAGGAAGTGTAGAACTCCCCTATGTTGGGATGAAGTAGGTGAAAGAAAGATGATTGGGCCAGAAATTGTTTAGCAGACAGAGGAAAAGATCAGATTGATCAAAGATCGACTCAAGGCTGCATCAGACAGTCAGAAGTCCTATATTGATCTGAAAAGGGGAGATATTGAATATGCAGTGGGTGATAAGGTATTCCTTAAAGTTTCTCCTTAGAAGAGGATTATGAGATTTGGCAGAAAGGGGAAACTGAGTCCTCATTTCATCGGACCATATGAGATTCTGGAGAGAGTGGGTCCTTTGGCATATCGGTTAGCATTACCTCCAGAGCTAGAAAGGATACACAGTGTCTTCCATGTGTCCTTGTTAAGGAGGTACAGATCTGACCCATCTCATGTACTATCAATTGAAGAGATTGAGGTAAATCCAGACCTCTCATATGAGGAAGAACCCATAGAAATTCTGGCATACGAGGTGAAACAGCTGAGGAATAAATAGATACACCTGGTTAAAGTGTTGTGGAACCATCATTCAGGCCAGGAAGCTACTTGGGAACGTGAAGAGGACATGAGGAGACAGCACCCACAGCTGTTCAGAAACTAATGCCAGGTAAAATTTCGAGACAAAATTTATTTTAAGGGGAGGAGAATTGTAACACCCCTATGTTCCGTAGTGCGTTCTACTGTTCCAGTGATAGTGTCTGTCCGGACAGCTAGGATGCCTAGAATTACACTTAGATATGGGTGAGGATGTTAGTAGTATGCCCTAGAGCATATCATTTAGTATGTATCTTGTACATATTTTTATTAATAAAAGGCATTTCCACTTTTCCATTTACATAATATATTTATGTGTAATAGAAAAGGTCCATTGATATTTTGTTAGAAATATTATTCTTAAGTTGTTAAGAATATGAGTGACAATATTTCTAGCACAAAATATCATAAATAGGTTCACAATCGAGGATACTTCATAATAAAGACATGACTTATCTAGAAAGATTGTATTCATGTTTGTTACCAAGTTATTTATATGAGATATAAATAAGATGGAATGGTGAGTCTCATGCCATATAACAAACATGATATGCACTTATAAATGATAAGTAGGCCGAACCAGTGACACTTATGACAAGCACATGGAGTTTACTCTTGTCAATGTTTTGTCATAAATCATATCAGTGCATATAATCTTTAGACCTGAGATAGCACAGTTATCTTGTATATAGGTAGTTTGAGTTTGATACTGCTTTCATACTTGTACTGTGTATGGGTATATGGGCATCTGTTGGCTCCTTCTAATTATATATGGAGGTAGGTGTTGATCAAGATGGAATCTGTTCCTCTAAGTAAATAGAGATAAAATCCTATGTTCATTTTATTATTCTTGATGTTTCAAGTTCCTGGCCAGGACAGATAGATTTATTCAGAAAAGAGTTTCTGATGAGAAAATCTTTTTAATCAAGAACTGGAATTAAAAGAGAACATAATATTCATAGCAAATGGAGTTTGACATAAACCATGACTCCAGCTTGAGTTGGGATTTTGTAACAGAGAGATTCTAGTGCATGGTAATATATGATTATAGGTTCATTTAAGGTAAACCTTATTACTAATTGGGTGGTCATGGCATGCTATACTAGGTGTTAACCATGGTTTATGAGGTTCATAAAATGATTTAGAGAAATCATTTATGGTAAGAAAGAGTTCTGATGATATTAAGAGTTGATATCATGTCTCATTGCCAATTAGTGATGAGCCTAGTAAGTCACACACATACACAAGTTATCACCTATTTAAATATGATTTAATTAATTAATTAAAGAGTTTAATTGATTAATTAAATAGGTTTGGTTTGCAATTAAATTGCAAAGTTCCTAGCTTGACTTGAAACCAAATCTAGATTATTGGATGTATAGTATAAGTTAAATTTATATTTAAAGTGTTTAAATATAAATTTAATTAATGAGACATTAATTAATAGAGATTAATTAATTAATTTATATTTGATATAAATTAGAAGAAGAAAAATTAATTATTTTGGGTTAAGAACTCAAAATTAAGACACAGTGGCATTTTGGTCATTTCACAGTGTGACACGTGGCACCATGAGATGGTGACACATGGGATTACACATAAGCTTGCCAAAATTTTTTTTTAATCATGTAAGATGATTAATGTAACACCCCTCACCCGTCTACAGTATAGCCGAGCAAGGCGTGCTACACGGCGTGCCGGAACACCTAGTCTGTGATTATTTCATTTCTTGAACTCAATTAGATTTTAAGAAGTCTTTTATGTAATATTCATATCATGCTGTTACTATTGTCATACTTTGATAAAATCAGTGTTTCAAGATTGGTAATAAAAATTTGGCAAGGTGCCGTCTATATGTAGGACAAACTATCCTTCCAAACCTGTTGAAAACAGTTTAATATGATGATATCAAAATCTCAAATATTTCGCAGTCTCTATTTCTCAGTAAAGTCAATAGACTTTTACATCATTAAATAGTTCCATAATACAGTCCATAATAATTTAAATATATATAGAAAATCTCCATGTCATTTAATATGTACAAAATATTACAAACTTTAGAGCTTTCATAACATTACAAAATACAGGGCTGAATTTCAAATATACAACAAAAGTACAAAATACAAGATATCCTAAGTCCTACCATGTATGCAATGCAGTGCAGATGACTCTGAACTCCTGTGCAGATCTGATATCTCACCCGGTCGTAGGTTTGCTGGGCTTCCCAGCTGTGTCTCCAATACCTACGCGTTACAAAAGAAACGCGCTAAGCAATTTCGCTTATTGGTGCCAAATATAAAGAAATATACACTAAAATAAAGTAAATAAAGTGTTTATGAATTTTTGGTGGTGCTGTATGTCAGTAGACTGGATTTAGGTATTTGAATTTAATAGTACTTAAATTACTGCCCGTGTAGCCTATATACTGACCAGACTGGATAAACGGATATACTGGCACTGGGTACCTAGTACCTCGGGCCGTCACACCATTGGTCACAAAGTGTCTCCCGGTATACAAATAGCGTGGCTAAAAAGCCATATAGTCAATTTGGCAATAAGCAAAAAATAAATACACAATATGTATAGCCGTATGCTATTAAAGTCACAGTGCGGCATAATAAGCCGTAAAAACACAGTATGGCATAAAGCCATTTACAGAACAACTGTCAGAATTCTATTGGCATGCCAACCTATCCATACTAGTCAACTAGGCAAACTAGGGCACATTATTAATTAATTGTTTAATTCTTCAATTTTTGGAGTTTACTAACTATTATATAATTCACAAGTCAATCCATATGTTGACCTTTTTAGGTAATATGGATAAGTTGTTTCTAGCATCAATATGTCACAATTTATATCTCAATATGCTGCCAATATAGTGCAATTTACCATTTTTGCAAGTTGGCATTCATTGCCAAAATGCTTCAAGCATCATTGTATGCAAAATGTCAAATTCTCAATTTTTGTGTGCTAGATTGGTCTAGCTTAAAGTCCTATTTCCCTTGGTTTTTAGCTTCTAGTCAAAGAAGAAAAATTGTAGCTCTATGTCTTATTGCACGCGGGACAAAATTTCAGGTCATTCTGAGTTGTGTAGACCAAGATATGGTCAATTTGCTAAAGCTGGACAGATTGCACTTTTAGTGCACAATTTGGTCAATTTTTAGGTCACTTTTGGTTCGGCAGTTTTTGTGCCCGAACTTGTGCAAGCCATTTGACTTGGTTCTGGTCATTTCTGGGCTTTTGTGCCTTCATAAGACTTGTAGATATAGGTCTTAACTATTCATGGTCAAAATTTTAGGTCAATTGGACTGTTTTGAGTGAGTTATGGCCTAAACACTAACTGCTGCCCAAATAGTCAGTTTTCAGGCCTTAAATGCACTAATCCGGATTTGGTCACTTTTTAAGGTCAGTTTCTAGGCAGAATTTTGGCAACCTTTCTACATGAAAGTTGGCCTATTTGGTGTCTAGTTTCACCCCCAATTGGCCTCATACCAATTGGGTTCACAGTTTGGTACTTATGGCCTAATTTAGGTGCTGCCTTCAATACACAACTTGCACAAAGCTCATACACTCCCAATTTAATGTTCCTTCTCCTCCTCATTACTACAATATTCAATCAACAACACTTCTATACATATATTGTACACAATTTCAGCAACAATTCTTGGCAGAATGTTAAAGTGCTCAATGCACACAATCCATCATTAAGTTCAACATTTACTTCCACCAAAATTCAACATACTTCAATGTTAATATTACACATATACTTCAACATATTCATACTTCAATATCACTTACACTTGCTGCCCACAATTCAACATTAACATATATCATTAATAACCACATGTTCACACACAAATTCATGCTATTAGGGGCTACTAAACATGGCAGTTTGCTCAAGGCATCAAGGTTCCATTTCACACCTTTAATCTAAACACTACATGCACATACTTATGCACAAACTTACTACAACTTTCATTTGAATTAATCAACCTTCATTTTCATTCATTAGAAGTAAAAATAACTCAAGCTCAACAAGGGTTCATGGCTGCCAAAAATGGACAAGTCCATTTCTCACTGTTTCTTTCATTTCTCTTCACCAAAACACTCACCTCAACCTAAACACAAGCTTTACTAAAGCAAGGGAGAGGTTTTGGACACTTACCACTTTTGAAGCTTATCAAAACTTCACCAAATCTTGCTTTTCTTATTGTCAATATCTTCCAGCAAGGTGAGTAGGCAAGCTTTAATGAAGGAAAGATGTGGAAAGGTGTTAGTAGTATGCCCTAGAGCATATCATTTAGTATGTATCTTGTACATATTTTTATTAATAAAAGGCATTTCCACTTTTCCGTTTACATAATATATTTATGTGTAATAGAAAAGGTCCATTGATATTTTGTTAGAAATATTATTCTTAAGTTGTTAAGAATATGAGTGACAATATTTCTAGCACGAAGTATCATAAATAGGTTCACAATCGAGGATACTTCATAATAAGGACATGACTTATCCAGAAAGATTGTATTCATGTTTGTTCCCAAGTTATTTATATGAGATATAAATAAGATGGAATGGTGAGTCTCATGCCATATGACAAACATGATAGGCACTTATAAATGATAAGTGGCCGAACCAGTGACACTTATGACAAGCACATGAAGTTTACTCTTGTCAATGTTTTGTCATAAATCATATCAGTGCATATTTGATACTGCTTTCATACTTGTACTATGTATGGGTATATGGGCATCTGTTGGCTCCTACTAGTTATATATGGAGGTAGGTGTTGATCAAGATGGAATCTGTTCCTCTAAGTAAATAGAGATAAAATCCTATGTTCATTTAATTGTTCTTGATGTTTCAAGTTCCTGGCCAGGACAGATAGATTTATTCAGAAAAGAGTTTCTGATGAGAAAATTTTTTTAATCAAGAACTGGAATTAAAAGAGAACATAATATTCATAGCAAATGGAGTTTGACATAAACCATGACTCCAGCTTGAGTTGGGATTTTGTAACAGAGAGATTCTAGTGCATGTTAACATATGATTATAGGTTCATTTAAGGTAAACCTTATTACTAATTGGGTGGCCATGGCATACTATGCTAGGTGTTAACCATGGTCTATGAGGTTCATAAAATGATTTAGAGAAATCATTTATGGTAAGAAAGAGTTCTGATGATACTAAGAGTTGATATCATGTCTCATTGCCAATTAGTGATGAGCCTAGTAAGTCACACACATTCACAAGTTATCACCTATTTAAATATGATTTAATTAATTAATTAAAGAGTTTAATTGATTAATTAAATAGGTTTGGTTTGCAATTAAATTGTAAAGTCCCTAGCATGACTTGAAACCAAATCTAGATTATTGGATGTATAATATAAGTTAAATTTATATTTAAAGTGTTTAAATATGAATTTAATTAATGAGAAATTAATTAATAGAGATTAATTAATTAATTTATATTTGATATAAATTAATTAGAAGAAGAAAAATAATTATTTTGGGTTGAGAACTCAAAATTAAGACACAGGGGCATTTTGGTCATTTTGCAGTGTGACACGTGGCACCATGAGATGGTGACACATGGCATAACACATAAGCTTGCCAAATGTTTTTTAATCATGTAAGATGATTAAAATCAAGATTAAATATAGGTTTGACACTTGGCACAATGTGATTGGGTCACTTAAACCTAGAGCTAATCAAATGGTGACATGTGGCAAGGGTTTAATGTGTTAACCTAGCTATTTAAGTGTGGTTATGAAAAGAAAAAATAACCAGCAGCCACTCCTCTCCTTTGTCACACCACTTTGAGGGTTTTCATCTATTCTTCTTCATCTCTCATCAATTCAAAGAGATTAGCCATCAATCTCTTGAATTAAGAACGCTAGAAATTGTTTCTAGTGTCCTGTTTACATCTCTAATCTCTTAAAAGGCAGAACTTGAATTTTTAATTAATAGAAAAAGCTTTAGAAGCTGTTCAAGGGCTGCCATAGGTGTTCTTGGTGTGGACAAGCTAGAGGGACAACATCTGGTGTCCTGAAGACGAATCTCAAAGGCGCAGACATCTGCAAAGGCATCAAGAGGTTAGTGTAATCGTTCTTGATTTAATCTAGGGTTCTAAAATTAATCTGATTAATTTTAAAATCTTAAATGGCAAATACAGATCCAAAAACATATTAAAAGAGTTTTAATATGTTGTTTATCATTGAAATCAAATAGATAAAAATAAATCTTGCATGATGCATGTGACCCTAGGTGAAAATTTTTGAATTCAATGGTATAAACTTGTGTTTTTCACGCTTCCGTTCCTTCAATTGGTATCAGAGCCACTATATTTGCCATTTAGATTGATGTTTATATGATTTAATTGTGTGTTTGATCATGAGATCAAAAGTTTATTGCTGGTTGCAAAGTCAAGGTGGCGGCACAAATGATGAACACCATGGTGCGCATGGTTGATGCATCACAATGGTGTGCAAAGGTAAATGGATGGTGAATGTGCAATTTTTGTATGATCTAAGATCCATTTTATGTCTAATTAAATTGTTTAATTAGAAATTTTATCACACAATTAAATTATGATTCAAATCAAAATTTTAAAAATTGTTTGAATGTGATTCAAATCTAAATTTTAAAAGTTGTTTGAATGTGATTCAAATCTGAATTTTTAAAGTTATTTGAATCATATTTAAATCTGCTTTTTTAAAATTGATTGAATAAAATTCAGATCTGATTTTTTTAAAAATATTTGAATGTGATTCAAATCTGATTTTTTAAAAAATGTTTGAATGTGATTCAAATCTGAATTTTTGAAGTTGTTTGAATGTGATTCAAATCTGAATTTTTAAATTTGTTTGAATGAGATTCAAATCTGAATTTTTAAATTTATTTGAATCATGTTCAAATCTGGATTTTTAAGTTGAATATGAGATATTCAATTTAATTTAAGTATGTATGTTTTATTTAATTGTTAAATAGTGATATGCATGATGGATGATCATGGACTATAAAAGACCAATGTGATTGGATTTATTTCTTTTATGTTTCTTTGGGGTTGTAAATTAATTTATTTATTTTAATTTATTTTGGGCATGTATTATTAAGTTTGTAATAATTTTTGGGTTGTAATTTCATTTGTTTAAGTTCTTGTAAATTCGCCTTGGTATGCCAAGGATTACTATGTAATATTGGATTGCAAGAAGTTCAAGGAGGTGAAGAGCATTGGTGGGACCAGTGGGAGGAATTCAAGATCAAGTGTTGATTATGTACTCCTTAAGCAACTCTTGTAAAATGAATGAATGAAATGCACCTAGGAATGCCCTGATTCAATTCATGGTGGCTCAGAATTGAATCCCTTAGAAAGTCCATGATCATACCATATTTACTGCTTATCCATGAATGCATGAGATGTATGGGAATGTATGCAATTACATGATATATGCATGCTAAATGGATAATGTGCAAAGTGAGACCTTAATAGTAATTAGAATGACCATAAAATCTTCCAAACAAATGATTAAGTTGGAAATGTTATAATTAAAGTAATTATAACATAGGCCCTCCATTGGGGCAATTATTTTAAGAAATTTTAAATAGTTGCATGAGATGCAATTAATTTAAGAGATTTTCTTAAGAATAATTGTTAAGCATGAGATGTTGTAAATATGTAAATGGTTTAGTGGCCAATATTGGATGTACCTGAGGACATTAAAATTATTTGCATAATTACTGGCTCAATGGGATCAACTTAACTAATGCAAGATAAGTCAATAATGGATGTACCTGAGATTTTGAGCATTAGGGGCTAGGTAAAGGATTGAACCTCACATGAGATGTGACGGGCAAGGAGTTGCTCACTTATAGTTTATTGTAATTCCAATAATGGATGTACCTGAGGATGATCAATAGAATTATAAGAATTCAATCACCCACTAGAAATCCATCCAACTAGGATTTCCGTTTCCTACTTTGGAAGTGTAGGATTTGCTAAGTTAGTGGGAGGACCAATTTGATTAAAAGACCATAATCATTTTGGTTAATTACATGATACATTTACTAATTAATCTGGTTATTTTCTGCAGTTAATTTTCTGATAAAAATGAGCAAAAAACAACCACCACCATTCAATATCCTTGCAAGCATACTTGATCACAATAGGTTGATTGGGCCTAATTTGTCTGATTGGCTAAGAAATTTGAAACTTGTCCTGAACCTTGAACATATAGGATATGTTCTAGATTCAAATGTTCCTGGTCCCTTACCTCCAGAGGCCACACAAGAGGAACATGATACTTTGGACAAGTGGAAGGAGCATGATATGAGAGCTAAGTGTTACATGCTTGTTTCCATGAGTAATGAGTTACAGAAGCAACATGAGAACATGCAGAGTGCGAGTGAGATCCTCCTTCACCTACAAGAGTTGTATGGTGAGCACAACAGGAATGCTAGATATGAGATATCTAGACAGCTATTCCGTATGAGGATGTCTGAGGGACAAAATGTTGGGGATCATGTCCACAAGATGATTCGGCTGATTGAGCAGTTGGAACATCTTGACTTCAACATGGATTTCCATCTACAAACGGATTTGATCCTTGATCCTTCCCCGAGTCTTTTGGGAATTTTGTGACAAATTTCCATATGACTAAACAGGAATGCACCTTAGCTGGTTTACTCAACATGCTGGTTATTGCTCAAAAGAATATACCGGGCAATAAAGGAAAAGAGGTAGCTTTAATTGCATCTTCTTTTGTTGGAAAGTCTAACAAAAAGAAGGGCAATAAGAAAAAGAAACTTCAGATTCCTGGTCCTTCCAAGAAAATAGCTAAGCAGAAAAGGAAGACCAAAGCTGACAAAAGCAAAGGAAAGTGTTTCCACTGCCAACAGGAAAGTGTTTCCGTTACCAACAGGAAAGTGTTTCCATTGCCAACAGGAAGTGTTTCCATTGCCAGTAAGAAAGTGTTTCCTCTGGCCAGAGTATAGCAATCTAAATGAATGCAATGCCATGGTGAAAACCAACTCAAGTTCAAAATATATTTGGCACTTAAGGTTATGTCATGTTGCAAAAGATAGGTTTGCAAAACTGGAGAAAATGGGGATTCTATCCTCATTGGGCTCTGAGCTTACTCCAACTTGTGAATCTTGCCTTCAGGGCAAAATGACTAGATCACCCTTTGTTGGACAAGGGCTAAGAGCTGAAAATATTTTGGAGCTAATACATAGTGATGTATGTGGTCCATTTAAAGAAATGGCTAGAGGGGGTTTTCATTATTTTATTACCTTTACTGATGATATATCAAAGTTTGGGTATTTGTATTTGATGAAATACAAACATGAATTTTTTGAAAAGTTCAAAGAATTTAAATCTGAAGTAGAAAATCAAACAGGAAAGAATATTAAAGCTCTTCGATCAGATCGTGGAGGTGAATATTTGAGTACTGAATTTGATGAATACTTGAGAGAGCATGGCATTGTTTCTCACCGACTCCTCTAGGAACGCCACAACCGAATGGTGTATCCGAAGGAGAAATCGTACCCTTATTGGATATGGTACGTAGTATGATGAGCTATCTTGATATGCCAATCTTCTTTTGGGGATTTGCATTAGAATCAGCTTTGAATATTCTGAATAGGATTCCATCAAAATCAGTTTCTTCCACACCTTATGAGATATGGCATGGAAGAAAACCAAGTCTTAAGCATGTTAAGATTTGGGGTTGTCCAGCTTATATCAAAAAGCTGAACACTGATAAATTGGAGACCAGATCAGAAAAAGGTCGATTTGTTGGATATCCAAAATATAGTTTTGGATATTATTTTTATTTGCCTACTTCACAAAAGGTTGTGATAAGTAGAGATGCCACATTTCTTGAACAACAGTTTGTTCAAGAAGGAGGCAAAGGAAGGCAAATAGAGTTAGAATTGGAGAATTCTGACCAACCAACAGATCAGATGGATATAGATCCATCGAGTCAACCTATACCCGTTGATGAAACATCTACAGCTGTTCCTCGTAGAATAACCCGGGTATCTCACCCACTAGTGAGATATGGTTTTCTTCATGAAGAAGAACAAGAGTTGTCTACTCATGAAGAAGTAGATCATGGAGATGATCCACTTACCTATGAAGAAGCTATATCAGATATAGACTCTTCAAAATGGATTGAAGCTATGAAATCCGAGATTGATTCCATGTATAAGAATCAAGTTTGGGATCTTGTTGACCCACCTGAAGGTATTATACCCATAGGGAACAAATGGGTTTTCAAGAAGAAAATTGGTTATGATGGAAAGGTAGAGACCTATAAGGCAAGGCTAGTAGCGAAAGGGTTTCGCCAAAGGCAAGGAATTGACTATGAGGAGACTTTCTCGCCTGTTGCCATGCTTAAATCAATTAGGATTTTATTAGCAATAGCTGCATACTATGATTATGAGATTTGGCAGATGGATGTCAAAACAGCTTTTCTCAATGGATACATTGAAGAAAACATTTTCATGGAACAACCTAGGGGATTTGAATCCCAAGATGGTTCCAAGGTATGCAAGCTAAAGCGATCCATTTATGGGTTGAAACAAGCTTCAAGGAGTTGGAACATCCGTTTTGATGAAGCCATTAAATCCTTTGGTTTTATAAAAAATGAGGATGAGCCATGTGTATATAAGAAGGTTAGTGACAGTGCTATCACTTTCCTTGTCTTATATGTGGATGACATACTGTTGATGGGTAATGACACAGGTATGTTGACAACTATAAAGGTATGGTTGTCAAATACATTCTCCATGAAAGACTTAGGGGAGGCAACCTATATTCTTGGGATTCGCATCTATAGAGATAGAGCGAAAAGAATAATTGGTTTATCTCAAAGTCTATACTTGGAAAAGGTGTTAAAGATGTTTAACATGCTTAATTCCAAGAGACGATTGTTACCAGTGAGACATGGTATCCACCTTTCTAAAGAGATGTCTCCAAAGACACCTGAAGAAAGAGATAAGATGGCCAGGATTCCATATGCTTCGGCTATTGGAAGTTTAATGTATGCAATGTTGTGTACTAGGCCGGATATCGCATATACTGTTAGTTTGACTAGCAGGTATCAATCCAATCCAGGCTTGGAACACTGGATAGCTATCAAGAATATCCTTAAGTACTTGAGAAGAACTAAGGATTTATTCTTGATTTATGGAGGTGGAGACTTGCTAATTCTGATTTCCAATCAGATATCGATGATAGAAAGTCTACCTCTGGATATGTGTTCATTTGTAATGGAGGTGCAGTCAGTTGGAAGAGTTCCAAACAGAGCACGACTGCAGATTCCACTACAGAGGCTGAGTATATTGCTGCATCAGATGCTGCAAAGGAAGCTGTTTGGATAAAGAAGTTTGTGACAGAACTTACAGTAGTTCCTTCCATTGAGTCAGTAGTTCCACTACACTGTGACAACAATGGAGTAGCCATACAGGCTAAGGAACTAAGGTCTCACCCAAAATCCAAACACATAGAAAGGCACTACCACATTATCAGAGATATAGTTGGGCAAGGTGATATAGCCATGCAGAAAAATAACATCGGCTGAAAAATCCAGCTGATCCATTCACTAAGCTTTTGTCACAAGCTCAGTTAGATCGACATCTTGAGAAGATGGGTCTAAGGTATTGTAATGAATGGCTCTAGTGCTAGTGGGAGATTGTTAGTAGTATGCCCTAGAGCATATCATTTAGTATGTATCTTGTACATATTTTTATTAATAAAAGGCATTTCCACTTTTCCGTTTACATAATATATTTACGTGTAATAGAAAAGGTCCATTGATATTTTGTTAGAAATATTATTCTTAAGTTGTTAAGAATATGAGTGACAATATTTCTAGCACGAAGTATCATAAATAGGTTCACAATCGAGGATACTTCATAATAAGGACATGACTTATCCAGAAAGATTGTATTCATGTTTGTTCCCAAGTTATTTATATGAGATATAAATAAGATGGAATGGTGAGTCTCATGCCATATGACAAACATGATAGGCACTTATAAATGATAAGTAGGCCGAACCAGTGACACTTATGACAAGCACATGGAGTTTACTCTTGTCAATGTTTTGTCATAAATCATATTAGTGCATATAATCTTTAGACTTGAGATAGCACAGTTATCTTGTATATAGGTAGTTTGAGTTTGATACTGCTTTCATACTTGTACTATGTATGGGTATATGGGCATCTGTTGGCTCCTACTAGTTATATATGGAGGTAGGTGTTGATCAAGATGGAATCTGTTCCTCTAAGTAGATAGAGATAAAATCCTATGTTCATTTAATTGTTCTTGATGTTTCAAGTTCCTGGCCAGACAGATAGATGTATTCGAGAAAGAGTTTCGATGAGAAAATCTTTTTAATCAAGAACTGGAATTAAAAGAGAACATAATATTCATAGCAAATGGAGTTTGACATAAACCATGACTCCAGCTTGAGTTGGGATTTTGTAACAGAGAGATTCTAGTGCATGGTAACATATGATTATAGGTTCATTTAAGGTAAACCTTATTACTAATTGGGTGGCCATGGCATACTATGCTAGGTGTTAACCATGGTCTATGAGGTTCATAAAATGATTTAGAGAAATCATTTATGGTAAGAAAGAGTTCTGATGATACTAAGAGTTGATATCATGTCTCATTGCCAATTAGTGATGAGCCTAGTAAGTCACACACATACACAAGTTATCACCTATTTAAATATGATTTAATTAATTAATTAAAGAGTTTAATTGATTAATTAAATAGGTTTGGTTTGCAATTAAATTGCAAAGTCCCTAGCATGACTTGAAACCAAATCTAGATTATTGGATGTATAATATAAGTTAAATTTATATTTAAAGTGTTTAAATATGAATTTAATTAATGAGAAATTAATTAATAGAGATTAATTAATTAATTTATATTTGATATAAATTAATTAGAAGAAGAAAAATAATTATTTTGGGTTGAGAACTCAAAATTAAGACACAGGGGCATTTTGGTCATTTTGCAGTGTGACACGTGGCACCATGAGATGGTGACACATGGCATAACACATAAGCTTGCCAAATGTTTTTTAATCATGTAAGATGATTAAAATCAAGATTAAATATAGGTTTGACACTTGGCACAATGTGATTGGGTCACTTAAACCTAGAGCTAATCAAAGGGTTTAATGTGGCAAGGGTTTAATGTGTTAACCTAGCTATTTAAGTGTGGTTATGAAAAGAAAAAATAACCAGCAGCCACTCCTCTCCTTTGTCACACCACTTTGAGGGTTTTCATCTATTCTTCTTCATCTCTCATCAATTCAAAGAGATTAGCCATCAATCTCTTGAATTAAGAACGCTAGAAATTGTTTCTAGTGTCCTGTTTACATCTCTAATCTCTTAAAAGGCAAAACTTGAATTTCTAATTAATAGAAAAAGCTTTAGAAGCTGTTCAAGGGCTGCCATAGGTGTTCTTGGTGTGGACAAGCTAGAGGGACAACATCTGGTGTCCTAAAGACGAATCTCAAAGGCGCAGACATGCTGCAGTGCATCAAGAGGTTAGTGTAATCGTTCTTGATTTAATCTAGGGTTCTAAAATTAATCTGATTAATTTTAAAATCTTAAATGGCAAACACAGATCCAAAAACATATTAAAAGAGTTTTAATATGTTGTTTATCATTGAAATCAAATAGATAAAAATAAATCTTGCATGATGCATGTGACCCTAGGTGAAAATTTTTGAATTCAATGGTATAAACTTGTGTTTTTCACGCTTCCGTTCCTTCAAAAGGATGGCTTGATCATGCACCCATGGAGGTTGCATGTGGGATGGCCATGGTGATTTTCATGGTGGAATTCATTTTGGCAAAGTAAAATGGGATGATGAAGAAGATGATGGTGAGTGCTATCTGCTATCCCAAGGCTGTGATAAGGGTCCCAATATCCAAGTTAGTGGAGCACTAACTTGGATTTTAATGTTAATTATTCAAAGTTTCATAAATTGGATTTTATCCCCTATTTCTTTCACTATTCTTGTAATGTATCACAATTTAATTTTTCATGACATTTTCTAAGTGTAATATCATTTATTTTTAATGGAGATTGAGGTCAAAAGGCAACACTATGTGTCAAATGACCAAAATACCCCACTTCGGGTTATATTCCCGATTTTTGGGTAACACCGATTTTTGTCTGTTTCTCGATTTTTCGTTTTTCTTTGTACTAATTTATTAATTTTTCTTTGATATTTCTAGTGTCAATTATATTTCAATAAACCTTTATTTATGTCTCAAAATTAGATTCAGAGGGTTCCCGCATGTCCTCGAGGTCAAGAACGCCTTCCCAAAGGCTGATCACCCATCGTGGTGTCGGCTCGTTTAACTTAGCTTCATTTCCTCTCTTTCATTTTTGTTTGATTTTTCTTATTTTTACTTTTTATTTATTTCATCATTATATGTCTGTTCACTATCACCGAAGTGTAGTTCCAGACATACTGACTTGCCTGGACTGTTATTTGACTACTGGAGCAATAGAACGTACAAAATATGTACAGTGGGGATGTTACAACTCTTCCCCTCTAAATAAAAATTTCGTCCTCAAAATTTACCTGATGTGAAGGGCTGAGGGAACTGTTGTCTCATTGTCTCCTCGCTCTCCCATGTTGCCTCTTCCGTGTTGTGGTGTCTCCATAGGATTTTCACTAGTGGAATTGTCTTGTTTCTGAGCTCTTTTACCTCTCGTGCCAAGATTTTAATTGGTTCTTATTCATATGTCAGGTCAGGTTGTACTACAATTTCTTCTGCTGAGATGACATGTGAAGGATCTGATCTGTATCTTCTGAGCATCGAGACATGGAACACATTATGTATCTTGTCCAGCTCAGGTGGTAAGGCTAATCTATAGGCTACTGGTCCCACACGTTCAATAACTTCATATGGGCCAATAAACCTAGGGCTTAATTTTCCCTTTTTCCCAAATCTCAACACTTTCTTCCATGGTGATACTCTGAGAAATACTTTCTCGCCAACTTCATATTCAATGTCCTTTCTTTTCAAGTCAGCATAAGATTTCTGTCGGTCTGAGGCAACTTTCAAATTGGCCTTTATCAGTTTCACCTTTTCCTTTGTCTATTTTATCAAGTCTGGCCCCACTAGCTTATCTTCATCCAATTCAGTCCAACATACAGGTGTTCTACATTTTCTCCCATACAATGCTTCATAGGGTGCCATTTGTATGCTAGCTTGATAGCTATTATTATATGCAAATTCTGACAGTGGAAGGAATCTGTCCCAACTTCCCTCAAATTCAATAACACAACTTCTCAGCATATCTTCGAGGACCTATCACACATATTCAGTTATTACGATCATTATTATCAGTTTATTGTTTGCAATAACTCAATGAGTTTCAAAATTTACCTGGATTATTCTTTCCGACTGTCCATCCGTCTAAGGATGAAAAGCCGTACTAAAATGGAGTTGTGTGTCCAAGGATTCTTGTAATTTCTTCCAAAATCTAGATGTAAACCTCGGGTCTCTATCAGATATAATGGAAAGTGAAATTCCATATAGTCTAACTATCTCACTGATGTACAATTCTGCTAGCTTTTCCAGTGAGTAGTCAGTTCTAACTGGCAGAAAATGTGCTGATTTGGTTAACCTATCTACAATCACCCATATTGCATCATGCTTCTTCTGCATGAGAGGTAGACCACTGATAAAGTCCATAGTGACTTGGTCCCATTTCCATTCAGGTATGTTTATGGGCTGTAACAAACCTGATGGAACTTGATGTTCTGCTTTGACTTGCTGACATGTCAAGCATCTAGTTACATAGTCAACTATGTCCTTCTTCATATCTGGCCACCAGTATCAGAGTTTCAGGTCATGGTACATTTTTGTGCTTCCTGGGTGCATAGCATACACACTGTTATGTGCTTCTTTCAGAATACTGGTTTTCAATTCTTTATCATCTGGAACACACACTCTTTCTTTATAGTACAGGCACCCATTTTCTTTCACTTCATATTCAGTTTCTTTCCCCTCAGTGATTTTGCCCATAACAGCCCTTAATTTCCCATCTGTCTTCTGCCCATCCTGTATCTGTTGTAACAAATTCGACTTCACTTGCAACTCAGCCAAAATAACTCCATCATGAGTTAAGGATAGTTGGGCATTCAGAGATCTTAATGCTACAATAGATTTTCTGCTTAAAGCATCAGCGACTACATTTGCCTTCCCAGGGTGGTAGTCAATCACACAATCATAATCTTTCAGGAATTCAATCCATCGCCTCTGTCTCAAATTAAGTTCCTTCTGGGTTGGCAGATACTTCAAACTCTTATGGTCTGTGTATATGTAGCATTTTTCTCCATACAAGTAATGCCTCCATATCTTCAATGAGAAGATAATTACTGCTAACTCCAAATCATGAGTAGGGTAATTCTTTTCATGTGGCCTTAACTGCCTGGAAGCATATGCGACCACTTTCCCTTCTTGCATGAGTACACTCCCTAACCCATTGTGTGAGGCATCACTGTAGACTACAAAGTCTTTTCCAGACATTGGCTGTGTTAACACTGGTGCCTCTATCAACATAGCCTTCAGCCTCTCAAAACTGGCTTGACACTTGTCATTCCAGTCAAATTTCATATTCTTGTGTAGTAATTTGGTCATTGGAGCAGCTATCAGGGAAAATCCCTTTACAAATCTTCTATAATATCCAGCTAACCCCAAGAAACTTCTGATCTCAGTTGTATTTCTGGGAGGCTTCCATTTCATCACTGCTTCAATCTTCTTGGGATCCACTCTAATCCCTTCAGCTGATACTACATGTCCAAGGAATGCAATCTCATTCAACCAGAACTCACACTTGGACAATTTAGCATACAATTTCTTCTCCTTTAGAGTCTGCAGAACAATTCTCAAATGCTCATCATGTTCTGCTTTATCCTTGGAATACACCAGGATGTCATCAATGAAGACCACCACGAACCGATCTAAATATGGATGCAAGATACGGTTCATAAGATCCATGAATGCTGCTAGAGCGTTTGTTAACCCAAATGGCATCACCAGGAATTCATAATGCCCATACCGAGTTCTAAATGCAGTCTTAGGCACATCTACATCCTTAACCCTTAGCTGATGATACCCTGATCTGAGATCAATCTTAGAAAACACACTGGCTCCCTTCAACTGATCAAACAGATCGTCAATTCTAGGCAATGGATACTTGTTCTTCACTGTTACTCTGTTAAACTGTCGGTAGTCAACACATAACCTCAGTGTCACATCTTTCTTCTTTACAAACAGTACCGGAGCTCCCCAAGGTGACACACTGGGGCGTATGAAACCCTTGTCTAGTAATTCTTGTAGCTGGATTTTTAACTCTTTCAATTCAGCAGGTGCCATCCTATACGGAGCAATTGAAATTGGAGCTATACCCGGCATAATCTCAATAGCAAATTCAACTTCCCTTTCTGGTGGCAAACTAGGCAATTCCTCAAGAAATACCTCAGAGAAATCCCTTACTGTGGGTATGTCAGACAAGTCAAATTTACCCTGCCTAGTGTCAACCACGTGTGCCAGATAGGCTTCATACCCTTTTCTCAGCCATCTCCTTGCAACTGTAGCTGAGATGACATTGGACAAGAAATCTGTCCTTTCACCCACTACTATTATTTCTTCGTTTTCAGCAGTTTTCAGAGAGATTCTCTTCAATTTACAATCTACTATTGCCTGATGATGGGATAACCAGTCCATTCCCAAAATCACATCAAACTCATGGAAAGGCAATTCGATTAAGTCTGCTGAGAACTCTTTCCCTTGAATCTTCAATGGACAGCTCTTATACACCTTGTTTACTACCACACTGTGGCCTAGCGGATTTGTGACCAGGATGTTTTGGTCACTTTCCTCCACTGGTATTCCCTTTTCTACGGGCAGCTTGATACAAATATATGAATGAGTAGATCCAGGATCCACTAATGCATGTACAGAAGTATTATAAAGGAGGAACGTACCCTTGATAACATCTGGAGCATCCTGTTCCTCCTGTGCCCTTATAGCATAGGCTTTGGCTGGTTTTCGCTACGCTCTCTCCACGCACTGACACGAGTTTCGTGGAAGTACCGGCCGCTCGGCCTTACCCGGCCTTCTACCCCTTGGAGCTGGAGGGGCAGGCCTATCAGTTGATTCCGGAGTGGATTTAACAGTTCTGCGTGGACAATCTCGGACTAGGTGGTCTGTAGATCCACAACGTAAACAAGCACCTATCATCCTCCAACATTCACCCTTATGCCATGTTTGGCAATGTGGGCAAGCAACAAATACTGTTGGGGCTGGTCCCCTGTACCCTGTTCCTGGAGAGCTAGCCATTGAAGGGGTGGACTGGCCTCTCCTTGGTGCAAACTGAGATTTGGGCCTCGTGGATCGACCACGACTTGGTGCTCTACTAAAACTCGAGTAGGCGAACCTCGAATTTCTTACTAGGGCGTAAGATGTACTGGTCGACCACGACTTCTTTTCTCGCTGTCCCTTCGCTCGCTCATTCATTCTAACTTTTTCAATCTTCAGTGCAGCTTCCACTAACTTGGCAAACTCTGTAATCCCCAAGGCTGTAATCATTACTTTAATGTTATCATTGAGTCCTTCCTCAAATCTCTTGCATCTCTCTGCCTCATTAGGGACTATTTCCCACCCATAGCGGCTCAGTCTGACAAATTCTCTTTCATATTCAGCCACTGTCAACTGTCTCTGGCGTAGGGTAATAAACTCCCTTCTCTTCTCTTCTCTTCCAAGTATACACTACCCACATACTTCTTTCTGAACTCAGTGAGAAAGAAATCCCAAGTTATCTGTTCTGGTGGCACCTCACTAGTTACTATATCCCACCACTGGTATGCATCATCCTGCAGTAGTGATATAGCAGCTTCCAAATTCTGCTCTGGAGTACAATGAAGTTGTTTCAAGACTCTTCCAGTTCTGTCCAACCAGTTTTCAGCTGTGACAGAATCATCTTCCCTTTTGCCTAGAAAATCCACTGCTCCAAACTTCCTGAGTCTCTCCATATGAGATTTTTGATGTGGAGGTGGTGGTGGTGGCGGTGGCATAACTCCTGCCATCTGTTTAAAAAACTCAGCCATTTGCTAAAATGTGGCTGGTGCATTTGGTACTGGTGGAGCAGGTTCCCTCCTGTCTCCTGGTTCAGTCATAGATGGAGCATGACTTTCCACTTCCTCATCTACCGCTCTCTGCGATGTGGAGCCCATATTCTGATCAAAATAACAAAACAAATCAAAAGATCTACATTAGAGTCATCTTAACACTTACAATGCAATGCATGATATGCAATCTATCTAGGTCCAGAAACGCCTAAACCAGGCTCTGATACCACTAAATGTAACACCCCTCACCCGTCTACAGTATAGCTGAGCAAGGCGTGCTACACGGCGTGCCGGAACACCTAGTCTATGATTATTTCATTTCTTGAACTCAATTAGATTTTAAGAAGTCTTTTATGTAATATTCATATCATGCTGTTACTATTGTCACACTTTGATAAAATCAGTGTTTCAAGATTGGTAATAAAAATTTGGCAAGGTGCCGTCTATATTTAGGACAAACAGTCCTTCCAAACCTGTTGAAAACAGTTTAATATGATGATATCAAAATCTCAAATATTTCACAGTCTCTATTTCTCAGTAAAGTCAATAGACTTTTACAGTCATTAAACAGTTCCATAATACAATCCATAATAATTTAAATATATATAGAAAATCTCCATGTCATTTAATATGTACAAAATATTACAAACTTTAAAGCTTTCATAACATTACAAAATACAGGGCTGAATTTCAAATATACAACAAAAGTACAAAATACAAGATATCCTAAGTTTTACAATGTATGCAATGCAGTGCAGATGACTCTAGACTCCTGTGCAGATCTGATGTCTCACCCGGTCGTAGGTCTGCTAGGCTCCCCAGTTGTGTCTCCAATACCTACGCGTTACAAAAGCAACGCGCTAAGCAATTTTGCTTAGTGGTGCCAAATATAAAGAAATATACACTAAAATAAAGTAAATAAAGTGTTTACGAATTTTTGGTGGTCTTTGTATGTCGATGATCGAATTTAGGTATTTGAATTTAATAGTACTTGAATTCTCGCCGTGTAGCATATATCTTGACGGCATGGATAAATGGATATCGCCTTTGGGTATCTAGTACCTCGGGCCGTCACACCATCAGTCACAAAGTGTCTCTCGGTGTGCAAATAGTGTGGCTAAAAAGCCATATAGTCAATCTGGCGATAAGCCAAAAATAAATACACAATATGTATAGCCGTAGACTATTAAAGTCACAGTGCGGCATAATAAGCCATAAAAATACAGTATGGCATAAAGCCATTTCTGAGCAGTATCGAGAATCCTATTGGCATGCCAACCTATCCATACTAGTCAACTAGGCAAACTAGGGCACATTATTAATTAATTGTTTAATTCTTCAATTTTTGGAGTTTACTAACTATTATATAATTCACAAGTCAATGCATATGTTGACCTTTTTAGGTAATACGGATAAGTTGTTTCTAGCATCAATATGTCACAATTTATATCTCAATATGCTGCAAATATTGTGCAACTTACCATTTTTACAAGTTGGCATTCAATGCCAAAATGCTTCAAGCATCATTGTATGCAAAATGTCAAATTCTCAATTTTTGTGTGCTAGATTGGTCTAGCTTAAAGTCCTATTTCCCTTGGTTTTTAGCATCTGGTCAAAGAAGAAAAATTGTAGCTCTATGTCTTATTGCACGCGGGGCAAAATTTCAGGTCATTCCGAGTTGTGTAGACCAAGATATGGTCAATTTGCTAAAGCTGGACAGATTGCACTTTTAGTGCACAATTTGGTCAATTTTTAGGTCACTTTTGGTTCGGCAGTTTTTGTGCCCGAAATTTTGCAAGCCATTTGACTTGGTTCTGGTCATTTATGGGCTTTGGTGTCTTCATAAGACTTGTAGATATAGGTCTTAACTATTTATGGTCAAAATTTTAGGTCAATTGGACCTGTTTTGCGTGAGTTATGGCCGAAACACTAACTGCTGCCCAAATGGTTAGTTTTCAGGCCTTAAATGCACTAATCCGGATTTGGTCACTTTTTAAGGTCAGTTTCTAGGCAGAATTTTGGCAACCTTTCTACATGAAAGTTGGCCTATTTGGTGTCTAGTTTCACCCCCAATTGGTCTCATACCAATTGGGTTCACAGTTTGGTACTTATGGCCTAATTTAGGTGCTGCCTTCAATACACAACCTGCACAAAGCTCATACACTCCCAATTTAATGTTCCTTCTCCTCCTCATTACTACAATATTCAATCAACAACACTTCTATACATATATTGTACACAATTTCAGCAACAATTCTGGGCAGAATGTTAAAGTGCTCAATGCACACAATCCATCATTAAGTTCGACATTTACTTCCACCAAAATTCAACATACTTCAATGTTAATATTACACATATACTTCAACATATTCATACTTCAATATCACTTACACTTGCTGCCCACAATTCAACATTAACATATATCATTAATAACCACATCTTCACACATAAATTCATGCTATTAGGGGCTGCCAAACATGGCAGTTTACTCAAGGCATCAAGGTTCCATTTCACACCTTTAATCTAAGCACTACATGCACATACTTATGCACAAACTTACTACAACTTTCATTTGAATTAATCAACCTTCATTTTCATTCATTAGAAGTAAAAATAACTCAAGCTCAACAAGGGTTCATGGCTGCCGAAAATGGACAAGTCCATTTCTCACTGTTTCTTTCATTTCTCTTCACCAAAACACTCACCTCAACCTAAACACAAGCTTTACTAAAGCAAGGGAGAGGTTTT
This sequence comes from Hevea brasiliensis, assembly GCF_030052815.1. Taxonomy (NCBI): domain Eukaryota; kingdom Viridiplantae; phylum Streptophyta; class Magnoliopsida; order Malpighiales; family Euphorbiaceae; genus Hevea; species Hevea brasiliensis. The sequence goes on along the minus strand of NC_079495.1, from coordinate 88,873,395 downwards.
GGACACTTACCACTTTTGAAGCTTATCAAAACTTCACCAAATCTTGCTTTTCTTGTTGCCAATATCTTCCCCAAGGTGAGTAGGCAAGCTTTGATGAAGGAAAGAAGTGGAAAGCATGGCTTGATCATGCACCCATGGAGGTTGCATGTGGGGTGGCCATGGTGATTTCCATGGTGGAATTCATTTCGGCAAAGTACAATGGGATGATGAAGAAGATGATGGTAAGTGCTATCTGCTGTCCCAAGGCTGTGATAAGGGTCCCAATATCCAAGTTAGTGGAGCACTAACTTAGATTTTAATGTTAATTATTCAAAGTTTCATAAATTAGATTTTATCCCTCATTTCTTTCACTATTCTTATAATGTATCACAATTTAATTTTTCATGACATTTTCTAAGTGTAATATCATTTATTTTTAATGGAGATTGAGGTCAAAAGGCAACACTATGTGTCAAATGACCAAAATACCCCACTTCGGGTTATATTCCCGATTTTTCGGTAACACTGATTTTTGTCTGTTTCTCGATTTTTCTTTTTTCTTTGTACTAATTTATTAATTTTTCTTTAATATTTCTAGTGTCAATTACATTTCAATAAACCTTTATTTATGTCTCAAAATTAGATTCAGAGGGTTCCCCGCGGTCCTGAGGTCGGCAATGACCTTCCCAGTGCAGTCACCCATCACTGTGGTGCCGGCTCGTTTAACTTAGCTTCATTTCCTCTCTTTCATTTTTGTTTGATTTTTCTTGTATTTTCTTTTTATTTATTTCATCATTATATGTCTGTTCACTATCACCGAAGTGTAGTTCCAGACATACTGACTTGCCTGGACTGTTATTTGACTACTGGAGCAATAGAACATACAAAATATGTACAGTGGGGATGTTACAATTAAAATCAAGATTAAATATAGGTTTGACACTTGGCACAATGTGATTGGGTCACTTAAACCTAGAGCTAATCAAAGGGTGACATGTGGCAAGGGTTTAATGTGTTAACCTAGCTATATAAGTGTTGTTATGAAAAGAAAAAACAACCAGCAGCCACTCCTCTCCTTTGTCACGCCATTTTGGGGTTCTCCATCTATTCTTCTTCATCTCTCATCAATTCAAAGAGATTAGCCATTAATCTCTTGAATTAGGAACACTAGAAATTGTTTATAGTGTCCTATTTACATCTCTAATCTCTTAAAAGGCAGAACTTGAATTTCTAATTAATAGAAAAAGCTTTAGAAGCTGTTCAAGGGCTGCCATAGGTGTTCTTGGTGTGGACAAGCTAGAGGGACAACATTTGGTATCCTGACGACAAATCTCAAAGGCGTAGACGCACTGCAGTGCATCAAGAGGTTAGTGTAATCATTCTTGATTTAATCTAGGGTTCTAAAATTAATCTGATTAATTTTAAAATCTTAAATGGTAAATACAGACCCAAAAACATATTAAAAGAGTTTTAATATGTTGTTTATCATTGAAATCAAATATATAAAAATAAATCTTGCATGATGCATGTGACCCTAGGTGAAAATTTTTGAATTCAATGGTATAAACTTGTGTTTTTCACGCTTCTGTTCCTTCAATTTGTATCAGAGCCACTATATTTTCCATTTAGAATGATGTTTATATGATTTAATTGTATGTTTGATCATGAGATCAAAAGTTCATTGCTGGTTGCAAAGCCAAGGTGGCGGCACAAATGATGAACACCATGGTGCGCATGGTTGATGCACAACAATGGTGTGCAAAGGTAAATGGATGGTGAATGTGCAATTGTTGTATGATCTAAGATCCATTTTATGTCTAATTAAATTGTTTAATTAGAATTTTTATCACACAATTAAATTATGATTCAAATCAGAATTTTAAAAATTGTTTGAATGTGATTCAAATCTGAATTTTAAAAGTTGTTTGAATGTGATTCAAATCTGAATTTTTAAAGTTGTTTGAATCATATTTAAATCTGATTTTTTAAAATTGATTGAATAAAATCCAGATCTAATTTTTTAAAAAATGTTTGAATGTGATTCAAATCTAATTTTTTAAAAAATGTTTGAATGTGATTCAAATATGAATTTTTAAAGTTATTTGAATGTGATTCAAATCTGAATTTTTAAATTTGTTTGAATGAGATTCAAATCTGAATTTTTTAAATCTATTTGAATCATATTCAAATCTGGATTTTTAAGTTGAATATGAGATATTCAATTTAATTTAAGTATGTATATTTTATTTAATTGTTAAATAGTGATATGCATGATGGATGATCATGGACTATAAAAGACCAATGTGATTGGATTTATTTCTTTTATGTTTCTTTGGGATTGTAAATTAATTAATTTATTTTAATTTATTTTGGGCATGTATTATTAAGTTTGTAATAATTTTTGGGTTGTAATTTCATTTATTTAAGTTCTTGTAAATTCGCCTTGGTATGCCAAGGATTACTATGTAATATTGGATTGCAAGAAGTTCAAGGAGGTCAAGAGCATTGGTGGGACCAGTGGGAGGAATTCAAGATCAAGTGTTGATTATGTACTCCTTCAGCAACTCTTGTAAAATGAATGAATGAAATGCACCTAGGAATGCCCTGATTCAATTCATGGTGGCTCAGAATTGAATCCCTTAGAAAGTCCATGATCATACCATATTTATTGCTTATCCATGAATGCATGAGATGTATAGGAATATATGCTATTATATGATATATGCATGCTAATTGGATAATGTGCAAAGTGAGACCTTAATAGTAATTAGAATGACCATAAAATCTTCCAAACAAATGATTAAGTTGGAAATGCTATAATTAAAGTAATTATAACATAGGCCCTCCATTGGGGCAATTATTTTAAGAAATTTTAAATAGTTGCATGAGATGCAATTAATTTAAGAGATTTTCTTAAGAATAATTGTTAAGCATGAGATGTTGTAAATATGTAAATGGTTTGGTGGCCAATATTGGATGTACCTGAGGACATTAAAATTATTTGCATAATTACTGGCTCAATGGGATCAACTTAACTAATGCAAGATAAGTCAATAATGGATGTACCTAAGATTTTGAGCATTAGGGGCTAGGTAAAGGATTTAACCTCACATGAGATGTGATGGGCAAGGAGTTGCTCACTTATAGTTTTTTGTAATTCCAATAATGGATGTACCTGAGGATGATCAATAGAATTATAAGAATTCAATCACCCACTAGAAATCCATCCAACTAGGATTTCTGTTTTCTACTTTGGAAGTGTAGGATTCGCTAAGTTAGTGGGAAGACCAATTTAATTAAAAGACCATAATCATTTTGGTTAATTACATGATACATTTACTAATTACTCTGGTTATTTTTTGCAGTTAATTTTCTGATAAAAGTGAGCACATAACAACCACCACCATCCAATATCCTTGCAAGCATACTTGATCGCAATAGGTTGACAGGACCTAATCTGTCTGATTGGCTAAGAAATTTGAAACTTGTCCTGAACCTTGAACATATAGGATATGTTCTAGATTCAAATGTTCCTGGTCCCTTACCTCCAGAGGCCACACAAGAGGAACATGAAACTTTGGATAAGTGGAAGGAGCATGATATGAGAGCTAAGTGTTACATGCTTGCTTCCATGAGTAATGAGTTACAAAAGCAGCATGAGAACATGTTGAGTGCGAGTGAGATCCTCCTTCACCTACAAGAGTTGTATGGTGAGCACAGCAGGAATGCTAAGTATGAGATATCTAGACAGCTATTCCGTATGAGGATGTCTGAGGGACAGAATGTTAGGGATCATGTCCACAAGATGATTCGGCTAATTGAGAATTTGGAACATCTTGACTTCAACATGGATTTCCAACTACAGACGAATTTCATCCTTCAGTCCCTTCCTGAGTCTTTTGGGAATTTTGTGACAAATTTCCATATGACTCAATAGGAATGCACCTTAGCTGGTTTACTCAACATACCGGTTATTGCCCAAAAGAATATGCCAGGCAATAAAGGAAAAGAGGTAGCTTTGATTGCATCTTCTTCTACTGGAAAGTCCAACAACAAGAAGGGCAATAAGAAAAAGAAACCTCAGATTCCTAGTCCTTCCAAGATGATAGCCAAACAGAAAAACAAAAATCAAAGTTGACAAAGGTAAAGAAAAGTGTTTCCACTGCCAGCAGGAAAGTGTTTCCACTGTCCAGAGTATAGCAATCTAAAAGAATGCAATGCCATGATGAAAATCAACTCAAAATTCAAAATATATTTGGCACTTAAGATTAGGTCATGTTGCAGAAGATAGGATTGCAAAATTGGAGAAAATGGGGATTTTATCCTCATTAGGCTCTGAGCCTACTCCAACTTGTGAATCTTGCCTTAAGGGCAAAATGACTAGATCACCCTTTGTTGGACAAGGGCTAAGGCCAGAAAATATTTTGGAGCTAATACATAGTGATGTATGTGAACCATTTAAGGAAATGGTTAAAGGCGATTTTCATTACTTTATTACCTTTACTGATGATAAATCAACGTTTTGGTATTTGTATTTGATGAAATACAAACATGAATCCTTTGAAAAGTTCAAAGAATTTAAATCTGAAGTAGAAAATCAAACAGGAAAGAGTATTAAAGCTCTTCGATCAGATCATGGAGGAGAATATTTGAGTACTGAATTTGATGAATACTTGAGAGAGCATGGCATTGTTTCCAACTGACTCTTCTAGGAACACCATAGTTGAATGGTGTATTTGAAAGGAGAAATCGTACCCTATTGGTTATAGTACGTAGTATGATGAGCTATACTGATATGCCAATCTCCTTTTGTGGATTTGCATTAGAATCAGCTTTGTATATTCTGAATAGGATTCCATCAAAATCAGTTTCTTCCACACCTTATGAGATATGGCATGGAAGAAAACCAAGTCTTAAACATGTTAAGATTTGGGGTTGTCCAGCTTATATCAAAAGGCTGAACACTGATAAATTGAAAACCAGATTAGAAAAGGGTCGATTTGTTGGATATCTAAAAGATAGTTTTGGATATTATTTTTATTTGCCTACATCACAAAAGGTTGTGGTGAGTAGAGATGCCACATTTTTTGAACAACAGTTTGTCCAAGGAGGAGGCAAAGGAAGGCAAATAGAGTTGGAATTAGAGAATTCTGACCAATCAACAGATCAAATGGATATAGATCCATCTAGTCAACCTATACCCGTTGATGAAATATCTACAGCTGTTCCTCGTAGAACAACCAGGGTATCTCACCCACTAGTGAGATATGGTTTCCTTCATGAAGACGAACAAGAGTTTTCTACTCATGAAGAAGTAGATCATGGAGATGATCCACTTACCTATGAAGAAGCTATATCAGATATAGACTCTTCAAAATGGATTGATGCTATGAAATCTGAGATTGATTCCATTTATAAGAATCAAGTTTGGGATCTTGTTGACCCACTAGAAGGTATTGTACCTATAGGGAACAAATGGATTTTCAAGAAGAAAATTGGTTCTAATGGAAAGGTGGAGACCTATAAGGCAAGGCTAGTAGCGAAAGGGTTTTGCCAAAGGCAAGGAATCGACTATGAGGAGACTTTCTCGCCTGTTGCCATGCTTAAATCAATTAGGATTTTATTAGCAATAGCTGCATACTATGATTATGAAATTTGGCAGATGGATGTCAAAACAGCTTTTCTCAATGGATACATTGAAGAAAACATTTTCATGGAACAACCTAGGGGTTTTGAATCCCAAGATGGTTCCAAGGTATGCAAGATAAAGCGATCCATTTATGGGTTGAAACAAGCTTCGAGGAGTTGGAACATCCATTTTGATGAAGCCATTAAATCCTTTGGTTTTATCAAAAATGAGGATAAGCCATGTGTATATAAGAAGGTTAGTGACAGTGCTATCACTTTCCTTGTCTTATATGGGGATGACATACTGTTGATGGGTAATGACACAGGTATGTTGATAACTGTAAAGGTATGGTTGTCAAATACATTTTCCATGAAATTCTTAGGGGAGGCAACTATATTCTTGGCATTCGCATCTATAGAGATAGAGTGAAAAGAATAATTGGTTTATCCCAAAGTCTATACTTAGAAAAGGTGTTAAAGAGGTTTAACATGCTTGATTCCAAGTGAGGATTGTTACCAGTGAGACATGGTATCCACCTTTCCAAAGAGATGTCTCCAAAGACACCTGAAGAAAGAGATAAGAAGGCCAGGATTCCATATGCTTCGGCTATTGGAAGTTTAATGTATGCAATGTTGTGTACTAGGCCGGATATTGCATATGCTGTTAGTTTAACTAGCAGGTATCAATCCAATCTAGGTTTGGAACACTGGATAGCTGTCAAGAATATCCTTAAGTAATTGAGAAGAACTAAGGATTTATTCTTGATATATGGAGGTGGAGACTTGCAATTAGATGGTTATACTGATTCTGACTTCCAATCAGATATCGATGATAGAAAGTCTACCTCTGGATATGTGTTCATTTGTAATGGAGGTGCAGTCAGTTGGAAGAGTTCCAAACAGAGCACTACTGCAGATTCCACTACAGAGGCTGAGTATATTGCTGCATCAGATGCTGCAAAGGAAGCTGTTTGGATAAAGAAGTTCGTGACAGAATTTATAGTAGTTCCTTCCATTGAGTCAACAGTTCCACTACACTGTGATAACAATGGAGCAGTCATACAGGCTAAGGAACTAAGGTCTCACCCAAAATCCAAACTCATAGAAAGGCACTACCACATTATCAGAGATATAGTTGGGCAAGGCGATATAGCCATGCAGAAAAAATAACATCAGCTGAAAAACCAGCTGATCCATTCACTAAGCCTTTGTCACAAGCTCAGTTAGACCGACGTCTTGAGAAGATGGGTCTAAGATATTGTAATGAATGGCTCTAGTGCTAGTGGGAGATTGTTAGTAGTATGCCCTAGAGCATATCATTTAGTATGTATCTTGCACATATTTTTATTAATAAAAGGCATTTCCACTTTTCTGTTTACATAATATATTTATGTGTAATAGAAAAGGTCCATTGATATTTTGTTAGAAATATTATTCTTAAGTTGTTAAGAATATGAGTGACAATATTTCTAGCACAAAGTATCATAAATAGGTTCACAATCGAGGATACTTCATAATAAGGACATGACTTATCCAGAAAGATTATATTCATGTTTGTTACCAAGTTATTTATATGAGATATAAATAAGATGGAATGATGAGTCTCATGCCATGTAACAAACATGATAGGCACTTATAAATGATAAGTAGGCCGAACCAGTGACACTTATGACAAGCACATGGAGTTTACTCTTGTCAATGTTGTGTCATAAATCATATCAATGCATATAATCTTTAGACCTGAGATAGCACAGTTATCTAGTATATAGGTAGTTTGAGTTTAATACTGCTTTCATACTTGTACTGTGTATGGGTATATGGGCATCTGTTGGCTCCTACTAGTTATATATGGAGGTAGGTGTTGATCAAGATGGAATCTGTTTCTCTAAGTAAATAGAGATAAAATCCTATGTTCATTTTATTGTTCTTGATGTTTCAAGTTCCTGGCCAGGACAGATAGATTTATTCATAAAAGAGTTTCTGATGAGAAAATCTTTTTAATCAAGAACTGGAATTAAAAGAGAACATAATATTCATAGCAAATGGAGTTTGACATAAACCATGACTCCAGCTTGAGTTGGAATTTTGTAACAGAGAGATTCTAGTGCATGGTAACATATGATTATAGGTTCATTTAAGGTAAACCTTATTACTAATTGGGTGGCCATGGCATGCTATGCTAGATGTTAACCATGGTCTATGAGGTTTATAAAATGATTTTGAGAAATCATTTATGGTAAGAAAGAGTTCTGATGATATTAAGAGTTGATATCATGTCTCATTGCTAATTAGTGATGAGCCTAGTAAGTCACACACATACACAAGTTATCACCTATTTAAATATGATTTAATTAATTAATTAAAGAGTTTAATTGATTAATTAAATAGGTTTGGTTTGCAATTAAATTGCAAAGTCCCTAGCATGACTTGAAACCAAATCTAGATTATTGGATGTATAGTATAAGTTAAATTTATATTTAAAGTGTTTAAATATGAATTTAATTAATGAGAAATTAATTAATAGAGATTAAATAATTAATTTATATTTAATATAAATTAGAAGAAGAAAAAATAATTATTTTGGGTTAAGAACTCAAAATTAAGACACAGGGGTATTTTGGTCATTTCACAGTGTGACACGTGGCACCATGAGATGGTGACACATGGGATTACACATAAGCTTGCCAAATGTTTTTTTTTAATCATGTAAGATGATTAAAATCAAGATTAAATATAGGTTTGACACTTGGCAAAATGTGATTGGGTTACTTAAACCTAGAGCTAATCAAAGGGTGACATGTGGCAAGGGTTTAATGTGTTAACCTAGCTATATAAGTGTTGTTATGAAAAGAAAAAACAACCAGCAGCCACTCCTCTCCTTTTTCACGCCATTTTGAGGTTCTTCATCTATTCTTCTTCATCTCTCATCAATTCGAAGAGATTAGCCATCAATCTCTTGAATTAAGAACACTAGAAATTGTTTCTAGTGTCCTGTTTACATCTCTAATCTCTTAAAAGGCAGAACTTGAATTTCTAATTAATAAAAAAAGCTTTAGAAGCTGTTCAAGGGCTGCCATAGGTGTTCTTGGTGTGGACAAGCTAGAGGGACAACATTTGGTGTCCTAAAGACAAATCTCAAAGGCGTAGACACATTGCAGTGCATCAAGAGGTTAGTGTAATCGTTCTTGATTTAATCTAGGGTTCTAAAATTAATCTGATTAATTTTAAAATCTTAAATGGCAAATACAGATCCAAAAACATATTAAAAGAGTTTTAATATGTTGTTTATCATTGAAATCAAATAGATAAAAATAAATCTTGCATGATGCATGTGACCCTAGGTGAAAATTTTTAAATTCAATGGTATAAACTTGTGTTTTTCACGCTTCCATTCCTTCAGAGGAGACATAAAATAATGAAATACAAGAAAAGAAAATACAAGAAAAACAAAGAAAAAATAATAGCAATGAAATGTAACCAAGTTAAACAAGCCAAAAACCATAGCGATGGGTGACCGCAACGGGAAGTTACGGCGTGGACCATTGACTAGCCCTGGACTACAAAAAACCCTGGAAAATATTTTTGGGAATTAAATAAACATCTATTGAAGTGTAAAAATCATTAGAAATATCAAAGAAAAATTAATTAATTAGTACAAAGAAAAACGAAAAATCGAGAAAACGACAAAACTCTGTGTTACCGAAAAATCGGGAATGCAACTCGAATAAAAGCATTGTAGTCATTTGACACTCTGAGATGCCTTTTGACCTAAATGTCCACTAAAAATAAATGATATTACACTTGGGAAATGTAAAAGAAAAGAGGTTAAATGTGGGAAATTGGAAAACTTGGATTAAATAAGTAATAATCTTCCTTAGTGCTCCACTAACTTCAGCATTTGGACACCTAAAGGGACACTTGGGAGGTGCAGCACTAATCTTCAACCTTAGGAAGAGAACCAGCCGAACCAAACCTTGGGAGAAAACTCCATGGCCGTCCACACTCCAAGCTCAAGTTCACCATGTTCTAGCCACTTTTTCCATTAGGTTCCCTCACTAAACTTGACCACCATACCTTGGGCAGCATACTAGGAGCAAGAAAGTTAAGTTTTGGTGAGGTTTTGAAGAACTTCAAAAGTGGTAAGTGAGTGTTTTCAATTCTTGTTTCATTAAAAGTGTAACCAAGGTTGTGGGTAGTTGATTTATGGAAGAATTTTTGAAGTTTGATGTTTTAATGGAGATGTACATTTTGGAAACCATGGAAATTCAGTATATGTAGCTTGTTTTTACTTATTTATGGTTGTTTAAGATGTTGTTATTGATGGCAGCATGGATATGTGTATAATGGTTTGGAATTGGGTATGTAAATGGGGTATGTTCATGTGGTTAAATGGTATAAATGGACTTTGGAAAATTCTGTTTTATAGTGTGCATATTGAGAATGGTTACAAGCTGTCCAAAATGACCAAAATGTGTTGTTAAATGTGTTAATGGTAAGGTACAAATCAGAATTGGCATGAAGGAAGTAGTTTGGTAAGTGTTGAATATGTAATTGGTAAGTGATGAGAAGTGTGTAGTAGGGCAGTGTGTGTTTTGGCTTAGAACTTTAAGTGTGTTACTCCAATTGGTATGAGACCAATTGGAGGTGAAACTAGGCACAAAATGTGCCAACTTTCATAAAGGAAGCTTACCAAAATTCTTCCTAGAATGTGACTTGAAAAATAACCAAATCCGGATTAGTGACTTGAAAGCCTGGAAATTGACAATTTGGGCAGTAGTTAGTGTTTTGGCTATAACTCACTCAAAACATGTCCAAATGACCTGAAATTTTTACCATGAATAGTTTAGACATAGATCTACAATTCTTATGAAGACACCAAAGCCCAAAAATGGCCAGAACCAAGCCAAATAGCTTGTACAAATTCAGGTATCAAAACTGGCCGAACCAAAAGTGACCTAAAAATGACCTAAAGTTACCATTTTGGTGCATTCTATCCAGCATTAGTAAATTGACCATAACTTGGTCTACACAACTTAGAATAACCTGAAATTTTGCCCCATGTGCGATAAGACATAGACCTACAAGTTTGTAGTTTGGACTGAAACCCGAAAACTGAGGGAACTAGGTCATCCGGCTAGGTCAAATTTGTATATTGGAATCCGGCAAATTGCAATAAAATGTAATATACTTGAAAATGAATTTGGTAACATGTACTAACACTAAAAGGCTATAAAATGTGACATAATTGCAATATTAAACCTATTCCACTTAGAGTACATCGAGGGTCAACATTTTAGGTTGACTAAGGAAAATAATAGAATTCAATAAATTAATTATTAAGCCTTATTGTTAGAAACAGTTTAAATGAGTACTGAAACACTTCAAATTGTGTGTTTCAGTTAGCAAAGACTCAGGAAAGGGGAAGGAAACATTGAGTTAGGACCAAGAGACATTTATTAGAGGTTTGTGCACAACAGTTATTTCTTTTGAATTTTCAATTGAAATGAATTATGACAATTTGTCTGTTATTATTTAAATTGTGAAAATTGGTTTGAATGATATTTGATTGATACTTATTGCCTGAAAAAACATTGTAAATGGTTTGAAACCACAACTATCATGTATATTGATTGAATTCCTCGCTAGCTTGTCTAGTGGGACAAATTGACTTTGAATTCCCTCTCTGGTTGAAGTATTGAGGTGTGTGCCTGTTGAGGACAAATATAATGAGTACTCATATTATTACTAGCTAGCTATGTTATTCCTCACTAGCCATCGGCTTTCGGGACGAATTGGACTTTAGAACATGATTAAGCTGTGTGTGTGATTTATTGATATTTATTGTGATATTATGAAATCGAGTTTAAATTCTTTATGACATTCACTGTCTTTGAATTTAACTATGGTTTTAAGTATCCACTATTTATACGACTTATGATTTATGATTTAAAGTTGCATTTTGTTAATGTTGTGCACCACTGAGACATTGGCTCAATGATAGCTTTTCATTACTATCGCAGGTAGATAGACTGACAGGGTAGCAGACTAGGCTGCTAGTGCTACATTGAGAGTTCATCGGGTATATTAAGTATACCATATTTTGCATTTTGTATTGTAATGTATGTTCACTGAATGTATATATTGTTCTTGGTTTTGAGCAGTTGTAAATTAAAATTGTACATTGAAGTTCTAAACTAAATTTGTAAATTATTTTGGCTTGTAAATATTTGGATATATTTCTTTTATCTCAGCTTTTGAAAACACTAGAAAATTATTGTAGATTTGAGTTAGCAAATGTTGAGAAACTGATTGTGTTGATTGAATATTGGAGTTTGGTGATTGAACAAAATATAGGAAGTGTTTTTTTTTACAGGTTTTTGAAGAACTGTTTTATTCAAAATACAGATGGCACTCTGCCAAAATTTTTACAGAAATTATTAATACTTCAAATGTGTTATCTAGTTTCACTTCAGTTAAAAAATTTTTTAACACCTGTAAATAGTGCTCACCACTGTAAAAAAAAGTAAGAAAAGGTTTAAAATCCCTTGTAGTGTATTTAATGGGTTATCAGTAGACGAAGTTGGTAATTCATTAGGTATACTACGGGATCATGTTATGCCTTACAGGGTAGGGTGTGACAAAACCTATATTTAATCTTAATTTTAATCATCATACATGATTAAAAAACATTTGGCAAGCTTATGTGTAGTGCTATGTGTTACCATCACATGGTACCACATGTCACCCTGTGAAATGACCAAAATGCTCCTGTGTCTTAATTTTGAGTTCTCAACCCAAAATAATTATTTCTCTTCTTCTAATCAATTTATATCAAATATAAATTAATTAATTAATCTCTAATAATTAATTTCTCATTAATTAAATTCATATTTAAACACTTTAAATATAAATTTAATTTATACTATACATCCAATAATCTAAATTTGGTTTCAAGCCATGCTAGGGACTTTGCAATCTAATTGCAAACCAAACCTGTTTAATTAATCAATTAAACTTTTTAATTAATTAATTAGATCATATTTAATTTGGTGATTACTTGTGTATGTGCGTGACTTATTAGGCTTATCACTAATTGGCAATGAGACATGATATCAACTCTTAATAACATCAGAACTCTTTGTTACCATAAATGATTTCTCTAAATCATTTTATGCACCTCATAGACTATGGTTAACACCTAGCATAGCAAGCCATGGCCACCCAATTAATAATTAGGTTTACCTTAAATGAACTTATAATCATATGTTACCATGCACTAGAATCTCTCCGTTATAAAATCCCAATTCAAGCTGGAGTCATGGCTTATGTCAAACCCCATTTGCTATGAATATTATGTTCTCTTTTAATTCCAGTTCTTGATTAAAAAGATTTTCTTATCAGAAACTCTTTTCTGATTAAATTTATCTATCCTGGCCTGGAAATTGAAACATCAAGAACAATTAAATGAATATAGGATTTTATCCCTATTTACTTAGAGGAGCATATTCCATCTTGATCAACACCTACCTCCATATATAACTAGTAGGAGCCAACACATGCCCATATACCCATACACAGTACAAGTATGAAAGCACTATCAAACTCAAACCACCTATATTCAAGATAACTGTGCTATCTTAGGTCTAAAGATCATATGCACTGATATGATTTATGACAATACATTGACAAGAGTAAACTCCATGTGCTTGTCATAAGTGTCACCGGTTCGGCCTATTTATCATGTATAAGTGCTTATCATGTTTGTTATACGGCATGAGACTCACCATTCCATCTTATTTACATCTCATATAAATAACTTGGGAACAAGCATGAATGCAATCTTTCTGGATAAGTCATGTCTTTATTATCAAGTATCCTCGATTGTGAACCTATTTATGATATTTTGTGCTAGAGATGCTATCACTCATATTCTTAACAACTTAAGAATGGAATTTCTAACAAAATATCAATGGACCTTTTCTATTACACATAAATATATTATGTAAACAGAAAAGTGGAAATGTCTTTTATTAATAAAAGATGTACAAGATACATACTAAATGATATGCTCTAGGGCATACTACTAACACGTTAGTTCAAGCTTCTATTATTGGCTATACTCTGGGCAGTTCCTATTTTTGTACCCATCATTATGGCAGTGGAAACACTTTCCTTTTGCCTTTGTTAGCTTTGGTCTTGCCTATCTGTTTAGCTTGTCTTCTTGGAAGGATTAGGAATCTGAGGTTTCTTTTTCTTATTGCCCTTCTTCTTGTTGGACTTTCCAGCAGAAGAAGATGCAATCAAAGCTACCTCTTTTCCTTTATTGCCCGGCATATTCTTTTGGGCAATAACCAACATGTTGAGTAAACCAGCCTAGGTGCATTTCTACTTAGTCATATGGAAATTTGTCACAAAATTCCCAAATGACTCAGGAAGGGACTGAAGGATCAAATCCATTTGCAGTTGGAAATCCATGTTAAAGTCCAGATGTTCCAGCTGCTCAATCAGCCGAATCATCTTGTGGACATGATCCCCAACATTTTGTCCCTCGGACATCCTCATAACGAATAGCTGTCTAGATATCTCATACCTAGCATTCTTGTTGTGCTCACCATACAACTCTTGTAGGTGAAGAAGGATCTCACTTGCACTCTGCATGTTCTCATCCTGTTTCTGTAACTCATTTCTCATGGAAGCAAGCATATAACACTTAGCTGTCATATCATGCTCTTTCCACTTGTCCAAAGTTTTATGTTCCTCTTGAGTGGACTCTGGAGGTAAGGGACTAGGAACATTTAAGTCTATAACATATCCTATATGTTCAAGGTTCAAGACAAGTTTCAAATTTCTTAGCCAATCAGACAGATTAGGTCCTGTCAACCTATTGCGATCAAGTATGCTTGTAAGAATATTGGATGGTGGTGGTTGTTCTGTGCTCATTATTATCAGAAAATTAACTGCACAAAATAACCAGATTCATTAGTAAATGTATCATGTAAGTAACCAAAATGATTATGGTCTTTTAATCAAATTGGTCCTCCCACTAACTTAGTGAATCCTACACTTCCAATGTAGAAAACGGAAATCTTAGTTGGATGGATTTCTAGTGGGTGATTGAATTCTTATAATTCTATTGATCATCCTCAGGTACATCTATTATTGGAATTATAATAAACTATAAGTAAGCAACTCCTTGCCTATCACATCTTATGTGAGGTTCAATCCTTTACCTAGCCCTTAATGCTCAAAATCTCAGGTACATCCATTATTTACTTATCTTGCATCAGTTAAGTTGATCCCATTGAGCCACTAATTATGCAAATAATTTTAATATCCTCAGGTACATCCAATATTGGCCACCAAGCCATTTACATATTTACAACATCTCATGCTTAACAATTATTCTTAAAAAATCTCTTAAATTAATTGCACCTTATGCAAGTATTTAAAATTTCTTAAAATAATTGCCTCAATGGAGGGCCCATGTTATAATTACTTTAATTATACCATTTCCAACTTAATCATCTGTTTGGAAGATTTTATGGTCGTCCTAATTACTATTAAGGTCTTACTTTGCACATTATCCATTTAGCATGCATATATCATAGACTTGCATACATTCCCATACATCTCATGCATTCATGGATAAACAGTAAATATGGTATGATCATGGACTTTTTAAGGGATTCAATTTTGAGCCACCAAGAATTGAATCATGGTATTCCTAGGTGCATTTCATTCATTCATATTACAAGAGTTGCTGAAGGAGTACATAATCAACACTTGATATTGAATTCCTCCCATTGGTCCTACCAATGCTCTTGACCTCCTTGTTCTTCTTGCAATCCAATTACATAGTAATCCTTGGCATACCAAGGCGAATTTACAAGAACTAAAATAATGAAATTACAATCCAATAATTATTACAACCTTAATAATACCTGTCCAAAATAAATTAAAATAAATTAATTAATTTACAACCCAAAGAAACATAAAAGAAATAAATCCAATCACATTTGTCTTTTATAGTCCATGATCATCCATCATGCATATTACTATTTAATAATTAAATGAAACATACATACTTAAATTAAATTTAATATTTCATATTCAACTTAAAAATCCATATTTGAATATGATTTAAACAAATTTAAAAATTCAGATTTGAATCACATTCAAACAACTTTAAAAAATCAGATTTGAATTACATTCAAATAACTTTTAAAAATTCAGATTTGAATCACATTCAAACAACTTTAAAAATTCAGATTTGAATCACATTCAAACAACTTTTAAAATTCAGATTTGAATTACATTCAAATAACTTTAAAAATTCAGATTTGAATCACATTCAAACAACTTTTAAAATTCTAATTTGAGTCAAAATTTAATTGTGTGATTTAAAACTCTAATTAAATAATTTAATTAGAGATAAAATAGACATAATTATGAGCATTAGATCATACAAAAATTGCACAAACATTGCCCAAACAATGCGGACCATAAGAAGTGCTCAAACCATGCGCACATATGGAGTCTTCATCAAGCCGCCATCTTTATCATTGCAACCAGCAATGGATCTATCATCTCATGATCAAACCACATAATTAAATCATATAGTCAAGAATCTAAATGGCAAATATAGTGGCTCTGATACCAATTGAAGGAGCGCAAGCATGAAAAACACAAGTTTAGATCATTGAAATTCAAAATTTTTTTTCTAGGGTCACATGCATCATGCAAGATTTATTTTTATCTAATTGATTTCAATGATAAACAGCATATTAAAACTCTTTTAATATATTTTTGGATCTACATCTTCCATTTAAGATTTTAGAATTAACAGATTAATTCATTAGAACCCTAGATTAGATCAAGAACAAGTGCACTAACCTGTTTGATGCACTGCAGTGTGTTTGGCACCTTTGGGATGTGCCTAGGACACCAGGTATTGTTCCTCTAGCTTGTCCACACTAAGATCACCAATGGCAGCCCCTTGAACAGCTTCTAAAACTTTTCCAATCAATTAGAAAATCAAGTTTTGCCTTTTGAGAGATTAGAGATGTAAACAGGACACTAAAAATGATTTCTAGCATTTTTAATTCAAGAGATTGTTGGGAAATATCTTTGAATTGATGAGAGTGAAGAAGATGAAAGGGAGAGGTGCTTTGGGGAGGCACAAATGAAACAAATAGCAGCTAGGTATTTTTCTTTTCATCCTTTCCCTTATATAGCTAGGTCACCACTTAAAACCCTTGCAACATGTCACCTTCTGATTGGCTCTAGGTTTAATTGACCCAATCACATTGTGCCAAGTGTTAAACCTATATTTAATCTTGACTTTAATCTTCTTACATGATTAAAAGACATATGGCAAGCTTATGTGTAGTGCCATGCGTCACCATTTCATGGTGCCACATGTCACCCTGTGAAATGACCAAAATACCCCTGTGTCTTAATTTTGAGTTCTCAACCCAAAATAATTGTTTCTCTTCTTTTAATCAATTTATATCAAATATAAATAAATAAATTAATTAATCTCTATTAATTAATTTCTCATGAATTAAATTCATACTTGAAAACTTTAAATATAAATTTAACTTATACTATACATCCAATAACCTAGATTTGGTTTCAAGCCATGCTAGGGACTTTACAATCTAATTGCAAATCAAACATATTTAATTAGTCAATTAAACTCTTTAATTAATTAATTAAATTATATTTAATTTGGTGATTACTTGTGTAGATGTGTGACTTACTAGGCTCATTACTAATTGGCAATGAGACATGATATCAACTCTTAATATCATCAGAACTCTTTCTTACCATAAATGATTTCTCTAAATCATTTTATGCACCTCATAGTGTTAGTAGTATGGCCTAGAGCATATCATTTAGCATGTATCTTGTACATATTTTTATTAATAAACGGCATTTCCACTTTTCCGTTTACATAATATATTTATGTGTAATAGAAAAGGTCCATTGATATTTTGTTAGAAATATTATTCTTAAGTTGTTAAGAATATGAGTGACAATATTTCTAGCACAAAGTATCATAAATAGGTTCACAATCGAGGATACTTCATAATAAGGACATGACTTATCCAGAAAGATTGTATTCATGTTTGTTACTAAGTTATTTATATGAGATATATATAAGATGGAATGGTGAGTCTCATGCCATATGACAAACATGATAGGCACTTATAAATGATAAGTAGGCCGAACCAGTGACACTTATGACAAGCATATGGAGTTTACTCTTGTCAATGTTTTGTCATAAATCTTATAAGTGCATATAATCTTTAGACCTGAGATAGCACAGTTACCTTGTATATAGGTAGTTTGAGTTTGATACTGCTTTCATACTTGTAGTATGTATGGGTATATGGGCATGTGTTGGCTCCTACTAGTTATATATGGAGGTAGGTGTTGATCAAGATGGAATCTGTTCCTCCAAGTAAATAGAGATAAAATCCTATGTTCATTTAATTATTCTTGATGTTTCAAGTTCCTGGCCAGGATAGATAGATTTATTCATAAAAGAGTTTCTGATGCAAAAATCTTTTTAATCAAGAATTGGAATTAAAAGAGAACATAATATTCATAACAAATGGAGTTTGACATAAACCATGACTCCAGCTTGAGCTGGGATTTTGTAACAGAGAGATTCTAGTGCATGGTAACATATGATTATAGGTTCATTTAAAGTAAATCTTATTACTAATTGGGTGGCCATGGCATGCTATGCTAGGTGTTAACCATGGTCTATGAGGTTCATAAAATGATTTAGAGAAATCATTTATGGTAAGAAAGAGTTCTGATGATATTAAGAGTTGATATCATGTCTCATTGCCAATTAGTGATGAGCCTAGTAAGTCACACACATACACAAGTTATCACCTATTTAAATATGATTTAATTAATTAATTAAAGAGTTTAATTGATTAATTAAATAGGTTTGGTTTGCAATTAAATTGCAAAGTCCCTAGCATGACTTGAAACCAAATCTAGATTATTGGATGTATAATATAAGTTAAATTTATATTTAAAGTGTTTAAATATGAATTTAATTAATGAGAAATTAATTAATAGATATTAATTAATTAATTTATATTTGATATAAATTAATTAGAAGAAGAGAAATAATTATTTTGGGTTGAGAACTCAAAATTAAGACACAGGGGCATTTTGGTCATTTCACAGTGTGACACGTGGCACCATGAGATGGTGACACATGGGATTACACATAAGCTTGCCAAATGTTTTTTAATCATGTTAGATGATTAAAATCAAGATTAAATATAGGTTTGATACTTGGCACAATGTGATTGGGTCACTTAAACCTAGAGCTAATCAAAGGGTGACATGTGGCAAGGGTTTAATGTGTTAACCTAGCTATTTAAGTGTTGTTATGAAAAAGAAAAGTAACCAGCAGCCACTCCTCTCCTTTGTCACGCCACTTTGAGGCTTTTCATCTATTCTTCTTCATCTTTCATCAATTCAAAGAGATTAGCCATTAATCTCTTGAATTAAGAACACTAGAAATTGTTTCTAGTGTCCTGTTTACATCTCTAATCTCTTAAAAGGCAGAACTTGAATTTCTAATTAATAGAAAAAGCTTTAGAAGCTGTTCAAGGGTTGCCATAGGTGTTCTTGGTGTGGACAAGCTAGAGGGACAACATCTGGTGTCCTGAAGATGAATCGCAAAGGCATAGACACGCTGCAGTGCATCAAGAGGTTAGTGTAATCGTTCTTGATTTAATCTAGGGTTCTAAAATTAATCTGATTAATTTTAAAATCTTAAATGGCAAATACATATCCAAAAACATATTAAAAGAGTTTTAATATGTTGTTTATCAATGAAATCAAATAGATAAAAATAAATCTTGCAAGATGCATGTGACCCTAGGTGAAAATTTTTGAATTCAATGGTATAAACTTATCCTTTTCACGCTTTCGTTCCTTCACATAGACCATGGTTAACACCTAGCATAGCATGCCATGGCCAACTAATTAGTAATAAGGTTTATCTTAAATGAACCTATAATCATATGTTACCATGCACTAGAATCTCTCTGTTACAAAATCCTAACTCAAGCTGGAGTCATGGTGTCAAACCCCATTTGCTATGAATATTATGTCCTCTTTTAATTCCAGTTCTTGATTAAAAAGATTTTCTCATCAGAAACTCTTTTCTGAATAAATCTATCTGTCCTGGCCAGGAGCTTGAAATATCAAGAACAATTAAATGAATATAGGATTTTATCCCTATTGACTTAGAGGAACAGATTCCATCTTGATCAACACCTACCTCCATATATAACTATCAGGAGCCAAGACATGCCCATATAGCCATACACAGTATAAGTATGGAAGCAGTATCAAACTCAAACTACCTATATACAAGATAACTATGCTATCTCAGGTCTAAAGATTATTTATACTAATATGATTTATAACAATACATTGACAAGAGTAAACTCCATATGCTTGTCATAAATGTCACTGGTTCGACCTACTTATCATGTATAGGTGCCTATCATGTTTGTTATATGGCATGAGACTCACCATTCCATCTTATTTGCATCCCATATAAATAACTTGGGAATAAACATAATTACAATCTTTCTAGATAAGTCATGTCCTTATTGTGAAGTATCCTCAATTGTGGACCTATTTATGATACTTTGTGCTAGAAATACTGTCACTCATATTCTTAACAGCTTAAGAATAGAATTTCTAAGAAAATATCAATGGACCTTTTCTATTACACATAAATATATTATGTAAATGGAAAAGTGAAAATACTTTTTATTAATAAAAACATGTACAAGATACATACTAAATGATATGCTCTAGGGCATACTACTAACAGTCTCATGACATATAACAAACATGATAGGCACTTATGCATGATAAGTAGCCCGAACCAGTGACACTTACGACAAGCACGTGGAGTTTACTCTTGTCAATGCATTGCCATAAATCATATCAGTGCATATAATCTTTAGACCTGAGATAACACATTTATCTTGTATATAGGTAGTTTGAGTTTGATACTGCTTTCATACTTGTACTGTGTATGGGTCTATGGGCATGTGTTGGCTCCTACTAGTTATATATGGAGGTAGGTGTTGATCAAGATGGAATCTGTTACCCTAAGTAAATAGGGATAAAATCCTATGTCCATTTAATTGTTCTTGATGTTTCAAGTTCCTGGCTAGGATAGACAGATTTAATGAGAAAAGAGTTTCTGATGAGAAAATCTTTTTAAACAAGAATTAGAATTAAAAGAGAACATAATATTCATAGCAAATGACGTTTGACATAAACCATGACTCCAGCTAGAATTGGGATTTTGTAATAGAGAAATTATGGTGCATGGTAACATATGATTATAGGTTCATTTAAGGTATTCCTTATTACTAATTGGATGGCCATGACATGCTATGCTAGGTGTTAACCATGGTCTATGAGGTGCCTAAGATGATTTAGAGAAGTCATTTATGGTAAGAAAGAGTTCTTATGATATTAAGAGTTAATATCATATCTCATTGCCAATTAGTGATGAGCTTAGTGAGTCACACACATACACAAGTAATCACCACGTTAAATGTGATTTAATTGATTAATTAAATAGGTTTGGTTTGCAATAAGGTTGCAAAGTCCCTAGCATGACTTGAAACCAAATCTAGTTTATTGGATGTATAATATAAGTTCAATTTATATTTAAAATGCTTAAATATGAATTGAACTATGAGAAATTAATTAATGGAGATTAAATAATTAATTTATATTTGATATAAATTGATTAGAAGAGGAGAAATAATTATTTTGTGTTGAGAACTCAAAATTACAATACAAGTGTAATTTGGTCATTTCACAGGGTGACATATGGCACCATGAGATGGTGACACATGGCATCATGGTTTGTCATTTGTCTTCCTATCATGCAAGATGATCAAAGTCGAGATTAAGTCTAGCTTTGACACTTGGCTCAATGTGATTAGGTTAATTAAAATTAAGATTCAATCAGGTGATGACATGTGGCAAGGGTTTGAAGTGATGACCTAATTATATAATGTGATGTTATGAGAAAAAAAAAATCAACCACTCTTCTTATTTTTCTCTCAAGTGTGCCGCCACCGATAGCTCACTCTCCTCTCTTCATCTTCTCTCATCAATTCAAAGAGAATGATCCAATTTTCTTTCAATTAAAATTGCTAGAAATTGTTTCTAGTGTCCTATGTGTATCTACAACCTCTGTAAGGGCAAAAACCTAAATTACAATTGGTTGGCAAGGCTTGAGAAGCTGGTTTAGGGGCTGCCCATTGATGATCTTGGTGTGGACAAGCTAGAGGGACAACAATTGGGGTCCTAGGTGCTTCCCAAAGGTACCAATCACATCTACACTGCATCAAAATGTTAGTGCACATATTCTTGTATTAATCTAGGGTTCTAATGGATTAATTTGTTAATTCAAAAATCTAAAATGGAAAATGTAGATCCTAATACATATTAAAAGAGTTTTAATATACAATTGAACATTGAAATCAATTAGGTACATAATGGATATGGCATGAAGCATGAAACCCTAGAAGAAAATTTTGAATTCAATGTTCTAATCTAACAATTTTCATGCTTTTGCTCATCCAATTGGTATCAGAGCCACTATATTTGCTATTTAGATTGTTTAATATTTGATTTAATTGTGTGATTTGATCAAAAGTTGATTGATTCATTGCTGGTTGCATAGAAGAGTGTGGCGGTATCATGTTTGTGCTCCATGGTGCGCATGGTTTTAGCACCACAATGGTGTGCAAGGTATATGGGCTTTGAATGTGCAATTGTTGTATGATCTAAGGCCCATCCCATGACTAATTAAAATGTTTAATTAGGAGTTTTAATCATATAATTAAATTTTAATTCAAATCTGAATTTTTAAATTTGTTTTGAATAAGATTCAAATCTAAATTTTTAAATTTGTTTTGAGTAAGATTCAAATGTGAATTTTTAAATTTGGTTGAATGAGATTCAAATCTAAATTTTTAAATTTGTTTTGAATAAGATTCAAATCTGAATTTTTAAATTTGGTTGAATGAGATTCAAATCTGAATTTTTAAATTTGATTTGAATAAGATTCAAATATGAATTTTTAAATTTGGTTGAATGAGATTCAAATCTGAATTTTTTTAGTTGAATATGAGATATTCAATTTAATTTTAGTATGTATGTTTTATTTAATTGTTAAATGGTAATATGCATGATAGATGATCATGGACAATAAAAGACCAATGTGATTGGATTTATTTCTTTTATTTTTCTTTGGGTTGTAAAATAATTAATTTTATTTTGGTGGCATTGTATTATAATTGATGTAATATTTTTGGGTTGTAATTTCTTTTATTTAAGGACTTTAAAGTCTATTTTCTTGTAAATTTGCCTTGGTATGCCAAGGATTACTATGTAATTGGATTGCAAGAAGATTAAGGAGGTCAAGAGCATTGGTGGGACCAGTGGGAGGAATTCAAGATCAAGTGTTGATTATGTACTCTTTCAGCAACTCTTATAATATGAATAAATGAAATGCATCTAGGAATGCCCTGATTCAATTCTTGGTGGCTCAGAATTGAATCCCTTAGAAAGTCCATGATCATGCCATATTATTTATTTATCCATGTATGCATGAGATATATGGAAATGTATGCAAGTATATGATATATGCATGCCAAATGGATAATGTGCAAAGTGAGACCATAATAGTAATTAAGCCAACCACTAAATCTTCCAAACAAATGATCAAGTTGGAAATTGTATAATTAATGTAATTATATCATGGGCCCTCTATTGGGGCAATTGTTTTAAGAAATTTTAAATACTTGCATATGATGCAATTAATTTAAGAGATTTTCTTAAGAATAATTGTTAAGCATGAGATGTTGTAAATATGTAAATGGTTTGGTGGCCAATAATGGATGTGCCTAAGGACATTAAAATTATTTGCATGTTTACTGGCTCAATGGGATCAACTTAACTAATGCAAGATAAGTCAATAATGGATGTGCTTGAGATTTTGAGCATTAGGGGCTAAGTAAAAGATTGAACCCCACATGAGATGTGATGGGCAAGGAGTTGCTCACTTATAGTTTATTGTAATTCCAATAATGGATGTGCGTGAGGATGATTAATAAGACTATAAGAATTCAATCACCCATTAGAAATCCATCCAACTAGGATTTCCATTTCCTATTTTGGAAGTGTAGGATTCGCTAAGTTAGTGGGAGGACCAATTTGATTAAAAGACCATAATCATTTTGGTTAAATACATGATACATTTACTAATTAATCTGGTTATTTTTTGCAGTTATTCTTCTGATAATAATGAGCACACAACAACCACCATCATCCAATATTCTTGCAAGCATACTTGATCATAGTAGGTTGACAGGACCTAATCATTCAGATTGGCTAAGAAATTTGAAACTTGTCCTAAACTTAGAACGTATTGGATATGTTCCAGACTCAAAGGTTCCTAATCCCTTACCTTCAGAGGCCACTCAAGAAGAACATGAAACTTTGGACAAGTGGAAGGAGCATGATATGAGAGCCAAGTGTTACATGCTTACTCCTATGAGTAATGAGTTACAGAAGCAACATGAAAATATGCAATATGTAAGTGAGATCCTCCTTCACCTGTAAGAGTTGTATAGTGAGCACAGCAGGAATGCTAGGTATGAGATATCTAGACAGCAATTCCGTATGAGGATGTGTGAGGGACAAAATGTTAGAGATCATGTCCACAAGATGATTCAGCTGATTAAGCAGCTGGAACATCTTAACTTTCACATGGATTTCCAACTGCAGACGGATTTGATCCTTCAGTCCCTACCTGAGTCATTTGGGAATTTTGTGATAAATTTCCATATAACTAAGCAGGAATACACCTTTGCTGGTTTACTTAACATGCTGGTTATTGCCCAAAAGAATATGCTGGGCAATAAAGGAAAAAAGGTAGCTTTGATTGCATCTTCTTCTGCTGGAAAGTCTAACAAGAAGTAGGGCAATAAGAAAAAGAAACCTCAAATTCCTAGTCCTTCCAAGAAAATAGCTAAACAGAAAGGGAAGATCCAAGCTGATGGAGGCAAAAGAAAGTGTTTCCACTGCCAGAAGGATGGGCACCGAAATAGGAACTGCCCAGAGTATAGCAAGTAGTAGCAACTTGCAGTAAAGAGATATTAGACTCCGAGTTGGCAATGGCTCAACTGTTGAAGCCTTAGCCATAGGATCTAAATCTTTATACTTGTATGGACATGTTTTGTATTTAATAAGGTTTTGCATGTACCTGATACTTTTAAGAACATCATTTCTATATCTAGTTTGACTAGAGATGGTTATGAATTTCAGTTCATAAATGATGTTTGCAATATTTATTTTGGAAATAAATATGTTGGTTCGGGTTATATGCATGATGGGCTTTATTATTTAGATAATAATGTTAAATACAAATCTAATGCAAGCAATCTAAATGAATGTAATGCCATGATGAAAATCAACTCAAGTTCAAAATATATTTGGCACTTAAGATTAGGTCATATTGTAGAAGATCAAATTGCAAAGATGGAGAAAATGAAGATTTTATCCTCATTGGGTTCTGGACCTACTCCAACTTATGAATCCTGCCTTTAAGGCAAAATGACTAGATCACCCTTTATTGGACAAGGACTAAGAGCTAAAAATATTTTGGATCTAATAAATAGTGATGTATGTGGTCCATTTCAAGGAATGGCTAGAGGTGGTTTTCATTACTTTATTACCTTTATTGATGATAAATCAAGGTTTGGGTATTTGTATTTGATGAAATACAAACATGAATCCTTTGAAAAGTTCAAAGAATTTAAATATGAAGTAGAAAATCAAACAGGAAAAAGTAAAACTCTTCGATTAGATCGTGGAGGCGAATACTTAAGTACTAAATTTGATGAATACTTGAAAGAACATGGCATTATTTCCCAGCTGACTCCTCCAGGAACTCCACAGCTGAATGGTGTATCTGAAAGGAGAAATCGTACCCTATTAGATATGGTACGTAGTATGATGAGCTATACTGATATGCTAATCTTTTTTTGGGGATTTGCATTAGAATCAACTTTGCATATTCTGAATAGGATTCTATCAAAATCAGTTTCTTCCACACCTTATGAGATATGGCATGGAAGAAAAACAAGTCTTAAGCATGTTAAGATTTTGGGTTGTCCAGTTTATATCAAAAAGCTGAACGCTAATAAATTGGAAACCAGATCAGAAAAAGGTCGATTTGTTGGATATCCAAAAGAGAGTTTTGGATATTATTTTTATTTGCCTACATCACAAAAGGTTGTGGTAAGCAGAGATACCACTTTTCTTGAACAATAGTTTGTTCAAGAAGGAGGCAAAGGAAGGCAAATAGAATTAGAATTGGAGAATTCTGACCAACCAACAGATCAGATAGATATAGATCCATCTAGTCAACCTACACCTATTGATGAAACATCTACAGCTATTCCTTGTAGATCAACCAGGATATCTCACCCACCAATGAGATATGGTTTTCTTCATGAAGAAAAACAAGAGTTGTTTCCTTATGAAGAAGTAGATCATGTAGATGATCCACTTACCTATGAAGAAGCTATATCAGATATAGACTCTTCAAAATGGATTGATATTATGAAATTCGAAATTGATTCCATGTATAAGAATCAAGTTTGGGATCTTGTTGACCCACCTGCAGGCATTGTACCTATAGGGAATAAATGGGTTTTCAAGAAGAAAATTGGTTCTGATGAAAGGTAAAGACCTATAAAGCAAGGCTAGTAGCAAAAGGGTTTCGCCAAAGGCAAGGAATCGACTATGAGGGGACTTTCTTGCCTATTGCCATACTTAAATCAATTAGAATTCTATTAGCAATGGAATCGACTATGAGGGGACTTTCTTGCCTATTGCCATACTTAAATCAATTAGAATTCTATTAGCAATAGCTGCATACTATGATTATGAGTTTGGCAAATGGATGTCAAAATAGCTTTTCTCAATGGATACACTGAACAAAACATTTTCATGGAACAACCTAGGGTTTTTGAATCCCAAGATGGTTCCAAGGTATGCAAGCTAAAGTGATCCATTTATGGGTTGAAACAAGCTTCGAGGAACTGGAACATCCATTTTGATAAAGCCATTAAGTCATTTGGTTTTATAAAAAATGAGGATGAGCCATGTGTATATAAGAAGGTTGGTGATAGTGCTATCACATTCCTTGTCTTATATGTGGATGACTTTTTATTGATGGGTAATGACATAGGTATGTTGATAGCTGTAAAGGTATGGTTTTCAAATACATTCTCTATAAAAGACTTAGGGGAGGCAACCTATATTCTTGGGATTCACATTTATAGAGATAGAGCGAAAAGAATAATTGGTTTATCCCAAAGTCTATACTTGGAAAAGGTGTTAAAGAGGTTTAACATACTTAATTCCAATAGAGGATTGTTACTAGTGAGACATGGTATCCACATTTCTAAAGAGATGTCTCTAAAGACACCTGAAGAAAGAGATAAAATGGCTAGGATTCCATATGCTTCGGCTATTGGAAGTTTGATGTATGCAATGATGTGTACTAGGTCAGATATCGCACATGCTATTAGTTTGACTAGCAGGTTTCAATCCGATCTAGGTTTGGAACACTGGATAGCTGTCAAGAACATCCTTAAGTACTTGATAAGAACTAAGGATTTATTCTTGATTTATAGAGGTGGTAACTTTCAATTGGATGGTTATACTGATTCTGATTTCCAATCAGATATCGATGATAGAAAGTCTACCTCTGGGTTTGTGTTCATTTGTAATGGAGCAGCAGTCAGTTGGAAGAGTTTCAAATAGAGTACGACTGCTGATTCCACTACAGAGGCCAAGTGCATTGTTGCATTAAATGCTACAAAAGAGGTTGTTTGGATATAAGGAATCCTGGACTCACCAGAATTCCAAACACAAAGAAAGGCGCTACCACATTATCAGAGAGATAGTTGGGCAAGGCGATATAGCCATACAGAAAATAGCATCAGCTAAAAATCTAGCTGATCTATTCACTAAGCCTATGTTACAAGCTCAGCTAGACCGACGTCTTGAGAAGATGAGTCTAAGATATTGTAATGAACTGCTCTAGTGCTAGTGGGAGATTGTTAGTAGTATGCCCTAGAGCATATTATTTCGTATGTATCTTGTACATGTTTCATTAATAAAAGGCATTTTCACTTTTCCGTTTACATAACATATTTACGTGTAGTAGAAAAGGTCCATTGATTTTTTGTTAGAAATTCTATTCTTAAGTTGTTAAGAATATGAGTGATAGTATTTCTAGCACAAAGTATCATAAATTGGTTCACAATCGATGATACTTCACAATAAGGACATGACTTATCTAGAAAGATTGTAATCATGTTTGTTCCCAAGTTATTTATACGAGATGTAAATAAGATGGAAGGGTGAGTCTCATGCCATGTAACAAACATGATAGGCACTTATGCATAATAATTAGGCCGAACCAGTGACACTTATGACAAGCACGTGGAGTTTACTTTTGTCAATGCATTGTCATAAATCATATCAGTGCATATAATCTTTAGACCTGAGATAACATAGTTATCTTATATATAAGTGGTTTGAGTTTGATACTGCTTTCATACTTGTACTATGTATGGGTATATGGGCATGTATTGGCTCCTACTAGTTATATATGGAGGTAGCTGTTGATCAAGATAGAATCTGTTACCCTAAGTAAATAGGGATAAAATCCTATGTTCATTTAATTATTCTTGATGTTTCAAGCTCTTGGCCAGGACAGACATATTTAATCAGAGAAGAGTTTCTGATGAGAAAATCTTTTTAATTAAGAATTGGAATTAAAAGAGAACATAATATTCATAGCAAATGGGGTTTGACATAAACCATGACTCCAGCTCGAATTGGGATTTTGTAACTGAGAGATTCTAGTGCATGGTAACATATGATTATAGATTCATTTAAGGCATTCCTTATTACTAATTGGGTGGCCATGGCATGCTATGCTAGGTGTTAACCATGGTCTATGAGGTGCCTAAAATGATTTAGAGAAGTCATTTATGGTAAGAAAGAGTTCTGATGATATTAAGAGTTAATATCATATCTCATTGTCAATTAGTGATGAGCCTAGTAAGTCACACACATACACAAGTAATCACCAAGTTAAATGTGATTTAATTGATCAATTAAAGAGTTTAATTGATTAATTAAATAGGTTTGGTTCGCAATAAGATTGCAAAGTCCCTAGCATGGCTTAAAACCAAAACTAGGTTATTGGATGTATAGTATAAGTTAAATTTATATTTAAAGTGTCTAAATATGAATTTAATTGTGAGAAAATAATTAATGGAGATTAATTAATTAATTTATATTTGATATAAATTGATTAGAAGAGGAGAAATAATTATTTTGGGTTGAGAACTGAAAATTACAATACAAGGGTTATTTGGTCATTTAACAGGGTGACATGTGGCACCATGAGATGGTGACATGTGGATGGTTTGTCATTTGTCTTCCTATCATGCAAGACAATCAAAGTCAAGATTAAGTCTAACTTTGACACTTGGCTTAATGTGATTATGTCAATTAAAATTAAAATGCAATCAGGTGATGATATGTGGCAAGGGTTTTAAGTGATGACCTAATTATATAATGTGATGTTATGAGAAAATAAAAAAAAAATCAGCCGCTCTTCTTATTTTCTCTCAAGTGTGCTGCCACCCATAGCTCACTCTCCTCTCTTCATCTTCTCTCATCAATTCAAAGAGAATGATCCAATTTTTTTTGAATTAAAATTGCTATAAATTGTTTCTAGTGTCCTATATACATCTACAACCTCTCTAAAGGCAAAAACCTAAATTACAATTGGTTGGCAAGGCTTGAGAAGCTGGTTTAGGGGCTGCCCATTGGTGATCTTGGTGTGGGAAAAGCTAGAGGGATAACAATTGGGGTCCTAGGTGCTTCCCAAAGGTACTAATCACATCAATAGTGCATCAAAAAGTTAGTGCATATATTCTTGTATTAATCTAGGGCTCTAATGGATTAATTTGTTAATTCAAAAATCTTAAATGGCAAATTTAGATCCTAATATATATTAAAAGAGTTTTAATATGCAATTGAACATTGAAATCAATTAGATACATAATGGATATGGCATGAAGCATGAAACCCTAGAAGAAAATTTTGAATTCAATGCTCTAATCTAACAATTTTCATGCTTCCGCTCCTTCAGATAAGTGGGTAAACTAGCACTGGACACATCTGTGCCTTGGGCTGTCATACTATGGGACTCATAATTTCAACCAGGTATGCAATAGAATGGCTAAAAAGCCATGATAGCAATCCGGCATAAAGCCATATAGATCATCATGTAACAGAATGGCTAAAAGCCATAATAATAGAATGGCATGGAAGCCATGATAACAGAATGGCACAAAGCCATAAGCAGTACTGCAAATCAAAACCCTATTGGCATGCCAATCTATCCAACCCATACATAAGGTCTAGGCATACATGGGCAATTATTATTAATAAGTATTCACAATTCTCATCATTACTCTATATATATTATTCATTGTATTATTCATGCTCAAATCAGTTTCCTTTCACTCATAATGGGAATCTAAATTCCATTCACATGTCCATATAAATTATGTATTCATCAAATAATATATGTGAAATATAAATCACAATTTAAGTCATTTGGTGAATATCTCAAAAATTCCAGAATTTTGCATTTGGATTTCCTCTCATATTGAACTAAGCTACAGTGACAATTTGGTCATACATTCTGCATGAAAATTATTCCTTTATGTCTTAGCTTTTATTTCCTTTTTGAATCATTCAATTTGAAGATTTGTAGCTCAAGTTATAGTCAATTTTCTAAGTACTGGTCTAATAGCCAATACTGTTTCCAGAACCTGGCAAATTCTGGATCTCAAATTTCTCAAGCCATTTGATCAAGTTACAACCATAATTTGGCTTGGTGTTCTCCATATGAGTTGTTCCCATGTGTCTCACAGTTACGTAGGTTCAAGATTCACTAAATTTGAAGTTATGTAGAGTGAATTATTACCAATTAACTGACCTGGACTCATGAATCCTATACATTCAGGATTTCAAGTTTAGGTCAGCTTTTGGAATTAGTATTTAGGGTTCTTACACTCAAAATTTGAGTAAGGCTTCTAAACCAAAGTTGTAGCTTTATTTATTAAGTTTTTATATCAATTTGATTCACCTTAATCTAAATTTTCTAGTGGGAGTTATGGTCTGATTACTATCCGGGTGTCAAATGGCCAATTACTCCAAATGCAGGAATTCCAGGATTGGAGTTTCTAAATTGTCCTCTCAATTTCCCTAAGTTCCTTTAGGATCTGGGTTCTGGCCAAAACATCAAAGTTGTAGTTTTCGGTCTTATGAGGATTTTAGCTTTTGAATCACTACATTTGCAGTTTTTTAGCCTGAGTTATGGCATTTTTGCCACAACTAGTCAGGTATCCTAAAGTTCAGGATATCTAGGTCAGGTTTGGTCTAGGCAGGTTTGATAGACTAATTTTTCCTAGCAAAATTGGTTAAGTTTGGTTCATAACTAGGCTCTGGGTTCTTCATAAGAAATGTTCTCCTATGTTTCAAGATTTCATGGGTTCAAAAATTAGGTTAATTGGGGATTCCTAGAGTGAGTTATGCTCAAATTATTGAGCACTGTTCAAATGGTCATTCTTTCCAGGTCCAGAATGTCACATCTGGATTCGAGCCAATTTTTGTTAGTAGTATGCCCTAGAGCATATCATTTAGTATGTATCTTGTACATATTTTATTAATGAAATGTAATTTCACTTTTCCATTTACATAATGTATTTATGTGTAATAGAAAAGGTCCATTGATATTTTGTTAGAAATTCTATTCTTAAGTTGTTAAGAATGTGAGTGATAGTATTTCTAGTACAAAGTATCATAAATTGGTTCACAATCGAGAATACTTCACACAGGATATGACTTATTCAGAAAGATTGTAATCATGTTTGTTCCCAAGGTATTTATATGAGATATAAATAAAATGGAATGGTGAGTCTCATGCCATATAACAAACATGATAGGCACTTATACCTGATAAGTAGGCCGAACCAGTGACGCATATGACAAGCACATGGAGTTTACTCTTATCAATGCATTGTCATATATCATATCAGTGCATATAATCTTTAGACCTGAGATAACACAATTATCTTGTAAATAGGTGGTTTGAGTTTGATACTGCTTTCATACTTGTACTGTGTATGGGTATATGGGCATGTGTTGGCTCTTACAAGTTATATATGGAGATAGGTGTTGATCAAGATGGAATCTATTACCCTAAGTAAATAAGTATAAAATCCTATGTTCATTTAATTGTTCTTGATATTTCAAGTTCCTAGCTAGGATAGACAGATTTAGTCAGAAAAGAGTTTCTAACCAGAAAATCTAATTAATCAAGAACTGGAATTAAAAGAGAACATAATATTCATAGCAAATGGGGTTTGACATAAACCATGACTCCAGCTCGAATTGGGATTTTGTAATAGAGAGATTCTAGTGCATGGTAACATATGATTATAGGTTCATTTAAGGTATTCCTTGTTACTGATTGGGTGGCCATGGCACTCTATGCTAGGTGTCAACCAT
Organism: Hevea brasiliensis; assembly: GCF_030052815.1. NCBI lineage: Eukaryota > Viridiplantae > Streptophyta > Magnoliopsida > Malpighiales > Euphorbiaceae > Hevea > Hevea brasiliensis. The sequence continues at coordinate 88,841,028 of NC_079495.1, read as the reverse complement.
GGTCTATGAGATGCCTAAAATGATTTAGAGAAATCAATAATGGTAAGAAAGAGTTCTGATGATATTAAGAGTTAATATCATATCTCATTGCCAATTAGTGATGAGCCCAGTAAGTCACACACATACACAAGATAATCACTACGTAAAATGTGATTTAATTGATTAATTAAAGAGTTTAATTGATTAATTCAATAGGTTTGGTTTGCAATAAGATTGCAAAGTCCCTAGCATGACTTGAAACCAAATCTGGGTTATTGGATGTATAGCATAAGTTAAATTTATATTTAAAGTGTTTAAATATGAATTTAATTATGGAAAATTAATTAATAGAGATTAATTAATTAATTTATACTTGATATAAATTGATTTGAATAGGAGAAATAATGATTTTGGATTGAGAACTCAAAATTACAACATAAGGATAATTTGGTCATTTCACATGTTGACATGTGACACCATGAGATGGTGACACATGGCATCATATAAGCTTGCCATTTGTCTTCCTATCATGTAAGATGATCAAAGTCATGATTAGGTCTAGCTTTGAAACTTGGCTTAATGTGATTGAGTCAATTAAAAATAAGATGCAATGAGGTGGTCACATGTGGCATAGGGTTTAAGTGACTTAATGACCTAATTATATAAAAGGGAAAAGAAAAGATGAAACATAACACACTCTTATTTTCTCTCAAGTGTGGTGGCACACCTCTCTCCCTCTCCTCTTCTTCTTGTCTCATCAATTCAAATAGAATTGCCCAAAATCCTTTGAATTAAAATTATTGGAAATTGTTTCTAGTGTCCTACACATACATGCTACCTCTCTAAAGGCAAAAACCCAATTTATAATTGGTTGGCAAAGGCTTGAGAAACAAATTGGGGGCTGCCCATTGGTGATCTTAGTGTGGACAAGCTAGAGAGACAACACTTGGGATCCTAGGTACTTCCTAAAGGTGCCAATTACATCCATAGTGCATCAAAGAGGTTAGTGCCCTAACTCCTCTTCTAAACTAGGGTGTAAATGAATTAATTTATTAATTCACAATCTTAAATGGCAAACATAGATCCTAATACATATTAAAAATGTTTTAATATGCAATTGAGCATTGAAATTAATTAGGCGGATAAGAGATGTGGCATGATGCATGTAACCCTAGAAGAAAAATTTTGAAATTCAATGCTTTTATGAACTAATCAACATGCTTTCGCTCCTTCCATTGGTATTAGAGCCTCTATATTTGCCATTTAGATTGAATATTGAGATTTAATTGTGTGATTTTGATCAAATTATGATTGATCTAAAGTTTTTTAGATTCACCAAGAGGTGGCGGCATGGTTGTGTACCTCATGGTGAGCATGGTTGTAACGATCGGGAACCAACCACTAGAGGAATTGTCCGCTTTGGCCATAAGCCTCACGGTTTTGTCCCATAGGTGAAATGGAGAACTTTCCAGGAGGTCACCCATCCTAGGATTTCTCTCAAGTGAGCACGTTTAACCCTGGAGATCTTCCAACTCTCCAGGCCATTCCACCAAAAGGCGCTTCTAGTGATTAGTTCCCCTATTTTATATATCATTACTTTTGAACCCAAGACCAACTCCGTGCTTTGCCGATGTGGGATTTTCCTAAGGGACCTTTCTCCCCCCCTTTCGGGACTCAGCGTCCTCGCTGAGGTTTGCCCCACCATCGCCCAAGAGGACACGCGAGCCGCTCTGATACCAATTGTAACGATCGGGAACCAACCACTAGAGGAATTGTCCGCTTTGGCCATAAGCCTCACGGTTTTGTCCCATAGGTGAAATGGAGAACTTCCCAGGAGGTCACCCATTCTAGGATTTCTCTCAAGCGAGCACGTTTAACCCTGGAGTTCTTCCAACTCTCCTGGCCATTCCACCAAAAGGTGCCTCTAGTGATTAGTTCCCCTATTTTATATATCATTACTTTTGAACCCAAGACCAACTCTGTGCTTTGCCGATGTGGGATTTGCCTAAGGGACCTTTATAAATGGTATCAGTGTAGCCGAGCAAAGTGTGCTACATTCGGTGCCGGAGCACCCTATCTTATCTTATTTTATTCCTTTCATATTTTGATCTCGATATATTTTAAAATTAATTATTTTTCGACGGAGAAACCAGCGGAGTTTTCCCTATTTTATTACCAGTTGACGTATTTTACTATTTACCTGTTTGAAAATTTCAATAATATTTTACAAATAAAATCTCATCAATTATTTTCATAACCATCTCATTCATATATCTCAATTTCATATTCATTTCCATGCATTATCTATATATTTCAAATCTGTCTTCGAATCCATACAATCTCATTCATGCTCAAATCACATAAGTAAAATTTTTAAATTTCTTTAATTTACATAATTTCATAATTTACATGATATATAAATTAATTACATATGAAAAAGCTAATTTATTAAATTACATTACATTTCTATTAATTACCTGCTCATAAACTACATTATAATACAATATCTAGCATTTTATACTAAATACAAAATATGATCTATATGGGCCCTATCTACATGCATTATTGAGGAGGTGACAACCTTGAATACTTCAGGCACTTCTGCAGATCTGGACTCCAAAAATCTTAGTCAAAGTACTGCGAGGAAACAAATCCATCGCGCTAAGCATTGCTGCTTAGTGGTGCAATAATAGAACAAGAAAATAAAATATACAAATAAAGAAAAACGAAGCATAATTTGAATATTTAAGAATCAATTTAATTTAATACAATGTGTCTAATATTAATTATCTTTTGTTCTCATTTGTTTCGCTTTGGAAGCGTTTAATTCCGAAATTCACAGTAATAATGTACGATATACATAATTAATAAAAATACTCAATTTATATTCATATGGCAACAGAAGGTACATTTAAAATATTTAGTTAAGTTATACCTATTTTTGCAACTCTTTTGTCATTTTACTTAATAATTTTTATGTGGTTTGGATCATTTCATAATTGTAACTAATTCTTTTAAAGTCTTATTAACTCATTTATTTGATTTCTAATATTTTTAATTACTAATAGTCTTAATTTAGTTCAATAAATTACACTGCCCAAGTAACCTACGACAGGCTGACTAAACTGGATAGAGGGTCGTTGGCCTTTGACACCATGATTGCCTCGGGCCGTCATACCATGGGACGCAGAACGTCAACCACGTATGCAGTCAGTATGGCTAAAAAGCCATGATAACACATAATCAGGCATAAAAGCCATGAATGTTGGCATAAAGCCATGAATGCAGGCATAAAGCCATGAATACAGGCATAAAGCCTTGAATACAGGCATAAAGCCTTTCGCAGTACTGCTAAAACAATACCCTATTGGCATGCCAATCTATCCAATCTGACACACGTGTCTAGGCAATACAAGGGCACATAATATCATTAAATATTAATATATTGTGTTTTATGAATCCATTATTTCATGATAAATTTCAATTATAATTCATACATTCATTTGATCATTTATATGATCACAATTCACATCAATTATCCTTTTATACCATTGTACTCAAAATACTTCTCCTTTCTATAATAATGAGAACTAATGTCTCATTCATACATTAATATAGTTCATTTATTCATTCATTATGTTATTCATATTGATTACAATTCTAAACAATGGTTCACATGTACCATTGTATTCAAAACATTTTTCCTTTCTCATTTATACATTCAAGAATCTTCTTATGTAATTACAATTTTTATATTTCAAGTTGAGTTACTAATATTTTATTAATTCCATTTGTGATGGGCATATAAGCCCTAACTATCTATTCACATCAAGTAGGTGACTTATTTTTCATGTTTCAAGTAATCCATGAATATTTCATGGATTTCAAATTTATGGCCTTAATTTCTTTTTAACAATTTTGACTAGGATGCACAGTCCACATTTGTCATACAATTCTAAGCATTTAAGCTTAGAATTGGTTCTAGGTCTTCATCTTAATTTACTAGTTATTTTGATTACTATTCACCTTACTAGTCAACCAAAATATTGATTTTTTCATACTTAATGGATATATTAATTTTAATTACACCAAGATCCCACATTTTGAGTTTTACATTTGCTAATATTAATTGCCAATTGCAATTTAAAGTCCCCTAGATGCATTTCTAAATTTAGTTATTATACTTTGTGTCTATGTATTACTATTCACATTACTATTCACTCAAATTGTTAACTTTTTAATACATAATAAATTTATTGAACCTAAGTTCTCAAAGATACCACATTTTGCATTCAAAATTTGTTGGTATTGGTTGCCAATACCATTTCCAAGCTTAGCACTAAGAGGGCAGAAATTTCAGATTTGGTACCATAAATTTACTATTTCATTAGGAACTGTTACAGTGGGAATTTGAGGAAATGGTAAACATGAAAGTTGTTTCTTATTTTGTCTAGTTGAATTTCGTTTTTTGAATCACTCCATTTTGAGTTTTGTAGCTCCAGATATGGTCCAAAAACCACAGCTGGCCGGATTAGAGAACTGCAGAATTTACCAAATCTACAAGACTATAAGCTGGATCGCCACTTCCTTGTTGAATAGGTTCTGGTCATATTTTGGGGTAGATTTCTTCATGAAAGTTGTTTGTCTATGTATTATCTTGTTGTTGTAAAAAGTTCAGGTCAATTGACCCATTCTACAGTGAGTTATGGCCAAATGAACAGTTACTATTCATTTGGCCATAACTCAGAAGCTGATTGCAGGGTATCCGGATTGGGGCCAACTTTTGGTCCGTTTGCTTTGGTTTTTTGGGCATGGTTTCTTCAGCAAAATTGTGCCATTATAAGTCTATTTTCATGTTCAATTGGCCAAACACCAATTGAACCTACACAGCCAAAGATATGGCAGTCCAAACAGGCTGGACTCACAGCCTCCCTGTTGTTGTCACTAGGTAGCCTGCCCATTTCACTTTGCCATGCAATAGTTCACTCCTAATTATGGTCAACTTACCTCAAATGGTCACTAATTGACCATTAGAATGTTCTTTAACAATTTCATAAGCAAAGTCAAATTTTCACTCCCAAACCCTAGCTCAAATTCATGGTTTTGTACAAACTACCCTAGTTAACTAACTAAATCAATATCCTTATGTTTATATACTTTAAACATGATTTCTAGTTCACTCCAAGTCCATCAAAAACACTCAATCCTATTCCTTCCTTAGGGCAGTCGAAATTCATAGAGTACATATACATGAGTTTAGTTCATTTAATCTACCATTTCATAACAATTTCAAGTTCCTAACATGAAATAAAAGAAATACTTATATAAATAAGCACTAACCTCACTTGAGAGCTTTTCAAGAGCTCAAATTCTTCACTTTCTTTCCTTTTCTAGGCTGCCAATCACTTTCCCAAGATGAGTGGACAAGTTTTAATGAAGAGACCTAAGGGTTTTAGGGTAAGAAATCAAAGATTGGAAGGTATAAAAAAAATAAAAGCTATGGAGGAAGAGGAATGGATTTTCGGCTGGTTGAAGATGAAGAAGGTAACCAGAAATTTTTGGTCTATTTTTTACTCTTTTAAGTGTTTTAAGAATGCTTGTTAACTTGTGATTGGTTGGGAGCAAGTGAGTGACATCATGCGATGTCATTATCTTTAATTTTCTTTATTTTCTTTTCTTTTCTTTTCTACTAACTTCAAATTAATTTTTCATCAACATTAATTCATATTTTATGTCATAATAATTATTTACTCAACTGGACAAGTCAGCCAAAAATCGTCTCTGAAGGCGAAATGACCAAAATGCCCTCCGTTTGGCTTAACGGGTCAAAATTGTCTGTACCGATTGAAAAATTTTTCTAAATATTTTTTTGGTATTCTAATGCCATAGGAACCTCAATGACCCTTCTCTGGAGTCCCAAAAATTATTTTATGAATTTTTCCCCGGGTCTAGGGCTCCTCGTTGCGAGAACCGCAACTTCCCTCTAGCTACCCATCGCTTGGGCACCCGCTCGTTTAACTTGGTTGTATTTTATTTCTAAAATTTTTCCTAAATTTTTCTTATTAATATTTGTGTTAATTATGGTTCCTGACTTTAGTTTAAATATTTTTCCGGACGTTCTAGCTGTCCGATCGACACCGTCACCGAATAAGTAGAATGTACGAGTTACTAGGGAGGGTGTTACAACTCTTCCCCTATAATTTAAATTTCGTCCTCGAAATTTACTGGGTGTTTTAGGTTCTGAGATAATTCTTTTACCTTTCTATTACTCCATCTGTCTACTTCTTTTGTATATATGGTAGTATTTAGTTTTTTTTTTTTTTTGAATCTATTATTATACACTTAGGCATATCATAAAGGAAATACTTTACCTCAAATTCACATCTGGGGCTTCTTGTTCCTCTCCGACTTGGGTAACATTTGGAAGTGGTGTTACTGTTGTACTTGGCCCTTCCACGACCTCTGTCTGGGTCCGTGGTAAATTCTTCTTAGGACAATCTTTCAGACGATGGTCTATGGCCCCACATCTATAACAGGCTCCAGTCAATCTCCTACATTCACCTTTATGCCACTTGTTACAATGGCCACATTTTCTTGCTAATCCTGGCGCACTCACTACTTGTGTTTCTAGTTGATCTCTTCTGGGTATAGGCCTGGGTCTGGATCTCCTACTTTGATCAAATGTCTGACTTAATTGTTCTCTCGGCCTCTTATTACTAGACTGTCCAAATTTCCTCTTTTGCTGATCACCACTCCTCTTCTGTTCCTCTTCATGAACACAGCTAATATATTTCTTTCTGAACTCTATTAGAAAGAATTCCCAAGTTACGTCAGCTGGTGGCACTACCTTGGTTATGACATCCCACCATCGATATGCAGCTTCTTGTAACAATGAAACTGCACACTCCAAACTCTGTTCTGGTGTGCAATGGAGCTGCTGCAAGACTCTTTCAGTCCTTTCTAACCAATACTCAGCCGCTGCAGAATCGTCTTCCTTTCTACCATTGAAATCTACAGCTCCATATTTCCTAATTTTTCCTAGAGGTGATTTCCGCTGAAGCGGTAGTGGAATAACCCCAGTCATCTGTCCGAAGAATTCAGTCATCTGCTCAAATAAGGCCTGTTGGGGTTGTACAGGCACCTCTTGCACTGGTGGAGTAGGATCTCCCTGATTTCCAATATCACTCCCAGTTGGGATACGACTTACTACTTCTTCTTCTACTGCCCTCTGCGATTTTGAGTCCGTACCTTAACCTAAAATAACCAAGAAAACAGATCTGCATTAGTGTCACCTCAACTCCTATAAATGCAATGCATGTTATGCACACAATCTTATTCAATCTATCTATGCCTAGGAACGCCTAAACCGCGCTCTGATACCAATAAATGGTATCAGTGTAGCCGAGCAAAGTGTGCTACATTCGGTGCCGGAGCACCCTATCTTATCTTACTTTATTCCTTTCATATTTTGATCTCGATATATTTTAATGTTAATTATTTTTCGATGGAGAAACCAGCGAAGTTTCGCCTATTTTATTACCAGTTGACGTATTTTACTATTTACCTGTTTGAAAATTTCAATAATATTTTACAAATAAAATCTCATCAATTATTTTCATAACCATCTCATTCATATATCTCAATTTTATATTCATTTCCATGCATTATCTATATATTTCAAATCTGTCTTCGAATCCATACAATCTCATTCATGCTCAAATCACATAAGTAAAATTTTCAAATTTCTTTAATTTACATAATTTCATAATTTACATGATATATAAATTAATTACATATGAAAAAGCTAATTTATTAAATTACATTACATTTCTATTAATTACCTGCTCATAATCTACAATATAATACAATATCTAGCATTTTATACTAAATACAAAATATGATCTATATGGGCCCTATCTACATGCATTACTGAGGAGGTGACAACCTTGAATACTTCAGGCACTTCTGCAGATCTGGACTCCAAAAATCTTAGTCAAAGTACCTGCGCGAGGAAACAAATCCATCGCGCTAAGCATTGCTGCTTAGTGGTGCAATAATAGAACAAGAAAATAAAATATACAAATAAAGAAGAACGAAGCATAATTTGAATATTTAAGAATCAATTTAATTTAATACAATGTGTATAATATTAATTATCTTTTGTTCTCATTTGTTTCGCTTTGGAAGCGTTTAATTCCGAAATTCACAGTAATAATGTACGATATACAGAATTAATAAAAATACTCAATTTATATTCATATGGCAATAGAAGGTACATTTAAAATATTTAGTTAAGTTATACCTATTTTTGCAACTCTTTTGTCATTTTACTTAACAATTTTTATGTGGTTTGGATCATTTCATAATTGTAACTAATTCTTTTAAAGTTTTATTAACTCATTTATTTGATTTCTAATATTTTTAATTACTAATAGTCTTAATTTAGTTCAATAAATTACACTGCCCAGGTAACCTACGACAGGCTGACTAAACTGGATAGCGGGTCGTTGGCACTGGACACCGCGGTGCCTCGGGCCGTCATACCATGGGACGCAGAACGTCAACCACGTATGCAGTCAGTATGGCTAAAAAGCCATGATAACACATAATCAGGCATAAAAGCCATGAATGTTGGCATAAAGCCATGAATGCAGGCATAAAGCCATGAATACAGGCATAAAGCCTTGAATACAGGCATAAAGCCTTTCGCAGTACTGCTAAAACAATACCCTATTGGCATGCCAATCTATCCAATCTGACACACGTGTCTAGGCAATACAAGGGCACATAATATCATTAAATATTAATATATTGTGTTTTATGAATCCATTATTTCATGATAAATTTCAATTATAATTCATACATTCATTTGATCATTTATATGATCACAATTCACATCAATTATCCTTTTATACCATTGTACTCAAAATACTTCTCCTTTCTATAATAATGAGAACTAATGTCTCATTCATACATTAATATAGTTCATTTATTCATTCATTATGTTATTCATATTGATTACAATTCTAAACAATGGTTCACATGTACCATTGTATTCAAAACATTTTTCCTTTCTCATTTATACATTCAAGAATCTACTTATGTAATTACAATTTTTATATTTCAAGTTGAGTTACTAATATTTTATGAATTCCATTTGTGATGGGCATATAAGCCCTAACTATCTATTCACATCAATTAGGTGACTTATTTTTCATGTTTCAAGTAAGCCATGAATATTTCATGGATTTCAAATTTATAGCCTTAATTTCTTTTTAACAATTTTGACTAGGATGCATAGTCCACATTTGTCATACAATTCTAAGCATTTAAGCTTAGAATTGGTTCTAGGTCTTCATCTTAATTTACTAGTTATTTTGATTACTATTCACCTTACTAGTCAACCAAAATGTTGATTTTTTTTATACTTAATGGATATATTAATTCTAATTACACCAAGATCCCACATTTTGAGTTTTACATTTGCTAGTATTAATTGCCAATTGCAATTTAAAGTCCCCTAGATGCATTTCTAAATTTAGTTATTATACTTTGTGTCTATGTATTACTATTCACATTACTATTTACTCAAATTGTTAACTTTTTAATACATAATAAATTTATTGAACCTAAGTTCTCAAAGATACCACATTTTGCATTCAAAATTTGTTGGTATTGGTTGCCAATACCATTTCCAAGCTTAGCACTAAGAGGGCAGAAATTTCAGATTTGGTACCATAATTTTACTGTTCCATTAGGAACTGTTACAGTTGGAATTTGAGGAAATGGTAAACATTAAATTTGTTCCTTATTTTGTCTAGTTGAATTTCTTTTTTTGAATCACTCCATTTAGAGTTTTGTAGCTCCAGATATGGTCCAAAAACCACAGCTGGCCGGATTAGAGAACTACAGAATTTACCAAATCTACATTATCATGAACAGTGACTGCCACTGCCTTGTTGAATAGGTTCTGGTCATATTTTGGGGTAGGTTTCTTCATGAAAGTTGTTTGTCTATGTCTTATCTTGTTGCTGTAACAATTTCAGGTCAATTGACCCATTCTACATTGAGTTATGGCCAAATGAACAGTTACTATTCATTTAGTCATTCTGCAGAAGCTGATTGCAGGGTATCCGGATTGGGGCCAACTTTTGGTCCTCTTGCTTTGGTCTTTTGGGCATGGTTTCTTCAGAAAAATTGTGCCATTATAAGTCTAGTTTTATGTATGATTAGCCAAACACCAATTGAACCCACACAGCCAAAGATATGGGAGTCCAAATAGGCTGGACTCACAGCCTCCCTGCTGCTGTCACTAGGCAGCCTGCCCATTTCACTTTGCCATGCAATAGTTCACTCCTAATTATGGTCAACTTACCTCAAATGGTCACTAATTGACCATTAGAATGTTCTTTAACAATTTCATAAGCAAAGTCAAATTTTCACTCCCAAACCCTAGCTCAAATTCATGGTTTTGTACAAACTACCCTAGTTAACTAACTAAATCAATATCCTTATGTTTATATACTTTAAACATGATTTCTAGTTCACTCCAAGTCCATCAAAAACACTCAATCCTATTCCTTCCTTAGGGCAGCCGAAATTCATAGAGTACATATACATGAGTTTAGTTCATTTAATCTACCATTTCATAACAATTTCAAGTTCCTAACATGAAATAAAAGAAATACTTATATAAATAAGCACTAACCTCACTTGAGAGCTTTTCAAGAGCTCAAATTCTTCACTTTCTTTCCTTTTCTAGGCTGCCAATCACTTTCCCAAGATGAGTGGACAAGTTTTAATGAAGAGACCTAAGGGTTTTAGGGTAAGAAATCAAAGATTGGAAGGTATAAAAAAAATAAAAGCTATGGAGGAAGAGGAATGGATTTTCGGCTGGTTGAAGATGAAGAAGGAAACCAAAAATTTTTGGTCTATTTTTGACTCTTTTAAGTGTTTTAAGAATGCTTGTTAACTTGTGATTGGTTGGGAGTAAGTGAGTGACATCATGTGATGTCATTATCTTTAATTTTCTTATTTTCTTTTCTTTTCTTTTCTACTAACTTTTTGTCTGTACTGATTGAAAAATTTTTCTAAATATTTTCTTGGCATTCTAATGCCATAGGAACCTCAATGACCCTTCTCTGGAGTCCCAAAAATTATTTTATGAATTTTTCCCCGGGTCTAGGGCTCCTCGTTGCGAGACTCGCAACTTCCCTCTAGTTACCCATCGCTTGGGCACCCGCTCGTTTAACTTGGTTGTATTTTATTTCTACAATTTTTCCTAAATTTTTCTTATTAATATTTGAGTTAATTATGGTTCCTGACTTTAGTTTAAATATTTTTCCGGACGTTCTAGCTGTCCGGACTGACACCGGTCACCGGAACAGTAGAATGTACAGAGTTGCTACTTGGAGGGTGTTACAATGGTTGTTGGGCATCCCTCTTGGTGCGCATGGTTGTTGGCTTCAATATATAATTGTTGTATGTCTTTAGGCTCATGCTTAATTAAATTGTTTAATTGAGAATTTTGACCACACAATTAAATTTTAAAAATTGTTTTCAGTATATTAAATTTGGAAAGAGTTTCTAAATTTAATTTGTTTGAATGAGATTCAAATCTGAATTTTTAAATTTGTTTGAATGAGATTCAAATATGAATTTTTTAGTTGAATATGAGATATTCAATTTAATTTTAGTATTTATATTTTGTTTAATTGTTAAATGGTAATATGCATGATGGATGATCATGGTGAAGGAGCGAAAGCATGAAAAACTCAAGTTTATACCATTGAATTCAAAAATTTTCACCTAGGCTCACATGCATCATGCAAGATTTTTTTTTTATCTATTTGATTTCAATGATAAACAACATATTAAAACTCTTTTAATATGTTTTTGGATCTGTATTTGCCATTTAAAATTTTAAAATTAATCAGATTAATTTTAGAACCCTAGATTAAATAAAGAACAAATACACTAATCTCTTGATGCACTGCAGCATATTTGTGCCTTTGGGATGCGTCTTTAGGACACCAGAAGTTGTCCCTCTAGCTTGTCCACACCAAGATCACCTATGGCAGGCCTTGAACAACTTCTAAAGTTTCTATTAATTAGAAAATCAAGTTTTGCCTTTTAAGAGATTAAAGATGTAAACAGGACACTTTAAACAATTTCTAGTATTTTTAATTCAAGAGATTGTTTGCTAATCTCTTGGAATTGATGAGAGATAAAGAAGAAGTGAGAATGGGAACCTCAAGGGTAACGGCACAAAGGAGGCAGCAGCTGATTGTTACTTTTTCTTTTCATAACAACACTTATATAGCTAGGTCACCACTTAAAATCCTTGCCACATGTCACCTTTTGATTGGTTTTAGGTTTAATTGACCCAATCACATTGTGCCAAGTGTCAAACCTATATTTAATCTTAATTTTAATCATCTTACATGATTAAAAGACATTTGGCAAGCTTATGTGTAGTGCCACGTGTCACCCTGTGAAATGACCAAAATGCCCCTGTGTTTTAATTTTGAGTTCTCAACCCAAAATAATTATTTCTCTTCTTCTAATCAATTTATATCAAATATAAATTAATTAATTAATCTCTATTAATTAATTTCTCATTAATTAAATTTATATTTAAACACTTTAAATATAAATTTAACTTATACTATACATCCAATAACCTAGATTTGGTTTCAAGCCATGCTAGGGACTTTGCAATCTAATTGCAAACCAAACCTATTTAATTAATCAATTAAACTCTTTAATTAATTAATTAAATCATATTTAATTTAGTAATTACTTGTGTATGTGTGTGACTTACTAGGCTCATCACTAATTGGCAATGAGACATGATATCAACTCTTAATATCATCAGAACTCTTTCATACCATAAATGATTTCTCTAAATCATTTTATTAACCTCATAGACCATGGTTAACGCCTAGCATAGCATGCCATGGCTACACAATCAGTAATAAGGTTTACCTTAAATGAACCTATAATCATATGTTACCATGCACTAGAATCTCTCTGTTACAAAATCCCAATTCAAGCTGGAGTCATGGTTTATGTCAAACCCCATTTGCTATGAACATTATGTTCTCTTTTAATTCCAGTTCTTGATTAAAAAGATTTTTCTCATCAGAAACTCTTTTCTGATTAAATCTATCTGTCTTGGCTAGGAACTTGAAACATCAAGAATAATTAAATGAACATAGGATTTTATCTCTATTTACTTAGAGGAACAGATTCCATCTTGATCAACACCTACCTCCATATATAACTAGTAGGAGCCAACACATGCCCACATACCAATACATAGTACAAGTATGAAAGTAGTATCAAACTCAAACAACCTATATACAAGATAACTGTGCTATCTCAGGTCTAAAGATTATATGCACTAATATGATTTATGACAATGCATTGACAAGAGTAAACTCCATGTGCTTGTCATAAGTGTCACTAGTTCGACCTACTTATCATGTATAAGTGCCTACCATATTTGTCATATGGCATGAGACTCATCATTCCATCTTATTTATATCTCATATAAATAACTTGGGAACAAACATGAATACAATCTTTCTGGATAAGTCATGTCCTTATTATGAAGTATCCTCGATTGTGAACCTATTTATGATACTTTGTGCTAGAGATACTGTCACTCATATTCTTAACAACTTAAGAATAGAATTTCTAATAAAATATCAATGGACCTTTTCTATTACACATAAATATATTATGTAAACGGAAAAGTGGAAATGTCTTTTATTAATAAAAACATGTACAAGATACATACTAAATGATATGCTCTAGGGCATACTACTAACAATCTCCCACTAGCACTAGAGCCATTCATTACAATATTTTATACCCATCTTCTAAAGATATCGATCTAGCTGAGTTTGTGACATAGGCTTAGTGAATGAATCAGCTGGATTTTTAGCTGATGCCATTTTCTGCATGGCTACATCGCCTCGTCTAACTATTTCTCTAATAATGTGGTAGCGCCTTTCTACGTGTTTGGATTTCTGGTGAGATCTGGTTCCTTAGCCTGTATGACTGCTCCACCGTTGTCACAGTGTAGTGGAACTGCTGACTCAATGGAAGGAACTACTGCAAGTTCTGTTGCGAACTTCTTTGTCCAAATAGCTTCCTTTGCAGCATCTGATGCAGCAATATACTCGGCATCAGTTGTAACACCCCTATTTGTATAGCCTGGTATATTTCACTATTTCGGTGTTCGGTATCGGTCCGGACAATTAAAAAGATTAGAACTATGTTTAAGACACCTAGAGAAGCCTTGAATACAAATAATTAGTAATTGCCAATTAGTTAAGTATAAAAAAGAAAAACAAAACATAAAAAGTTAAACGAGCCGAGAGTCACAGCGATTGGTGACCTTCTCGGGAACGACTGCGAAGTCAATTTAAACTCAAATTTCGAACCGTAAAATGTGACGCCGCGGACCTTAGGACTATTACGAACACAGTGAAAAAGAGAAAATCACGAAAAAGAATTGTTATGTCAGTCAAATAATTAGGTCAGGGAGCCAGAAGAAATATTGAATTATTTGCAAACCGGGTTGAACCGGCGAGGGGCAATTTGGTCAATTGACCCCGAGAGCTGACTCTTGACTTGACTGTCAAATAAAATCGGAGAAAAAAAATTTTCGGAGTCGAGAATTAAATTAAAGAACTAAGAGAAAAATAAATAAAAAAGAAAATAAAAAGAAAATAAAAAAATGAAGAGAGATGACATCATGCATGACATCATGCATGATGCCATAAATATAATAATTAATATATTTATTTAATTAGATATTTTGGTCTTCCATAAGATAAAAAAAAAAAAGAGAAAAGAAAGAAAAAAAAAAGAGATTATCTTCTTCATTGCCTTCCAACTCTCTCTTTCATCTCTCCCTCACTTCATCCTCCATGAAAGCTCATCTTTGAGCTTCAAAAACAAAAAATCTCACCATAGAAAATTATTCTACCATGGTTAAAGCTTGTTTTGGCAACTAGAAGAGGTGATTGAATAATAAAGAAAGAAGAAAGGAAGAAGTTTTGAAGGGAAAAAAAAATTCTGCATAAAAGGTTAGTTGAGTTCTCTTATTTGTATCTTTACATATATACTTAGGCAACTTGATGGAGTGATGATTTGTTGAAAAATGAAACAAAATGATATGTTTAAGAACTATATGAAATTTGATCTGCTATGAGTGGTTAGGGTTTGATGTGCTTTAACCTAATTGAATATGAATTCTAAGGTTAGTGAAGTTATATGCATGTTTAAAGTATTGAAATTGCATGAATTGAAACAATTAGTCTAGTTAGGGTTTTGGCAATTAGGGTTTAGAGACAAAAATGTGAGAAATTGGTAAATGATGTCTTTGACCTAGCTTGAAGTGAGAAATGGTCATTTGTGACCAAATGAAGTGTGTTGGAAGTTTTGGAGTTGAGGTTAAATTCGAATTCAATGTGGTCATGCTGCTGGCAGCAGGACCAAGGTCCCTTTGAGGGACCAAAACTAAAATTTACAAGTCCAATTGGTATGAGACCAATTGGGAATGAAAATAGACACTAAATGACACAATTTTCATTTAGGAAGCATGCCCAAAAATTGACCAAACTCGGAAACTCTCAGTCTGCCCTGTACAAAATGACCAAATGAACAGTGTTTGTTCATTTGGCCATAACTTGAGCTAGGCAGGTCTAAATGACCTGAAATTTTACCAGTGGACAGTTGAGGTATAGAACTAAAACTTTTATGAAGAACACAAACCCAAATTATGTAATTAACCAAGTCATTTGGCCACCCAAAGTTGGTGACCTAAAACTGTCAGAACCAAAATTTGCCCAGAAATCTGGATTAGGTCCAATCTGGCAGCCATGGTTCAAATAGCTATTACTTGAGCTACAAAACTCCAATTGGAGTGATTCAAAAAGAAGAATAAACTTAAGACAATAGGAAACATTTTCTATGAACAAAGTTTTGCCAAATTCCAACAGTAAAATGACCAATAGAATAGTGCAACCTCAGACACCAAAACTAAAAATTCATAATTTCGCCTAAAAGACTTAAGTTTTGAGAAAATGACCAAAACCAACAAGTTTAGTGACCAAAATGTGGTATGTGGGTGAAGTTGGAATTCCCATACCTATTAAGCCTTAGAAAGTCAATAAATTGACTTGAATAGTATAGTGAATAGTAACCCCGGAACACAAAATTTAAAGAACATCAAGTTTAGCACATTAGAGTTAGGTAAAAGTCAATTTAAATTTATTTTTGGATTTATGCTAAGTTATGATACTGAAACACTGTGAAACCGTGTGTTTCAGTGGAAAAGAATAACGAGAAGGAACCCGAAGAATCGAGTCAAGGCCAAGAGGCGACTCGCTTAAGGTTTGTGCACAATAAACTTAAAATTCTTTGTTTCTACTTGATAATTCTTGAAATAAATGTTGTGAATAATTTTGATTGTTATGGCTTTGAAAATATTATTTGAAAAATAGTGTGTTGCCTACTTTATAAATGAAAAGTTTAGAATGAAGTATGATTTGTGAATTGTATAAAATATTTGAATAACTTGATTTAAATTGTTTTTAATTCACACTTAGCATGATAATATTAATATGTTCCTCCTCTATTTGTGGGGCGAGTTTGATATTTAATCACTTTCCTCCCTCTCTGGCTTTCCAGTCTGAGGGGCGAGTTTGGATGAGTACTCATTAGCCAGCTAGCCACCTCTCTCATTGATTTTGATTAGTGGGGTGAGTATGCCTTGTCGTGATGTACACACGACATGTTCGGAAAATTTTGTGTCATGGCCTATGTTGTGTTATTGTTTGGCAACACTATGTTTATTAAATTGTTTGATCAAGTTGTGCTATATTAAGCTTTGAAAATTATAATTTGTTATAAATGTGATTTGAAAAAAAAAATTGTGAAATGCGATTATGAGATTTTTGAATGACGATTTGTTCATAAATGTTTTATATTATGCATTTTATGCTTTATTGTGCACCACTGAGTATTTATATACTCAGCGATAGCTTTAACTTGCTGTCGCAGATAGAGAAAAGGGCATAGTAGCAGAGCGAGCTGCTACAGTTAGAGAGGGGCACAATTGAAGAATTTTTGTATGGGTATTTGTCTATACCCTGGTAGTTTAGTTTGATGTAAATATGATAGTATGCAGATGTATCTCTGTAATTTGAGTAGTTGTACAGATAAAATTGTAATAATATTATTTTTGAGATTTTGCATCTGTAAAATCAACTTATGATTGTAAATTAATGATTTAAAATGTAATGTGCATGAGTTATGAAATGTTTTGAGATATTAATTCTTGATTTGAAATTTGAATTTTGAATTGAAGTGTTGCTATTGCTGTTGATTTGAAGTTTGGTGGTTGCAAATGGAGTCGTGATTGAGAAATATATTGGGAGTTTTTCTATTTTCAAGTTTTAAAGAACTATTTTCTCAAAATACAGACAGCACTTTGCTGAAATTTTTGTAAAAATTACAGAGATTTTAAATATCTAAAAATTTGATTTATGTTTGGACTCTAAATGAAAGTTTTTAATATTTAAAAAAAAAATTACCCACCAATTCCAAAATGAACAAAAATTGTTTTAAAATCCCTTGTCGTATATTTAATGGGTTACCGGTAGGTGAAATACGATAATTCATTAGGTGTGCTATGAGAACATGTTACATCTTATGAGGAGTAGGGTGTGACATGTTTAGTGGTATCAGAGCAAAGGTTTTAAAATAAATTTTGAACTGTGAATTTGAAATATTTTGTCAGTAAATACAACTGCTCAAATGTTTGATATATATGACATATTTACATCATGAATATGCACTAACGGAGGTCAACCTCCTTGTGTTTGTTATCAGAGAGTAGAAAACTTTTGAAAAATGAAATGGAAGAGGGAGATCATTCCGTAGAGCAATCTGTCGAGGCCGAGGCTCGAGGAGAAGCCCTAGCACTCCAGAATATGAGTGGGTTAGCCACTCCAGCTCCTCCTCAAGCACCGCAGTTCCCTACTCAGTTTGCATAGCATATGGCTGTGTTCTTTCAACAAATGGCGGGAAATGTGCCACCTGAAGCATAGACACAAGCACCTGCAGCACAACCACAGCCTCCGACTTGGCAATATGAGAAATTAATGAAATTTGGGGCTACAGAATTCAAAGGAACAGTGGATCCACTAGAAGCAGAACAGTGGTTAGAGAGGATGGAACGGGTTTTCAGAAAACTACAATGTGCTGAAGAGTTGAAGTTCGAATATTCAGTATCACTTCTGCAAGGGGATGCATATGAGTGGTGGAAAACCATCCCCTACAGTCTAGTAGAGCCACCAGTCCTCACATGGGCAGACTTTTTAAGGGAATTTCGATAAAAGTGGGTCCCTGATACTTATGTAGACATAAAGCTGTAAGAGTTTTTAAGTTTGAAGCAAGGGGATAGAACTATAGCAGAGTATGAGCGAGACTTTTTAAGGCTAAGCCATTATGCTAGAAGCTTAGTCTCTAACCCCAGAGACCGGTGTAAAAGGTTTGAGGCTGGGTTGAGGCCTAGCTTGAGAATGCAAGTGGTAGGGTTTCGACACCAGAATTTTTCTGAATTTATTTCACAAGCCCTGGAACTGAAAAGGATAGAATCAGAATGGGCAGTGAAAAATAGTACACAAGAGAAAGAGAAAACTGAAAAGGTTACTGGTCAAGCTACTGAGAGTGGCTCTGCGAAAAGAAAACATTTTGGAGGATCTAGCTCGCGTAAATCGGGTAGAGGTATATCTTCTAGACAGAAATCATCCCAATCCGATAAGCAAACTCAACAGAGACGCAGAAATACGCTATCGGAGCGACTTTGTGAGACTTGTGGTAAACCACATAGTGGAGTATGTTACAGAGCTATAGGAGCATGTTTCAATTGTGGAGGGACTGGTCATTTTGCTAAGGATTGCATAAGTCCATGCCATTAAGGATCATGTACTACGACAGAAGGATTAGCCTAAGTTTCTACCCCGAAGAGTTTACCAACAGTTGGTAGAGGCAGAGGCAGAGGTAAGGGTAGTGCACCTGGAAGTCAGAGTACTGTGAATCAACCAGGATAAGGTGATGCTCCAGTGAGAGTATACACTATGTGACAGAGGGACGAGGATGAGACTTCTGGTATGGTTACTGGTATTTTCTCAATTCTTAATTGAGATATGTATATGTGTAAAACAAAAAAAAAATATCAATTTTGATATGTTAGTGACTAGTCTTTTTAAAATTAATTTTGGAAGAGTTTGTCAGTGAAAAGTATTTGCTAGCACACAAGAATTTGTAAAGTTAATTAGTAAGCCTAATTATGTAAGGAAAGAGAACCTAAAAGTAAGTTATAGTAATATAGCTACCTTAGATGTGGGTAAGGGTATTACTGCTAATAGATGTCAGTGGGTACCATAATCAAAATAAGTTCAAGATATTAGTGAATTTAAAAGAAATAAGATATAGTGAAGTTTGTTCTATTGGGATGTATCGTAATAACTATGCAATATTCTTGATGTTTGTGCTGTAAGCTGCATATTACAATACTGACTTGGAATTTATTGTGTAGAGCTACGTACTACCCGATAGTACACAAGAATAAGAATAGTTGCAAACGGCGTCTGTTTTGGTATAGTTATGTTAAGATAAAGTTTTTTTATTGGAAAGGAGTTTGAAAATCCTAACCTGGGATTTAAAACTCTAAAGTTAGAATATTGAAAGGTTATAGTTCAGTACAAAAGAAAATAATAACTACATATCAGTGCAAAATAAGCTATAGAATATCGATAGATAAAAATAAATAAAATAGTAAGAAATGAGAAAAATACTAGATGAGGAATTGCCACCAAGGCAAGCAATTTACTTAAGATGCGTAATGATATTCCGAACTATTTTATCAAGAAATAAATAAGTTAAACCAAAGCAAACAAGATAGTGCAAAATGGCACATAAGCCTTGGTCATAAATGGAGATGGTAAGATAATGGTTATGGACCTATGGCCAAGAAAGAAAAGACTACAAAAGAAAATAATTACTAAAACAACAGCAAGAAAAGACTAAAATATTCTAAACTAAACTGAAGGTTACATCAAATGATTAAGAGATTTGATAAGAAAGGAGTAAAACTAAGTTTTCACCCATAGGATCATACGAGGTCCTAGAAAGAGTGGATCCATTAGCACACAGATTTGCTTACCTCTAAAATTGAAATGAAATTGAATCTAACTTATGACAGAGGCTCATAAGAAACTTGGCACACGAGGTCAGCAATCGATGAGTAAATAGTATTGGTTAAAGTGCTAAGGAACCATCATTCAGGCCAGGAAGCTACTTAGGAGCGTGAATTGGACATGAGGAGACAACACCCACAATTGTTCAGAGACTGATACTAGGTAAAATTTCGAGGACAAAATTATTTTAAAGGGGGGGGGGGGGAGAATTGTAACACCCCTATTTGTATAGCCTGGTATATTTCACTATTCTGGTGACGGGTGTCGATCCAGACAATTAAGAGGATTAGAACTATGTTTAAGACACCTAGAGAAGCCTTAAACACAAATAATTAGTAATTGCCAATTAGTTAACTATAAATAAGAAAAACAGAACATAAGAAGTTAAACGAGCCGAGAGTCACTTCGATGGGTGACTTTCTCGAGAAGGACTGCAAAGTCGATTTAAACTCAAATTTCGAACCATAAAATGTGACGTCGCGGTCCTTAGGACTATTACGAACACAGTGGAAAAGAGAAAATCATGAAAAAGAATTGTTAAGTCAGTCAAATAATTAGGTCAGGGAGCCAGAAGAAATATTGAATTATTTGCAAACCGGGTTGAACCGGCGAGGGGCAATTTGGTCAATTGACCCCGAGAGCTGACTCCTGACCTGACTGTCAAATAAAATCGGAGAAAAGAAAATTTTGGAGTAGAGAATTAAATTAAAGAACTAATAGAAAAATAAATAAAAAAGAAGCAAAAAAAGAAAATGAAAAAGTGAAGGGAGATGACATCATGCATGATGCCATAAATATAATAATTAATATATTTAATTAATTAGATATTTTGGTATTCCATAAGATAAAAAAAAAAAAAAAAAAAAAAAGAGAAAAGAAAGAAAAAAAAAAGAGATTATCTTCTTCATTGCCGTCCAACTCTCTCTTTCATCTCTCCCTCACTTCATCCTCTATGAAAGCTCATATTTGAGCTTGAAAACCAAAAATCTCACCATAGAAAATTATTCTACCATGGTTAAAGCTTGTTTTGGCAACTAGAAGCGGTGATTGAAGAATAAAGAAAGAAGAAAGGAAGAAGTTTTGATGGAAAAAAAATTCTGCATAAAAGGTTAGTTGAGTTCTCTTTTTTGTATCTTTACATATATACTTAGGCAACTTGATGGAGTGATGATTTGTTGAAAAATGAAACAAAATGATATGTTTAAGAACTATATGAAATTTGATTAGCTATGAGTCGTTAGGGTTTGGTGTGCTTTAACCTAATTGAATATGAATTCTAAGGTTAGTGAAGTTATATGAATGTTTAAAGTATTGAAATTGCATTAATTGAAACAATTAGTGTAGTTAGGGTTTTGGCAATTAGGGTTTAGAGACAAAAATGTGAGAAATTGGTAAATGATATCTTTGACCTAGTTTGAAGTGAGAAATGGTCACTTGTGGCCAAATGAAGTGTGTTGGAAGTGTTGGAGTTGAGGTTAAATTCGGATTCAATGTCGTCATGCTGCTGGCAGCAGGACCAAGGTCTCTTTGAGGAACCAAAACTAAAAATTTGCAACTCCAATTGGTATGAGACCAATTGGGAATGAAAATAGACACTAAATGACACAATTTTCATTTAGGAAGCATGCCCAAAAAGTTACCAAAACCTAGTGAACAAATTGACCAAACTAGGAAAATCTCAGTCTGCCCTGTACAAAATGACTAAATGAATAGTGTTTGTTTATTTGGCCATAACTTCAGCTAGGCAGGTCTAAATAACCTGAAATTTTACCAGTGGACAATTGAGGTATAGAACTAAAACTTTTATGAAGAACACAAACCCAAATTATGTAATTAACCAATTCATTTGGCCACCCAAATTTGGTGACCTAAAACTGCCAGAACCAAAATTTGCCCAGAAATCTGGGTTAAGTCCAATCTGGCAGCTATGGTTCAAATGGCTATTACTTGAGCTACAAAACTCTAATTGGAGTGATTCAAAAAGGAGAATAAACTTAAGACAATAGGGAACATTTTCTATGGAGAAAGTTTTGCCAAATTCCAACAGTAAAATGACCAATGGAACAGTGCAACCTTAGACACCAAAACTGAAAATTTGCAATTTTGCCTAAAAGACTTAAGTTTTGAGAAAATGACCAAAACCAACAAGTTTAGTGACCAAAATGTGGCATGTGGGTGAAGTTGGAATTCCCATACCTATTAAGCCTTAGAAAGTCAACAAATTGACTTAAATAGTGTAGTGAATAGTAACTCCGAAACACAAAATTTAAAGAATGTCAAGTTTAGCACATTAGAGCTAGGTAAAAGTGAATTTAAATTTGTTTTTGGATTTATGCTAAGTTATGATACTGAAACAATATGAAACAATGTGTTTCAGTGGAAAAGAATACCGGGAAGGAACCCGAAGAATCGAGTCAAGGCCAAGAGGCGACTCGCTTAAGGTTTGTGCACAATAAACTTAAAATTCTTTGTTTCTACTTGACAATTGTTGAAATAAATGTTGTGAATAATTTTGATTGTTATGGCTTTGAAAATATTATTTGAAAAATAGTGTGTTGCCTACTTTATGAATGAAAAGTTTAGAATGAAGTGTGATTTATGAATTGTATAAAATATTTGAATAACTTGATTTAAATTATTTTTAATTCACACTTGGCATGACAATATTAATATGTTCCTCCTCCATTTGTGGGGTGAGTTTGATATTTGATCACTTTCCTCCCTCTCTGGCTTTTCAGTCTGAGGGGCGAGTTTGGATGAGTTCTCATTAGCTAGCTAGCCACCTCCCTCATTGATTTTGATTAGTGGGGTGAGTATGCCTTGTCGTGATATACACACGACATGATCAGAAAATTTTGTGTCATGGCCTAAGTTGTGTTATTGTTTGGCAACACTATGTTTATTAAATTGTTTGATCAAGTTGTGCTATATTAAGCATTGAAAATTATGATTTGTTATAAATGTGATTTGAGAAAAAAAATTGTGAAATGTGATTATGAGATTTTTGAATAACGATTTGTTCATAAATGTTTTATATTATGCATTTTATGCTTTATTGTGCACCACTGAGTATTTATATACTCAGCGATAGCTTTAACTTGCTGTCGCAGATAGAGAAAAGGGCATAGCAGCAGAGCGAGCTGCTACAGTTAGAGAGAGGCACAATTGAAGAATTTTTGTACGGGTATTTGTCTATACCCTGTTAGTTTAGTTTGATGTAAATATGATAGTATGCATATGTATCTCTGTAATTTGAGCAGTTGTACAGATAAAATTGTAATAATATTATTTTTGAGATTTTGCATCTGTAAATTAACTTATGATTGTAAGTTAATGATTTAAAATGTAATGTGCATGAGTTATGAAATGTTTTGAGATATTAATTCTTGATTTGAAATTAGAATTTTGAATTGAAGTGTTGCTATTGTTGTTGATTTGAAGTTTGGTGGTTGCAAATGGAGTTGTGATTAAGAAATATATTGGGAGTATTTCTATTTTCAGGTTTTGAAGAACTGTTTTCTCAAAATACAGACGGCACTCCGCCGAAATTTTTGTAAAAATTGCAGAGATTTTAAATATCCAAAAATTTGATTTATGTTTGGACTCTAAATGAAGGTTTTTAATATTTAAAAAAAAATTACCCACCAATTCCAAAATGAACGAAAATTGTTTTAAAATCCCTTGTGGTATATTTAATGGGTTACCAGTAGGTGAAGTACGGTAATTCATTAGGTGTACTACGGGAACATGTTACATCTTACGAAGAGTAGGGTGTGACATTAGTAGTGGAATGTGCAGTCGTGCTCTATTTGCAACTCTTCCAACTGACTGTACCTCCATTACAAATGAACACATACCCAGAGGTAGACTTTCTATCATCGATATCTGATTGGGAATCAAAATCAGTATAACCATCCAATTGCAAGTCTCCACCTCCATATATCAAGAATAAATTCTTAGTTCTTCTCAAGTACTTAAGGATATTCTTGATAGCTATCCAGTCTTTCAAACATGGATTGGATTGATACCTGCTAGTCAAACTAATAGCATATGCGATATCCGGCCTAGTGCACAACATTGTGTTAGTAGTATGCCCCGAGCATATCATTTAGTATGTATCTTGTACATGTTTTTATTAATAAAAGGCATTTCCACTTTTCCGTTTACATAAGATATTTATGTGTAATAGAAAAGGTCCATTGATATTTTGTTAAAAATTCTATTCTTAAGTTGTTAAGAGTATGAGTGACAGTATTTCTAGTATAAAGTATCATAAATAGGTTCACAATCGAGGATACTTCATAATAAGGACATGACTTATTCAGAAAGATTGTATTCAAGTTTGTTTCCAAGTTATTTATATGAGATATAAATAAGATGGAATGGTGAGTCTCATGCCATATGACAAACATGATAGGCACTTATAAATGATAAGTAGGCCGAACCAGTGACACTTATAACAAGCACATGGAGTTTACTCTTGTCAATGTTTTGTCATAAATCATATCAGTGCATATAAGCTTTAGACCTGAGATAGCACAGTTATCTTATATATAGGTAGTTTGAGTTTGATACTGCTTTCATACTTGTACTGTGTATGGGTATATGGGCATGTGTTGGCTCCTACTAGTTATATATGGAGATAGGTGTTGATCAAGATGTAATCTTTTCCTCTAAGTAAATAGAGATAAAATCCTATGTTCATTTAATTGTTCTTGATGTTTCAAGTTTCTGGCCAGGACAGATAGATTTAATCAGAAAAGAGTTTCTAATGAGAAAATCTTTTTAATCAAGAACTGGAATTAAAAGAGAACATAATATTCATAGCAAATGGAGTTTGACATAAACCATGACTCTAGCTTGAGTTGGGATTTTGTAACAGAGAGATTCTAGTGCATCGTAACATATGATTATAGGTTCATTTAAGGTAAACTTTATTACTAATTGGGTGGCCATGGCATGCTATGCTAGGTGTTAACCATGGCCTATGAGGTGCATAAAATGATTTAGAGAAATCATTTATGGTAAGAAAGAGTTTTGATGATAGTAAGAGTTGATATCATATCTCATTGCCAATTAGTGATGAGCCTAGTAAGTCACACACATACACAAGTTATCACCTAATTAAATATGATTTAATTAATTAATTAAAGATTTTAATTGATTAATTAAATAGATTTGGTTTGCAATTAGATTGCAAAGTCCCTAGCATGACTTGAAACCAAATCTAGATTATTGGATGTATAGTATAAGTTAAATTTATATTTAAAGTATTTAAATATGAATTTAATTAATGAGAAATTAATTAATGGAGATTAATTAATTAATTTATATTTGATATAAATTGATTAGAAGAAGAGAAATAATTATTTTGGGTTAAGAACTCAAAATTAAGATACAGGGGCATTTTGGTCATTTCACAGGGTGACATGTGACACCATGAGATGGTGACACATGGAATTACACATAAGCTTTCCAAATGTCTTTTAATCATGTAAGATGATTAAAATTAATATTAAATATAGGTTTGACACTTGGCACAATGTGATTGGGTCAATTAAACCTAGAACCAATCAAAGGGTAACATGTAGCAAGGGTTTAAGTGGTGACCTAGCTATATAAGTATTGTTATGAAAATATAAAAATACAAGCTACTGCCTCCCATTGTGTGCCACCACCCTTGAGACTCATATTCTCTCTTCCTCTTCATCTCTCATCTATTCCAAGAGATTAGTAAACAATCTCTTGAATTAAAAATACTAGAAATCGTTTCTAGTGTCCCGTTTACATCTTTAATCTCTTAAAAGGCAGAACTTGATTTTCTAAATAATATAAAAAGCTTTAGAAGCTGTTCAAGGGCTGCCATAGGTGTTCTTGGTGTGGACAAGCTAGAGGGACACCATCTGGTGTCCTGAAGATGAATCTCAAAAGCGCAAATACACTGTAGTGCATCAAGAAGTTTGTGTGTTTGTTCTTGATTTAATCTTGGGTTCTAAAATTAATATGATTAATTCTAAAATCTTAAATGGCAAATACAGATCCAAAAACATATTAAAAGAGTTTTAATATGTTGTTTATCATTGAAATCAAATAGATAAAAATAAATCTTGTATGATGCATGTGACCCAAGGTGAAAATTTTTGAATTCAATAGTATAAACTTGTGTTTTTCACGCTTCCGCTCCTTTAATTGGTATCAGAGCCACTATATTTGCCATTTAGATTGTTGATTATATGATATAATGGTGTGTTTTGATCATGATATGATTTATCCATTGCTAGTTGCAATGGATTTGTGGCGGCATGCTTGAAGAACATCATCAATGGTGCGCATGGTTTGGCTTCATGGGTGTTGCAAAGGTTTAGCTTTTTAATTTGCAATTGTTGTATGATCTAAAAGCTCATCCTATGTCTAATTAAATTATTTAATTAGAATTTTAATCACACAATTAAATTTTGATTCAAATCAGAATTTTAAAAATTGTTTGAATGTGATTCAAATCTGAATTTTAAAAGTTGTTCGAATGTGATTCAAATCTGAATTTTTAAATTTGTTAGAATCATATTTAAATATGATTTTTTAAAGTTGTTTGAATAATATTTATATCTGAATTTTTAAAAAATTGTTTGAATGTGATTCAAATTTGAATTTTTAAGGTTGTTTGAATGTGATTCAAATCTGAATTTTTAAATTTGTTTGAATGAGATTCAAATCTGAATTTTTAAATTTATTTGAATCATATTCAAATCTAGATTTTTAAGTTGAATATAAGATATTAAATTTAATTTAAGTATGTATGTTTTATTTAATTGTTAAATAGTGATATGCATGATGGATGATCATGGACTATAAAAGACCAATGTGGTTAGATTTATTTCTTTTATGTTTCTTTGGGATTGTAAATTCATTAATTTATTTTAATTTATTTTGGGCATGTATTATTAAGGTTATAATAATTTTTGGGTTGTAATTTCATTTATTTACTTCTTGTAAATTCGCCTTGGTATGCCAAGGATTACTATGTAATATTGGATTGCAAGAAGTTCAAGGAGGTCAAGAGCATTGGTGGGACCAGTGGGAGAAATTCAAGATCAAGTATTGATTATGTACTCCTTCAGCAACTCTTGTAAAATGAATGAATGAAATGCACCTAGGAATGTCCTGATTCAATTCTTGGTGGCTCATAATTGAATCCCTTAGAAAGTCCATGATCATACCATATTTACTACTTATCCATGAATGCATGAGATGTATGGGAATGCATGCAATTATATGATTTATGCATGATAAATGGATAATGTGCAAAGTGAGACCTTAATAGTAATTAGGATGACCATAAAATCTTCCAAACAAATGATTAAGTTGGAAATGCTATAATTAAAGTAATTATAACATGGGCCCTCCATTGGGACAATTATTTTAAGAAATTTTAAATAGTTGCATAAGATGCAATTAATTTAAGAGATTTTCTTAAGAATAATTGTTAAGCATGAGATGTTGTAAATATGTAAATGGTTTGGTGGCCAATATTGGATGTACCTGAGGACATTAAAATTATTTGCATAATTACTGGCTCAATGGGATCAACTTAACTAATGCAAGATAAGTCAATAATGGATGTACCTGAGATTTTGAGCATTAGGGGCTAGGTAAATGATTGAACCTCACATGAGATGTGATGGGTAAGGAGTTGCTCACTTATAGTTTATTGTAATTCCAATAACGGATGTACCTGAGGATGATCAATAGAATTATAAGAATTCAATCACCCACTAGAAATCCATCCAGCTAGGATTTCCATTTTCTACTTTGGAAGTGTAGGATTCGCTAAGTTAATGGAAGGACCAATTAGATTAAAAGACCATAATCATTTTGGTTAATTACTTGATACATTTACTAATTAATCTGGTTATTTTCTGCAGTTAATTTTCTGATAATAATGAGCACAGAACAACCACCACCATCCAATATCCTTGCAAGCATACTTGATCGCAATAGGTTGACAAGACCTAATCTCTCTGATTGGCTAAGAAATTTGAAACTTGTCCCGAACCTTGAACATATAGAATATGTTCTAGATTCAAATGTTCCTGGTCCCTTACCTCCAGAGGCCACTCAAGAGGAGCATGAAACATTGGACAAGTGGAAGAAGCATGATATTAGAGCTAAGGGTTACATGCTTGCTTCCATGAGTAATGAGTTACAGAAGTAGCATGAGAACATGCAAAGTGCGAGTGAGATCCTCCTTCACCTACAAGAGTTATATGGTGAGCACAGTAGGAATGCTAGATATGAGATATCTAGGCAGCTGTTTCGCATGAGGATGTCTGAGGGACAGAATGTTGGGGATCATGTCCACAAGATGATTTGGTTGATTGAGCAGTTGGAACATCTTGACTTCAACATGGATTTCCAACTACAGACGGTTTTTGATCCTTCAGTCCCTTTCTGAGTCTTTTGGGAATTTTGTGACAGATTTCCATATGACAAAACAGGAATGCACTTTAGCTTGTTTACTCAACATGCTGGTTATTATCCAAAAGAATATGCCGGGCAATAAAGAAAAGAGGTAGCTTTGATTGCATCTTCTTCAGCTGGAAAGTCCAACAAGAAGAAGGGCAATAAGAAAAAGAAACCTCAGATTCATGGTCCTTCCAAGAAAATAGCTAAACATAAAGGGAAGACTAAAGCTGATGGAGGCAAAGGAAAGTGTTTCCACTGCCAGATGGATGGGCACTAGAAAAGGAACTGCCTAGAGTATCTTGCTTCTCTGAAGGACAAGAAGGATAAACCTTCAGAAGGTATGTCCATATCTTATTATTTAGATTCTGATGATACTCATAGTTCATCTACAGCTTGCATTTTAGATACTGGTGCCAGTTTTCACATTTCTAATGATATGCAGAAACTAGCAAATAATAGCAGCTTGTGTTCTCAAGGTGTCAGAGTTCGGATTGGCAATGGTTCAACTGTTGAAACTTTAGCCATAGGATCTAAATCTTTTTATATGTTTGGATATGTTTTGTGTTTGGATAATATTTTATATGTACCTGATGCTTTTAAGAACATCATTTCTATATCTAGTTTGATTAGAAATGGCTATGAATTTCAATTCACAAATGATGTTTGCAATATTTATTTTAAAAATAAATATGTTGGTTCGGGTTATATGAATGAAGGTCTTTATTATTTAGATAATAATGACAAACACAAAATAAATGCAAGTGATCTGAATGAATGCAATGCCATGGTGAAAACCAACTCAAGTTCAAAACATATTTGGCACTTAAGGTTATGTCATGCTGCAGAAGATAGGATTGCAAAACTCTCTAAGCCTACTCCAACTTGTGAATCTTGCCTTCAGGGCAAAATGACTAGATCACCCTTTGTTGGACAAGGGCTAAGGGCTGAAAATATTTTGGAGCTAATACATAGTGATGTATGTGGTCCATTTAAGGAAATGGCTATAGGCGGTTTTCATTACTTTATTACCTTTACTAATGATAAATCAAGGTTTGGGTATTTATACTTGATGAAATACAAACATGAATCTTTTGAAAAGTTTAAAGAATTTAAATCTGAAGTAGAAAATCAAACAGGAAAGAGTATTAAAACTCTTCGATCAGATCGTGGAGGTGAATATTTGAGTACTGAATTTAATGAATACTTGAGAGAGCATGGCATTGTTTCCCAACTAACTCCTCCAGGAACGCCATAGCTGAATCGTGTATCTGAAAGGAGAAATCGTACCCTATTAGATATGGTATATAGTATGATGAGCTATACAGATATGCCAATCTCCTTTTGGGGATTTGCATTAGAATCAACTTTGTATATTCTGAATAGGATTCCATCAAAATTAGTTTCTTCCACACCTTATGAGATATGGCATGGAAGAAAACCAAGTCTTAAGCATGTTAAGATTTGGGGTTGTCCATCTTATATCAAAAAGCTGAACACTGATAAATTGGAAAGCAGATCAGAAAAGGGTCGATTTGTTGGATATCCAAAAGATAGTTTTGGATATTATTTTTATTTGCCTACATCACAAAAGGTTGTGGTGAGTAGAGATGCCACATTTCTTGAACAACAATTTGTTCAAGAAGGAGGCAAAGGAAGGCAAATAGAGTTAGAATTAGAGAATTCTGACCAACCAACGGATCAGATGGATATAGATCCATTTAGTCAACCTACTCCCATTGATGAAACATCTACAGCTGTTCCTCGTAGAACAACCAGGGTATCTCACCCACCTGTGAGATATGGTTTCCTTCATGAAGAAGAATAAGAGTTGTCTACTCATGAAAAAGTAGATCATGGAGATAATACACTTACCTATGAAGAAGCTATATCAGATATAGACTCTTCAAAATGGATTGATGCTATCAAATCTAAAATTGATTCCATGTATAAGAATCAAGTTTGGGATCTTGTTGACCCATCTGAAGGTATTGTACCTATAGGGAACAAATGGGTTTTCAAGAAGAAAATTGGTTCTGATGGAAAGATAGAGACCTATAAGGCAAGGATAGTAGCGAAAGGGTTTCGCCAAAGGCAAGGAATCGACTATAAGGAGACTTTCTCGCCTGTTGCCATGCTTAAATCAATTAGGATTCTATTAGCAATAGCTGTATACTATGATTATGAGATTTGGAAGATGGATGTTAAAACAGCTTTTCTCAATGGATACATTGAAGAAAACATTTTCATGGAACAACCTAGGGGTTTTGAATCCTAAGATGGTTCCAAGGTATGCAAGCTAAAGCGATCCATTTATGGGTAGAAGCAAGCTTCGAGGAGTTGGAACATCCGTTTTGATAAAGCCATTAAATCCATTAGTTTTATCAAAAATAAGGATGAGCCATGTGTATATAAGAAGGTTAGTGATAGTGCTATCACTTTCCTTGTCTTATATGTGGATGACATACTATTGATGGGTAATGACACAGGTATGTTGATAACTGTAAAGGTATGGTTGTCAAATACATTCTCCATGAAAGACTTAGGAGAGGTAACCTATATTCTTGGGATTCGCATCTATAGAGATAGAGCGAAAAGAATAATTGGTTTATCCCAAAGTCTATACTTGGAAAAGGTGTTAAAGAGGTTTAACATGCTTGATTCCAAGAGAGGATTGTTACCAGTGAGACATGGTATCCATCTATCTAAAGAGATGTCTCCAAAGACACCTGAAGAAAGAGATAAGATGGCCAGGATTCCATATGCTTCGGCTATTGGAAGTTTAATGTATGCAATGTTGTGTACTAGGCTGGATATCGCATATGCTGTTAGTTTGACTAGTAGGTATCAATCTAATCCAGGTTTGGAATACTAGATAGCTGTCAAGAATATCCTTAAGTACTTGAGAAGAAATAAGGATTTATTCTGGATATATGGAGGTGGAGACTTACAATTGGATGGTTATACTGATTTTGATTTCCAATCAGATATCGATGACAGAAAGTCTACCTCTGGATATGTGTTCATTTGTAATGGAGGTGCAGTCAGTTGGAAGAGTTCCAAACAGAGCACGACTGCAGATTCCACTCATCGAGGTGAGTATATTCTGCATCGAGATCTTTGTAAAGGAAGTTGTTTAGATAAAGAAGTTTGTGATAGAACTTACAGTAGTTCCTTCCATTGAGTCAGCAGTTCCACTACAGTGTGACAACAATGGAGCAGTCATACAAGCTTAGGAACCAAGGTCTCACCAGAAATCGAAACATAAAAAAAAGGCGCTACCACATTATCAGAGAAATAGTTGGACGAAGCGATGCAGCCATGCAACAAATAGCATCAGCTGAAAATCCAGCTGATCCATTCACTAAGCCTATGTCACAGACTCAGCTAGACCGACATCTTGAGAAGATGGGTCTAAGATATTGTAATGAATGGCTCTAGTGCTAGTGGAAGATTGTTAGTAGTATGCCCTAGAGCATATCATTTAGTATGTATCTTGTACATATTTTTATTAATAAAAAGCATTTCCACTTTTCCTTTTACATAAGATATTTATGTGTAATAGAAAAGGTCCATTGATATTTTGTTAGAAATTCTATTCTTAAGTTGTTAAGAGTATGAGTGACAGTATTTCTAGTACAAAGTATCATAAATAGGTTTACAATCGAGGATACTTCATAATAAGGACATGACTTATCCAAAAAGATTATATTCATGTTTGTTTCAAAGTTATTTATATGAGATATAAATAAGATGGAATGGTGAGTCTAATGCTATATGACAAACATAATAGGCACTTATAAATGATAAGTAGGCCGAACCAGTGACACTTATGACAAGCACATGGAGTTTACTCTTTTCAATGTTTTGTCATAAATCAAATCAGTGCATATAATCTTTAGACCTGAGATAGCACAATTATCTTGTATATAGATAGTTTGAGTTTGATACTGCTTTCATACTTGTACTGTGTATGGGTATATGGGCATGTGTTGGCTCCTACTAGTTATATGGGGAGGTAGGTGTTGATCAAGATGGAATCTTTAAATAATTAATTAAACTCTTTAATTAATTAATTAAATCATATTTAATTTGGTGATTACTTGTGTATGTGTGTGACTTACTAGGCTCATCACTAATTGGCAATGAGACATGATATCAACTCTTAATATCATCAGAACTCTTTCTTACCATAAATTATTTCTCTAAATCATTTTATGAACCTCATAGACCATGGTCAACACCTAGCATAGCATGCCATGGTCACCCAATCAGTAATAAGGTTTACCTTAAATGAACCTATAATCATATGTTACCATGCACTAGAATCTCTCTGTTACAAAATCCCAATTTAAGCTGGAGTCATAGTTTATGTCAAACCCCATTTGGTATGAATATTATGGTCTCTTTTAATTCCAGTTCTTGATTAAAAAGATTTTTCTCATCAGAAACTCTTTTCTGAATAAATCTATTTATCCTAGCCAGGAACTTGAAACTTTAAGAATAATTAAATGAACATAAGATTTTATCTCTATTTACTTAGAGGAACAGATTCCATCTTGATCAACACGTACCTCCATATATAACTAGTAGGAGCCAACACATGCCCATATACCCATACATAGTATAAGTATGAAAGGAGTATCAAACCCAAACAACTTATATACAAGATAGCTGTGCTATCTCAGGTCTAAAGATTATATGCATTGATATGATTTATGACAATACATTGACAAGAGTAAACTCCATGTGCTTGTCATAAGTGTCACTAGTTCAACCTACTTATCATGTATGAGTGCCTACCATATTTGGCCTATGGCATGAGACTCACCATTTCATCTTGTTTATATCTCATATAAATAACTTGGGAACAAACATGAATACAATCTTTCTGGATAAGTCATGTCCTTATTATGAAGTATCCTCGATTGTGAACCTATTAAGGATACTTTGTGCTAGAGATACTGTCACTCATATTCTTAACAACTTAAGAATAGAATTTCTAACAAAATATCAATGGACCTTTTCTATTACACATAAATATATTATGTAAACAGAAAAGTGGAAATGTCTTTTATTAATAAAAACATGTACAAGATACATACTAAATGATATGCTCTAGGGTATACTACTAACAATCTCCCACTAGCACTAGAGCCATTCATTACAATATCTTAGACCCATCTTCTCAAGATGTCAGACTAGCTGAGTCTGTGACATAGGCTTAGTGAATGAATCAGCTGATGCTATTTTCTGCATGGCTACATCGCCTTGCCCAACTATTTCTCTGATAAATTGTGTAGTGGAACTGCTGACTCAATGGAAGGAGCTACTGTAAATTCTGTCGCGAACTTCTTTGTCCAAATAGCTTCCTTTGCAGCATCTGATGCAGCAATATACTCATCATCGGTAGTGGAATGTGCAGTCGTGCTCTATTTGGAACTCTTCCAACTGACTGTACCTCCATTACAAATGAACACATACCCAGAGTTAGACTTTCTATCATCGATATCTGAATGGAAATCAAAATCAGTATAACCATCCAATTGCAAGTCTCCACCTCCATATATCAAGAATAAATCATTAGTTCTTCTCAAGTACTTAAGGATATTCTTGATAGCTATCCAGTCTTCCAAAACTAGATTGGATTGATACCTGCTAGTCAAACTAACAGTATATGTGATATCCGGCCTAGTACACAACATTGTGTTAGTAGTATGCCCTAGAGCATATCATTTTGTATGTATCTTGTACATGTTTTTATTAATAAAAGGCATTTTCACTTTTCCGTTTACATAAGATATTTATGTGTAATAGAAAAGGTCCATTGATATTTTGTTAGAAATTCTATTCTTAAGTTGTTAAGAGTATGAGTGACAGTATTTCTAGTACAAAGTATCATAAATAGGTTCACAATCGAGGATACTTCATAATAAAGACATGACTTATCCAGAAAGATTGTATTCATGTTTGTTTCCAAGTTATTTATATGAGATATAAATAAGATGGAATGGTGAGTCTCATGCCATATGACAAACATGATAGGTACTTATAAATGATAAGTAGGCCAAACCAGTGACACTGATGACAAGCACATGGAGTTTACTCTTGTTAATGTTTTGTCATAAATCATATTAGTGCATATAATCTTTAGACCTGAGATAGCACAATTATCTTGTACATAGGTAGTTTGAGTTTGATACTGCTTTCATACTTGTAATGTGTATGGGTATATGGGCATGTGTTGGCTCTTACTAGTTATATATGGAGATAGGTGTTGATCATGATAGAATCTTTTCCTCTAAGTAAATAGAGATAAAATCCTATGTTCATTTAATTGTTCTTGATGTTTCAAGTTCCTGGCCATGATAGATAGATTTAATCAGAAAAGAGTTTCTGATGAGAAAATCTTTTTAATCAAGAACTGGAATTAAAAGAAAACATAATATTCATAGCAAATGAAGTTTGACATAAACCATGACTCCATCTTGAGTTGGGATTTTGTAACAGAGAGATTCCACTGCATGGTAACATATGATTATAGGTTCATCTAAGGTAAACCTTATTACTAATTGGGTGGCCATGGCATGTTATGCTAGGTGTTAACCATGGTCTATGAGGTGCATAAAATGATTTAGAGAAATCATTTATGGTAAGAAAGAGTTTTGATGATATTAAGAGTTGATATCATATCTCATTGCCAATTAGTGATGAGCCTAGTAAGTCACACACATACACAAGTTATCACCTAATTAAATATGATTTAATTAATTAATTAAAGAGTTTAATAGATTAATTAAATAGATTTGGTTTGCAATTAGATTGCAAAGTCCCTAGCATGACATGAAACCAAATCTAGATTATTGGATGTATAGTATAAGTTAAATTTATATTTAAAGTATTTAAATATGAATTTAATTAATGAGAAATTAATTAATAGAGATTAATTAATTAATTTATATTTGATATAAATTGATTAGAAGAAGATAAATAATTATTTTGGATTAAGAACTCAAAATTAAGACACAAGGGCATTTTGGTCATTTCACAGGGTGACATGTGGCACCATGAGATGGTGACACATAGAATTACACATAAGCATGACAAATGTCTTTTAATCATGTAAGATGATTAAAATTAAGATTAAATATAAGTTTGACACTTGGCACAATGTGATTGGGTCAATTAAACCTAGAACCAATTAAAGGGTGACATTTGACAAGGGTTTAAGTGGTGACCTAGCTATATAAGTGTTGTTATGAAAAAATAAAAATACAAGCTGCTGCCTCCCATTGTGTGCCGCCACCCTTGAGACTCATATTCTCTCTTCCTCTTCATCTCTCATCTATTCCAAGAGATTAGCAAACAATCTCTTGAATTAAAAATACTAGAAATCATTTCTAGTGTCCTGTTTACATCTTTAATCTCTTAAAAGGCAGAACTTGATTTTCTAAATAATAGAAAAAGCTTTAAAAGCTGTTCAAGGGCTGCCATAGGTGTTCTTGGTGTGGACAAGCTAGAGGGACAACATCTGGTGTCCTGAAGACGAATCTCAAAGGCGCAAATACACTGCAGTGCATTAAGAGGTTAGTGTGTTTGTTCTGGATTTAATCTAGGGTTCTAAAATTAATCTGATTAATTCTAAAATCTTAAATGGCAAATACAGATCCAGAAACATATTAAAAGAGTTTTAATGTGTTGTTTATCATTGAAATCAAATAGATAAAAATAAATCTTGCATGATGCATGTGACCCTAGGTGAAAATTTTTGAATTCAATGGTACAAACTTGTGTTTTTCACCCTTCCGCTCCTTCACATTGCATACATTAAACTTCCAATAGCCGAAGCATATGGAATCTTGGCCATTTTATCTCTTTCTTCAGGTATCTTTGGAGACATTTCTTTAGAAAGGTGGATACCATGTCTCACTGGCAACAATCCTCTCTTAGAATCAAGCATGTTAAACCTTTTTAACACCTTTTCCAAGTATAAACTTTGGGATAAACCAATTATTCTTTTCGCTCTATCTCTATAGATACGAATCCCAAGAATATAGGTTGCCTCCCCTAAGTCTTTCATGGAGAATGTATTTGACAACCATACCTTTACAGTTGTCAACATACTTGTGTCATTACCCATTAACAGAATATCATCCACATATAAGACAAGCAAAGTGATAGCACTGTCACCACTAACCTTCTTATATACACATGGCACATCCTCATTTTTGATAAAACCAATTGACTTAATGGCCTCATCAAAATGGATGTTCAAACTTCTCGAAGATTGTTTTAACCCATAAATAGATCACTTTAGCTTGCACACTTTGGAACCATATTGGGGTTCATAGTATGAAGCTATTGCTAATAGAATCATAATAGATTTAAGCATGGCAACAGGCAAGAAAGTCTCCTAATAGTCAATTCCTTGCCTTTGGCGAAACCCTTTCGCTACTAGCCATGCCTTATAGGTCTCTACCTTTCCATCAGAACTAATTTTCTTCTTGAAAACCCATTTGTTCCCTATAGGTACAATACCTTCAGGTGGGTCAACAAGATCCCAAACTTGATTCTTATACATGGAATCAATCTCGGATTTCATAGCATCAATTCATTTTGAAGAGTCTATATTTGATATAGCTTCTTCATAGGTAAGTGGATCATCTCCATGATCTACTTCTTCATGAGTAGACAACTCTTGTTATTCTTCATGAATGAAACCATATCTCACTAGTGGGTGAGATACCCTGGTTGTTCTATGAGAAATAGCTGTAGATGTTTAATCAATGGGTGTAAGTTGACTAGATGGATCTATATCCATCTGATATGTTGGTTGGTCAGAATTCTCCAATTCTAACTCTATTTGCCTTCCTTTGCCTCCTTCTTGAACAAACTGTTGTTAAAGAAGTATGGCATCTCTACTTACCACAACCTTTTGTGCAGTAAAAGAATAATATCCAAAACTATCTTTTGGATATCCAACAAATCGACCCTTTTCTGATCTGGTTTTCAATTTATCAGTGTTCAGCTTTTTGATATAAGCTGGACAATCCCAAATCTTAACATGCTTAAGACTTGGTTTTCTTCCATGCCATATCTCATAAGGTGTGGAAGAAACTGATTTTGATGGAATCCTATTCAGAATATACAAAGTTGATTCTAATGCAAATCCCCAAAAGGAGATTGGCATATCAATATAGCTCATCATACTACGTGCCATATCTAATAGGGTACGATTTCTCCTTTCAGATACACCATTCTGCTGTGGTATTCCTGGAGGAGTCAGCTGGGAAACAATGTCATGTTCTCTCAAGTATTCATCAAATTCAGTACTCAAATATTCACCTCCACGATCTGATCAAAGAGCTTTAATACTCTTTCCTGTTTGATTTTCTACTTTAGATTTAAATTATTTGAACTTTTCAAAGGATTCATGTTTGTATTTCATCAAATATAAATATCTAAATCTTGATTTATCATCAGTAAAGGTAATAAAGTAATGAAAACCACCTCTAGCCATTTCCTTAAATAGACCACATACATCACTATGTATTAGCTCTGAAATATTTTCAGCCTTTAGCCCTTCTCCAATAAAGGGTGATCTAGTCATTTTCCCCTGTAGGTAGGATTCACAAGTTGGAGTAGGTCCAAAACCCAATGAGGATAAAATCCTCATTTTCCCAGCTTTGCAATCCTATCTTCTACAACATGACATAACCTTAAGTGCCAAATATATTTTGAACTTGAGTTGGTTTTCACCATGGCATTGCATTCCTTTTGTGTTTGTCATTATTATCGAAATAATAAAGACCATCATTCATATAACCCGAACCAATATATTTATTTCCAAAATAAATATTGCAAACATCATTTATGAACTGAAGTTCATAACCATCTCTAGTCAAACTATATATAGAAATGATGTTCTTAAAAGGCATTAGGTACATGCATAACCTTATTTAAATACAAAACATGTCCACACATGTATAAAGATTTAGATCCTATGGCTAAGGCTTCAACAGTTGAGCCATTGTCAATCTGGAATCTAACATCTGGTTACTGCAAGCTTCTATTATTGGATATACTCTGGGCAGTTCCTATTCCTGTGCCCATCATTATGGCAGTGAAAACACTTTCCTTTTGCCTTTGTCAGCTTTGGTCTTCCTTATCTGTTTAGCTATCTACTTGGAAGGACTAGGAATTTGAGGTTTCTTTTTCTTATTGCCCTTCTTCTTGTTAGACTTTCCAGCAAAAAAAGATGCAATCAAAGCTACCTCTTTTCCTTTATTGCCCGGCATATTCTTTTGGGCAATAACTAGCATGTTGAGTAAACCAGCCAAGATGCATTCTTATTTAGTCATATGGAAATTTGTCATAAAATTCCCAAAAGACTCAGAAAGGGACAGAAGGATCAAAATCGTCTGCAGTTGGAAATCCATGTTAAAGTCAAGATGTTCCAGCTGCTCAATTAGTCGAATCATCTTGTGGACATGATCTCCAACATTCTATCCCTCAGACATCCTCATGCGGAATTGGATTTATTTCTTTTATTTTTTTTTTGGGTTGTAAAATAATTAATTTTATTTTGGTGGCATGTATTATAAGTGTTGTAATAATTTGGGTTGTAATTTCATTTATTTGAGGACTTTAAAGTCCATATTCTTGTAAATTTGCCTTGGTATGTCAAGGATTACAATGTAATTGGATTGCAAGAAGATCAAAGAGGTCAATAGCATTGGTGGGACCAGAGGGAGGAATTCAAGATCAAGTGTTAATTATATACTCCTTCAGCAACTCTTATAAAATTAATGAATGAACTGCACCTAGAAATGCCCTGATTCAAGTCTTGGTGGCTCAGAATTGAATCCCTTAAAAAGTCCATGATCATACCATATTTATTGTTTATCCATGTATGCATGAGATGTATGGGAATGTATGTAAGTATTGAAGGAGCGGAAGCATGAAAAACACAAGTTTATATCATTGAATTCAAAAATTTTTCACCTGGGGTCACATGCATCATCCAAGATTCATTTTTGTCTACTTGATTTCAATGATAAACATCATATTAAAACTCTTTTAATATGTTTTTTGATCTACATTTGCCATTTAAGATTTTAGAATTAATTAGATTAATTATTAGAACCCTAGATTAGATCAAGAATAAGTGCACTAACCTCTTGATGCACTGTAGTGTATTTGACACCTTCGGGATGAGTCTAGGACACCAAATGTTATCCCTCTAGCTTGTCCACACCAAGATCACCTATGGCAGCCCTTAAACAGCTTCTAAAGCTTTTTCCTATGAATTAGAAAATCAAGTTTTGCCTTTTGAGAGATTACAGATGTAAATAGGACACTAGAAATAATTTCTAGTATTTTTAATTCAAGAGATTATTCGCTAATCTCTTTGAAATGATGAGAGATGAAGAAGAAAAGAAGGGGAAGGCTTATTGGGTGGCATCACCAAAGAGAGTAGCAACCTTATTGTTATTTTCTTTCATAACAACACATTATATAGCTAGGTCAACACTTAAAACCCTTGCCACATGTTACCCTCTGATTGGTTCTATTATAATTAACCCAATCACATTGTGCCAAGTGTCAAACCTATATTTAATCTTGACTTTAATCATCTTACATAATTAAAAGACATTTGGCAAACTTATGCATGGTGCCATGTGTCACCATCTCATGGTGCTATATGTCACCCTGTGAAATGACCAAAATACCCCCTGTGTCTTAATTTTGAGTTATCAACCCAAAATAATTATTTCTCTTCTTCTAATCAATTTATATCAAATATAAATTAATTAATTAATCTTTATTAATTAATTCCTCATGAATTAAATTTATATTTAAATACTTTAAATATAAATTTAACTTATACTATATATCTAATAACCTAGATTTTATTTCAAGCCATGCTAGGGACTTTGTAATCTAATTGCAAACCAAACTTATTTAATTAATCAATTAAATTCTTTAATTAATTAATTAAATCATATTTAGTTTGGTGATTACTTGTGTATATGTGTGACTTACTAGACTCATCACTAATTAGCAATGAGACATGATATCAACTCTTAATATCATCAGAACTCTTTCACACCATAAATGATTTCTCTAAATCATTTTATGCACCTCATAGACCATGGTTAACACCTAGCATAGCATGCCATGGCCACTCAATTAGTAATAAGATTTACCTTAAATGAACCTATAATCATATGTTACTATGCACTAGAATCTCTTTGTTACAAAATCCTAATTCGAGCTAGAGTCATGGTTTATGTCAAACCCCATTTGCTATGAATATTATGTTTTCTTTTAATTCCAATTCTTGATTAAAAAGATTTTTCTCATTAGAAACCCTTTTCTGATTAAATCTATCTGTTTTAGCCAGGAACTTGAAACATTAAGAACAATTAAATGAACATAGGATTTTATCCCTATTTACTTAGAGGAACATATTCCATCTTGATCAACACCTACCTCCATATATAACTAGTAGGAGCCAACACATGCCCATATACCCATACACAGTACAAGTATGAAAGCAGCATCAAACTCAAACCACCTATATACAAGATAACTGTGCTATCTCAGGACTAAAGATTATATGCACTGATATGATTTATGACAATATATTGACAAGAGTAAACTCCATGTGCTTGTCATAAATGTCCCTGGTTTGACCTACTTATCAGGTATAAGTGCCTATCATGTTTGTTATATGGCATGAGACTCACCATTCCATCTTATTTATATCTCATATAAATAACTTGGGAACAAACATGATTACAATTTTTCTTGATAAGTCATGTCCTTATTGTGAAGTATCCTCGATTGTGAACCTATTTATGATACTTTGTGCTAGAAATACTGTCACTCATATTTTTAACAACTTAAGAATAAAATTTCTAATAAAATATCAATGGACCTTTTCTATTATACATAAATATATTATGTAAACGGAAAAGTGAAAATGCCTTTTTATTAATAAAACATGTACAAGATACATGCTAAATGATATGCTCTAGGGCATACTACTAATAATCTCCCACTAGCACTAGAGCCATTCATTACAATACCTTAGACCCATCTTCTCAAGATGTCGATCTAACTGTGCTTGTGATAAAGGCTTAGTGAATGGATCAGCTGGATTTTCAGCTGATGCTATTTTCTACATGGCTATATTGCCCTGCCCAACTATTTCTCTGATAATGTGGTAGCGCCTTCCTATATGTTTGGATTTCTGGTGAGACCGGGGTTCCTTATATCCAAACATATTCTTTTGCAGCATCTGATGTAGCAATATACTCAGCCTCGGTAGTGGAATCTGCAGTCGTACTCTGTTTGGAGCTCCTACAACTGATTGCACCTCCATTACTAATGAACACATATCCCGAGGTAGACATTCTATCACTGATATCTGATTGGAAATCAAAATCAGTATAACCATCCAATTGCAAGTCACCACCTCTATATATCAAGAATATATCCTTAGTTCTTCTCAAATACTTAAGGATATTCTTTACAGCTATCCAGTGTTCCAAACCTGGATTGGATTGATACCTGCTAGTCAAACTAACAACATATGCGATATCTGGTCTAGTACACAACATTGCATACATCAAACTTCCGATAGTCAAAGCATATGGAATCCTGGCCATTTTATCTCTTTCTTCAGGTTTTTTTGGTGACATCTCTTTAGAAAGTTGGATACCATGTCTCACTGGTAACAATCTTCTCTTGGA
This sequence comes from Hevea brasiliensis, assembly GCF_030052815.1. NCBI lineage: Eukaryota > Viridiplantae > Streptophyta > Magnoliopsida > Malpighiales > Euphorbiaceae > Hevea > Hevea brasiliensis. Next base: position 88,798,547 of record NC_079495.1, on the reverse strand, counting down.
ATCAAGCATGTTAAACCTTTTTAACACCTTTTCCAAGTATAGACTTTGGGATAAACCAATTATTCATTTTACTCTATCTCTATAGATGCGAATCCCAAGAATATAGGTTGCCTCCCCTAAGTCTTTCATGGAGAATGTATTTGACAACCATACCTTTACAGTTGTCAACATATGTAACACCCCTAAGTTCGGTAGTGCGTTCTGCTGTTCCGGTGACCAGTGTTGTCCGGATAGCTAGGATGCCTAGTAGCTTCAATATGAGTGAGGAGACATAAAATAATGAAATACAAGAAAAGAAAATACAAGAAAAACAAAGGAAAAATCATAGCAAAGAAATGTAACCAAGTTAAGCGAGCCGAGAACCCTAGCGATGGGTGACCACACCGGGAAGTCACGGCCTGGACCGTTGACTAATACCTGGATCATGGGAACCCTGGAAAATATTTTTTGGACTTAAAGAGACATCAATTGAAGTATAAATATCATTAGAAATATGAAAGAAAAATTAAATAATTAGTACAAAGAAAAGTGAGAAATCGAAAAACAGACAAAACCCGATATTACCGAAAAATCGGGAATGTAACCCGAACAGGGGCATTATGGTCATTTGACATCCCGAATTGTCTTTTCACCTAAATGTCCATTAAAAATAAATAGTATTACACTTAGAAAATAAAATGAAAAATTAATTTGGTGGTACCTAAAGTAAATAGCTAAAATCATGGGTTAATGTGGAATAAATGAACAATTAGCTTATTATATGATTATTTGGAGTTAGTGGACCATTAATGGATTAATATATACTAAGTGGGGCAGGTGTAAATCCATTATCCAAGGCAGAAACTTCATCTTCTTCATTGTACCAAAGTTGCCGAATTGAAGGATGAGAGAAACCTCCATGGGCGTTTTGCATGAGCTCACTTAACCTCTCCCATTTCAACTCCAATCACTTTGATAGCTTCATAAAAAATTGTCCCCACAGCACAAGGAAGAGTTTGATACCAATTTTAAGAAGTTTAATCAAGGTTTGGCAAGTTCCAACCATAAGGTAAGTTAGCATTTTTGAAGAATTCTTTGTTAAACTTTGTGTACATGTTATGGGTGTTGGTTTTGTGAAGGAAATTTTTAAGTTTGAAGAGTTATTGAGATATCCATTTTTGGGCAGCCATGTAGTCATGTATTTGATGAAATAATTATGCATATATTTGATGAGAAATGATGTTGATCATGGTGATTTAATATTCTAGTAAAATATTTCATATGTATAAGGTGATTTTTGCACTTGGATGAAAATTGATGATTATAGGACACTTGGGTATTGAGGAAGATTTTCGGCAGCTTGGGGATTCTTGAATAAATGTGTGTGTTCATGAAGGTGTTGGCAGAATATTGACATGGAAGTTTGATGGATATGTATATAGATTGATTGTGTAAAGTATATGCAAAAATTTGTAATGGTTAGGTGTGTATGTGATTGTATTTAGACTTTGTAAATGTGAGTTTTAATTGATGTATTGAGGATAATTGCAATCTGCCCAAAGTGACATTTAAGTGAAGGGGAATATGGCTTTGGTAATGGACCAAAACAGATATGGTAAAGGGAAGTGGACATGTAGTAATGTAAGTGTGTAATTGATGTGTGTTAAGCAAGGTAACTAAGGGCAGTGTACATTTTAGCCAATAAGTTTAAATGTGTAACCTCAATTGGTATGAGACCAATTGGAGGTGAAACTAGGCACAAAATGTGCCAACTTTCATTGAGAAAACATACCAAAATTCTGCTTGCAAGGTGACCTAAGAAAATGACCAATTCGGATTAGGTGCAATTAGGACCTGAAAAATGACCAATTGGGCAGCAGTGAGTGTTTAGGCCATAACTCACTCAAAACAGGTCCAATTGACCTGAAATTTTAACCATGAATAGTTAAGACCCATACCTACAAGTCTTATGAAGACACCAAAGCCCATAAATGACCATAAGCAAGTCAAACAGCTTGCACAAGTTCGGGTCCAAAAACTGGCCGAACCAGAGTTGACCAAATTGACCTAAAATTGACCTAATTTGATACCATTGGACCAGCAATAGTATAATGACCATAACTTGGTCTACATAACTCGGAATGACCTGAAATTTTGCACCGCAGTCCATAAGACATAGATCTACAAGTTTGTAGTTTTGACCGAAACCCGAAAACCGAGGGAACTAGGCCGTCCGGCTAGGTCAAACTAGTATCCCGGAATCCAGCAAGTTGCAATAAAATGCACTAAACAAGGAAATGAGTTTGGCAAAACGTACCAACCCTAAAAGACTATCGAATGTGACATATTAATGACACTAAAACCTAATTTACCTAAAACGCATTGAGGGTCGGTATATTAGGTGATTAAGCAAATAAAGGTATTCAGTGAATAATAGCTTTCAGTGAATTAATTACCAAACATTATCGATAGAGACAATATAATTTAGTACTGAAACACTTCAAATTGTGTTTCTCAGTTACTAAAGACTCAGGGAAAGGGAAGGAAACACTGAGTCTAGACCAGGGAGACAGTCATCAGAGGTTTGTGCACAACAACTATTTCTTTTGAATTTTTTCAATTGAAATAAATATTGACTATTTGTACATTATTGTTTTAAATTGTGGAAATGTGTTTGAATGGATACTTATTGCTTGAAAAGCATGGTAAATGGTTTGAAACTGTGAAAAATTTGATTTAGTGTGATTTATGGAAATTAAAGTTAATTATGAATTGTGTTGCCATTTTGTGAATGAAATTATAACTTTGGAAATTTATTGGATTCTCACGAATCATTTGAAAAAAATGTTTGGAATTGATTTTATGTTCACACTTAGCATGACAGTATCATATCATTCCTTCTCCATTTATGGGGTTGTGATCGTTTATTTTCCTTCTCCATTTATGGAGTCGTGATCGTTTATTTTTCCCTCTCTGGTTTACCAGTTGAGGTGATCGGATGAGTACTCATTATATAGCTAGCTCCCTTCCTCATTGATTTCGATTAGTGGGGTTGTGATTGCTTTGTCGTGGTGTACAACGCGGCATTGATCGGAAATTGTGTCATGACTTAAGTTGTGAATGAATTGGCAACACTGTATTCTTAAATTATTTGACTAAATTGTGTTATTATGCGATTTGATAATTTGTGAAATGGAGTTTAAATTCTTATTGACATTCACTGTCTTTTGAATTTAACTATGTTTCGATTACTGAGATTTAATGTGATATTGTGTTAAATTCTTTATGACATTTATTGTCTTGAATTTAATTATGGTATTACGTATCCATCATTTATTTGAATTATGAATTGTGATTTAAATTTGTAATTGGTTAATGTTGTGCACCACTGAGACATTGTCTCAGCGATAGCTTTTTATTGCTGTCGCAGGTAGACAGACAGACAGGGCAGCAAACTAGGCTGCTAGTACCTCCAGCGAGAGATTTTTGGGTATAGTGAGTATACCACATTTTGCATTTTGTACTATAATGTATGACACTGTATGTACATTTTGTTTTTGGTTTTGAGCAGTTGTAAATTCAAATTGTACCTTGAAGTTGTAAAATAATTATGAGTTGTTTTGGCTTGTAAAAGTTGTATTATATTTCCTTATCGACTTTGAAAAATTTCTATGGATTTGAATTGAGAAAAATGTTGTGTTGAGAAGTATGTTGGAGTTGAGATTTGGAAATATATTGAAGTGTGCTTTTACGAGTTTTACAAGAAGAACTGTTTTGTCCGAAATACAGATGGCACTCTGCCAAAATTTTTACAGAAATTCCAAATAAATCAAATGAGTTAGTTGTTTCACTTCAGTTCACCAAAGTCTTTAACACCTGTAAATAGTGCTCACCACTATAAAAGAAGTAAGAAAAGTTTTTAAAATCCCTTGTAGTGTATTTAATGGGTTATCAGTAGACGGAGTTGGTAATTCATTAAGTATACTACGGGATCATGGCATGCCTTACAGAGGGCTAGGGTGTGACAACATAACTGTGTCATTACCCATCAACGGAATATCACCCACATATAAGACAAGGAAAGTGATAGCACTGTCACTAACCTTCTTATATACACATGGCTCATCCTCATTTTTGATAAAACCAAATGACTTAATGGCTTCATTAAAACGGATGTTCCAACTGCTCGAAGATTGTTTCAACCCATAAATGGATCGCTTTAGCTTGCATACCTTGGAACCATCTTGGGATTCAAAACCCCTAGGTTATTCCATGAAAATGTTTTCTTCAACGTATCCATTGAGAAAAGCCATTTTGACATCCACCTACCAAATCTCATAATCATAGTATGCAGCTATTGCTAATAGAATCCTAATTGATATAAGCATGGCAATAGGCGAGAAAGTATCCTCATAGTCGATTCCTTGCCTTTGGCGAAACCCTTTCGCTACTAGCCTTGCCTTATTGGTCTCTACCTCTCTATCAGAACCAATTTTATTCTTGAAAATCCATTTTTTCCCTATAGGTATAATACCTTCAGGTGGGTCAACAAGATCCCAAACTTGATTCTTATACATGGAATCAATTTTGGATTTCATAGCATCAATCCATTTTGAAGAGTCTATATCTGATATAGCTTCTTCATAGGTAAGTGGATCATCTCCATGATCTACTTCTTCATGAGTAGACAACTCTTGTTCTTCTTTATGAAGGAAACCATATCTCACTAGTGGGTGAGATACCCTGGTTGTTCTACGAGAAATAGTTGTAGATGTTATATTAATAGGTGAAGGTTGACTAGATGGATCTATATCCATCTGATCTATTAGTTGGTTAGAATTCTCCAATTCTAACTCTATTTGCCTTCCTTTGCCTCCTTCTTGAACAAACTGTTATTCAAGAAATGTAGCATCTCTACTTACCACAACCTTTTGTGAAGTCAAAAAATAATATCCAAAACTATCTTTTGGATATCCAACAAATCGACCCTTTTCTGATCTGGTTTTCAATTTATCAGTGTTCAGCTTTTTAATATAAGCTGGACAACCCCAAATCTTAACATGCTTAAGACTTGGTTTTCTTCCATGCCATATCTCATAAGGTGTGGAAGAAACTGATTTTGATGGAATCCTATTCAAAATATGTAAAGCCCCAAAAAGAGATTGGCATATCAGTATAGCTCATCATACTACGTACCATATCCGATAGGGTACGATTTCTCCTTTCAGATACACCATTCAGCTGTGGTGTTCCTAGAGGAGTCAGCTGGGAATCAATGTCATGCTCTCTCAAGTATTCATCAAATTCAGTACTCAAATATTCACCTCCATGATCTGATCGAAGAGCTTTAATACTCTTTCCTATTTGATTTTCTACTTCAGATTTAAATTCTTTGAACTTTTCAAAGGACTCATGTTTGTATTTCATCAAATACAAATACCCAAATCTTGATTTATCATCAGTAAAGGTAATAAAGTAATGAAAACCACCTCTAGCTATTTCCTTAAATGGACCACATACATCACTATGTTTGAGCTCCAAAATATTTTCAGCTCTTTGCCCTTGTCCAACAAAGGGTGATTTAGTCATTTTACCCTGAAGGCAAGATTCACATGTTGGAGTAGGCTCAGAGCCCAATTAGGATAGAATTCCCATTTTCTCCAGTTTTGCAATCCTATCTTCTGCAACATGGCCTAACCTTAAGTGTCAAATATATTTCGAACTTGAGTTGATTTTCACCATGGCATTACATTCATTTATATCACCTACATTCTTTTTGTGTTTGTCATTATTATCCAAATAATAAAGACCATCATTCATATAACCTGAACCAACATTTTTATTTTCAAAACAAATATTGTAAACATCATCTGTGAACTAAAATTCATAGCCATTTCTAGTCAAACTAAATATAGAAATGATGTTCTTAAAATCATCAGGTAATCCAAACACATAACATGTCCAAACATGTAAAAAGATTTAGATCCTATGGCTAAAGCTTCAACAATTGAGCCATTGCCAATCCGGACTCTAACATCTCGAGAACACAAGCTGCTACTATTTGCTAGTTCTTACATATCATAAGAAATGTGAGAACTGGCACCAGTATCTAAAACCCAAGCTGTAGAGGAACTATGAGTATCATCAGAATCTAAATAATAAGATATAGACATACCTTCCAACGGTCTATCCTTCTTGTCCTTTAGAGAAGCAAGACACTCTGGGCAGTTCCTTTTCCAGTGCCCATCCTTCTCGCAGTGGAAACACTTTCTTTTGCCTCCATCAGCTTTAGTCTTCCCTTTCTGTTTAGCTCTTTTCTTCGAAGGACCAGGAATATGAGGTTTCTTTTTCTTATTGCCCTTCTTCTTGTTGGACTTTCCAGTAGAAGAAGATGAAATCAAAGCTACCTCTTTTCCTTTATTGCTTGGCATATTCTTTTGGGCAATAACTAACATGTTGAGTAAACCAGCCAAGGTGCATTCCTGTTTAGTCATATGGAAATTTGTCACAAAATTCCCAAAAGACTCAAGAAGGGCCTGAAGGATCAAATTCGTCTGCAATTGGAAATACATGTTAAAGTCGAAATGTTCCAACTGCTCAAACAGCCGAATCATCTTGTGGACATGATCCCCAACATTCTGTCCCTCAAACATCCTCAAGCGGAATAGTTGTTTAGATATCTCATATCTAGCATTCCTGCTGTGCTCACCATGTAAATCTTGTAGGTGAAGGAGGATCTCACTTGCACTCTGCATGTTCTCATGCTGCTTCTGTAACTCATTACTCATGGAAGCAAGCATGTAACATTTTGCTCTCATATCATGCTCCTTCCACTTGTCCAAAGCTTCATGTTCCTCTTGAGTGGCCTCTGGAGGTAAGGGACTAGGAACATTTGAGTCTAGAACATATCCTATATGTTCAAGGTTTAGGATAAGTTTCAAATTTCTTAACCAATCAGACAGATTAGGTCCTGTCAATCTATTGCGATCAAGTATGCTTGCAAGGATATTGGATGGTGGTGGTTGTTCTGTGCTCATTATTATAAGAAAATTAACTACAGAAAATAACTAGATTAATTAGTAAATGTATCATGTAATTAACCAAAATGATTATGGTCTTTTAATGAAATTGGTCCTCCCACTAACTTAGCGAATCCTACACTTCCAAAGTAGAATACGGAAAATCCTAGTTGGATGGATTTCTAGTGGGTGATTGAATTCTTATAATTCTATTGATCATCTTCAGGTACATCCATTACTGGAATTACAATAAACTATAAGTGAGCAACTCCTTGCCCATCACATCTCATGTGTGGTTCAATCCTTTACCTAGCCCCTAATGCTCAAAATCTCAGGTACATCCATTATTGACTTATCTTGCATTAGTTAAGTTGATCCCATTGAGCCAGTAATTATGCAAATAATTTTAATGTCCTCAGGTACATCCAATATTGGCCACCAAACCATTTATATATTTATAACATCTCATGCTTAACAATTATTCTTAAAAAAATCTCTTAAATTAATTGCATCTTATGCAAGTATTTAAAATTTCTTAAAATAATTGCCTCAATGGAGGGCCCATGTTATAATTACTTTAATTATAACATTTCCAACTTAATCATTTTTTTTGAAGATTTTACGGTCATCCTAATTACTATTAAGGTCTCACTTTGCACATTATCTAATTAGCGTGCATATATCATATACTTGCATACATTCCCACACATCTCATGCATTCATAGATAATAAATAAATATGGTATGATTATGGACTTTTCTAAGGGATTCAATTCTGAGCCACCAAGAATTGAATCAGGGCATTCCTAGGTGCATTTCATTCATTCATTTTACAAGAGTTGCTGAAAGTGTACATAATCAACACTTGATCTTGAATTCCTCCCACTGGTCCCACCAATGCTCTTGACCTCCTTGATCTTCTTGCAATCCAATTATATAGTAATCCTTGGCATACTAAGGTGAATTAACAAGAACTAAATAAATGAAATTAGAACCCAAAATTATTACAACCTTAATAATACATGCCCAATTATAAATTAAAAAAAATTAATTAATTTACAACCTAAAGAAACATAAAAGAAATATATCCAATCACAATGGTCTTTTATAGTCCATGATCATCCATCATGCATATCACTATTTAACAATTAAATAAAACATACAAACTTAAATTAAATTGAATATCTCATATTCAAATTAAAAATCCAGATTTGAATATGATTCAAACAAATTTAAAAATTCAGATTTGAATCACATTCAACCAAATTTAAAAATTCAGAGTTAAATCACATTTAAACAAATTTTAAATTTCAGATTTGAATCAAAATTTAATTGTGTGGTTAAAACTCTAATTAAACAATTTAATTAGACATAGGATGAGCTTTTAGATCATACAACAATTATAAATTAAAAAGCCAAACCTTGCGCACACCATTGGAGACCACAAAGTGTGCGCACCAATGGTGTTGGTCACCAAGCCGCCACATTTCTTTGCAGCCAGCAATGGATCTATCATCTCATAATCATATCACATAATTAAATCATATAATCAACAATCTAAATGGCAAATATAGTGGCTCTGATACCAATTGAAGGAGCAGAAGCATGAAAAACACAAGTTTATATCATTGAATTCATAAATTTTTCACCTAGGGTCACGTGCATCATGCAAAATTTATTTTTATCTATTTGATTTCAATGATAAACATCATATTAAAACACTTTTAATATGTTTTTGGATCTACATCTGCCATTTAAGATTTTTGAATTAATCAGATTAATTATTAGAACCCTAGATTAGATCAAGAACAAGTGCACTAACCTCTTGATGCACTGCAATGTATTTGACACCTTTGGGATGTGTCTAGGACACCAAATGTTGTCTCTCTAGCTTGTCCACACTGAGGTCCCCTATGGTAGCCCTTGAACAGCTTTTAAAGCTTTTTCTATGAATTAGAAAATCAAGTTTTGCCTTTTGAGAGATTACAGATGTAAACAGGACACTAGAAATAATTTCTAGTATTTTTAATTTAAGAGATTGTTTGCTAATCTCTTTGAAATGATGAGAGATGGTGAAGAAGAAAAGGGGAAGGCTTCTTGGGTGGTGGCACCAAAGAGAGCAACAGCCTTATTGTTATTTTCTTTCATAACAACACATTATATAGCTAGGTCATCACTTAAAACCCTTGCCACATGTCACCCTCTAATTGGTTCTAGGTTTAATTGACCTAATCACATTATGCCAAGTGTCAAACCTATATTTAATCTTGACTTTAATCATCTTACATGATTAAAAGGCATCTTACAATCTTTCTGGATAAGTCATGTCCTTATTATGAAGTATCCTCGATTGTGAACCTATTTATGATACTTTGTGCTAGAAATACTGTCACTCGTATTCTTAACAACTTAAGAATAGAATTTCTAACAAAATATCAATGGACCTTTTCTACTACACATAAATATATTATGTAAACGAAAAAGTGAAAATGCCTTTTTATTAATAAAACATGTACAAGATACATACTAAATGATATGCTCTAGGGCATACTACTAACAAGTTTATGATAAATGCATGCCAAATGGATAATGTGCAAAGTGAGACCATAATAGTAATTAAGCCAACCACTAAATCTTCCAAACAAATGATTAAGTTGAGAATGGTATAATTAAAGTAATTATATCATGGGCCCTCCATTGAGGCAATTATTTTAAGAAATTTTAAATATTTGCATATGATGCATTTAATTTAAGAGAATATCTTAAGAATAATTGTTAAGCATGAGATGTTGTAAATATGTGAATAGTTGATGGCCAATAATGGATGTGCCTGAGGACATTAAAATTATTTGCATGTTTACTGGCTTAATGGGATCAACTTAACTAATGCAAGATGAATCAATAATGAATGTGCCTAAGATTTTGAGCATTAGGGGCTAGATAAGTGATTGAACCTCACATGAGATGTGATGGGCAAGGAGTTGCTCACTTATGGTTTATTGTAATTCCAATAAAGGATGTCCCTGAAGATGATCAATAAGACTTTAATAATTCAATCACCCACTAGAAATCCATCCAACTAGGATTTCCATTTCCTACTTTGGAAGTGTAGGATTTGCCAAGTTAGTGAGAGGACCAATTTGATTAAAAGACCATAATCATTTTGGTTAATTACTTGATACATTTACTAATTAATCTAGTTATTTTCTGCAGTTATTCTTCTGATAATAATGAGCACACAACAACCACCACCATCCAATATCCTTGTGAGCATACTTGATCACAATAGGTTTACAGGACCTAATCTTTCTGATTGGCTATGAAATTTAAAACTTATCCTAAACCTATAACATATTGGATATGTTCTAGACTCAAAGGTTCCTAGTCACTTATCTCCAGGGGCCACTCAAGAGGAACATGATACTTTGGACAAGTGGAAGGAGCATGATATGAGAGCTAAATGTTACATGCTTACTTCTATGAGTAATGAGTTACAGAAGCAGCATAAGAACATGCAAAATACAAGTGAGATCCTCCTTCATCTGCAAGAGTTGTATGGTGAGCATAGCAGGAATGCTAGATATGAGATATCTAGATAGCTATTCAGCATGAGGATGTCTGAGAGACAGAATGTTGGAGATCATGTCCATAAGATGATTCGGCTTATTGAGTAGCTGGAACATCTTAACTTTCACTTGGATTTCCAACTGCATATGGATTTGATCCTTCAGTCCCTACCTGAGTCATTTGGGAATTTTGTGACAAATTTCCATATGACTAAGCAAGAATACACCTTGGCTGGTTTACTTAACATGCTTGTTATTGCCCAAAAGAATATGACGGGCAATAAAGGAAAAGAGGTGGCTTTGATTGCATCTTCTTCTGCTGGAAAGTCCAAAAAGAAAAAGGGCAATAAGAATAAGAAACCTCAAGTTCCAGGACCTTCCAAGAAGATAGCCAGACAAAAAGGGAATTACTAAAGCTGATGGAGGCAAAGGAAAGTGTTTCCATTGCCAGAAGGATGGGCACTACAAAAGAAACTGCCCAGAGTATCTTGCTTCTATGAAGGACAAAAGGGATACACCTTCAGAAGGTATGTCTATATCTTGTTATTTAGATACTGATGATGATTATAGTTCATCTACAGCTTGGGTTTTAGATACTGGTGCAAGTTCTCACATTTCTTATGATATGTAGGAACTAGCAAATAGTAGCAGCTTGCATGCTCGAGATGTTAGACTTCAGATTGGCGATGGCTCAACTGTTGAAGCTTTAGCCATAGGATCTAAATCCTTTTACATGTGTTGACATGTTTTGTGTTTGAATAATTTTTTGTATGTACCTGATGCTTTTTAAGAACATCATTTCAATATCTAGTTTGACTAGAAATGGTTATGAATTTCAGTTCACCAATGACATTTGAAATATTTATTTTGGAAATAAATATGTTGGCTTGGGTTATATGCATGATAGTCTTTATTATTTGGATAATAATGATAAACACAATTTGAATGCAAGTGATCTAAATGAATGTAATACCATGATGAAAATCAACTCAAGCTTAAAATATATTTGGGACTTAAGATTAGGCCATGTTGCAAAAAATAGGATTGCAAAGCTAGAGAAAATGGGGATTTTATCCTCATTGGGTTCTGAACCTACTCCAACTTGTGAATCCCGCCTTCAGGGCAAAATGACTAGATCACCCTTTGTTGGACAAAGACTAAGAGCTGAAAATATTTTGGAGCTAATACATAGTGATGTATGTGGTCCATTTATGGAAATGGCTAGAGGCGATTTTCATTACTTTATTACCTTTACTGATGATAAATCAAGGTTTGGGTATTTATATTTGATGAAATACAAACATGAATCTTTTGAAGAGTTCAAAGAATTTAAATTTGAAGTAGAAAATCAAACAGGAAAAAGTATTAAAACTCTTCTATCAGATCATGGAGGTGAATACTTAAGTACTGAATTTGGTGAATGCTTGAAAGAGCATAGCATTGTTTCTCAGCTGACTCCTCCAGGAATGCCACAGTGGAATGGTGCATTTGAAAGGAGAAATCATACTCTATTAGATATGGTACATAGTATGATGAGCTATACTAATATGCCAATCTCCTTTTGGGGATTTGCATTAGAATTAGCTTTGCATATTCTGAATAGGATTCCATCAAAATCAGTATCTTCCACACCTTATGAGATATGGCATGGAAGAAAATCAAGTCTTAAACATGTTAAGATTTGGGTTTGTCCAGCTTATATCAAAAAGCTAAACACTGATAAATTGGAAACCAGATCAGAAAAAGGTCGATTTGTTGGATATCCAAAAGAAAGTTTTGGATATTATTTTTATTTGCCTACATCACAAAAGGTTGTGGTAAGCAGAGATGCCATATTTCTTGAACAATAGTTTATTTAAGAAGGTGGCAAAAGAAGGCAAATAGAGTTAGAATTGGAGAATTCTGACCAACCAATAGATCAAATGGATATAGATCCATCTAGTCAAGCTACACCTATTAATGAAACATCTACAGTAATTCCTCACAGATCAACCAGGATATCTCACCCACTAGTGAGATATAGTTTTTTCATGAAGATGAACAAGAGTTGTTTACTCATGAAGAAGTAGATCATGGAGATAATCCTCTTACCTATGAAGAAGCTATATCAGATATAGATTCTTCAAAATGGATTAAAGCTATGAAATCCGAAATTGATTCCATGTATATGAACCAAGTTTCGGACCTTGTTGATCCACCTGATGGTATTGTACTTCTAGGGAATAAATGGGTTTTCAAGAAGAAAATTGGTTCTGATGGAAAGGTAGAGACCTATAAAGCAAGGCTAGTAGTGAAAGGGTTTCGCCAAAAGCAAGGAATCGACTATGAGGAGACTTTTTGCCTGTTGTCATGCTTAAATCAATTAGGATTCTATTAGCAATTACTGCATACTATGATTATGAGATTTGGCAGATGGATGTCAATACAGTTTTCCTCAATGGATACATTGAAGAAAACATTTTCGTGGAAAAACCTAGGGGTTTTGAATCCCAAGATAGTTCCAAGGTGTGTATGCTAAAGCGATCCATTTATGGGTTGAAACAAGCTTCGAGGAGTTGGAACATCTGTTTTGATGAAGCTATTAAGTGAAGAAGTGGAAGCATGAAAAACACAAGTTTATACCATTGAATTCAAAAATTCTCACCTAGGGTCACATGCATCATGCAAGATTTATTTTTATCTATTTGATTTCAATGATAAACAACATATTAAAACACTTTTAATATGTTTTTGGATCGGTATTTGCCTTTTTAAGATTTTAAAATTAATTAGATTAATTTTAGAACCCTAGATTAGATCAAGAATAAATGCACTAACCTCTTGATGCACTGCAGTGTATTTGTGCCCTTAGGATGCGTCTTCAGGACACTAGATGTTGTCCCTCTAGCTTGTCCACACCTAGAAAACCTATGGCAGCCCTTGAACAGCTTCTAAAGCTTTTTCTATTAATTAGAAAATCAAGTTTTGCCTTTTAAGAGATTAAAGATGTAAACAGGACACTAGAAACAATTTCTAGTATTTTCAATTCAAGAGATTGTTTGCTAATCTCTAGGAATAGATGAGAGAAGAAGATGAAGAGAAGGGAGAGCCTCTTGGGTGGCGGCACCAAGGGTATCAGTTGCTGGTTGTATTTTTTCTTTTCATAACAGCACTTATATAGATTGGTCAACACATAAAACCCTTGCCACATGTCACCCTCTGATTGGTTCTAGGTTTAATTGACACAATCACATTGTGTCAAGTGTCAAACCTATATTTAATCTTAATTTTAATCATCATACATGATTAAAAACATTTGGCAAGCTTATGTGTAGTGCCATGTGTCACCATCTCATGGTTCCACATGTCACCTTGTGAAATGACCAAAATGCCCCTGTGTCTTAATTTTGAGTTCTCAACCCAAAATAATTATTTCTCTTCTTCTAATCAATTTATATCAAATATAATCAATTAATTAATCTTTATTAATTAATTTCTCATTAATTAAATTCATATTTAAATACTTTATATATAAATTTAAATTATATTGTACATCCAATAACCTAGATTTGGTTTCAAGTCATGCTAACGACATTGCAATCTAATTGCAAACCAAACCTATTTAATTAATCAATTAAACTCTATAATTAATTAATTAAATCATACTTAATTAGGTGATTACTTATGTATGTGTGTGACTTACTAGCCTCATCACTAATTGGCAATGAGATATGATATCAACTCTTAATATCATCAGAACTCTTTCTTACAATAAATGATTTCTCTAAATCATTTTATGCACCTCATAGACCACGGTTAACACCTAGCATAGCATGCCATGGCCACCCAATTAGTAATAAGGTTTACCTTAAATGAACCTATAATCATATGTTACCATACACTAGAATCTCTCTGTTACAAAATTCCAACTCAAGCTGGAGCCATGGTTTATGTCAAACTCCATTTGCTATAAATATTATATTCTCTTTCAATTCCAATTTTTAATTAAAAAGATTTTCTCATCAGAAACTCTTTCTGAATAAATCTATCTGTCCTGGCCAGGAACTTGAAACATCAAGAACAATTAAATGAACATAGGATTTTATCTCTATTTACTTAGAGGAACAGATTCCATCTTGATCAACACCTACCTCCATATATAACTAGTAGGAGCCAACACATGCCCATATACCCATACACAGTACAAGTATGAAAGCAGTATCAAACTCCAACCACCTATATACAAGATAACTGTGCTATCTCAGGTCTAAAGATTATATACACTGATATGATTTATGACAATGCATTGACAAGAGTAAACTCCATGTGCTTGTCATAAGTGTCACTGGTTAAACCTACTTATCATGTATAAGTGCCTATCATGTTTGTTATATGGCATGAGACTCACCATTCCATCTTATCAATATCTCATATAAATAACTTGGGAACAAACATGAATACAATATTTCTGGATAAGTCATGTCCTTATTATGAAGTATCCTCGATTGTGAACCTATTTATGATACTTTGTACTAGAAATACTATCACTCATATTCTTAACAACTTAAGAATAGAATTTCTAACAAAATATCAATGGACCTTTTCTATTACACATAAATATATTATGTAAATGGAAAAGTGGAAATGCCCTTTATTAATAAAAATATGTACAAGATACATACTAAATTATATGCTTTAGGGCATACTACTAATAATCTCTCACTAGCATTAGAGTCATTCATTACAATATCTTAGACCCGTCTTCTCAAGATGTCGGTCTAGCTGAGTCTGTGACATAGGCTCAGTGAATGGATCAGCTGGATTTTCAGCTAATGCTATTTTCTGCATGGTTACATCTCCTCGCTCAACTATTTCTCTGATAATGTGGTGGCGCCTTTCTATGTGTTTGGCTTTTTGGTGAGACCTTGGTTCCTTAGCTTGTATGACTGCTCTATTGTTGTCACAGTATAGTGGAACTGCTGACTCAATGGAAGGAACTACTACAAGTTCTATCATGAACTTCTTTATCCAAACAGCTTCCTTTGCAGCATCTGATGTAGCAATATACTCAGCCTCGATAGTGGAATCTGTAGTCGTGCTCTGTTTGAAACTCTTCCAACTGACTGTATCTCCATTACAAATGAACACATACCCAGAGGTAGACTTTCTATCATTGATATCTTATTAGAAATCAGAATCAATATAACCATCCAATTGCAAGTCTCCACCTCCTTAGATCAAGAATAAATCCTTAGTTGTTCTCGAGTATTTAAGGATATTTTTGACAACTATCTAGTGTTCAAACCTAGATTGGATTGATACTTGCTAGTCAAACTAACAGCATATGCGATATCCGGCCTAGTACACAACATTGCATACATTAAACTTTCAATAGCCGAAGCATATGGAATCCTGGCCATTTTATCTCTTTCTTCAGGTGTCTTTGGAGACATCTCTTTAGAAAGGAGGATAAACTAATTATTCTTTCCGCTCTATCTCTATAGATGTGAATCCCAAGAATATAAGTGTGTCCCCTAAGTCTTTCATGGAGAATGTATTTGACAACCATACGTTTACAGTTGTCAACATACCTGTTTCATTACCCATCAACAGTATATCATCCACATATAAGACAAGGAAAGTGATAGCACTATCACTAACCTTTTTATATACACATGGCTCATCCTCATTTTTTATAAAACCAAATGATTTAATGGCTTCATCAAAATGGATGTTCCAACTCCTCGAAGCTTGCTTCAACCGATAAATGGATCGCTTTAGCTTGCATACCTTGAAACCATCTTGGGATTCAAAACCCCTAGGTTGTTCCATGAAAATGTTTTCTTCAATGTATCCATTGAGAAAAGCTGTTTTGACATCCATCTGCCAAATCTCATAATCATAGTATGCAGCTATTGCTAATAGAATCCTAATTGATTTAAGCATGGCAACAGGCGAGAAAGTCTCCTCATAGTCGATTCCTTACCTTTGGCGAAACCCTTTCGCCACTAGCCTTGCCTTATAGGTCTCTACCTTTCCATCAGAACCAATTTTCTTCTTGAAAACCCTTTTGTTCCCTATAGGTATAATACCTTCCGGTGGGTCAACAAGATCCCAAACTTGATTCTTATACATGGAATCAATTTCGGATTTCATAGCATTAATCCATTTTGAAGAGTCTATATCTGATATAGCTTTTTGATAGGTAAGTGGATCGTCTCCATGATCTACTTCTTCATGAGTAGACAACTCTTGTTCTTCTTCATGAAGAAAACCATATCTCACTGGTGGGTGAGATACCCTGTTTGTTCTACGAGGAATAGTTGTAGATGTTTCATCAACGGGTGTAGGTTGACTAGATGGATCTATATCCATCTGATCTGTTGGTTGGTCAGAATTCTCTAATTCTAACTCTATTTGCCTTCCTTTGCCTCCTTCTTGAACAAACTGTTGTTCAAGAAATATAGCATCTCTACTCACCACAACCTTTTGTGATGTAGGCAAATAAAAATAATATCCAAAACTATCTTTTGGATATCCAACAAATCGACCCTTTTCTGATAAAGTTTCCAATTTATCAATGTTCAGCTTTTTGATATAAGCTGGACAACCCTAAATCTTAACATGCTTAATACTTGGTTTTCTTCCATGCCATATCTCATAAGGTGTGGAAGAAACTGATTTTGATAGAATCCTATTCAGAATATACAAAGCTGATTCTAATGCAAATCCCCAAAAGTATATTGGCATATCAGTATAGCTCATCATACTACGTACCATATCCAATAGGGCACGATTTCTCCTTTTAGATATACCATTCAGCTGTGGCATTCCTGGAGGAGTCAGCTGGGAAACAATGTCGTGCTCTCTCAAGTATTCATCAAATTCAGTACTTAAATATTCACCTCCACGATTTGATCAAAGAGCTTAAAATACTCTTTCCTGTTTGATTTTCTACTTTAGATTTAAATTCTTTGAATTTTTCAAAGGATTCATGTTTGTATTTCATCAAATACAAATGCCCAAACCTTGATTTATCATCAGTAAAGGTAATAAAGTAATGAAAACCGCCTCTAGCCATTTCCTTAAATGGGCCACATACATCACTATGTATTAGCTCCAAAATATTTTCAGCCCTTTGCCCTTGTCCAACAAGGGGTGATCTAGTCATTTTGCCCTGAAGGCAAGATTCACAAGTTGGAGTAGGCTCAGAGCAAAATGAGGATAAAATCTCCATTTTCTCCTGTTTTGCAATCCGATCTTCTGCAACATAACATAGCCTTAAGTGCCAAATATATTTTGAACTTGAGTTGGCTTTCACCATGGCATTACATTCATTTAGATCACTTGCATTCATTTTGTGTTTGTCATTATTATCCAAATAATAAAGACCATCATTCATATAACCCGAACCAACATATTTATTTCCAAAATAAATATTGCAAACATCATCTATAAACTGAAATTCATAGCCATTTCTAGTCAAACTAGATATAGAAATGATGTTCTTAAAAGCATCAAGTACATATAAAATATTATCCAAACACAAAACATGTCCAGACATATAAAAAGATTTAGATCCTATGGCTAAAGCTTCAACAGTTGAGCCATTACCAATTCGGAGTCTAACATCTCGAGAATGCAAGCTGCTACTATTTGCTAGTTCATGCATATCATTAAAAATGTGAGAACTGGCACCAGTATCTAAAACCCAAGCTGCACATGAACTATGAGTATCATCAGAATCTAAATAACAAGATATGGACATACCTTCCGAAGGTGTATCCTTCTTGTCCTTCAGAGAAGCAAGATACTCTGGGCAGTTCCTTTTCCAGTGCCCATCCTTCTCGCAGTGGAAACACTTTCCTTTGCCTCCATCAGCTTTAGTCTTCCCTTTCTGTTTAGCTATTTTCTTGGAAGGACCAGGAATCTGAGATTTCTTTTTCTTATTGCCCTTCTTCTTGTCGGACTTTCCAGCATAAGAAGATACAATCAAAGCTACCTCTTTTCCTTTATTGCCCGACATATTCCTTTGGGCAACAACCAGCATGTTGAGTAAACCAGCTAAGGTGCATTCCTGTTTAGTCATATGGAAATTTGTCACAAAATTCCCAACAGACTCAGGAAGGGACTGAAGGATCAAATCTATCTGTAGTTGGAAATCCATGTTGAAGTCAAGATGTTCCAGTTGCTCAATCAGCCGAATCATCTTATGGACATGATCCCCAACATTCTGTCCCTCAAACATCCTCATGCGAAACAGCTGCCTGGATATCTCATATCTAGCATTCCTGCTGTGCTCACCATGTAACTTTTGTTGGTGAAGGAGGATCTTACTCACACTCTGCATGTTCTCATGCTGCTTCTATAACTCATTACTCATGGAAGCAAGCATGTAACACTTAGCTCTCATATCATGCTCCTTCCACTTGTCCAAAGTTTCATGTTCCTCTCGAGTGGCCTCTAGAGGTAAGGGACCAGGAACATTTGAATCTAGAACATATCCTATATGTTCAAGGTTTAGGACAAGTTTCAAATTTTTTAGCCAATCAGACAGACTAGGTCCTGTCAACCTATTGCGATCAAGTATGCTTGCAAGAATATTGGATGGTGGTGGTTGTTCTGTGCTCATTATTATCAGAAAATTAAGTGCAGAAAATAACCAGATTAATTAGTAAATGTATCATGTAATTAACCAAAATGATTATGATCTTTTAATCAAGTTGGTCCTCCCACTAACTGAACGAATCCTACACTTCCAAAGTAGAAAACGGAAATCCTAGTTGGATGGATATCTAGTGGGTAATTGAATTCTTATAATTCTATTGATCATCCTCAGGTACATCCATTATTGGAATTATAATAAACTATAAGTAAGCAACTCCTTGCCCATCACATCTCATGTGAGGTTTAATCCTTTACCTAGTCCCTAATGCCCAAAATCTCAGGTACATCCATTATTGACTTATCTTGCATTAGTTAAGTTGATCCCATTGAGCCAGTAATTATGCAAATAATTTTAATATTCTCAGGTACATCCAATATTGGCCACCAAACCATTTACATATTTACAACATCTCATGCTTAACAATTATTCTTAAGAAAATCTCTAAATTTAATTGCATCTTATGCAACTATTTAAAATTTCTTAAAATAATTGCCTCAATGGAGGGCCCATATTATAATTACTTTAATTATAGCATTTCCAACTTAATCATTTGTTTGGAAGATTTTATAGTCATCCTAATTACTATTAAGGTCTCACTTTGCACATTATCCATTTAGCATGCATATATCATATAATTGCATACATTCCCATACATCTCATGCATTAATGGATAAGCAATAAATATGGTATGATCATGGACTTTCTAAGGGATTCAATTCTGAGCTACCAAGAATTGAATAAGGGTATTCCTAGGTGCATTTCATTCATTCATTTTATAAGAGTTGCTGAAGGAGTACATAATCAACACTTGATCTTGAATTCCTCCCATTGGTCCCACCAATGCTCTTGACCTCCTCAAACTTCTTGCAATCCAATTATATAGTAATCCTTGGCATACCAAGGCGAATTTATAAGAACTTAAATAAATGAAATTGCAACCCAAAATTATTACAACCTTAATAATACATGCCCAAAAATAAATGAAAATATATTAATTAATTTACAATCCCAAAGAAACATAAAAGAATAAATCCAATCACATTGGTCTTTTATAGTCCATGATCATCCATCATACATATCACTATTTAACAATTAAATAAAACATACATACTTAAATTAAATTGAATATCTCATATTCAACTTAAAAATCCAGATTTGAATATGATTCAAACAAATTTAAAAATTCAGATTTGAATATCATTTAAACAAATTTAAAAATTCAGATTTGAATCACATTCAAACAACCTTAAAAATTCAGATTTGAATCACATTCAAACAATTTTTAAAAATCAGATTTGAATCACATTGAAACAATTTTTAAAAATTCAGATTTGAATATTATTCGAACAACTTCAAAAAATCAGATTTAAATGTGATTCAAACAACTTTAAAAATTCAGATTTGAATCATATTCAAACAACATTTAAAATTCAGATTTGAATCACATTTAAACAACTATTAAAATTCAGATTTGAATCACATTTAAACAATTTTTAAAATTCTAATTTGAATCAAAATTTAATTGTGTGATTAAAACTAGTAATTAAACACTTTAATTAGTCATAGGATAGGCCTTAGATCATACAACAATTGCAGAATTAAAAAGCCAAACCTTGAGCCACCCATGGAAGCCAAAATCGGCGCACCAAAGATGGTGTTCTTCAAGCATGCCGCCACACATCCATTGCAACCAGCAATGGATAAATCATCTCATGATCAAAACACACAATTAAATCATATAATCAACAATCTAAATGGAAAATATAGTGGCTGTGCTATCAATTGAAGGGGTGGAAGCATGAAAAACACAAGTTTATACCATTGAATTCAAAAATTTTCACATAGGGTCACATGCATCATGCAAGATTTATTTTTATCTATTTGATTTCAATGATAAACAACATATTAAAACACTTTTAATATGTTTTTGAATCTATATTTACCATTTAAGATTTTAAAATTAATCAAATTAATTTTAGAATCATAGATTAGATCAAGAACAAATACACTAACCTCTTAATGCACTGCAGTAAATTTGTGCCTTTCGGATGTGTCTTCAAGAAACCAGATGTTGTCCCTCTAGCTTGTCCACACCAAGAACACCTATGGAAGCCCTTGAACAGCTTCTAAAGCTTTTTCTATTAGTTAGAAAATCAAGTTTTGCCTTTTAAGAGATTAAAGATGTAAACAGGACACTAGAAACAATTTCTAGTATTTTCAATTCAAGAGATTGTTTGCTAATCTCTTAGAATAGATGAGAGAAGAAGATGAAGAGAAGGGAGAGCCTCTTGGGTGGCAGCACCAAGGGTATCAGCTACTGGTTGTATTTTTTCTTTTCATCACAACACTTATATAGGTAGGTCAACACATAAAACCCTTGCCATATGTCACCCTTTGATTGGTTCTAGGTTTAATTGGCCCAATCACATTGTGCCAAGTGTCAAACCTATATTTAATGTTAATTTTAATCATCTTACATGATTAAAAACATTTGGCAAGCTTATGTGTATGCCATGTGTCACCATCTCATAGTGCCACATGTCACCCTATGAAATGACCAAAATGCCCCTGTGTCTTAATTTTGAGTTCTCAACCCAAAATAATTATTTCTCTTCTTCTAACCAATTTATATCAAATATAAACCAGTTAATTAATCTTTATTAATTAATTTTTCATTAATTAAATTCATATTTAAACACTTTAAATATAAATTTAACTTATATTATACATCCAACATCCTAGATTTGTTTTCAAGTCATGCTAGGGACATCGCAATCTAATTACAAACTAAACATATTTAATTAATCAATTAAACTCTTTAATTAATTAATTAAATCATATTTAATTAGGTGATTACTTGTGTATGTGTGTGACTTACTAGCCTCATCACTAATTGGCAATGAGATATGATATCAACTCTTAATATCATCAGAACTCTTTCTTACCATAAATGATTTCTCTAAATCATTTTATGCACCTCATAAACCATAGTTAACACCTAGCATAGCATGCCATGGCCACCCAATTAGTAATAAGGTTTACCTTAAATGAACCTATAATCATATGTTACCATGCACTAGAATCTCTCTGTTACAAAATCCCAACTCAAACTGGAGTCATGGTTTATGTCAAACTCCATTTGCTAAAAATATTATGTTCTCTTTTAATTCCAGTTTTTTATTTAAAAGATTTTTTCCTTAGAAACTCTTTCTGAATAAATCTATTTGTCCTAGCCAAGAACTTAAAACATCAAGAACAATTAAATGAACATAGGATTTTATCCCTATTTACTTAGAGGAACAGATTCTATCTTGATCAATACCTACCTCCATATATAACTAATAGGAGCCAACACATGCCCATATACCCATACACAGTACAAGTATGAAAGTAGGTATCAAACTCAAACCACTTATATACAAGATAACTATTCTATATCAGGTCTAAAAATTATATGCACTGATATGATTTATGACAATGCATTGACAAGAGTAAACTCCATGTGCTTGTCATAAGTGTCACTGGTTCGGCATACTTATCATGTATAAGTGCCTATCATGTTTGTTATATGGCATGAGACTCACCATTCCATCTTATTTATATCTCATATAAATAACTTAGGAACAAACATTAATATACTCTTTCTGGATAAGTCATGTCCTTATTATGAAGTATCCCTGATTGTGAACCTATTTATGATACTTTGTACTAGAAATACTGTCACTCATATTCTTAACAACTTAAGAATAGAATTTCTAACAAAATATCAATGGACCTTTTCTATTACACATAAATATATTATGTAAACGGAAAAGTGGAAATGCCTTTTATTATTAAAAACATGTACAAGATACATACTAAATGATATGTTCTAGGGCATACTACTAACATTAAGTCATTTGGTTTTATAAAAAATGTGGATGAACCATGTGTATATAAGAAGGTTAGTGATAGTGCTATCATTTTTCTTATCTTATATGTGGATGAAATTCTGTTAATAGGTAATGACATAGGTATGTTGACAACTGTCAAGGTATGGTTGTCAAATACATTCTCCATGAAAGACTTATGAGAGGCAACATATATTCTTGGAATTTGCATCTATAGAGATAGAGCAAAAAGAATAATTAGTTTATCCCAAAGTCTATGCTTAGAAAAGGTGTTAAAAAGGTTTAACATGCTTGATTCCAAAAGAGGAATGTAACCAATGAGACATGGTATCCACCTTTCTAAAGAGATGTCTCCAAAGACACCTGAAGAAAGAGATAAAATGGCCAGGATTCCATATGCTTCTGATATAGGAAGTTTGATGTATGCAATGATGTGTACTAGGCTGAATATCGCATATGCTATTAGTTTGACTAGTAGGTTTCAATCCAATCTAGGTTTGAAACACTGGATAGCTATCAAGAATATCCTTAAGTACTTAAGAAGAACTAAGGATTTATTCTTGATTTATGGAGGTTGTGACTTGCAATTAGATGGTTATACTGATTATGATTTCCAATCAGATATTGATGATAGAAAGTTTACCTCTGGGTTTGTGTTCATTTGTAATGGAGGTGCAGTCAGTTGGAACAGTTCTGAATAGAGTACGACTGCTGATTCCACTATAGAGGCCAAGTACATTGCTGCATCAGATGCTGCAAAAGAGGCTGTTTGGATAAGGAATCCCGGTCTCACCAGAAATCCAAACACATAGAAAGGCGCTACCACATAATCAAAGAGATAATTGGGCTAGGCGATATAGCCATATAGAAAATAGCATCAGCTGAAAATCTAGCTGATCCATTCATGAAGCCTATGTCCCAAGCTCAGTTAGACCGACATCTTGAGAAGATGGGTCTAAGATATTGTAATGAATAGCTCTAGTGCTAGTGGGAGATTAATAGTAGTATGCCCTAGAGCATATCATTTAGTATGTATCTTGTACATATTTTATTAATAAAACACAATTTCACTTTTCCATTTACATAATGTATTTATGTGTAATAAAAAAGGTCCATTGATATTTTGTTAGAAATTCTATTCTTAAGTTGTTAAGAATATGAGTGACAGTATTTCTAACACAAAGGATCATAAATTGCTTCACAATCGGGGATACTTCACGCAGGACATGACTTATCCAGAAAGATTGTAATCATGTTTGTTCCCAAGGTATTTATATGAGATATAAATAAGATGGAATGGTGAGTCACATGCCATATAACAAACATGATAGGCACTTATACATGATAAGTAGGCCAAACCAGTAACGCATATGACAAGCACATGGAGTTTACTCTTATCAATGCATTGTCATTTATCATATCAGTGCATATAATCTTTAGATCTGAGATAACATAGTTATCTTGTATATAGGTGGTTTGAGTTTGATACTGCTTTCATACTTGTACTGTGCATGGGTGTATGGGCATGTGTTGGCTCCTACTAGTTATATATGGAGATAAGTGTTGATCAAGATGGAATCTATTCCCCTAAGTAACTAGGGATAAAGTCCTATGTTTATTTAATTATTCTTGATGTTTCAAGTTCCTGGCCAGAACAAACAGATTTAGTCAAAAAAGAGTTTTTGACCATAAAATCTAATTAATGAAGAACTAAAATTAAAAGAGAACATAACATTCATAGCAAATGGGGTTTGACATAAACCATGACTCCAGCTCAAATTGAGATTTTGTAATAGAGAGATTCTAGTGCATGGTAACATATGATTGTAGGTTCATTTAAGGTATTCCTTGTTATTGATTGGGTGGCCATGGCACGCTATGCTAGGTGTCAACCATGGTCTATGAGATGCCTAAAATAATTTAGAGAAATCAATAATGGTAAGAAAGAGTTTTGATGATATTAAGAGTTAATATCATATCTCATTGCCAATTAGTGATGAGCCTAGTGAGTCACACACATACACAAGAAAATCACTAAGTAAAATGTGATTTAATTGATTAATTAAAGAGTTTAATTGATTAATTAAATAAGTTTGATTTGCAATAAGATTGCAAAGTCCCTAGCTGAACTTGAAACCAAATCTGGGTTGTTGGATGTATAGCATAACTTAAATTTATATTTAAAATGTTTAAATATAAATTTAATTGTGAGAAATTAATTAATAGAGATTAATTAATTAATTTATATTTGATATAAATTGATTTGTAGAGGAGAAATAATGATTTTGGGTTGAGAACTCAAAATTACAACATAAGGGCAATTTGGTCATTTCACATGGTGACATGTGGTACCATGAGATGGTGACACATGGCATCATATAAGCTTGCCATTTGTCTTCCTATCATGTAAGATGATCAAAGTCAAGATTAAGTCTAGCTTTGACACTTGGCTTAATGTGATTGAGTCAATTAAAAATAAGATGCAATGAGGAAGTGACATGTGTCATAGGGCTTAACTGACTTAATGACTTAATTATATAAAAAAGGAAAAGAAAATATGAAATATAACACACTCTTATTTTCTCTCAAGTGTGGCGGAACACCTCTCTCCCTCTCCTCTTCATCTTGTCTCATCAATTCAAAGAGAATTACCCAAAATCCTTTGAATTAAAATTGCTAGAAATTATTTCTAGTGTCCTATACATACATACTACCTCTTTAAAGGCAAAAACCCAATTTATAATTGGTTGGCAAAAGCTTAAAAAGCAAATTGGGGGCTGCCCATTAGTGATCTTGGTGTGGACAAGCTAGAGGGACAACACTTAGGGTCCTAGGTGCTTCCTAAAGGTGCCAATTACATCCATAGTGCATCAAAGAGGTTAGTGCTCTAACTCCTCTTTTACAATAGGGTTTAAATAAATTAATTTGTTAATTCACAATATTGAATGACAAATATAGATCCTAATGGATATTAAAAGTGTTTTAATATGCAATTAAGCATTGAAATTAATTAGGCGCATAAGAGATGTGGCATGATGCATGTAACCCTAGACGAAAAATTTTGAAATTCAATACTCTAATGAACTAATCAACATGCTTCTGCTCCTTCAATTTTAGGGTAATCTATTGATTGCATCAAATTATATAGGCATTTAAGGTTAACATACATTGTATTTTGTTAGCATTTAGTATCCTTTTATTTTTATATATTTTCATTGTTATTTTAGAAAACATGTTAATCCAACTCAATTCATTGATTTTTATATTTTATCAGGTATTTTATGTGGTTTTAGAATAAAAGATGAGTTTGGAAGAGATCTAGAGGTCAAAACGTGAAGAATACAGGGCCAGAAGTAGTACACGGGTCATGTAACCCACCCCGTGGAACTTCCTAGACCCCGTACAACCTTCTGGACAAAGAAAACTCAAAAAACAAAAGTGGCAAAAAGTTACACGAGGCTTGTATCACTGTAAGGCCCGTGTAAAGTCTCCTAACAGCAATTCTGATATAACTTTTCTTACTTCCAACTAGACCTGAATGGACTCCTAATGCTTCTATGACTCTAAAATTAGGGTTTTTACATCAGATATAAATATAACAAGTCAAGAATTGAGAGGGGCAGGGGGGGGGGGGGGAATTTACATCCAAGAACAGAATTTACATTCAAGGGGAGCTGATTTACATTCAAGGATGCAGATCAACTTCAAGGGAGGCAAGAGAGAAACAAGATATGCAAGTTTGCTAGGAGGGATTTTCAGCTGAAGTTCCAAAAGTCCAAGGTTGCAACTCTCTTTCTGGGTTCTTTCACTTTATTTTCTTCTCATGTATTCTCTTTATCTTTTTATAAACTTGATTGTAAAACTCACCATGGGTGAGTAGGTTCTTTATTCTAGGATTAGGGTGTAGCACTCAATTTCATTATGGATCTGGTCTAATTTTGTTTAATACATGGGGTATTTTATTCTTTGATTCAATCTCTTATGATCTTAATGCAAGTTATATGTTGGTACCCACTTAGTATTGATTACAGATATTAATTGAAGGACTGAAAGGTGAAGATTAATATTAGAAAATCAAGATTTTGAACCTAGGAAATCTGACCTAGAGATAGGCTGATAACCTTTGGGGAGTTCAAAAATTAGTCATAGATCTTAAAGGGTTTTGATTAGGACTAATCACCAACGAAAGCAGGGTTTTGCTCCAATTGAAATACACCTTAGATACCTTGAGAGAGGATCTAAGATACCTTAGGATTACTTTCCATCAAAGTAATAATCTCACGTTTATTGAATGAATTAGATTAATTCTATAATTGATTAAAATGTGAACCCCTAACTCTAGAATAACTTTGTCCATTGGTATTTTAGTTTAGTTAATTATTTAGATTTTATGTCTTTTTATTTAGATTTAATTATTATTTCTCTACAATTCAATCATCTCGATAATTAAAATCACTATAGTTTGGTACTCAACAAGGTTCTCGTGCGAATGATACTCTACTCATCACTTTATTACTTGTTAGCAATCCATGCACTTGCGGTGGTTGTAAAACCAGCAAACAAGTTTTTGGCGTCGTTGCTGGGGACCAGTGCTTGATATCAAACGATTAGTGATTTGATTACTCTAGACATCCTTATTTCTTTTATTGTTTATTTCTTGTCTAATTTTATTTTTACTTGTTTTTCTTGTGAGGTACATTGAGATGTTTCATCGATAAGTCTTCACAAGTTTTATCAACAACACAATGAACCATTTTTCAATGCTTGGAGAAGATTCAATGAATTGGTAGAGCAATTTCCCAATCATAGTCTTTCAAATTATGAACTCACTCTCAATTTCTACAATGGGCTGGATGAAGTGACAAGAAATTGGATAGATTATGGAGCTTGGGCTACCAGTGATCACGTTCTTCAAGGAAACCAGAGGATGCCATTCACATATTGAATGACATGGCAGATTTTGATTACCATTGGCATTGGGATCCTTCACTGCAGAGTTGGAGTCACAAATACCCTCCAAACATCTATCAACATAATATTTCACACCAACCATTTGAGCTGCAATTAGAGAAGGGAGTGGGACTTGAAGAGGCGATAGCTCCATTGGAAAATTTTGACAAACTAATGGTGAACAATGAGCTATCACTTTATAAAGAGGAATTAAATGAACAAAGTTGGGAGAATGAAGAAGCTTCATAGGAATTTGAACCTATAGAAGAAGTTGAGCCTCAAGAATAAAATTTCTTTGAAGATGACTTACCAGTAGAATTCCCACAAGAACAGGAGTCACTTAAAGAATAAGTGGAACCTAGAGCTGAAGGAAATAACTCTATTATAGTTGAGGGATCATTAGAAGAGTGTTTCCATGAAAACAAATCAGAAATGAAGGTGGTGGATAAAGAAATAGATAAGCCAATCAATCTGAGTTCATTAATGATGCTTACACATACACCACCAGAAGACCCTTTTCTATCATGGACACCTCCTACACCATCATACATTCCCCATGAGCTAAAACAGTCCTCGTCCCAAGCATATAACTATAAACCATGTGTTGTTCATGCTATATGCAATCTTATTCCAAATCTTGCTAATCTTGAGGGTACCAAAAATCAAGACCCATATGTGGTGTTACATGACAACTACTATGGGCAAAAACCACTTTTTGATTAGCAATTCTGAAAGGGGTCAAGCTAATGACCTTAAATTAGCACTTCTTGGGAGGCAACCCAAGTTTTAAATTTAATCTTTGCATTTGTCTAATTCTTTTGTTTTATCACCCTCCCAAACTTGATTTTGATGTTTGTTCACTTTGTAGGTTCAAGAAGTACTCGAAAGGAGTAATGGAAATTAAACTCACAAATCTTCGAGGGAAGGCCCGCTTCAAGGGGGAGTATTCTATATCCATTAGCTTTTCCTTGTTATTATATTTATGATGTTGCTTTTGACTTGATTATGATATCTTTATGACATTGAAGACAATGTCAAATTTTAGTTTGGGGGTGCATTTCATGCATTACATTCATATATTGCATTTCATCACCTTATTATGTTTATATTATATTTGTGTGTCAAAAATCTAGAAAATTCTTGCAAATTTTGAAAATTCTAGACTTTTTCAAAAAGCTTTTAACTTAGAATTATAACTAAAAACTTGATGAGCTAATGATTGGACTCTGTAGGAAAGAGAAATGAATGTAACTGAATGGGCAAAAAGGCTTTAATATATTGTTTGTGAAGAACTTAATCACCTAAGTGGAGTTAAACTAGTTAAACCCTTTTATAGCCATTAATTTATCACATTGAACTTACAAAACAAGGAGAAAATATTTGAAATACAAGTAAACCTAAAAATAGCTCACCAGCTCTGGAACATGTCTCTTGAACCTATCAAGGCGAAATCCTAGAATATTCTTGATGAAGAGATGATTAAGGCATTCTTTGATATTGTTTGTAGTATACCCTAGAGCATATCATTTAGTATGTATCTTGTACATGTTTTTATTAATAAAAAGCATTTCCACTTTTACATTTACATAATATATTTATGTGTAATAGAAAAGGTCCATTGATATTTTATTAGAAATTCTATTCTTAAGTTGTTAAGAATATGAGTGACAGTATTTCTAGTACAAAGTATCATAAATAGGTTCACAATCGAGGATGCTTCACAATAAGGACATGACTTATCCAGAAAGATTGTATTCATGTTTGTTACCAAGTTATTTATATGAGATATAAATAAGATGGAATGGTGAGTCTCAAGCCATATGACAAACATGATAGGCACTTATACATGATAAGTAGGTCGAACCAGTGACACTTATGACAAGAACATGGAGTTTACTCTTGTCAATGTATTGTCATAAATCATATCAGTGCATATAATCTTTAGATCTGAGATAGCACAGTTATCTTTTATATAGGTGGTTTGAGTTTGATACTGCTTTCATACTTGTACTATGTATGGGTATATGGGCATGTGTTGGCTCCTACTAGTTATATATAGAGGTAGGTGTTGATCAAGATAGAATCTGTTCCTCTAAGTAAATAGGGATAAAATACTATGTTCATTTAACTGTTCTTGATGTTTCAAGTTCCTGGCCAGGACAGATAGATTTAATCAGAAAAGAGTTTCTGATGAGAAAATCTTTTTAATCAAGAATTGGAATTAAAAGAGAACATAATATTCATAACAAATCGGGTTTGATATAAACCATGACTCTGAAGGAGCGAAAGCATGAAAAACACAAGTTTATACCATTGAATTCAAAAATTTTCACCTACGGTCACATGCATCATACAATATTTATTTTTATCTATTTGATTTTAATGATAAGCAATATATTAAAACTCTTTTAATATGTTTTTGGATCTGTATTTACCATTTAAGATTTTAGAATTAATCAGATTAATTTTAGAACCCAAGATTAAATCAAGAACAAATATACTAACCTCTTGATGCACTGCAGTGTATTTATACCTTTGGGATGCATCTTTAGGACACCAGATATTGTCCCTCTAGCTTGTCCACACCAAGTTCACCTATGGCAGCCCTTGAACAGCTTCTAAAGCTTTTTTTATTAATTAGAAAATCATGTTTTTCCTTTTAAGAGATTAAAGATGTAAACAGGGCACTAGAAATAATTTCTAGTTTTTTTTAATTCAAGAGATTGTTTGCTAATCTCTCGGAATTGATGAGAGATGAAGAAGAAGAGAGAATGGGAGCCTCAAGGGTGGTGGCTCAAAGAGGAGGCAGCAGCTTGTGTTGTTTGTTCTTTCATAACAACACTTATATAGTTAGGTCATCACTTAAAACCCTTGCCACATGTCACCTTCTGATTGGCTCTAGGTTTAATTGACCCAATCACATTGTGCCAAGTGTCAAACCTATATTTAATCTTAATTTTAATAATCTTATATGATTAAAAGATATTTGGCAAGCTTATGTGGAGTGCCATGTGTCACCAACTCATGGTGCCACATGTCACCCTGTGAAATGACAAAAATGCCCCTGTGTCTTAATTTTGAGTTCTCAACCCAAAATAATTATTTCTCTTCTTCTAATCAATTTATATCAATTATAAATTAATTCATTAATCTCTATTAATTAATTTCTCATTAATTAAATTCATATTTAAATACTTTAAATATAAATTTAACTTATACTATATATCCAATAACCTAGATTTGGTTTTAAGTCATGCTAGGGACTTTGCATTCTAATTGCAAACCAAAGCTATTTAATTAATCAATTAAACTCTTTAATTGATTAATTAAATCATATTTAATTTGGTGATTACTTGTGTATATGTGTGACTTACTAGGCTCATCACTAATTAGCAATGAGACATGATATCAACTCTTAATATCATCAGAACTCTTTCTTACCATAAATGATTTCTCTAAATCATTTTATGCACCTCAAAGACCATGGTTAACACCTAGAATAGCATGCCATGGCCACCCAATTAGTGATAAGGTTCACCTTAAATGAACCAATAATCATAGGTTACCATGCACTAGAATCTCTCTGTTACAAAATCCCAACTCAAGCTGGAGTCATGGTTTATGTCAAACCCCATTTGCTATGAATATTATGTTCTCTTTTAATTCCAGTTCTTAATTAAAAAAATTTTCTCATCAGAAACTCTTTTTTGATTAAATCTATCTGTCCTGGCCAAGAACTTGAAACATCAAGAACAATTAAATGAACATAGGATTTTATCCCTATTTACTTAGAGGAACAGATTATATCTTGATCAACACCTACCTCCATATATAAATAGTAGGAGCCAACACATGCCCATATACCCATACACAGTACAAGTATGAAAGCAGTATCAAACTCAAACCACCTATATACAAGATAACAGTGCGATTTCAGGTCTAAAGATTATATGCACTGATATGATTTATGACAATACATTGACAAGAGTAAACTCCATGTGCTTGTCATAAGTGTCATTGGTTCGACCTACTTATCATGTATAAGTGCCTATCATGTTTGTCATATAGCATGCGACTCACCATTCCATCTTATTTATATCTCATATAAATAACTTGGGAACAAACATGAATATAATCTTTCTGGATAAGTCATGTCCTTATTGTGAAGTATCCTCGATTGTGAACCTATTTATGATACTTTGTACTAGAAATACTGTCACTCATATTCTTAACAACTTAAGAATAGAATTTCTAACAAAATATCAATGGACCTTTGTTATTACACATAAATATATTATGTAAACGGAAAAGTGGAAATGCCTTTTATTAATAAAAACATGTACAAGATACATACTAAATGATATGCTCTAGGGCATACTACTAACAATCTCCCACTAGCACTAGAGCCATTCATTGCAATATCTTAGACCCTTCTTCTCAAGATGTTGGTCTAGTTGAGTCTATGACATAAGCTTAATGAATGGATCAACTGGATTTTCAGCTGATGCTATTTTCTGCATGGCTACATCGCCTAGTCGAACTATTTCTCTGATAACGTGGTAGCGCCTTTCTATGTGTTTGGATTTCTAGTGAGATCGGGGTTCCTTAGCCTGTATGACTGCTCCATTATTGTCATAGTGTAGTGGAACTGCTGACTCAATGGAAGGAACTACTGTAAGTTCCATCATGAACTTCTTTATCCAAACAGCTTCCTTTGCACCATCTGATTCAGCAATATACTCAGCCTCGGTAGTGGAATCTGCAGTTGTACTCCGTTTGGAACTCTTCCAACTGACTGCACCTCCAT
This sequence comes from Hevea brasiliensis, assembly GCF_030052815.1. Lineage (NCBI taxonomy): Eukaryota > Viridiplantae > Streptophyta > Magnoliopsida > Malpighiales > Euphorbiaceae > Hevea > Hevea brasiliensis. Next base: position 88,765,690 of record NC_079495.1, on the reverse strand, counting down.
TACAAATGAGCACACACCCAGAGGTAGACTTTCTATCATTGATATCTGATTGAAAATCAAAATCAGTATAACCATCCAATTGCAAGTCTCCACCTCCATATATCAAGAATAAATCCTTAGTTCTTCTCAAGTACTTTAGAATATTCTTGACAGCTATCCAGTGTTCCAAACCTAGATTGGATTGATACCTGCTAGTCAAACTTACAGCATATGCGATATCAGGCCTAGTACACAACATTGCATACATTAAACATCCAATAGCCGAAGCATATGGAATCTTGGCCATTTTATCTCTTTCTTCAGGTGTCTTTGGAGATATCTCTTTAGAAAGGTGGATACCATGTCTCACTGGCAACAATCCTCTCTTGGAATCAAGCATGTTAAACCTGTTTAACACCTTTTCCAAGTATAGACTTTGGGATAAACCAATTATTCTTTTCACTCTATCTCTATAGATGTGAATCCCAAGAATATTGGTTGCCTCCCCTAAGTCTTTCATAGAGAATGTATTTGACAACCACACCTTTACAGTTGTCAACATACCTGTGTCATTACCCATCAACAGTATGTCATCCACATATAAGACAAAGAAAGTGGTAGTACTGTCACTAACCTTCTTATATACACATGGCTCATCCTCATTTTTGATAAAACCAAATGACTTAATGGCTTCATCAAAAAGGATGTTTCAACTCCTCGAAGCTTGTTTCAACCCATAAATGGATTGCTTTAGCTTGCATAACTTGGAACCATCTTGGGATTCAAAACTCCTAAGTTGTTCCATAAAAATGTTTTCTTCAATGTATCCATTGAGAAAAGATGTTTTGACATCCATATGCCAAATCTCATAATCATAGTATGCAATTATTGCTAATAGAATCCTAATTGATTTAAGCATGGCAACAGGCAAGAAAGTCTCCTCATAGTCGATTCCTTGCCTTTGGCAAAACCGTTTCGCTACTAGCCTAGCCTCTAGGTCTCTACCTTTCCATCAGAAGTAATTTTCTTCTTGTAAACCTATTTGTTCCCTATAGGTACAATACCTTCAGGTGGGTCAACAAGATCCCAAACTTGATTCTTATACATGGAATCAATCTCGGATTTCATAGCATCAATCCATTTTGAAGAGTGTATATTTGATATAGCTTCTTCATAGGTAAGTGGATCATCTCCATGATCTACTTCTTCATGAGTAGACAACTCTTGTTCTTCTTCATGAAGGAAACCATATCTCACTGGTGGGTGAGATACCTTGGTTGTTCTACGAGGAATAGTTGTAGATGTTTCATCAATGGGTGTAGGTTGACTAGATGGATCTGTATCCATCTGATCTGTTGGTTGGTTAGAATTCTCCAATTCTAACTTTATTTGCCTTCCTTTGCCTCCTTCTTGAACAAACTATTGTTCAATAAATGTGGCATCTCTACTTACCACAACCTTTTGTGAAGTAGGTAAATAAAAATAATATCCAAAACTATCTTTTGGATATCCAACAAATCGACCCTTTTCTAATCTGGTTTCCAATTTATCAGTGTTCAGCTTTTTGATATAAGCTGGACAACTCCAAATCTTAACATGCTTAAGACTTGGTTTTCTTCCATGCCATATCTCATAAGGTGTGTGAAAAAACTGATTTTGATGGAATCCTATTCAGAATATACAAAGCTGATTCTAATGCAAATTCCCATATCTAATAGGGTACGATTTCTCCTTTCATATATACCATTCAGCTGTGGTGTTCCTGGAGGAGTCAGTTGGGACACGATGCCATGCTCTCTCAAGTATTCATCAAATTCAGTACTCAAATATTCACCTCCACGATCTGATCGAATAACTTTAATACTCTTTCCTGTTTGATTTTCTACTTCAGATTTAAATTATTTGAACTTTTCAAAGGATTCATGTTTCTATTTCATCAAATACAAATACCCGAACCTTGATTTATCATCAGTAAAGGTAATAAAGTAATGACCACCTCTAGCCATTTCCTTAAATGGACCACATACATAACTATGTATTAGCTCCAAAATATTTTCATCCCTTAACCCTTGTCCAACAAAGGGTGATCTAGTCATTTTACCCTGAAGGCAAGATTCACAAGTTGGAGTAGGCTCAGAGCCCAATGAGGAAAGAATCTCCATTTTCTCCAGTTTTGCAATCCTATCTTCTGCAACATGACATAACCTTAAGTGCCAAATATATTTTGAACTTGAGTTGATTTTCACCATAGCATTGCATTCATTTAGATCACTTGCATTCATTTTGTGTTTGTCATTATTATCCAAAAATAAAGACCATCATTCATATAAGCTGAACCAACATATTTATTTCCAAAATAAATATTGCAAACATCATCTGTAAACAGAAATTCATAACCATTTCTAGTTAAACTAGATATAGAAATGATGTTCTTAAAAGCATTAGGTACATATAAAATATTATCCAAACACAAAACATATCCAAACACAAAACATGTCCAAACATGTAAAAAGATTTAGATCCTATGGCTAAAGCTTCAACAGTTGAGCCATTGCCAATCCGGACTCTAACATCTTGAGAACGCAAGCTACTATTATTTGCTAGTTCCTGCATATCATAGGAAATGTGAGAACTGGCACTAGTATCTAAAACCGAACCTGTAGATGAACTATGAGTATCATTAGTATCTAAATAACAAGATATGGACATACCTTCCGAAGGTCTATCCTTCTTATCTTTCAGAGAAGCAAGATACTCTGGGCAGTTTCTTTTCCAGTGCCAATCCTTTTGGCAGTGGAAACACTTTCTTTTTGCCTCCATCAGCTTTAGTCTTCCCTTTCTGTTTAGCTATTTTCTTGGAAGGACCAGGAATATGAGGTTTCTTTTTCTTATTGCCCTTTTTCTTGTTGGACTTTCCAGTAGAAGAAGATGCAATCAAAGCTACCTCTTTTCCTTTATTGCCCGGCATATTCTTTTGGGCAATAACCAGCATGTTAAGTAAACTAGCCAAGGTGCATTCCTGTTTAGTCATATGAAAATTTGTCACAAAATTCCCAAAAGACTCAGGAAGGGACTGAAGGATCAAATACGTCTGTAGTTGGAAATCCATGTTAAAGTCAAGATATTCCAGCTACTCAATTAGCCGAATCATCTTATAGACATGATCCCCAACATTCTGTCCCTCAGACATCCTCATGCGGAACAGCTGTCTAGATATCTCATACTTAGCATTCTTGCTGTGCTCACCATACAACTCTTGTAGGTGAAGGAGGATGTCACTCGCACTCTGCATGTTCTCATGCTGCTTCTATAACTCATTACTCATGGAAGCAAGCATGTAACACTTAGCTCTCATATAATGCTCCTTCCACTAGTCCAAAGTTTCATGTTCCTCTTGGGTGGCCTCTGGAGGTAAGGGATGTAACACCCTAGGCAAATTCCACATCGGCAAAACACGGGAGAGATGCTGAGTTTATAAGTTGGTGGTTCGTAACCCCTAGTGACGCATTTTAAAATAGTGAGGGCTTCGGCCCAGAGCGGACAATATCACTAGTGGGCTGGGCCATTACAAGGGACCAGGAACATTTGAGTCTAGAACATATCCTATATGTTCAAGGTTCAGGAAAAGTTTCAAATTTCTTAGCCAATCAGACAGATTAGGTCCTATCAACCTATTACGATCAAGTATGCTTGCAAGGATATTGGTCCTCCCACTGACTTAGCGAATCCTACACTTCCAAAGTAGAAAACGAAAAATCCTAGTTGGATGGATTTCTAGTGGGTGATTAAATTCTTATAATTCTATTGATCATCCTCAGGTACATCCATTATTGGAATTGCAGAAGATAGGATTGTAAAACTGAAGAAAATGGGAATTCTTTCCTCAATGGGCTCTGAGGCTTCTCCAATTTGTGAATCTTGCCTTCAGGGTAAAATGACTAGATCACCCTTTGTTGGACAAGGGCTAAGAGTTGAAAATATTTTGGAGCTAATACATAGTGGCGTATGTGGTCCTTTTAAAGAAATGGCTAGAGGTGGTTTTCATTACTTTATTACCTTTACTGATGATAAATCAAGGTTTGGGTATTTGTATTTGATGAAATACAAACATGAATCCTTTAAAAAGTTCAAAGAATTTAAATCTGAAGTAGAAAATCAAACAAGAAAGAGTATTAAAGCTCTTCGATCAGATCGTGGAGGTGAATGAGTATTGAATTTGATGAATACTTGAAAGAGCACGACATTGTTTCCCAGCTGACTCCTCCAGGAGCACCATAGCTGAATGGTGTATCTGAAAGGAGAAATCATACCCTATTGGATATGGTACGTAGTATGATGAGCTATACTGATATGCTAATCTCCTTTTGGGGATTTGCATTAGAATCAGCTTTGTATATTCTGAATAGGATTCCATCAAAATCAGTTTCTTCCACGCCTTATGAGATATAGCATGGAAGAAAACCAAGTCTTAAGCATCTTAAGATTTGGGGTTGTCTAGCTTATATCAAAAAGCTGAACACTGATAAATTGGAAACCATATCAGAAAAGGGTCGATTTGTTGGATATCCAAAAGATAGTTTTGGATATTATTTTTATTTGCCTACTTCACAAAAGGTTGTGGTAAGTAGAGGTACCACATTTCTTAAACAACAGTTTGTTCAAGAAGGAGGCAAAGGAAGGCAAATAGAGTTAGAATTGGAGAATTTTGACCAACCAACAGATCAGATGGATATAGATCCATCTAGTCAACCTACACCCATTGATGAAACATCATAGAACAACTAGGGTATCTCACCCACCAGTGAGATATGGTTTCCTTCAGGAAGAAGAATAAGAGTTGTCTACTCATGAAGAAGTAGATCATGGAGATGATCCACTTATCTATGAAGAAGCTATATCAGATATAGACTCTTCAACATGGATTGATAATATGAAATTCGAGATTGATTCCATGAAATTTGAGATTGATTCCATGTATAAGAATCAAGTTTGGGATCTTGTTCACCCATCAGAAGGTATTGTACCTATAGGGAGCAAATGGATTTTCAAGAAGAAAATTGGCTCTGATGGAAAGGTAGAGACCTATAAGGCAAGGCTAGTAGCGAAAGGGTTTCGCCAAAGGCAAGGAATCAACTATGAGGAGACTTTCTCGCTTGTTCCCATGTTTAAATCAATTAGGATTCTATTAGCAATAGCTGCATACTATGATTATGAGATTTGGCAGATGGATGTCAAAATAGCTTTTCTCAATGGATACATTGAAGAAAACATTTTCATGAAACAACCTAGGGGTTTTGAATCCCAAGATGATTCTAAGGTATGCAAGCTAAAGCGATCCATTTATGGGTTGAAACAAGCTTCGAGGAGTTGGAACATCTATTTTGATGAAGCCATTAAATCATTTGGTTTTATCAAAAATGAGGATGAGCCATGTGTATATAAGAAGGTTAGCGACAGTGCCATCACTTTCCTTGTCTTTTATCTGGATGACATATTGTTGATGGGTAATGACATAGGTATGTTGAAAATTGTAAAGGTATGGTTGTTAAATACATTCTCCATGAAAGACTTAGGGGAGGCAACCTATATTCTTGGGATTCACATCTATAGAGATAGAGCGAAAAGAATAATTGATTTATCCCAAAGTCTATACTTGGAAAAAGTGTTAAAGAGGTTTAACATGCTTAATTCTAAGAGAGGATTGTTGCCAGTGAGACATGGTATCCACCTTTCTAAAGAGATGTCTCCAAAGACACCTGAAGAAAGAGATAAAATGGCCAGGATTCCATATGCTTCGGCTATTGGAAGTTTAATATATGTAATGTTGTGTACTAGGCTGGATATCGCATATGCTATTAGTTTGACTAGCAGGTGTCAATCCAATCTAGGTTTGAAACACTGGATAGCTGCCAATAATGTCCTTAAGTACATGAGAAGAACTAAGGATTTATTCTTGATCTATGGAGGAGGAGACTTGTAATTGGATCTTATATTGATTCTGATTTTCGATCAGATATCGATGATAGAAAGTCTACCTTTGGGTATGTGTTCATTTGAAATAGAGGTGCAGTTAGTTGGAAGAGTTCCAAATAGAGTATGACTGTAGATTCCACTACTGAGGCTGAGTATATTGCTGCATCAGATGCTACAAAGGAAGCTATTTGGATAAAAAAGTTCGTGACAGAACCTGCAGTAGTTCCTGTTAGTAGTGTGCCCTAGAGCATATCATTAGTATGTATCTTGTACATGTTTTATTAATAAAAGGCATTTCCACTTTTCCATTTACATAAGATATTTATGTGTAATAGAAAAGGTCCATTGATATTTTGTTAGAAATTCTATTCTTAAGTTGTTAAGAATATGAGTGACAGTATTTCTAGTACAAAGTATCATAAATAGGTTAACAATCGAGGATACTTCATAATAAGGACATGACTTATCCAGAAAGATTGTATTCATATTTGTTCCCAAGTTATTTCTATGAGATATAAATAAGATGGAATGGTGAGTCTCATGCCATATGACAAACATGATAGGCACTTATAAATGATAAGTAGGCCGAACCAGTGACACTTATGAAAAGCATATGGAGTTTACTCTTATCAATGTTTGTCATAAATCATATCAGTGCATATAATCTTTAGACCTGAGATAGCACAGTTATCTTACATATAGGTGGTTTGAGTTTGACACTGCTTTCATACTTGTACTGTGTATGGGCATATTGGCATGCGTTGGCTCCTACTAGTTATATATGGAGGTAGGTGTTGATCAAGATGGAATATGTTCCTCTAAGTAAATAGAGATAAAATCCTATGTTCATTTAATTGTTCTTGATGTTTCAAGTTCCTAGTCAGGACAGATAGATTTAATCAGAAAAGAGTTTCTAATGAGAAAATCTTTTAATCAAGAGCTGGAATTAAAAGAGAACATAATATTCATAGCAAATGGAGTTTGACATAAACCATGACTCCAGCTTGAGTTGGGATTTTGTAACAGAGAGATTCCAGTGCATGGTAACATATGATTATAGGTTCATTTAAGGTAAACCTTATTACTAATTGGGTGGCCATGGCATGCTATGCTAGGTGTTAACCATGGTCTATGAGGTGCATAAAATGATTTAGAGAAATCATTTATGGTAAGAGTTCTCATGATATTAAGAGTTGATATCATATCTCATTGCCAATTAGTGATGAGCCTAGTAAGTCACACACATACACAAGTTATCACCTAATTAAATATGATTTAATTAATTAATTAAAGAGTTTAATTGATTAATTAAATAGGTTTGATTTGCAATTAGATTGCAAAGTCCCTAGCATGACTTGAAACCAAATCTAGATTATTGGATGTATAGTATAAGTTAAATTTATATTTAAAGTGTTTAAATATGAATTTAATTAATGAGAAATTAATTAATAGAGATTAATTAATTAATTTATATTTCATATAAATTGATTAAAAGAAGAGAAATAATTATTTTGGGTTAAGAACTCAAAATTAAGACACAGGGACATTTTGGTCATTTCACAGGGTGACATGTGGCACCATGAGATGGTGACACATGGCATTACACATAAGCTTGCCAAATGTCTTTTAATCATGTAAGATGATTAAAATTAAGATTAAATATAGGTTTGACACTTGGCACAATGTGATTAGGTCAATTAAACCTAGAACCAATCAGATGGTGACATGTGGCAAGGGTTTAATGTGTTAACCTAGCTATATAAGTGTTGTTATGAAAAAAAAAAAAAAAAAACAACCAGCAGCCACTCACCCTTTGCCACGCCATTTTGAGGCTATCCATCTATTCTTCTTCATCTCTCATCAATTCAAAGAGATTAGCCATCAATCTCTTGAATTAAGAACACCAGAAATTGTTTCTAGTGTCCTGTTTACATCTTTAATCTCTTAAAAGGCAGAACTTGATTTTCTAAATAACAGAAAAAGCTATAGAAGCTGTTCAAGGGCTGCCATAGGTGTTCTTAGTGTGGACAAGCTAAAGGGACAATATCTGGCGTCCTGAAGACGAATCTCAAAGGCGTAAATACACTGCAGTGCATCAAGAGGATAATGTGTTTGTTCTTGATTTAATCTAGGGTTTTAAAATTAATCTAATTAATTTTAAAAATCTTAAATGGAAAATACAGATCCAAAAACATATTAAAAGAGTTTTAATATGTTGTTTATCATTGAAATCAAATAGATAAAAATAAATCTTGCATGATGCATGTGACCCTAGGTGAAAATTTTTGAATTCAATGATATAAACTTGTGTTTTTCACGCTTCCGTTCCTTTAATTGGTATCAGAGCCACTATATTTGCCATTTAGATTGTTTATTATATGATTTGATTGTGTGTTTTGATCATGAGATGATTTATCCATTGCTGGTTGCAATGGATGTGTGGCGGCATGCAAGAGAACACCTAATGGTGCGTAAGGTGTGTGGTTCCATGGGTGGCTCAAGGTTTGGCTTTTTAATTTGCAATTTTTGTATGATCTAAAAGCTCATCCTATGTCTAATTAAATTGTTTAATTAGAATTTTAATCACACAATTAAATTTTGATTCAAATCAAAATTTTAAAAATTATTTGAATGTGATTCAAATCTGAAGTTTAAAAGTTGTTTGAATGTGATTCAAATATGAATTTTTAAAGTTGTTTGAATCATATTTAAATCTAATTTTTTAAAGTTGTTTGAATAATATTCAGATCTGAATTTTTAAAAATTGTTTGAATGTGATTCAAATCTGATTTTTAAAAAATTGTTTGAATGTGATTCAAATCTGAATTTTTAAGGTTGTTTGAATGTGATTCAAATCTGAATTTTTAAATTTGTTTGAATGAGATTCAAATCTGAATTTTTAAATTTATTTGAATCATATTCAAATCTGGATTATTAAGTTGAATATGAGATATTCAATTTAATTTAAGTATGTATGTTTTATTTAATTGTTAAATAGTGATATGCATGATGGATGATTATGGACTATAAAAGACCAATATGATTGGATTTATTTCTTTTATGTTTCTTTGGGATTGTAAATTAATTAATTTAATTTAATTTATTTTGGGCATGTATTATTAAGTTTGTAATAATTTTTGGATTGTAATTTCATTTATTTAAGTTCTTATAAATTTGCCTTGGTATGCCAAGGATTACTATGTAATATTGGATTGCAAGAAGTTCAAGGAGGTCAAGAGCATTGGTGGGACCAGTGGGAGGAATTCAAGATCAAGTGTTGATTATGTACTCCTTCAGCAACTCTTGTAAAATAAATGAATGAAATGCACCTAGGTATGCCTTGATTCAATTCTTGGTGGCTCAGAATTGAATCCCTTAGAAAGTCCATGATCATACCATATTTACTGCTTATCCATGAACGCATGAGATGTATGGGAATGTATGCAATTATATGATATATGCATGCTAAATGGATAATGTGCAAAGTGAGACCTTAATAGTAATTAGGATGACCATAAAATCTTCCAAACAAATGATTAAGTTGGAAATGGTATAATTAAAGTAATTATAACATGGGCCCTCCATTGGGGCAATTATTTTAAGAAATTTTAAATAGTTGCATAAGATGCAATTAATTTAAGAGATTTTCTTAAGAATAATTGTTAAGTATGAGATGTTGTAAATATGTAAATGGTTTGGTGGCCAATATTGGATGTACCTGAGGACATTAAAATTATTTGCATAATTACTGGCTCAATGGGATCAACTTAATTAATGCAAGATAAGTCAATAATGGATGTACCTGAGATTTTGAGCGTTAGGGGCTAGGTAAAGGATTGAACCTCACATGAGATGTGATGGGCAATGAGTTGCTCCCTTATAGTTTATTGTAATTCCAATAATGGATGTACCTGAGGATGATCAATAGAATTATAAGAATTCAATCACCCACTAGAAATCCATCCAACTAGGATTTCCGTTTTCTACTATGGAAGTGTAGGATTCGTTAAGTTAGTGGGAGGACCAATTTGATTAAAAGACCATAATCATTTTGGTTAATTACATGATACATTTACTAATTAATCTGGTTATTTTCTGCAGTTAATTTTCTGATAAAAATGAGCACAGAACAACCACCACCATCCAATATCCTTGCAAGCATACTTGATCGCAATAGGTTTACAGGACCTAATCTGTCTGATTGGCTAAGAAATTTGAAACTTATCCTGAATCTTGAACATATAGGATACGTTCTAGACTCAAATGTTCCTGGTCCCTTACCTCTAGAGGCCACACAAGAGGAACATGAAACTTTGGACAAGTGGAAGGAGCATGATATGAGAGCTAAGTGTTACATGTTTGCTTCCATGAGTAATGAGTTACAGAAGCAACATGAGAACATGCAGAGTGCGAGTGAGATCCTCCTTCACCTACAAGAGTTGTATGGTAAGCACAGCAGGAATGCTAGGTATGAGATATCTAGACAGCTATTCCGTATGAGAATGTCTGAGGGACAGAATGTTGGGGATCATGTCCACAAGATGATTCGGCTGATTGAGCAGTTGGAACATCTTGACTTCAACATGGATTTCCAACTACAGACGGATTTGATCCTTCAGTCCCTTCTTGAGTCTTTTGGGAATTTTGTGACAAATTTCCATATGGCTAAATAAGAATGCACCTTAGCTAGTTTACTCAACATGCTAGTTATTGCCCAAAAGAATATGCCAGGCAATAAAGGAAAAGATGTTGCTTTGATTGCATCTTCTTCTGCTGGAAAGTCCAACAAGAAGAAAGGCAATAAGAAAAAGAAACCTCAGATTCTTAGTCCTTCCAAGAAAATAGCTAAATGGAAAGGAAAGACTAAAGCTGATGGAGGCAAAGGAAAGTGTTTCCATTGCCAGAAGGATGGGCACTGGAAAAGGAACTGCCCATAGTATCTTGCTTCTCTGAAGGACAAGAAGGATAAACCTTCAGAAGGTATGTCCATATCTTGTTATTTAGATTCTGATGATACTCATAGTTCATCCACAGCTTGGATTTTAGATACTGGTGCCAGTTCTCACATTTCTAATGATATGCAGGAACTAGCAAATAGTAGCAACTTGCGTTCTCAAGATGTTAGAGTCCAGATTGGCAATGGTTCAACTGTTGAAGCTTTTGCCATAGGATCTAAATTTTTTTACATATTTGGACATGTTTTTTGTTTTGATAATATTTTATATGTACCTGATGCTTTTAAGAACATCATTTCTATATCTAGTTTGACTAGAAATGGCTATGAATTTCAATTCACAGATGATGTTGCAATATTTATTTTAGAAATAAATATGTTGGTTCAAGTTATATGAATGAAGGTCTTTATTATTTTGATAATAATGACAAACACAAAATGAATGCAAGTGTTCTAAATGAATGCAATGGCATGGTGAAAACCAACTCAAGTTCAAAACATATTTGGCTGTTAAGGTTATGTCATGCTGCAGAAGATAGGATTGCAAAACTAGAGAAAATGGGGATTCTATCCTCATTGGGCTCTGAGCCTACTCCAACTTGTGAATCTTGCCTTCAAGGTTAAATGACTAGATCACCTTTTGTTGGACAAGGGCTAAGGGCTGAAAATATTTTGGAGCTAATACATAGTGATGTATGTGGTCCATTTAAGGAAATGGCTAGAAGCGGTTTTCATTACTTTATTACCTTTACTGATGAAAAATTAAAGTTTGGGTATTTGTATTTGATGAAATACAAACATGAATCTTTTGAAAAATTCAAAGAATTTAAATCTGAAGTAGAAAATCAAACAGGAAAGAGTATTAAAGCTCTTCGATCAGATCGTGGAGGTGAATATTTGAGTACTGAATTTGATGAATACTTGAGAGCGCATGGCATTGTTTCCCAGCTGACTCCTCCAGGAACGCCACAGTTGAATGGTGTATCTGAAAGGAAAAATCGTACCCCATTGGATATGGTACATAATATGATGAGCTATACTGATATGCCAATCTCCTTTTGGGGATTTGTATTAGAATCAGCTTTGTATATTCTGAATAGGATTCCATCAAAATCAATTTCATCCACACCTTATGAGATATGGCATGGAAGAAAACCAAGTCTTAAGCATGTTAAGATTTGGGGTTGTCCAGCTTATATCAAAAAGCTGAACACTGATAAATTGCAAACCAGATCAGAAAAGGGTTGATTTGTTCGATATCCAAAAGATAGTTTTGGATATTATTTTTATTTGCCTGCATCACAAAATTTTATGGTGAGTAGAGATGCCACATTTCTTGAACAACAATTTGTTCAAGAAGGAGGCAAAGGAAGGCAAATAGAGTTGGAATTAGAGAATTCTGACCAACCCATAGATCAGATGGATATAGATCCATCTAGTCAACCTACACCCATTAATGAAAAATCGATAGCTGTTCCTCGTAAAACAACCAGGGTATCTCACCCACCAGTGAGATATGGTTTCCTTCATGAAGAAGAACAAGAGTTGTCTACTCATGAAGAAGTAGATCATGGAGATGATCCACTTACCTATGAAGAAGCTATATCAGATATAGATTCTTCAAAATAGATTGATGCTATGAAATCTGAAATTGATTCCAAGTATAAAAATCAAGTTTGGGATCTTGTTTACCCACCTGAAGGTATTGTACCTATAGGGAACAAATGGCTTTTCAAGAAGAAAATTGGTTCTGATGGAATGGTAAAGACCTATAAGGCAAGGCTAGTAGCGAAAGGGTTTCGCCAAAAGCAAGGAATCGACTCTGAGGAGACTTTCTCGCCTGTTGCCATGCTTAAATCAATTAGGATTCTATTAGCAATAGCTGCAAACTATGATTATGAGATTTGGCAGATGGATGTCAAAATAGCTTTTCACAATGGATACATTGAAGAAAACATTTTCATGGAACAACCTAGGGGTTTTGAATCCCAAGATGGTTCCGAGGTATGCAAGCTAAAGCGATACATTTATGGGTTGAAGCAAGCTTCGAGGAGTTGGAACATCCGTTTTGATGAAGCCATTAAATCCTTTGGTTTTATCAAAAATGAGGATGAGCCATGTGTATATAAGAAGGTTAGTGACAGTGCAATCACTTTCCTTGACTTATGTGTGGATGACATACTATTGATGGGTAATGACACAGGTATGTTGACAGTTGTAAAGGTATGGTTCTCAAATACATTCTCCATGAAAGACTTAGGGGAGGCAACCTATATTCTTGGGATTCGCATCTATAGAGATAGAGCAAAAAGAATAATTCGTTTATCCCAAAGTCTATACTTGGAAAAGGTGTTAAAGAGGTTTAACATGCTTGATTCCAAGAGAGGATTGTTACCAGTGAGACATGATATCCATCTTTCTAAAGAGATGTCTCCAAAGACACCTGAAGAAAGAGATAAAATGGCTAGGATTCCATATGCTTTGGCTATTGGAAGTTTAATGTATGCAATATTGTGTACTAGGCCGGATATCGCATATGCTGTTAGTTTGACTAGCAGGTATCAATTCAATCCAGGTTTGGAACACTGGATAGCTGTCAAGAATATCCTTAAGTACTTGAGAAGAACTAAGGATTTATTCTTAATTTATGGAGGTGGAGACTTGCAATTGGATGGTTATACTGATTCGGATTTCCAATCAGATATCGATGATAGAAAGTCAACATCTGGATATGTGTTCATTTGTAATGGAGGTGCAGTCAGTTGGAAGAGTTCCAAACAAAGCACGACTACAGATTCCACTACCGAGGCTGAGTGTATTACTGCATCAGATACTGCAAAGGAAGCTGTTTGGATAAAGAAGTCCGTGATAGAAATTGCAGTAGTTCCTTCCATTGAGTCAGCAGTTCCACTACACTGTGACAATAATGGAGCAGTCATACAGGCTAAAGAACCAAGGTCTCACCAGAAATTCAAACACATAGAAAGGCGCTACCACATTATCAGATAAATAGTTGGACGAGGCGATGTAGCCATGTAGAAAATAGCATCAGCTAAAAATCCAGCTGATCAATTCACTAAGCCTATGTCACAGACTCAACTAGACCGACATCTTGAGAAGATTTAAAAATAAATCTTGCATGATGCATGTGACCCTAGGTGAAAATTTTTGAATTCAATGGTATAAACTTGTGTTTTTCACCCTTCTGTTCTTTCAGTTCCTTCCATTGAGTCAGCAGTTCCACTACACTGTGACAACAATGGAGTAGTCATACAGGCTAAGGAACACCGGTCTCACCAGAAATCCAAACACATAGAAAGGTGCTACCACATTATCAGAGAAATAGTTGGACGAGGCGATGTAGCCATGCAGAAAATAGCAACAGCTGAAAATCCAGCTGATCCATTCACTACGCCTATGTCACAGACTCAGCTAGACCGACATCTTAAGAAGATGGGTCTAAGATATTGTAATGAATGGCTCTAGTGCAAGTGGGAGATTGTTAGTAGTATGCCCTAAAGCATATCATTTAGTATGTATCTTGTGCATGTTTTTATTAATAAAAGGCATTTCCACCTTTCCGTTTACATAATATATTTTATGTGTAATAGAAAAGGTCCATTGATATTTTGTTAGAAATTCTATTCTTAAGTTGTTAAGAATATGAGTGATAGCATTTTTAGTACAAAGTATCATAAATAGGTTCACAATCGAGGATACTTCACAATAAGGACATGACTTATCCAGAAAGATTGTATTCATGTTTGTTCCCAAGTTATTTATATGAGATATAAATAAGATGGAATGGTGAGTCTCATGCCATATAACAAACATGATTGGCACTTATACATGATAAGTAGGTCGAACTAGTGACACTTATGACAAGCACATGGAGTTTACTCTTGTTAATGTATTGTCATAAATCATATCAGTGCATATAATCTTTAAACCTGAGATAGCATAGTTATCTTGTATATAGGTGGTTTGAGTTTGATACTGCTTTCATACTTGTACTGTGTATGGGTACATGGGCATGTGTTGGCTCCTACTAGTTATATATGGAGGTAGGTGTTGATCAAGATGGAATCTGTTCCTCTAAGTAAATAGGGATAAAATACTATGTTCATTTAATTGTTCTTGATGTTTCAAGTTCCTGGCCAGGACAGATAGATTTAATCAGAAAAGAGTTTCTGATGAGAAAATCTTTTTAATCAAGAACTGGAATTAAAAGAAAACATAATATTTATAGCAAATGGGGTTTGATATAAACCATGACTCCAGCTTGAATTGGGATTTGGTAACAGAGAGATTCTAGTGCTTGGTAACATATGATTATAGGTTCATTTAAGGTAAACCTTATTACTGATTGGGTGGCCATGGCATGCTATGCTAGGTGTTAACCATGGTCTATGAGGTGCATAAAATGATTTAGAGAAATCATTTATGGTAAGAAAGAGTTCTGATGATATTAAGAGTTGATATCATATCTCATTGCCAATTAGTGATGAGCCTAGTAAGTTACACACATACACAAGTAATCACCAAATTAAATATGATTTAATTAATTAATTAAAGAGTTTAATTGATTAATTAAATAATTTTGGTTTGCAATTAGATTGCGAAGTCCTTAGCATGACTTGAAACCAAATCTAGATTATTGGATGTATAGTATAAGTTAAATTTATATTTAAAGTATTTAAATATGAATTTAATTAATGAGAAATTAATTAATAGAGATTAATTAATTAATTTATATTCGATATAAATTGATTAGAAGAAGAGAAATAATTATTTTGGGTTAAGAACTCAAAATTAAGACATAGGGACATTTTGGTCATTTCACAATGTGACATGTGGCACCATGAGATGATGACATATGGCATTACACATAAGCTTGCCAAATGTCTTTTAATCATGTGAGATGATTAAAATTAAGATTAAATATAGGTTTAACACTTGGCACAATGTGATTGGGTCAATTAAACCTAGAGCCAATCAGAAGGTTGCAGGTGGCAAGGGTTTTAAGTGGTGACCTAGCTATATAAGTGTTGTTATGAAATGAAAAATTATAACCAGTTGCTGCCTCCTTTTGTGCCTCCACTCTTGAGGCTCCCATTCTCTCTTCTTCTTCATCTCTCATCAATTCCAAGAGATTAGCAAACAATCTCTTAAATTAAAAATACTAGAAATTGTTTCTAGTGTCCTGTTTACATCTTTAATCTCTTAAAAAGCAAAACTTGATTTTCTAATTAATAGAAAAAGCTTTAGAAGCTGTTCAAGGGCTGCCATAGGTGATCTTAGTGTGGACAAGCTAGAGGGACAACATCTGCTGTCCTAAAGACGCATCCCAAAGGTGCCAAACACACTGCAGTGCATCAAGAGGTTACTGCACTTGTTCTTGATCTAATCTAGGGTTCTAAAATTAATCTGATTAATTCTAAAATCTTGAATGGCAAATACAGATCCAAAAACATATTAAAAGAGTTTTAATATGTTGTTTATCACTGAAATGAAATAGAAAAAAATAAATCTTACATGATGCATGTGACCCTAGGTGAAAATTTTTGAATTTAATAATATAAACTTGTGTTTTTCATGCCTTCGCTCCTTCAGATATAACCTTACTAAGACTTAGCCACCCTTAATTAAATATATATCCCTTATAGCCAATTTGAAACCTATATCTATCCCTTAGAATTTATTGCTTACCCATATTATTTACCTAGCCCCTAGCCTAAACACCTATCCTACCCTTTTGAGGAGGCTAAATGCATAAGTAAAAAGCATATTAAGTGCAATAAAAAAAAATGAAGAGAGGATGTAGAAATCAAGAAAGAGTGCTAGTGTGCAATTGAAATCAAAGAAAAATTTGCCTTTCCATCTCAACAAAAGCAATGAGTTTGGGGATGACGACAAAAGGGACATAAATTAAAAAAAAAAAAAAAGAAAAGAAGAGGAAAAAAAAGAAGAAGAATAAGTCCCAAGATAAGTATCATGGAAGCATGCTTGGCACTATAAAAAACCAAAAGCCCTTCCTCTCCATATAAAATCAATAGAATAAACTTAGTATACTTGATATTTTATGCATACATACTATCCTCATATTTGCATTCCCTAAAAACCTTTTATTGGCAACCAAGTTATTATCCCTTTAGCGCCATTACAACCCTTTTAAAGACCTTTTGATCTTTTGAAAAGTGTATGCTACATTAGTGGAGATAGAAAATTGAGATATGCCTATGGAGTTGGAATTGTATCACTTCACTACAATCACCCATAATAGAGGCAAATTTGGGGGAGTAAGTATTTCTTAAGTCTATTATGCTAAAATAGGTTATTTGTGACTTATTAATGGCTTTGCATAGAGGAATAATTAGTTGAAGCACCATAAAGGGAGTGAGGTTCTAACGGGCAACTGTTGAGGTCCCTATGCCTTAAAAGTGGGAATTGGTATGAAAGTTGAAAAGTGTCTAATTATGTGTAAGTTAAGCTTTCTATTATGTTTCTAAGTACCCCCAATGAGTTTTTATAAAGTTTTAATTTGCTTGAGGATAAGCAAAGATTTGAGTTTGGGGATATTTGATTGCATCAAATGATATAGACATTTAAAGTTAACATGCATTGCATTTTGTTAGCATTTAGTATCCTTTTATGTTTATTTTTATATGTTTTCATTATTATTTTAGAAAACATGTTAATCCAACTCAATTCATTGATTTTTATATTTTATCAGGTGTTTTTATGTGGTTTTAGAATCAAAGATGAGTTTGGAAGAGATTTGGAGGTCAAAATGTGAAGAATACAGGGCCAAAAGTAGTACACGGGCCATGTAACCCATGCTGTGTAACCTTCTGGACCCCGTGCAACCTTCTAGACAAAGAAAACTCGAAAAATAAAAGTGGTAAAAAGTTACACGGGGCATGTATCACTACACAACCCTTGTAAACTCCCCTTACAGTAATTCTAATACGACTTCTCTTACTTTCAACTTGACCCAGATGGACTCTTAATGCTTCTAGGACTCTGAAATTAGGGTTTCTACACCAGATATAAGTATAACAAGTTAAGAATTGAAGGGGGGGGGGAGGAGAATTTACATCCAAGAACAGAATTTACATTCAAAGGGAGCCGATTTACATTCAAGGATGCACATCAACTTTGAGGGAGGCAAGAGAAAAACAAGATATGCAAGATTGCTAGAAGAGATTTTCAGTTGAAGTTCCAAAAGTCCAAGGCTGCAACTTTCTTTCTGGGTTCTTTCACTCTATTTTCTTCTCATGTCTTCTCTTTATCTTTTTATAAATTTGATTGTAAAGCTCACCATGGGTGAGTAGGTTCTTTATTCCAGGGTTAGGGTGTAGCACTCAATTTCAATATGGATCTGGTCTGATTTTGTTTAATACATTGGGTATTTTATTCTTTGATTCAATCTCTTATGATCTTAATGCATGCTATGTATTGGTACCCACTTAGTATGATCTTATGATCTTAATGCATGCTATTGAAGGACTGAAAGGTGAAGATTAATATTAGAAAATTAAGATTTTGAACCTAGGAAATATGACCTAGAGATAGGCTAATAACCTTCATGGAGTTCAAAAATAAATCATAGATCTTAAAGGGTTTTGATTAGGACTAATCACCAACGAAAGGACGATTTGGCTCTAATTGAAATACACCTTAGATACCTTGAGAGAGGATCCAGGATACCTTAGGATTAATTTCCATTAAAGTAATAATCTCCTATTTATTGAATAAATTAGATTAATTCAATAATTGATTAAAATGTGAACCCCTAGCTCTAGAATAACTTTGTCCATTGGTATTTTAGTTTAGTTAATTATTTAGATTTTATTTCTATTTATTTAGATCCAATTATTATTTCTTTTCAATTCAATCATTTAGATAATTAAAATCACTATTATTTTGGTACTCAACACAGTTCTCATGGGAACGATACTCTACTCAACACTTAATTACTTGTTAGCGATCCATGCACTAGCGGTGGTTGTAAAACCAGCAAATAACTATGATCAGTTCTGAGCAAGCTTTCTTCATGACATTTCTATCATTATGTCTAAGGTTTAATCTCCAATTGGCCTCACACCAATTGAAGCTATGTAACTCTACTTATTGCCATATAAATGAAGGAGCGGAAGCATGAAAAACATAAGTTTAGATCATTGAATTCAAAATTTTTCTTCTAGAGTCTCATGTATCATGCAAGATTCATTATTTATCTATTTGATTTCAATGATAAACAGCATATTGAAACACTTTTAATATATTTTTGGATCTACATTTGCCATTTAAGATTTTAGAATTAACAGATTAATTCATTAGAACCTTAGATTAAATCAAGAACAAGTGCACTAACCTTTTGATGCACTGTAGTTGTGTTTGGCACCTTTGAGATGCGCCAAGGACACCAGATGTTGTCCCTCTATCTTGTCCACACCAAGATCACCAATGGTAGCCCCTTGAACAGCTTCTCAAGCCTTTACAATTAATTAGAAAATTAGGTTTTGCCTTTAGAGATGTTATAGATGCATACAGGACACTATAAACGATTTCTAGTATTTTTAATTCAAGAGAATGTTGGCAATTCTCTTTGAATTAATGAGAGATGAAGAAGAAGAGAGGAAGAGGTCTCCAAGGGTGGTGGCACATATGAAACAACAACGGCTTGTATTTTTGTTATTTCATCCTTTCCCTTATATAGCTAGGTCACCACTTTAAACCCTTGCCACATGTCACCTTCTGATTGGCTCTTAGTTTAATTGACCCAATCACATTGTGCCAAGTGTCAAACTTAGATTTAATCTTGACTTTGATCATCTTACATGATTAAAAGACAATTGGCAAGCTTATGTGTAGTGCCATGTGTCTCATGGTGACACATGGCACCCTGTGAAAT
Source organism: Hevea brasiliensis (assembly GCF_030052815.1). Classification (NCBI taxonomy): domain Eukaryota; kingdom Viridiplantae; phylum Streptophyta; class Magnoliopsida; order Malpighiales; family Euphorbiaceae; genus Hevea; species Hevea brasiliensis. The sequence goes on along the minus strand of NC_079495.1, from coordinate 88,745,867 downwards.
GACCAAAATACCCTTGTATCTTAATTTTGAGTTCTCAACCCAAAATAATTATTTCCCTTCTTCTAATCAATTTATATCAAATATAAATTAATAATTAATCTCTATTAATTAATTTCTCATAATTAAATTCATATTTAAACACTTTAAATATAAATTTAACTTATATTATACATACATTAACCTAGATTTGATTTCAAACCATGTTAGGGACTTTGCAATCTAATTGCAAACCAAACCTGTTTAATTAATCAATTAAACTCTTTAATTAATTAATTAAATCATATTTAACTTGGTGATTATTTGTGTATGTGTGTGACTCACTAGGCTCATCACTAATTGGCAATGAGATATGATATCAACTCTTAATATTATCAGAACTCCTTCTTATCATAAATGATTTCTCTAAATCATTTTATGCACCTCATAGACCATGGTTAACACCTAGCATAGCATGCAATGGCCATCCAATCAGTAATAAGGAATACCTTAAATGAACCTATAATCATATGTTAACATGCACTAGAATCTCTCTATTACAAAATCCTAATTCGAGCTGGAGTCATGGTTTATGTCAAACCCCATTTGATATGAATATTATGTTCTCTTTTAATTCTAGTTCTTGATTAAAAATATTCTCATCAGAAACTCTTTTCTGATTAAATCTATCTGTCCTGGCCAGGAACTTGAAACATCAAGAACAATTAAATGAACATAGGATTTTATTCCAATTTACTTAGGGTAACAAATTCCATCTTGATCAACACCTACCTCCATATATAATTAGTAGGAGCCAACACATGCCCATATACCCATACACAGTACAAGTATGATAGCAGTATCAAACTCAAACCACCTATATATAAGATAACTGTGCTATCTCAAGTCTAAAGATTATATGCACTAATATGATTTATGACAATACATTGACAAGAGTAAACTCTATGTGCTTGTCATAAATGTCACTGGTTCGGCCTACTTATCATGTATAAGTGCTTATCATGTTTGTTATATGGCATGAGACTCACCATTCCATCTTATTTATATCTCATATAAATACATTGGGAATAAACATGAATACAATTTTTCTGGATAAGTCATGTCCTGTGTGAAGTATCCTTGATTGTGAACCAATTTATGATAATTTGGGCTAGAAATACTGTCGCTAATATTCTTAACAACTTAAGAATAGAATTTCTAACAAAATATCAATGGACCTTTTCTATTACACATAAATATATTATGTAAACGGAAAAGTGAAAATGCCTTTTATTAATAAAACATGTACAAGATACATACAAAATGATATGGTCTAGGGCATACTACTAACAATCTCCCACTCGCACTAGAGCCATTCATTACAATATCTTAAACCCATCTTCTCAAGATGTCGGTCTAGCTGAGTTTGCGACATAGGCTTAGTGAATGGATCAGCTGGATTTTTAGCTGATGCTATTTTCAACATGGCTGCATTGCCTCGCCGAACTATTTCTCTAATAATGTGATAGCGCCTTTCTATATGTTTGGATTTCTGGTGAGACTGGGGTTCCTTAGCCTGTATGACTACTCCATTGTTGTCACAATGAAGTGGAATTGCTGACTAATGGAAGGAACTACTGCAAGTTTTGTCATCAACTTCTTTATCAGAACAGCTTCCTTTACAGGATCTGATGCAGCAATATACTCAGCCTCAATATTGGAATCTGCAGTCGTACTCTAGTTGGAACTCTTCCAACTGACTGTACCTCCATTACAAATAAACACATATCTAGAGGTAGACTTTCTATCATCGATATCTGATTGGGAATCAGAATCAGTATTGTAACACCCATATGTTCGGTAGTGCGTTCTACTGTTCCGGTGGCCAGTGTTGTTCGGACAGCTAGGATGCCTAGAACTACACTTCGATATGAGTGAGGAGACATAAAATAATGAAATACAAGAAAAGAAAATACAAGAAAAATAAAGGAAAAAAAATAGCAAAGAAATGTAACCAAGTTAAGCGAGCCGAGAACCCTAGCGATGGGTGACCGCACTGGGAAGTCACGGCGTGGACCGTTGACTAGTCCTAGACTGCGGGGAACCCTAGAAAATATTTTTAGGACTTAAAGAGACACCTATTGAAATACAAATACCATTAGAAATACTAAATAAAAATTAAATAATTAGTACAAAGAAAAGTGAGAAATCGAAAAACGGATGAAACCTAGTGTTATCGAAAAATTGGGAATGCAACCCGAACAGGGGCATTGTGGTCATTTGACATCCCGAGTTGTCTTTTGACCTAAATGTCCATTAAAAATAAATAATATTACACTTGGAAAATATAATGAAAAATTAATTTAGTGGTACCTAATGTAAATAGCAAAAATAGGGTTCAAATTGGGTAATTAACATTTAAAACATATAATATAATTGATTTTTGGTGAGTGGAGGACTATGGATTAAAATATTCACTAAGTGGGCAGATGTAAACCCACTAAACTCATCTTCAACCTTCATTCACTCCCATTGCCGAAATGAAGCTTCCAAAGTTCTCCCATGGCCGATTTGCTTGAAGCCTTCAAATCTCCTCCATTCCACCTCCAAACACCAAAGTTGCTTCATTAATTTTGAGCCCCACCTCACAAGGAAGAAGTAGATACCAAAATCAAGGGAGATTAGTGAAGATTTAACAAGTCCCAACAATAGGTAAGTTTGTGTTTTTGATTATTGCTTTGTTAAAGTTTGTAAGGATGTTATGGGTGTTTGATTTATGGAGAAATTTTTGAGGTTTGATGTGTAAAGGGGGAAGTGTACTTGTGGCAGCCATGGAAACACCTTGAAGACAGTTTATTTTTGCTTGTAAATGGTGAATTAAAGGATTGATTAAATGTATATTGTGTAGGAAATTATTTGAGTGATGTATACTTAGGATATGTGAATGTGTATTGAAATTTGAATGCTTGGAAATTATGGGAATGTAATGCATGGTTGTTATGGCAGTTTGGGTATGTGTGTGATGGTGTGAAGTTGGACATGTAAAAGTGTTATGGTTAGGTGATTGAATTGTTGTAAATTTGGTTTGAAAAATTCTACACTTTATGGTGTATGTTGAATGTAATTGTAAGCTGCCAAAATGACCTATAATATGTTGTGAATTATGTTTAGGTCATGATACAACCAGAATTGGCTTGAATGTTAAGTTTGGTAAGTGTTAAAAGTGATCCTTGATGTGTATGAAGGAAATGCAATAAGGCAGTTTGTGTTTTAGGCCTAGAACTTTAAGTGTGTGGCTCCAATTGGTATGAGACCAATTGGAGGTGAAACTAAACACAAAATGTGCCAACTTTCATGAAGGAAGCTTGCGAAAATTCTGCTTGCAAGGTGGCTTGAAAAATGACCAAATCCGGATTAAGTGCAAATAAGGCCTGAAAATTGACCATTTGGGCAACAGTTAGTGTTTAGGCCATAACTCACTCAAAAAAGGTCCAATTGACCTGAAATTTTGACCATGAATGGTAAGACCTATATCTACAAGTCTTATGAAGACACCAAAGCCCAGAAATGACCATAAGCAAGTCAAAAAGCTTGAACAAGTTCGGGTCCAAAAACTGGCCGAACCTAAAATGACCTAAAGTGACCAATTTTGGTGCAATTTGACCAGCAATAGTAAAATGACCATAACTTGGTTTACATAACTCAGAATGACCTGAAATTTTGCCCCGCATGCAATAAGACATAGATCTACAAGTTTGTAGTTTTGACCAAAACCCGAAAATCGAGGGAACTAGGTCGTCCGGCTAGGTCAAACTAGTATTCCGGAATCCAGCAAATTGCAAGAAAATGCAGTATACACGGAACTGAAATTGGTAACATGTTCCAACCCTAAAAGACTATCGAATGTGACATATTAGTAACACTAAAACCTAATTTACCTAAAACGCATCGAGGGTCGATATATTAGGTTGATTAAGCAAATAATAGCATTCAGTGAATTACTTATCAAGCATTATCGTTAAAGACAGTTTAATTTAGTACTGAAACACTTCAAATTGTGTTTCTCAGTTAGCAAAGACTCAAGGAAAGGGAAGGAAACACTGAGTCAAGGCCAGGAGATAGTTATCAGAGGTTTGTGCACAACAGCTATTTCTTTTGAATTATTTTAAATTGAAATAAATTATGATTATTTGTATATTATTGTTTTAAATTGTGAAACTGTAAAAAATTGTTTGAATGATATTTGATGGATACTTATTGATTGAAAAGCACTGTAAATGGTTTGAAACCACAGCTATCATGTATATTAATTGTATTCCTCGCTAGCTTGTCTAGTGGGACGAATTGAATTCCCTCTCTGGCTGAAGTGTTGAGGTGTGTGCCTGTTGAGGACGAATAGAATGAGTACTCATATTTTTGCTAGCTAGCTATGTTATTCCTCATTAGCCATCGGCTTTTGAGATGAATTGAACTTTGGAACATGATTTTAAGCTGTGTGTGATTTATTGATATGTATTGTAAGATTGTGAAATGGAGTTTAAATTCTTATTGATATTCACTGTCTTCTGAATTTAACTATGTTTTGATTACCGAGATTTATTGTGATATTGTGTTAAATTCCTTATGACATTCATTGTCTTGAATTTAACTATGGTTTTAAGTATCCACTATTTATATGATTTATGATTCGTGATTTAAAGTTGTATTTGGTTAATGTTGTGCACCACTGAGACATTGTCTCAGCGATAGCTTTTCATTCTTATCGCGGTGAGCAGACAGACGAGCGATAAACTAGGCTGCTAGTACATCCAGTGAGAGATTATTGGGTATAATGAGTATACCACATTTTGCATTTTGTACTGTAATGTATGACCACTGTATGTACATATTGTTCTTGGTTTTGAGTAGTTGTAAATTAAAATTGTACATTAAAGTTGTAAAATAAATTATGAGTTATTTTGACTTGTAAAAATTGTATTATATTTCTTGTATCTCAGTCTTTGAAAATTTATTGTGGATTTGTGTTGAATTATGTTGGAGTTTGAGATTGAGAAAAATATTGAAGTGCTTTCTACAGGTTTTTGAAGAACTGTTTTATCCAAATTACAGAGGGCACTTTGCCAAAATTTTTACAGAAATTACTAATAGTCTAAATGTGTTAGCTAATTCACTTCAGTTCAAAAAGGTTTTTAACACCTGTAAATAGTGCTCACCACTGTAAAAGAAGTAAGAAAAGTTTTGAAAATCCCTTGCAGTGTATTTAATGGGTTATCAGTAGGCGAAGTTGGTAATTCATTAGGTATACTACGGGATCATGTTATGCCTTACAGAGGAGTAGGGTGTGACAAGTATAACCATCCAATTGCAAGTCACCAGCTCCATATATCAAGAATAAATCCTTAGTTCTTCTCAAATACTTAAGGATATTATTGACAGCTATCCAGTGTTCCAAACTTGGATTGGATTAATACTTGCTAGTCAATCTAACAGCATATTCGATATCCGACCTAGTACACAATATTGCATACATCAAACTTCCAATAGCTGGAGCATATTGAATCCTGGCCATTTTATCTCTTTCTTCAGGTCTTTTTGGAGACATCTCTTTAGAAAGGTGGATACCATGTCTCACTGGTAACAATCCTCTCTTCGAATCAAGTATGTTAAACCTCTTTAACACCTTTTCCAAGTATAGACTTTGGGATAAATTAATTATTCTTTTTGCTCTATCTTTATAGATGCGAATCCCAAGAATATAGGTTGCCTCCCTTAAGTCTTTCATGGAGAATGTATTTGACAACCATACATTTACAGTTGTCAACATACCTGTGTCATTACCCATCAACAGAATATCATCCACATATAAGACAAGGAAAGCGATAGCACTATCACTAGCCTTCTTATCTACACATGGCTCATCCTCATTTTTTATAAAACCAAATGACTTAATGGCTTCATCAAAATGGATGTTCCAACTCCTAGAAGCTTGTTTCAACCTATAAATGGATCACTTTAACTTGCACACCTTGGAACCATCTTGGGATTCAAAACCCTAAGGTTGTTCCATGAAAATGTTTTCTTCAATGCATTCATTGAGAAAAGCTGTTTTGACATCCATATGTAAATCTCGTACTATTGCTAATAGAATCCTAATTGATTTAAGCATGGCAACAGGTGAGAAAGTCTCCTCATAGTCGATTCCTTGTCTTTGGCGAAACCCTTTCGCTTCTAGCCTTGCCTTATAAGTCTCTACCTTTCCATCAAAACAAATTTTCTTCTTGAAAACCCATTTGTTCCCTATAGGTATAATACCTTCAGGTGGGTCAACAAGATCCCAAACTTAATTCTTATACATGGAATCAATTTCGGATTTCATAGCATCAATCCATTTTGAAGAGTCTATATCTGATATAGCTTCTTCATAGGTAAGTGGATCACCTCCATGATCTACTTCTTCATGAGTAGACAACTCTTGTTCTTTTTCATGAAGGAAACCATATCTCACTGGTGGTTGAGATACCCTGGTTATTTTATGAGGAACAACTGTAGATGTTTCATCAATGGGTGTAGGTTGACTAGATAGATCTATATCCATCTAATTTGTTGGTTGGTCAGAATTCTCCAATTCTAACTCTATTTGCCTTTCTTTACCTCCTTCTTGACAAAACTATCTTTTGGATATCTAACAAATCAATCCTTTTTTGATCTGGTTTCCAATTTATCAGTGTTCAGCTTTTTGATAAAAGTTGGATAACCCTAAATCTTAACATGCTTAAGACTTGGTTTTCTTCCATGCCATATCTCATAAGGTGTGGAAGAAACTGATTTTGATGGAATGCTATTTAGAATAAACAAAGTTGATTCTAATGCAAATCCCCAAAAGTATATTAGCATATCAGTATAGCTCATCATACAACGTACCATATCCAATAGGGTACGATTTCTCCTTTCAGATACACCATTCAGCTGTGGTGTTCCTGGAGGAGTCAACTGGGAAATAATGCCGTGCTCTCTCAAGTATTCATCAAATTTAGTACTCAAATATTCACCTCCATGATCTGATCAAAGAGCTTTAATACTCTTTTCTATTTGATTTTCTACTTCAAATTTAAATTCTTTGAACTTTTCAAAGGATTCATGTTTGTATTTCATCAAATACAAATACCTAAACCTTGATTTATCATCAGTAAAGGTAATAAAGTAATGAAAACCGCCTCTAGCCATTTCCTTAAATGGACCACATACATCACTATGTATTAGCTCTAAAATATTTTCAGCTCTTAGCCCTTGTCCAACAAAGGGTGATCTAGTCATTTTGCCCTGAAGGCAAGATTCACAAGTTGGAGTAGGCTCAGAGCCCAATGAGGAAAGAATCCCCATTTTCTCCAGTTTTGCAATCCTATCTTCTGCAACATAACATAACCTTAAGTGCCAAATATATTTTGAACTTGAGTTGATTTTCACTATGGCATTGCATTCATTTAGATCACTTGCATTCATTTTGTGTTTGTCATTATTATCCAAATAATAAAGACCATCATTCATATAACCTGAACCAACATATTTATTTCCAAAATAAATATTACAAACATCATCTATGAACTGAAATTCATAGCCATTTCTAGTCAAACTAGATATAGAAATAATGTTCTTACAAGCATCAGGTACATATAAAATATTATCCAAACACAAAACATGTCCAGACATGTAAAAAGATTTAGATCCTATGGCTAAAGCATCAACTGTTGAGCCATTGCCAATCCGGACTCTAACATCTCAAGAACGCAAGCTACTACTATTTACTAGTTCCTTCATATCATAAGAAATGTGAGAACTGGCACCAGTATCTAAAATCCAAGCTGTAGATGAACTATGAGTATCATCAGAATCTAAATAACAAGATATGGACATACCTTACGAAGGTCTATCCTTTTTGTCCTTCAGAGAAGCAAGATACTCTGGGCAGTTCCTTTTCCAGTGCCCATCTTTTTGGCAGTGGAAACAATTTCCTTTGCCTCCATCAGCTTTAGTCTTCCCTTTCTGTTTAGCTATTTTCTTGGAAGGACCAAGAATCTGAGGTTTCTTTTTCTTATTGCCCTTCCTCTTGTTGGACTTCCAACAGAAGAAGATGCAATCAAAGCTATCTCATTTCCTTTATTGCCTGTCATATTCTTTTGAGCAATAACCAGCATGTTGAGCAAACTAGCCAAGGTGAATTCCTGTTTAGTCATATGAAAATTTATCACAAAATTCCCGAAAGACTCAGAAAGGGACTGAAGGATCAAATCTATCTGCAGTTGGAAATCCATGTTGAAGTCAAGATGTTCCAGCTGGTCAATCAGCCAAATCATCTTGTGGACATGATCCCCAACATTCTGTCCCTCAGACATCCTCATGCGGAATTGCTATCTAGATATCTCATACCTAGCATTCCTGCTGTGCTCACCATACAACTCTTGTAGGTGAAGGAGGATCTCACTCGCACTTTGCCTGTTCTCATGCTGCTTCTATAACTCATTTCTCATTGAGGCAAGCATGTAACACTTAGCTCTCATATCATAGTCCTTTCACTTGTCTAAAGTTTCATGTTCCTCTTGAGTGGCCTCTGGAGGCAAGGGACCAGGAACATTTGAGTCTAGAACATATCCTATATGTTCAAGGTTTAGGACGAGTTTCAAATTTCTTAGCCAATCAGACAGATTAGGTCCTTTCAACCTACTGCGATCAAGTATGCTTACAAGGATATTGGATGGTGCTGGTTGTTCCAGGCTTATTATTATCAGAAAATTAACTGCATAAAATAACCAGATTAATTAGTAAATGTATTATTTAATTAACAAAAATGATTATGGTCTTTTAATCAAATTGGTCCTCCCACTAACTTAGCAAATCCCACACTTCCAAAGTAGAAAACAAAAATCCTAGTTGGATGGATTTCTAGTGGGTGATTGAATTCTTATAATTCTATTGATCATCCTCAGGTACGTCCATTATTGGAATTACAATAAACTATAAGTGAACAACTCCTTGCCCATCACATCTCATGTGAGGTTCAATCCTTTACCTAGCCTCTAATGCTCAAAATCTCAAGTATATCCATTATTGACTTATCTTGCATTAGTTAAGTTGATCCCATTGAGCCAGTAATTATGCAAATAATTTTAATGTCCTTAGGTACATCCAATATTGGCCACCAAACCATTTACATATTTACAACATCTCATGCTTAACAATTACTCTTAAGAAAAACTCTTAAATTAATTGCATCATATGCAAGTATTTAAAATTTCTTAAAATAATTGCCCCAATGGAGGGCTCATATTATAATTACTTTAATTATAATATTTCCAACTTAATCATTTGTTTGGAAGATTTTATAGTCATCCTAATTACTATTAAGGTCTCACTTTGCACATTATCCATTTAGCATGCATATATCATATACTTGCATATATTCCCATACATCTCATGCATTCATGGATAAATAGTAAATATGGTATGATCATGGACTTTCTAAGGGATTCAATTCTAAGCCACCAGGAATTGAATCAAGGCATTCCTAGGTGCATTTCATTCATTCATTTTACAAATGTTGTGAAAGGAGTACATAATCAACACTTGATCTTGAATTCCTCCCACTTGTCCCACCAATGCTCTTAACCTCCTTGATCTTCTTGCAATCCAATTACATAGTAATCCTTGACATACCAAGGCGAATTTACAAGAACTAAATAAATGAAATTATAACCCAAAAATTATTACAACCTTAATAATACATGCCCAAAATAAATTAAAATAAATTAATTAATTTACAATCCCAAAGAAATATAAAAGAAATAAATCCAATCACATTGGTCCTTTATAGCCCATGATCATCCATCATGCATATCACTATTTAACAATTAAATAAAACATACATACTTAAATTAAATTGAATATCTCATATTCAACTTAAAAATCCATATTTGAATATGATTCAAACAAATTTAAAAATTCATATTTGAATCACATTCAAACAACTTTTTTTAAAAAAAAAAAATTAAGATTTGAATCATATTCAAACAAATTTTAAAATTCAGATTTGAATCACATTCAAACAATTTTTAAAATTCAGATCTAAATCAAAATTTAATTGTGTGATTAAAAATCATAATTAAACACTTTAATTAGTCATGGGCCTAATTATAGGCTTTTGAATCCAAGCCCACAAACAAGCCCAAAGCCATGCGTATGGTTGGATGCACCAAACCATGCGCATTAATGGAGTTCGCCTCCATGCCGCCACCTTGACCTTGCAAACAACAATGAATTAATCATCTCATGATCAAATCACACAATTAAATCATATAATCAACAATCTAAATGCAAATATAGTGGCTCTGATACCAATTGAAGAAGCGGAAGCATGAAAAACACAAGTTTAAATCATTGAAATTCAAAATTTTTCATCTAGGGTCACATCCATCATGCAAGATTCATTTTTATCTATTTGATTTCAATGATAAACAGCATATTAAAACTCTTTTAATATATTTTTCGATCTACATTTTCTATTTAAGATTTTAGAATTATTCAGATTAATTATTAGAACCCTAGATTAGATCAAGAACAAGTGCACTAACATCTTGATGCACTGCAGTGTGTTTGGCACCTTTGGGATCCGTCTTTAGGACACTAGATGTTGTTCCTCTAGCTTGTCCATACCAGGATCACCTATGGTAGCCCTTGAATAGCTTCTAAAGCTTTTTCTATGAATTAAAAAATCAAGTTTTTCCTTTTAAGAGATTACAGATGTAAACAGGACACTAGAAACAATTTCTAGTATTTTTAATTCAAGAGATTGTTTGCTAATCTCTTTGAAATGATGAGAGATAAAGAAGAAGAGAGGGAGAGGTAGCCAAGGGGTGGCAGCACCTTTGAGAATACAGCAGCTTGTGTGTTTAGTTCTTTCATCCTTACACTTATATAGCTAGGTCACCACTTAAAACCCTTGCCACATGTCACTTTTTGATTGGTTCTAGGTTTAATTGACCCAATCACATTGTGCCAAGTGTCAAACCTATATTTAATCTTAATTTTAATCATCTTACATGATTAAAAGACATTTGACAAGCTAATGTGCAGTGCCATGTGTCACCATCTCATGTTGCCACATGTCACCCTATGAAATGACCAAAATACTCCTGTGTCTTAATTTTGAGTTCTCAACTCAAAATAATTGTTTCTCTTCTTCTAATCAATTTATATTAATTTATATCAAATATAAATTAATTAATCTTTATTAATTAATTTCTCATTAATTAAATTCATATTTAAACACTTTAAATATAAATTTAGCTTATACTATACATCCAATAACCTAGATTTGGTTTTAAGCCATGCTAGGGACTTTGCAATCTAATTACAAACCAAACCTATTTATTTAATCAATTAAACTCTTTAATTAATTAATTAAATCATATTTAATTTAGTGATTACTTGTGTATGTGTGTGACTTACTAGGCTCATCAATAATTGGCAGCGAGATATGATATCAACTCTTAATATCATCAGAACTCTTTCTTACCATAAATGATTTCTCTAAATCATTTTATGCACCTCATAGGCCATGGTTAACACCTAGCATAGCATGCCATGACCACCCAATTAGTAATAAGGTTTACCTTAAATGAACCTATAATTATATGTTACCATGCATTAAAATCTTTCTGTTACAAAATCCCAACTCAAGTTGGAGTCATGGTTTATGTCAAACCACATTTGCTATGAATGTTATGTTCTCTTTTAATTCTAGTTCTTGATTAGAAAGATTTTCTCATCAGAAACTCTTTTCTGATTAAATCTTTCTATCCTGGCCAGGAACTTGAAACATCAAGAACAATTAAATGAACATAGGATTTTATCCCTATTTACTTAAAGGAACAGATTCCATCTTGATCAATACCTACCTCCATATATAACTAGTAGGAGCCAACACATGCCCTTATACCCATACACAATATAAGTATGAAAGCAGTATCAAACTCAAACCACCTATATACAAGATAACTGTGCTGTCTCAGGTTTAAAGATTATCTGCATTGATATGATTTATGACAATGCATTGACAAGAGTAAACTCTATGTGCTTCTCATAAATGTCACTGGTTCGACCTACTTATCATGTATAAGTGCCTATCATGTTTGTCATATGGCATGAGACTCACCATTCCATCTTATTTATATCTTATATAAATAACATGGGAACAAACATAAATACAATCTTTCTGGATAAGTCATGTCCTTATTGTGAAGTATCCTCGATTATGAAGCTATTTATGATACTTTGTGCTAGAAATACTGTCACTCATATTCTTAACAACTTAAGAATAGAATTTCTAACAAAATATTAATGGACCTTTTCTATTATACATAAATATATTATATAAATGAAAAAGTGAAAATGCTTTTTATTAATAAAACATGTACAAGATACATACTAAATGATATGCTCTAGGGCATACTACTAACAATCTCTACTTACCACAACCTTTTGTGATGTAGGCAAATGAAAATAATATCCAAAACTATCTTTTGGATATCTAACAAATCGACCCTTTTCTTATCTTGTTTCCAATATATCAGTGTTCAGCTTTTTTGATATAAGCTGGACAACCCCAAATCTTAACATGCTTAAGACTTGATTTTCTTCCATGCCATATCTTATAAGGTGTGGAAGATACTGATTTTGATGGAATCCTATTCAGAATATACAAAGCTGATTCTAATGTAAATCCCCAAAAGGAGATTGGCATATCAGTATAGCTCATCATACTATGTACCATATCCAATAGGGTACGATTTCTCCTTTCAGATACACCATTCAGCTGTGGTGTTCCTAGAGGAGTCAGCTGGGAAAGAATGCCATGCTCTTTCAAGTATTTATCAAATTCAGTACTCAAGTATTCACCTCCACGATCTGATCGAGGAGCTTTAATACTTTTTCCCGTTTGATTTTCTACTTCATATTTAAATTCTTTGAACTTTTCAAAGGATTCATGTTTGTATTTCATCAAATACAAATACCCAAACCTTGACTTATCATCAGTAAAGGTAATAAAATAATGAAAACTGCCTCTAGCCATTTTTTTAAATGGACCACATACATCACTATGTATTAGCTCGAAAATATTTTCAGCTCTTAGCCCTTGTCCAACAAAGGGTGATCTAGTCATTTTACCCTGAAGGCAGGATTCACAAGTTGGAGTAGATTCAGAACCCAATGAGGATAAAATCTCCATTTTCTCCAGTTTTGCAATCCTATCTTCTGCAACATGACCTAATCTTGAGTGCCAAATATATTTTGAACTTGAGTTGATTTTCACCATGGCATTGCATTCATTTAGATCACTTGCATTCAATTTGTGTTGTCATTATTATCCAAATAATAAATACCATTATTCATATAACCCGAGCCAACATATTTATTTCCAAAATAAATATTGCAAACATTATCTGTGAACTGAAATTCATAACCATCTCTAGTCAAACTAGATATCGAAATGATGTTCTTAAAAGCATCTGATACATAAAAGATATTATTCACACTCAAAACATGTCTAGACATGTAAAAAGATTTAGATCCTATGGCTAAAGCTTCAACAGTTGAGCAATCACCAATCCGAAGTCTAACATCTCGAGAACGCAAGCTTCTACTATTTGCTAGTTCCTGCATATCATAAGAAATGTGAGAACTGACACCAGTATGTAAAACCCAAGCTGTAAATGAACTATGAGTATCATCAGAATCTAAATAATAAGATATGGACATACCTTCCGAAAGTGTATCCTTCTTGTCCTTCAGAGAAGCAAGATACCCTAGGTAGTTCCTTTTCCAGTGCCCACCCTGCTGGTAGTGGAAACACTTTCCTTTGCCTCCATCAGCTTTAGTCTTACCATTCTGTTTAGCTATTTTCTTGGAAGGACCAGGAATCTGAGGTTTCTTTTTCTTATTACCCTTCTTCTTGTTGAACTTTCTAGTAGAAGAAGATGCAATCAAAGCTACCTTTTTTCCTTTATTGCTCGGTATATTCTTTTGGGTAATAACCAGCATGTTGAGTAAACCAGCCAAGGTGCATTCCTGCTTAGTCATATGAAAATTTGTCACAAAATTTCCAAATGACTTAGGAAGGGACTAAAGGATCAAATCTGTTTGCAGCTGGAAATCCATATTAGAGTCAAGATGTTTCAACTGCTCAATCAGTCGAATCATCTTATGGACATGATCCCCAACATTCTGTCCCTCAGACATCCTCATGCGGAACAGTTATCTAGGTATCTCATACCTAGCATTCCTACTGTTCTCACCATACAACTCTTGAAGGTGAATGAGGATCTCACTCGCACTCTGCATGTTTTCATGCTGCTTCTGTAACTCATTACTCATAGAAGCAAGCATGTAACACTTGGCTCTCATATCATGCTTCTTCCATTTGTCCAAAGCTTCATGTTCCTCTTGAATGGCCTCTGGAGATAAGAGACCAGGAACATTTGAGTCTAAAACATACCCTATATATTCAAGGTTCAGGACAAGTTTCAAATTTCTTAGCTAATCAGAGAGATTAGGTCCTGTCAACCTATTGCGATCAAGTATGCTTGCAAGGATATTGGATGGTGGTGGTTGTAGTGTGCTCATTATTATCAGAAAATTAACTGCAAAAAATAACCATATTAATTAGTAAATGTATCATGTAATTACCAAAAAGATTATGGTCTTTTAATCAAATTGGTCCTCCCACTAACTTAGCGAATCGTACACTTCCAAAGCAGAAAATGGAAATCCTAGTTGGATAGATTTCTAGTGGGTGATTGAATTCTTATAATCCTATTGATCATCCTCAGGTACATCCATTATTGGAATTATAATAAACTATAAGTGAGCAACTCCTTGCCCATCACATCTCACGTGAGGTTCAATCCTTTACCTAGCCCCTAATGCTCATAATCTCAGGCACATCCATTATTGACTTATCTTGCATTAGTTAAGTTGATCCCATTGAGCTAGTAAACATGCAAATAATTTTAATGTCCTAAGGTACATCCAATATTGGCCACCAAACCATTTACATATTTACAACATCTCATGCTTAACAATTATTCTTAAGAAAATCTCTTAAATTAATTGCATCATATACAAGTATTTAAAATTACTTAAAATAATTGCCTCAATGAAGGGCCCATATTATAATTACTTTAATTATACCATTTTCAACTTAATCATTTGATTGAAAGATTTTGTGGTCGTCCTAATTACTATTAAGGTCTCACTTTGCACATTATCCATTTAGCATGCGTATATCATATACTTGCATACATTCCCATATATCTCATGCATTCATGGATAAATAGTAAATATGGTATGATCATGGACTTTCTAAGGGATTCAATTCTAAGCCACCAAGAACTGAATCAAGGCATTCCTAGGTGCATTTCATTCATTCATTTTACAAATGTTGCGAAAGGAGTACACAATCAACACTTGATCTTGAATTCCTCCCACTGGTCCCACCAATGCTCTTAACCTCATTGATCTTCTTGCAATCCAATTACATAGTAATCATTGACATACCAAGGCGAATTTATAAGAACTAAATAAATGAAATTATATCCCAAAAATTATTACAACCTTAATAATACATGCCCAAAATAAATTAAAATAAATTAATTAATTTACAATCCCAAAGAAATATAAAAGAAATAAATCCAATCACATTGGTCGTTTATAGTCCATGATCATCAATCATGCATATCACTATTTAACAATTAAATAAAACATACATACTTAAATTAAATTGAATATCTCATATTCAACTTAAAAATCCATATTTGAATATGATTCAAACAAATTTAAAAATTCATATTTGAATCACATTCAAACAACTTTTTTTTAAAAAATTAAGATTTGAATCATATTCAAACAACTTTTAAAATTCAGATTTGAATCACATTCAAACAATTTTTAAAATTCAGATCTAAATCAAAATTTAATTGTGTGATTAAAAATCCTAATTAAACACTTTAATTAGTCATGGGCCTAATTATGGGCCTTTGAATCCAAGCCCACAAATAAGCCCAAAGCCATGCGTATGGTTGGATGCACCAAACCACGCACATTAATGGAGTTCACCTCCATGCCGCCACCTTGACCTTGCAAACAACAATGAATTAATCATCTCATGATCAAATCACACAATTAAATCATATAATCGACAATCTAAATGCAAATATAGTGGCTCTGATATCAATTAAAGGAGCGGAAGCATGAAAAACACAAGTTTAAATCATTAAAATTTAAAATTTTTCATCTAGGGTCACATCCATCATGCAAGATTCATTTTTATCTATTTGATTTCAATGATAAACAGCATATTAAAACTCTTTTAATATATTTTTCATTCTACATTTTCTATTTAAGATTTTAGAATTAATCAGATTAATTATTAGAACCCTAGATTAGATCAAGAACAAGTGCACTAATCTCTTGATGCACTGCAGTGTGTTTGGCATCTTTGGGATGCGTCTTTAGGACACTAGATGTTGTCCCTCTAGCTTATCCACACCAAGATCACCTATGGAAGCCCTTGAATAGCTTTTAAAGCTTTTTCTATGAATTAAAAAATCAAGTTTTTCCTTTTAAGAGATTACAGATGCAAACAGGACACTAGAAACAATTTCTAGTATTTTTAATTCAAGAGATTGTTTGCTAATCTCTTTGAAATGATGAGAGATGAAGAAGAAGAGAGGGAGAAGCAGCCAAGGGGTGGCGGCACCTTTGAGAATACAGCAGCTTGTGTGTTTAGTTCTTTCATCCTTACACTTATATAGCTAGGTCACCACTTAAAACCCTTGCCACATGTCACTTTTTGATTGGTTCTAAGTTTAATTGACCCAATCATATTGTGCCAGTGTCAAACCTATATTTAATCATAATTTTAATCATCTTACATGATTAAAAGACATTTGACAAGCTTATGTGTAGTGCCATGTGTCACCATCTCATGTTGCCACATGTCACCCTGTGAAATGACTAAAATACCCCTGTGTCTTAATTTTGAGTTCTCAACCCAAAATAATTGTTTCTCTTCTTTTAATCAATTTATATCAAATATAAATTAATTAATTAATCTTTATTAATTAATTTCTCATTAATTAAATTCATATTTAAACACTTTAAATATAAACTTAACTTATACTATAC
The DNA here is from genome assembly GCF_030052815.1 of Hevea brasiliensis. NCBI lineage: Eukaryota > Viridiplantae > Streptophyta > Magnoliopsida > Malpighiales > Euphorbiaceae > Hevea > Hevea brasiliensis. Next base: position 88,728,656 of record NC_079495.1, on the reverse strand, counting down.
ATCCAATAACCTAGATTTGGTTTTAAGCCATGCTAGGGACTTTGCAATCTAATTGCAAACCAAACTTATTTAATTAATCAATTAAACTCTTTAATTAATTAATTAAATCATATTTAATTTGGTGATTACTTGTATATGTGTGTGACTTACTAGGCTCATCAATAATTGGCAATGAGATATGATATCTACTCTTAATATCATCAGAACTCTTTCTTACCATAAATGATTTCTCTAAATCATTTTATGCACCTCATAGGCCATGGTTAATACTTAGCATAGCATGCCATGACCACCCAATTAGTAATAAGGTTTACCTTAAATGAACCTATAATCATATGTTACCATGCATTAGAATCTTTCTGTTATAAAATCCCAGCTCAAGTTGGAGTCATGGTTTATGTCAAACCCTATTTGCTATGAATATTATGTTCTTTTTTAATTCTAGTTCTTGATTAGAAAGATTTTCTCATCAAAAACTCTTTTCTGATTAAATCTTTCTATCCTGGCCAGGAACTTGAAACATCAAGAACAATTAAATGAACATAGGATTTTATCCCTATTTACTTAAAGGAACAGATTCCATCTTGATCAACACCTACCTCCATATATAACTAGTAGGAGCCAACACATGCCCATACACCCATACACAATACAAGTATGAAAACAGTATCAAACTCAAACCACCTATATATAAGATAACTGTGCTATCTCAGGTTTAAAGATTATATGCATTGATATGATTTATGACAATGCATTGACAAGAGTAAACTCCATGTGCTTGTCATAAATGTCACTGGTTCGACCTACTTATCACGTATAAGTGCCTATCATGTTTGTCATATGGCATGAGACTCACCATTCCATCTTATTTATATCTTATATAAATAACATGGGAACAAACATGAATACAATCTTTCTAGATAAGTCATGTCCTTATTGTGAAGTATCCTCGATTATGAAGCTATTTATGATACTTTGTGCTAGAAATACTGTCACTCATATTCTTAACAACTTAAGAATAGAATTTCTAACAAAATATTAATGGACCTTTTCTATTATACATAAATATATTATATAAACGGAAAAGTGAAAATGCCTTTTATTAATAAAACATGTACAAGATATATACTAAATGATATGCTCTAGGGCATACTACTAACAATCTCTACTTACCACAACCTTTTGTGATGTGGGAAAATAAAAATAAAATCCAAAACTATCTTTTGGATATCCAACAAATCGACCCTTTTCTTATCTTATTTCCAATTTATCAGTGTTCAGCTTTTTTGATATAAGCTGGACAACCCCAAATCTTAACATGCTTAAGACTTGATTTTCTTCCATGCCATATCTCATAAGGTGTGGAAGATACTGATTTTGATGGAATCCTATTCAGAATATACAAAACTGATTCTAATGCAAATCCCCAAAAGGAGATTGGCATATCAGTATAGCTCATCATACTACATACCATATCCAATAGGGTACGATTTCTCCTTTTAGATATACCATTCAGCTGTGGTGTTCCTAGAGGAGTCAGCTGGGAAACAATGCCATGCTCTTTCAAGTATTTATCAAATTCAGTACTCAAGTATTCACCTCCGCGATCTGATCGAGGAGCTTTAATACTTTTTCCCGTTTGATTTTCTACTTCAGATTTAAATTCTTTGAACTTTTCAAAGGATTCATGTTTGTATTTCATCAAATACAAATACCCAAACTAGGTAATAAAATAATGAAAACTGCCTCTAGCCATTTTTTTAAATGGACCACATACATCACTATGTATTAGCTCGAAAATATTTTCAGCTCTTAGCCCTTGTCCAACAAAGGGTGATCTAGTTATTTTACCCTGAAGGCAGGATTCACAAGTTGGAGTAGGTTCAGAACCCAATGAGGATAAAATCCCCATTTTCTCCAGTTTTGCAATCCTATCTTCTGCAACATGACCTAATCTTGAGTGCCAAATATATTTTGAACTTGAGTTGATTTTCACCATGGCATTGCATTCATTTAGATCACTTGCATTCAATTTGTGTTTGTCATTATTATCCAAATAATAAATACCATTATTCATATAACCCGAGCCAACATATTTATTTCCAAAATAAATATTGCAAACATTATCTGTGAACTGAAATTCATAACCATCTCTAGTCAAACTAGATATCGAAATGATGTTCTTAAAAGCATCTGGTACATAAAAAGATATTATTCACACTCAAAACATGTCTAGACATGTAAAAACATTTAGATCCTATGGCTAAAGTTTCAACAGTTGAGCCATCACCAATCCGAAGTCCAACATCTCGAGAACGCAAGCTTCTACTATTTTCTAGTTCCTGCATATCATAAGAAATGTGAGAACTGACACCAGTATGTAAAACCCAAGCTGTAGATGAACTATGAGTATCATCAGAATCTAAATAATAAGATATGGACATACCTTCCGAAGGTGTATCCTTCTTATCCTTCAGAGAAGCAAGATACCCTAGGCAGTTCCTTTTCTAGTGCCCACCCTGCTGGCAGTGGAAACACTTTCCTTTGCCTCCATCAGCTTTAGTCTTACCATTCTGTTTAGCTATTTTCTTGGAAGGACCAGAAATCTGAGATTTCTTTTTCTTGTTACCCTTCTTCTTGTTAAACTTTCTAGTAGAAGAAGATGCAATCAAAGCTACCTTTTTTCCTTTATTGCTCGGCATATTCTTTTGGGTAATAACCAGCATGTTGAGTAAACCAGCCAAGGTGCATTCCTGCTTAGTCATATGAAAATTTGTCACAAAATTTCCAAATAACATTGAACCAAATCGATTGAATTTTAAAATCGATTTAATAAAATCGAATTGATTCAATGCAGTTCGATTTTTCAATTTGAGTCGAAATCTACTCACCTCTATCTTCTTCTTAATCATATAGCCCTAGCTATTTCTTAATCATACAGTATTTGATAGAATGGTATTTTTGTGAAAAAAGTAAATAATCTAAAAAAATAATTTTTAAAAGTAAAAAAAAAAAACTATTTTAAGAATAAATTAATGTAGATATTATTTTATATATTGTGTTAAAAGAGTAAATAATTTAAAAAAATTTAAAAAGTAAAAAAAATAAAGATGAAATGTAAATTAAAAAGGTAAAAAATCTAAAAAACAATTTTAAAAAATAAAAATCATTATTATTAGTATCATTTTAGTATATTAAGAAAAAAAATTAAAAAAATAGAAAAAAAAAGCACTGTTGACAGGCAATAGTAAAGACTTAGCCTTGATAGGAACAATAATAATAGATTTCAAAAAGAGTAAATAATTAAAAAAAAAAAAGTTTAAAAGATTCTTGCATTTGGACCATTTTAACCTCGTAATTAATGTAGGGAAATGGGCTACAGGTGTTACTTGCTAGGGGCCATATTTGTTATTGGAATTCGATGCATTTTTTTTTTTTTTTCCTTTTCCTTTTAATCTCTATTTACTAAACGCTCCCAAAACACCGTTAAACGGTGATCAGGATTCTCTTTTAGTGCGTGCGTATATGTATGTTATTAAATAGATTACAAATATTTTGTATGATTATTAAATTTTAAAATATAAATTACAAATAAAAATTCTTTTATATAAATTATTATATAATTATATACGTTTAATCTTTTTTTTTAGAAAATGTTTAATCTAATTAATTTATGCAGATTTTACATATCTTTACAAATAAAGAAAGAATTAAAAAAAAAAATTCTTTTTCCCATTTATTGGATGGATAAGGTTCAGCTGTCAAGTTTTTCTTAGAGCTGTAAATTATTCTTCCTTTGGAATGAAACATTAATTAGAAAATCAAATCATTTTCTCTCTTAAATCAATCCAATAAATCCCTTAAGTTTTGCATTTTAGAAAATCCCATAATGGTGTAAAGAGATTGTATTTGTGTTCCTTTTATAAAATAATCTAATCATACCGCAATAGTATGCCCCAAAGATAATTCTCAAAGATATGTTTAAATTGGATTTGAATTTTCATAACCGAATTAGGATTAGCTATTAAGTGTTCGGACATAATATAAGATGATCGGATAAGACATAAAGTATTTGGATAGAATAAAGAATGTTCAGGCAAAGTGGTCGGATAGAACATAGGATGATCGAATAGGTTAGAGTGTTCAGATAAGTTGGGATGCACTATAATTTTGCCGGAATATCAGTATATAATAGATTGCATTTCCGTGATATATAGAGGAAAATGATTGGATATGAACTAACGAAATTCCGATTATGGTGGAAAGGTGCCATCGTAATCCTATAAATACCGCTCATAACACTTGCCAAGATATGCAATTAATTTTCTTAAACCTCCTTCCAAATATTTGCTTACCATCTTTAAGCATTTTTTAATTTGAGTGTCAGAGTGGCTTTGCTAGGCCACCCACCTCACTCTATTTCTTGTTACAGGTTACATAGAAGTTACTCAGCCCTATTTCTTCTTACAGGTTACATAAAAGTTACTCAGCAACCCAAGAAGGACAGACAACATCACATGCCTAGGGCTCAAGCAACCAATTTCAAGAATTACAGTCTCTAGTAAACCTTATGTATTTGTTTTTTCTTTGTTTATCTCTCACTCATTATCGAGATATCTTCCATGGGAAATTTGCAAATTTTGTTTTTTGTTCACAATTTTTTAGTTTTTGCAGTTGAGAAAATTCATTGCCATGTTAAGGTGAAAGCTGTGGATATATGGTTGATTCCAATTTGGATAAGGAACCCAACAAGTTTCAGCATTTCTAAAATTTTCAGATCGAAATTTACTTCTTTTTTTTTTTTTTTTTTTTGGTGAGTTCACTATTTTTCAGATTTTTATTGAACACTAGGATTAATCATTTTCTATTGATATTATTGTCTACTGGTGATAGCTTGTGCATATTGAGAATAATCATCTTCCGATGATATCATTTTTAGAGTATTGAATTTCATTTATTGGCAGTGGGTCTTAGTTTTTTGGTTGTTTACTAGTTGCTCTTCTCTTCTCGCTGAAGGCCTCGATTCATATATGATCATTGCTGAAAGTCTAGTGTAGGATTGGTGGCAATCTTATTGTTGTTTCCTTCATTCTCTTTAAGGTGTCTAGGATAAGTTCGCTAGATTAGAGCCTATACGGTTTTGACAAGTTGCTAATGTGCTATTTTTTTCAAGTATGCTATAAAAGATTAGTCCACATCATTTGAATTTTTACATTGTTTGTATTGACAATTTTGCATTATATGTTGTGTTATAAGCTACTAATCAGTAAGGGTGATTGTAAAATTGTTGTCTTTCATACTTGTGATATATGAACCTCTGCAATTGAAATTATCCATAGGCGCCCTCGCTTTGGAACCGTGTGGCACTTGGCTTGAACTCTTTCAAGACAAATCAGCCAAGAGAATCTGTTCAATAAGATGAATATATTAGCATGGTTTGGCAAGCCAATCGAAAAAAAATATCACAAGCATCACATATGAATAAGCATCTCAAGCATAATGAAGAACAAGGCACCAATATATCAAGAATAGACTACTTCTTTCATTCATTAGTCACAATCGATACAATTAAGTTGATTGTCCTTACATCACTTGTAGACAGGAGGGGAACCTACAAGGAGTAGTGGGATAATAACTCACCATGTCAGTGGCTAGCTATATTGGTCGCTACATGGTAGTCAACTACTCACTCCTCCTAAAGAGTGTTAGGAACACAATGGAGTGTGGTAGGATGAGAAATCACTATGCTTGAGCCATCACACCCTTAATATTACATAAATGAAATTAAATACAAAATATCTGTCCCTGAAAATTACAATTTACTTCTTAAACTTCTAGCCCCATAATATTCTCCCCCACTCAAATGGTGGATATCCTCGTCGACTGAGTTTGTGCCAACCCTTTTTTGCATTGTGCTTGTGGTTGTTGTAGAATAAGCGATGGGATACTGCCTCATTAATCTGCAATTGAAATTATCCATAGGCAGTTAGCAGATTTATTAGCTGTGCAGCAAAGGAGAACATGCTCTTGATTATACCTAAATGCTTTAATTTTTTTGCAAATTTCTGGCTTTAAGTGAGTTAATCATCGAATCTTGAAGAAGGCCTTGCATTCACACTTTAAGCAACCATAAGAAATACTATGGTGACAAGTTACAAAGTTTGTTAGTTTCCTTTGAGATAGAATTCAAAGCTATCAATTTAGTTATTTAAGAAGAGTTAAAAATGGGAAAGACATAATGGAGAATGAAATAAATACAAATATGCAAAGAGAAAAGGCTCAATACTGTACTAATTACTGGGGCTGGGGTTTTAGTGAAGTAATCTGTCCACGCTTGATTTGCCAAGAACAAGGAAGACCATCACTGTACTTATTTTCATTAGATAATTCAGTTTATTTATTGAGAAAAAATTGATAATTCTCTGTAATGAGTCTCATTACTGCTATATTTTTTTTGCTTCCATGTGCTGTAGGTTCTTGTTTATATTTCTTGAAAATATATTTATATATAAGTTAATGAGCTCAAAATCCTTCCATTATTTTCATTTAAATCTTGGATTTGGCATGCCACTACGTAAAATTGAAGGTTAAATGTTGAATTATAGGGAAACAGATGCGTTTGCGATTTAAGTTAACAAATTTTCGTTCTTGAATTTCGGTGGCCAAGAAATAAAAGCTAAAAATTTCAATAATTCGTTCCAGCATTTTCCAGGTATGTAATAATTCTTGACCCTCGTATCTCTTATTAGCTGCTACTCCCTATGTTTTTATATTTACATCAGTAATAAAGTCTTTATCTAAGCTTTATTTTCACTGTTATTGCTGATGATCTGAAATTATTGTATCTACTTGGGGATGCATTTAGATTTTCCTTAACTTCTATCTTCCCCTATACTAGCAGTATTACTAGAGACGTGTCTGAATGCCTTTAGAATTTCTCTTGTTTAATAGTATAAACCTGAAATGATGCTCTTTTGTACCCACTTGACAAGACAAGAAGGCTCTGCTGCCAGACTTGTTGCTTGGTCTTCGCTGGCTTGTTTTGGGTTTGGCAAGCACCTGCTAATAACACTAATTTTTGGAAATTAGTTTAGAGTTTGTCGAGATTTGAGGGTTGGTAAAGGTCATAATTTTTTTTTTTCTTGCAATCAAATCAGGAAGTGAATTCTTGCTGTGAGGACTTGTACCTAAACTCACACAACTCCCAAAGTACATATTTGAGTAGGCATAAATTTTGGGAAATCAATTTTTTGAATAATTGAAAGAAAATTATATATATATATATATATATATATATATATATATATATATATATATGAATTGACTGAATGATTTTATTAATAATCATTAATATGTTATAGCTTTGTTTATGAGAAGTAAGTATATTATTTATATTATTATAAAACATAATTGAATATATTTTTAATATAAATATTTTTCTATTTATTAATTATATTAATATAATAAATATAAAGTAAAATAATTTCCATCAGTATCGTGCGTACTTCCGCAGCTTGTATATATAATATTTATTTAATATTATATTAACAAGCATTGTATACGTATTTATATATATTAAAAATGTCAAAATTTGAAAATATTTCAAAATTGTTTAGAGTGGAGAAAACGAATCCATATAGTCAACCCTAAATTTTTTAGATAAAAGCTTTGTTGAGTTGAGTTGAGTATATTAAATATGTTCTCTTTCATTTATCTTATATTTCAACTTTAATAATTATATATTTTGAGATAAAATTATTAAGTAAAGAATATTTGATATCCATAATTTTATTTATAATTACAAAAAGATAAATTGAAATGAAATTTTAAGTAAATAAAATTATATATATATATTCACCAATAATTAACAAAAAAATTGACATTTGTCTTCACTATTAATTGACACTTACATTTTTAAAATAATAATTTTATTTAAATGTAACACCCCTAATTTTTAAATTTATTATTTTTTGGTTAAAATTGATATTTTACTCTCTGAGTCGAACGCTCACTCCTGTTCATTATTTTTCAGGCTACAGGAGGATTTTGTTGTGGTTAACTTGTTTTTCTCCTTCGCAGGTTGTTTATTAATATTTATGTAATTTTATTAACTACTAGAATTTTCGCATGTGTTAAAAGTATTTATTTGATTTGGATCTGTAATATAATTATCATGTTGGACCTGTAAACGTATTATTATATGCATGTTTGATGGACTGGATGAGGGAGCTGAGCTCCCATTTATTTTTATGACATTGAGTATGTGGAGAGTGAGTTGAGCTCCCGAATTGATTATATATTATGTTTACAGGTCGGATGAGTCAAAAACTCTCCATTGAAATGTCCAGTTTATGGCCGGACTCTATCCGGTTGAATTATTGAAATTGGGCCTAAATGGGCCTTAGAGTTGAGTTAAGGAATAGTTAGGCTTACTACGGGTCTCGGAGGCTTTAGGCTGGCCCAAGTCCTAGTGCCAGTCCGGCCCATAGGTTGGGTCGTGACATTAAAATTTCATTTCAATTTATTTTTTCAATTATAAATAAAATAATAGATATTAGATAATTTTATCCTAAAATATTTAATTATTAAATTTAAAATATAAGATAAATGAAAGAGAATATATTTAATATAAATATATATTTTTGAATTTTGACATTATTAATATATACAAATATGTATACAATACATGTTAATATAATATTAAATAAATATTTTACATTATATTTATTATATTATTGTGATTAATAAATAGGAAAATATTTATATTGAAAACATAGTCAATTATGTTGTTATAATAATATAAAATACTATACTTACATCTTATAAACAAACTATAACATATTAATGATTATTAATAAAATCATTCAGCCAATTCAATTGAAATAAAATTTTAATCACTCACTATATTGAAAATTCAATTAATAAAATGAAACTAAATAAAAATTTGAAAGGGGCTCAATCATTCATTATAATTCAAATGATTCAATTAATTGAAAAGAAAAAAAAATTGGGGTAATATGGCAAAACATTCTAAGACATATCATTTAAAAATTAAAAGAAAGTTTATTTTTTAGTTATAAAATATAAATTAAAAAAAATAAAGACACCGAAAATAAGAAACCCAATAAAATAAAATAATCAAAAACTGTTATTAGGATAGTGAATTACACTTTATTAAAAGTAAAATTATTTTAATAAAAATAATAATAGTTAAATAGATTGAAAGCAATTGAAATTAAAATAAAAAGAATAATTTGAATATAAAATTCTTTTATTATAAAAAATTAATTAATACTATATGAATATGAGATGTACTCCGAAAATATATGAGAATTTCTCATGAGATGATGGATTTGTAGGTTATAGCCCACATTTATAGAAAACTTGCCTTGATGACGTCAAAACCTTTTCGTCTTTTCAGTTTTTAGCGGTAGGAATATAACATGGGTGGTCTCACACTAAACAAAAACAAAATTTTTATACTTGCACAGCACCATTTGGGCCCACCACTCTTCATAGCCTTAGAAGAAGTATAAAAAGGAGGGACGGCGTTACGTTTGCTATTCTTAAGAATAATAAAAATGTCACATGTTTTAGTAATATATAATAATAAGCTAAAGATTAAAAAACTTGTTAGAAATATGGTCTTGGACATCCATATGGATCAAAATAAAAAAACAACCGCATAAAAAGTCATGTACATTATCAAAAGTTATCAAAATTCAAAAGTTATGTACATTGCTAAAAGGTGTTAAAATCCTAAAGTCATGCCCATTGGTCAAAAGATGTAATTACATGAAGAAATGCAATTTTCTTAATATATATGAGAAGTGATGCAAGTATTGGTCAAAAGGTGTTATAACTTATAAGTAGCCAAGTTTTTATTTTCATTAATATGTAGAAGAAAAAACACATAAACAAGTGTAAAGTGTGTGCACTAAGTAGTGGTGCATTGGGCTTTTGTTCATAGCATCCTTAAAAGATTCTTGCTTGATTCATTTATAGAGCATTAATTATTTTGTAAATAAGATATACATCTAGACTGTAGATAAATCTATGTAGTTTATAATTATAAATATGTGATTACATGATAAACTTATGAAATAAATAAATTAGCTCTGATACCAATGAAGAAAACTTAAAAATTCAACATATGAATTTAAATATATACATGAGTTCTAACCCATATTCATACAATCCAAAGATGGACCATATTTGTTTTACTAGTCAACTATATAAGCACAAATGTAATCATGAACTATATAGATTTCTTCACAATCTAAAGTTGTACCTTATTCATAGAATAATCAATACTCTACAAATGAATCAAGTAAGAGTCTTTTAAAAATGCCAAGAATAAAAACCAATACACCACCACTGAGTGCACACACTTCACACTTTTGTTTGTGTGTTTTTTCTTCTATAAATTAATGAAGACAAAAAATTGGCTATTTATAAGTCATATACTTTTTGGCCAATACTTGCATCACTTCATGTATATAACTATTAAGAAGAATTGAATCTTTTCATGTAGTTTCATAATGTACGTGACTTTTGGATGTTGATACCTTTTAGTAATGTACATGACTTTTCTGTAAGAAAAGTGCACTTAAACAAGCCTTAAGGTGCAAAGTTAGCAATTTAAAATTTTACAACCCTAGGTTTCATGCATCACGTAAACTCTTTACACTATTGCATAAGCACTTAGTTTTGGACCTAAACAATTGCTAACAAGCCTAATTAGCCATTAGAAAACAAAATCCCCAAATTACCAAAGTTAGGGTTTTGGAGAATTTCTTACCCCAATAGGCACAGAATCAAATTCTAACCATCTAATCTAGGTAGTGAAGCCACTAAGCATTAACTCTCTAGCTTGTCCACACAAGCTCTTGGATCAAAGCACCTTTGTCCAAGGAAAACCTCTTAAATCTCCTTCCAAGTGATTCGGCCAAGAGTGGGAAGGAATATCCTTAGCTTTTCTTTGGTTACAAACAAGTGGAAGTATTGAGAAACACTTTCTCAAGATCAAATTCAAGAGTAACAACAATTGAATCTCTTGAATTTTGAACTAGGAAGAAAGAAGTAATTTTGCTTTAAGAGAGAAAGGGGATGGCAAGAATGAGAAGAATAAGATAATTCATTTTCCTTTTCTCCTCATATTTATCTTTTAATTTTCTTTAATTAAAATTAAGATGACAAATGTCAAGTAACCATTCAACCCTTAAATGAGTTTTCCAATTCTTATTGGTCCATTTGTCAAGGTTTAATCTTAATTAAGAAAATTAAATTTGATTAATTAGTATTCTAAATACTAATTAACTAATTAATTAACCATTAATTAATTAGAGTTTTCCTCCCTTTTTTAACTAAGTCAAATGGTCAAATTGTCAAATTTTGACTTAGTCAAACTAGTCAAAATTTAATTTCTTAAAATTATTCTTCAAGTTTATATTTAAACACTTTAAATATTAATTTGAATACTTCCATTTGTAAATTTAGTTTCAAGTCATGCTCAACACTTTATAATCTAATTACAAACTAAATTTATTAATTTAATTAATTAATTAAACTATTTAATTAATTAATCAAATTAATCTTGTTTTGATCAAGTTGTTCTTATGTGTATGACTTACTAGGTTCATTACTAATTGGCAATGAGAATAATATTAACTCCTTAATATTATTGGAACCATTCCAAACTTAAAATGAAATTTCTTTTTCATTTAAGTTCTCATAAATCGTGGTTGACATCTAGCATAATGTACAATGACTATCCAATTAGTTATGAATTAATTCCCCTAAATTCATGAACCTTGACATGCACTAGAATCTCTTTGTTACAAAATCCCAATTCCATCTAGAGTCATGGTTTCATGTAATACTCTTTTGCTTAGAATCATATATCCTTTTTTAATTCTAATTCTTGATTAATAAGACTTTTCTATCAGAAATTTTTTTTAAGTCTATCTATCCTAGCCAGAAACTTGAATTTATTAAGAATAATTAAATAGACATAGGATTTTATCCCTATTTACTTAGGGTAATGGATCCCATATTGACTAACGCCTATTTCCATATATAACTAGTCGAAGCCAACACATGCCCATATACCCATACATAGTATAAGTATGAAAGGAATATCAAACTCAAACCACCTATATACAAGATAACTGTGTTATCTCAAGTCAAGGGATTATATGCACTATTATGATCTAGATGACCTTGTATTGACTATGTACAAGTCATCTTGTGTCACTGGCTTGGCTTACTTATCTTATAAGCGCCCACCATGTTTATCTTATGGCATGAAACTCACTATTCCATCCCATTAGTATCTCCTACAAATCCATGGACACAAACAATAGAGACAATCATTCCGAATAAATCATGCCCAATGAGGCATCCTTGATTATAACCGATTTTATAATATCTTGTGCTAGAATGTTCTGTCACTCATATTCTTAACAAGTTAAGAATAGAATATCTAACAAGATATGTAACACCCTCCTAGTAGCAACTCCGTACATTCTACTGTTCCGGTGACCGGTGTCGGTCCGGACAGCTAGAACGTTCGGAAAAATATTTAAACTTAAGTGAGAAACCATAAATAACTCAAATATTGACAAGAAAAATTTAGTAAAAATTTTAGAAATAAAATACAACCAAGTTAAACGAGCCGGTGCCCTAGCGAGGGGTAACCCAGAGGGAAGTTGCGGTTCTCGCAACTAGGAGCCCTAGACAGGGAAAAATTATAAAATAATTTTTGGGACTCCAGAGAAGGGTCATTGAGGTTCCTATGGCATTAGAATGCCAAGAAAATATTTAGAAAAATTTTTCAATCGGTACAGACAATTTTGACCCGTTAAGCCAAACGGAGGGCATTTTGGTCATTTCGCCTTCAGAGGTAATTTTTGGCCGACTTGTCCAGTTAAGTAAATAATTAATATGATATAAAATATGAAGAAACATTACTAAAAATTGAATTGAAATTAAGTAGAAAAGAAAAGAAAAGAAAATGAGGAAAAAAGGCCTATTTATGACATCATGGTGATGTCATTTAAAAGCCATAACCAATCAAAATTAAACAACCCTTTAATTAATCAATAAAAGAGACAAACCAAGACAAAAGAATCAAAATTTCAGCTGCCTTCTTCTTCTCCAATTCCAGCCGAAATTTATGCTTGCCCTAAACCTCCATTAGACCTCACTTCCCAAGCTTGATTCTTCCTTTGTTTCACCACAAAACCCTAACCTCTCTTCATTAAAATTGTACCCCACACCTTAAACAACCTTTTGGCAGCCAAGAAAAGGAAAGGAAGTGAAGTTTTAAGCTTGGAAAAAATCTGCCTACAAGAGGTTAGTGCACATATATACTTAAATCTCCTTTATTCCATGTTAAAGCCTTAAAGTGAGCAAGAATTTGTAACTTAAATGAATGAAATTTATGTTTATGCATGCCTTGAATTTCGGCAGCCCTAAGGAAGGAACAATAATGGAGTGTTTTGATGGTTTTAATGGACTTAGAATGAATTGGAGATTATGTTTAAGCTATATATCTACATAGATAATGAATTAGCGTGCTTAACTAAGGTGTATGGGTAAATTAAAATGGAAACTAGGGTTTTGAGGGTGAAAATGTGGACTTGGCTTATGAAATTGTTAAAGGACATTCTAATGGTCAATTAGTGACCATTTGAGGAAATTTAACCATAATTTGGACTGAAAAATAGCATGGCAAAGAGAATGACTATGCTGCCTAGGGACAGCAGCAATGGTGACTGAGATTCCAGTCCAATTACACAGCCATAACTTTGGCTGTGTTGGTCCAATTGGTGTTTGGCCAATTGGACATGAAACTAGGCTTATAATGACACATTGTTGCTGAAGAAACCATGCCCAAAAGACCAAAGCAAGAGGACCAAAATTTGGCCCCAATCCGGACACCCTGCAACAGCACCTGCAGAAATGACCAAATGAACAGTAACTGTTCATTTGGCCATAACTCACTGTAGATTTGGTCAATTGACCTGAAATGTTTACAGCAACAAGTTAAGACATAGAAAAACAACTTTCATGAAGGAACCTACCCCAAATTATGGCTAGAACCTATTCAAATATGCAGTCACAATCACTGTTCATGTTACTGTAGATATGGTAATTTCTGCAGAATAGAAATCCGGCCAGCTGTGGTTTTTGGACCATATCTGGAGCTACAAAACTCCAAATGGAGTGATTCAAAAAAGGAAATTCAACTAGACAAAATAAGGAACAACTTTCATGTTTGCCATTTCTTCAAATTTCCACTGTAACAGTGTTTAATGGAACAGTAATCTAAGGCTCAAAAACTGAAATTTTCTGCCCTTTTGATTTTAAGTTAGAAATTGTAATGGTGACCAATTCTAACAAGTTTTAAATGTAAAATGCGGTATATTGGGAGTGTCAAAGTCAATGTACATATTTTCTATCCAAAAGTCAATATTTTTGTTGACCAATGAGGTGAATAATGACACCAAAAACTTGAAATTCCAAGATTGAAGAATTTTAAAGTATCAAATGCCCTAGTATACCTAACAAGATTGGTTTGGATAGTTTGGCATGCCAATAGGGTTCAATTAGCAGTACTGCACATGGCAACATGCCATTCTGTGATTTTATGGCTTTTAGCCATTCTGACCTTGCATTGAGATTTGGCCTTGTGCCTGATATTATTTACAGCTTATTAGCTGTTCTGTTGCACACCGGGAGATGCATATGTGACCGATGGTGTGACGGCCCGAGGTACTTAATACCCAGTGCCAGTTTACCCGTTTATCCAGTCCAGTCGTCTAGTGTAGGTTACTTGGGCAACCAAATGAATAAAAGTGGACAAAAATAATGAAATAATGGATATACCAATACCAAACAAAGAAATCATACACATTCTATACATACTTATTTTCTGCTATTTTCTTTTATTATACTATTGCACCACTAAGCATTATTGCTTAGCGCGTTGCTTTTGCCACGCGTAGGTACTGGAGATACAGATCGTGAGCCCAGTAGACCGCAGACTGGGTGAGTCTGTCCGATTACGCACGATGTCCGTGTCACCTCAACCTGCGGTTGCATTGGTAGGACACTAGGTGTCATTTTGTCATTTTGTAACTAAATTTTTATTTTCTCATATGTAGTTGAACTTATGAAATGTATTTTGATGATCATGTAAATAATGAGAATTGTGTTTGTAAATGGAAAAAAGAATGTTTATTTGTGATTTATACTTGATTATCACATGTGATAGATGATTGAGAACTGAAATTGAAAATTGTTGAGATTTTGATATTGGAGTTAGAGAATGATTGAATATGAATATTGGAAGTGTTTTTCACAGGTTCCGAAGAACTGTTTTCCCCATTTTTAGCCGGTACTCTGCCGGATTTTCTTTAAAATTTTCGGAACCTCAAATAATTTACAATTTCAATAAATGACTTAAACAAATTATATTTCATAAATTATATTCAAAAGCATGATATAAATTAATTAAGGTATATTAGAGTGTCTTAGACACCGTGGCATAGCTTACCTGGATATCTGTGGCAGTAAGGGGTGTCACATTTAGTGGTATCAGAGCACGGTTTAGGCGTTTCTGGGCCTAGATTGAGTCCATACCATGCATTACATTTGTAAGAGTCGAGGTGACACTCATGCAGATCTGTTTGTTTTTCTTATTTTGAATAGGATATGGACCCTGCATCACAGAGAGCAGTCGAGGAGGAAGTGGAGAGTCATGCTCCACCTGTAGCAGCTGAGACTGGGGGTAGGGGAGAACCTACTCCACCAGCTCAAGCAGAGCTTGCTCAGCCTCCACAGGCCATGTTCCAGCAAATGGCCGATTTCTTCAAACAAATGGCCGGAGTAATACCACCACCACCAGCTCCGCAACAGAAATCACACCTGGAAAGGCTAAGAAAGTTTGGAGCAGTGGACTTCTATGGTAAGAGAGAAGATGATTCTGTTGCAGCTGAGAATTGGTTGAACAGAACAGGCAGAGTTCTAAAACAACTCCACTGCACCCCAGAGCAAAACCTGGAAGCTGCCATATCCCTGTTGCAAGATGATGCCTACGAATGGTGGGACACGGTATCCAGTGAAGTGCAGCCAGAAGCTGTAACTTGGGACTTCTTTCTCTCCGAATTCAAGAAGAAATATGTGGATACTGTATACCTGGAAGAGAGAAGAAGAGAGTTTATTAATCTGAGGCAGAGACAGCTGTCAGTGGCCGAATATGAGAAGGAATTCGTCAGATTAAGCCGCTATGGAAGGGAGATAGTCCCTAATGAAGCTGAAAGGTGCAAGAGATTCGAAGAGAGACTAAATGACAACATAAAGATCCAGCTCACTGCCCTGGGAATCACAGAATTTACCAAGTTAGTGGAAGCTGCAATAAAAGTTGAAAAAGTAAGAATCAGTGAGCAGACTCGAAGGGAGAGACAGCAGAAGAGGGGACCAGGTCAGTCCACCTCATCTCCTACACCTGGGAAGAAGTTCAAAGGTCCACCTGCACAGAGTTCGGGTCAGCCACAAGGTCAGGGTCAGTCTCAGGGGCCCAGGCCACAGTTCACCCCTAGGAGAGGTCAGTCCACACCATCAGTGGGCGCCTCTCGAGGATGGGGTTCAGGACCAGCCCAAAGAACTCGCATGTCCACACTGCCTAAAATGGCATAAGGGGGAGTGTTGGAGAGTGACTGGTGCCTGCTTGAGGTGTGGGTCAACAGAGCATCTGTTAAGGAATTGTCCACGCAGAACTACTACAGCTGCTCCAACACAAGTAGACAGACCTGCTCCTGCACCACAGAGAGGTAGAAAATCTGGCAAATCTGACGCAGTGGGACCATCATAAAAGCCTGCTTCTGAGCCAGCAGAGAGGCCTGACAGCAGACCACCTGCAAGAGCCTATGCTATGAGAGCTCAGGAGGAGCAAGATGCCCCGGACGTCATCAGGGGTACGTTCTTCCTCTACACTACACCTGTGCATGCATTGGTGGATCCAGGATCCACTCATTCATACATCTGCATCAACCTACCCGTAGAAAGGGGGATACTAGTAGGGGAGAGTGACCAAGACATTCTGGTCACAAATCCGTTGGGCCACAGTGTAGTGGTGAACAAAGTATACAAGGGTTGCCCGTTAAGGATTCAAGGGTATGAATTCTTGGCAGACCTAATTGAGTTGCCCTTCCATGAGTTTGACGTGATTTTGGGAATGGACTGGTTGTCACGTCATCAGGCAATAGTTGATTACAAATTGAAGAGAATTTCTTTGAAAACTCCTGAGGGTAATGAAATTACAGTTGTGGGGGAAAGGACAGATTTCTTGTCCAATGTCATCTCAGCCACAGTTGCAAGAAGAATGATGAGAAAAGGCTGTGAAGCCTACCTAGCACATGTGGTGGATACTAGGCAGGCTAAGCAAAACCTGAGTGACATACCCACAGTAAAAGACTTCCCAGATGTGTTCCCTGAAGAATTACCTGGTTTGCCACCAGAAAGGGAAGTTGAATTTGCTATTGAGACACTGCCGGGTACAACACCCATTTCCATTGCTCCTTATAGGATGGCACCCACTGAATTGAGGGAGTTGAAAACTCAGTTGCAAGAGTTGCTTGATAAGGGGTTTATACGCCCCAGTGTGTCACCATGGGGAGCTCCAGTGCTGTTTGTAAAGAATAAGGATGGGACTTTGAGGCTTTGCATTGATTACCGGTAGTTAAATAAAGTGACTGTGAAGAACAAATATCCGTTGCCTAGAATTGATGATCTGTTTGATCAATTGAAGGGAGCAGGAGTATTTTCCAAGATTGATCTCAGATCAGGGTATTCCAGGAGAGGCTTTAACAAGTCAACATAGGTTGGTGGTCTTGGATGTCAAGTTTAGGAACAATTCAAGTAAGGTCAGAGGAAATAGTGTAGCTCGAACAAAGTGGTGGGAGTTCAAAGGAGTAAAGCAAGTGAAGTTCAAAAATGAGCTTCTTGAGTCTGAAGTATGGAAGCTAGATATGGAGGCCAATGATATGTGGATACAGATGGCATCAAAGATTAGAGAAGTAGCTAGAAAAGTACTTGGGGAGTCTAAAGGACATGGACCACCCTCAAAAGAGAGATGGTGGTGGAATGAGGAAGTACAAAAGGCAGTGAAGAGAAAAAGGGAATGGTATAAGAAATTACCTAAATGTGATAATAATGAGGCATATGAACAGTATAAGATAGCAAAGAAAGAGGCAAAAAAGGCAGTTAGCCAAGCAAGAGCACAGGCCTTTGAAAAGTTATATGAGAAACTTGGAACTAAAGAAGGGGAGAAAGATATTTATAGATTAGCAAGGAGTAGAGAAAGGAAATGTCAAGATCTCAATCAAGTTAGGTGCATTAAGGATAAAGAAGGAAAAGTGTTGGTGAAAGATGAGGACATTAAAGAAAGATGGAGAAATTATTTTAATGATCTCTTTAATAATAGTCAAAATGGAAATAGCGTGAATATAGATTATAGAACAATAGAAAAGAATGTAAATTATACTAGAAGGATTAGATCTTTAGAAGTAAAGGAAGCACTTAAGAGAATGAAAGTGGGTAAAACCTGTAGACCCGATGAAATACCAATTGAAGTATGGAAGTGATTGAGAGATATGGGAGTGGCATGGTTAACTAAATTATTTAATAAGATTCTAAACTCAAAGAAAATGCCTGATGAATGGAGGAAGAGTATTTTAGTACCTATTTTTAAAAATAAGGGAGACATACAGAGTTGCTCAAACTATAGGGGAATTAAACTCATGAGCCATACCATGAAGTTGTGGGAGAGAGTTGTGGAGCATCGACTACGTCATGATACTTCTATCTCTCTCAATCAATTTGGTTTCATGCCCGGTCGTTCAACTATGGAAGTGTTCTTTCTCATTAGAAGCTTGATGGAGAAATATAGAGATGGGAAGAAAGATCTACACATGGTTTTTATTGATTTGGAGAAGGCTTATGATAGTGTTCCAAGAGAGGTCTTATGGAATGTGTTAGAACAAAAGAGGGTATCTATTAGGTACATACAAGTATTGAAAGATATGTATGAAGGAGTAACTACTATTGTGCATACAGTGGGAGGGGACACAAGAGATTTTCCGATCTCAATTGGATTACACCAAGGATCAGCCATAAGCCCTTACCTTTTACAATTAGTTTTAGATGAACTGACGAAACATATACAAGAGAGTATTCCTTGGTGCATGATGTTTCATGGATGATATTGTTACGATAGATGAGACACGAGAAGGAGTCAATAGGAAGCTAGAACTTTGGAGAAGTACTCTAGAGTCAAAGGGTTTTAAGTTAAGTAGAACGAAGAGAATACATGCATTGCAAGTTCGGTGAAGGCCAAGCGGTGATAGGGAAGGAGTTAGTTTGAATGGAGCGGCACTGTCCCAAAGTAATCACTTTAAATATCTAGGCTCAGTCCTTCAAGTAGATGGGGATGTGGAGGATGTTAGTCATAGGATTAAAGCGATGGTTGAAGTGGAGACGTGCCACGGGAGTTTTATGTGATCGTAAGATTCCCAATAAATTAAAAGGAAAATTTTACCGCATGACCATACGACCGGCTATGCTATATGGTAGTGAGTGTTGGGCCTTTGAAAGAGTCGTATGCATCTAAGATAAGAGTTGCAGAGATGAGAATGTTAAGGTGGATGAGTGGTCATACTAGACTAGATAAAGTCCGTAATGAAAGTATTAGAGAAAAGGTAGGAGTGGTGCCAATTGAAGATAAGTTGAGAGAATGGAGATTGAGGTGGTTTGGTCATGTGAAGCGTAGACATACGGAGGCTCCAGTTAGAAAAGTAGAGCACATTAGGCTAGAGGATAGAAAGAAAAAAAGGGGTAGACCTAAATTGACTTGGAGGAGAGTAGTACAGCATGACTTAGAAGCATTACACATTTCTGAGGATTTAACCCAAAATCGTTGAGTGGAAAAAGCGAATCCATATAGCTGACCCCAAATTTTTGGGATAAAGGCTTAGTTGAGTTGAGTTGAGTTGATCTCAGATCAGGGTATCATCAGTTGAGGGTGAAGGATGCAGATGTGCCAAAGACTGCATTCAGGACCTGATATGGGCATTATGAGTTTCTAGTGATGCCCTTTGGCCTAACAAATGCACCAGCGGCATTTATGGACCTTATGAACCGTATCTTCCATCCATACCTAGATTGGTTCGTAGTGGTCTTTATTGATGATATTTTGGTGTATTCCAAGACCAGTGAAGAACATGATGAGCATTTGAGGATTGTTCTGCAAACCCTGAGAGAAAAGAAGCTGTATGCTAAGTTGTCCAAGTGTGACTTTTGGTTGAATGAGATTGCATTCCTTGGACACATAGTGTCAGCTGATGGGATTAGGGTGGATCCCAAGAAAATAGAAGCAGTAATGGAATGGAAGCCTCCCAGGAACACAACTGAGGTTAGAAGCTTCTTGGGGCTAGCTGGGTATTACAGAAGATTTGTGAAGGGATTTTTCCTAATAGCTGCTCCAATGACCAAGTTGTTACACAAGAATGTCAGATTTGACTGGAATGACAAGTGTCAGACTAGTTTTGAGAAGTTGAAGGCTATGTTGACAGAGGCACCAGTGTTAACACAGCCAGTGTCAGGAAAAGACTTCGTGGTCTACAGTGATGCCTCTCATAATGGGTTAGGGTGTGTATTGATGCAAGAGGGGAAAGTGGTCGCTTATGCTTCCAGGCAGCTAAGTCCACATGAACAGAATTACCCTACCCATGATCTAGAGCTTGCAGCAATTATCTTCGCACTGAAGATATGGAGGCATTACTTGTATGGTGAAAAGTGCTACATTTACACGGACCACAAAAGCCTAAAATATTTGCCAACCCGGAAGGAGCTCAACCGTAGACAGAGGCGATGGATTGAGTTCCTGAAGGATTATGATTGTGTAATTGACTACCATCCTGGGAAGGCAAATGTAGTTGCTGATGCTTTGAGCAGAAAGTCCATCACAGCTTTGAGATCATTGAATGCCCGTCTAACTTTGGTTCGAGATGGAGCTATTTTGGCTGAATTGCAAGTGAGGCCAAACATATTACAGCAGATTTTAGATGGGCAAAAGGCAGATGAGAAGCTAATAACTATTATGAGCAAAATCTTAGAAGGAAAAGCAACTGACTATGAGGTGAAAGCAGATGGGTGTCTGTACTACAAAGGATGACTGTGTGTACCAGATGATGGGGAATTGAAGGCCAGTATTCTAAAAGAGGCACACACCAGTGTATATGCCATGCACCCAGGAAGTACAAAGATGTATCATGATCCAAGCTTGATTGGTGGCCTGGTATGAAGAAGGACATAGCTGACTATGTGACTAAATGCTTGACATGTCAGCAAGTCAAGGCAGAACATCAAGTTCCATCAGGTTTGCTACAGCCTATATGCATACCTGAATGGAAATGGGATCGGGTCACCATGGATTTTGTAAGTGGTCTACCTCTCACCCAGAAGAAACATGATGCAGCATGGGTGATAGTTGATAGATTGACCAAGTTAGCACACTTTCTGCTAGTTAGGACTGACTACTCACTGGAGAAGTTAGCAGAATTGTATATCAGTGAGATAGTTAGACTGCATGGAATTCCACTTTCCATCATATCTGATCGAGACCCAAGGTTTACATCGAGATTTTGGAAGAAGTTGCATGAGTCCTTGGGTACACAACTCCACTTCAGCATAGCTTTCCATCCTCAGACGGATGGGCAATCAGAAAGAGTAATCCAGGTAAACAATCGAACCAATTGAATTAATACAAATATTGAACTAAAATGATAATAATAACATGAAATATATATCAGGTCCTTGAGGATATGCTGAGGAGTTGTGTCATTGAATTTGAGGGAAGTTGGGATAGATACCTCCCACTGGCAGAATTTGCATACAACAATAGCTACCAAGCTAGCATCCAAATGGCCCCGTATGAAGCATTATATGGGAGAAAATGTAGAACTCAGGTGTCTGGGATGAATTGGGCGAAGACAAGTGGTAGGGCTGCACAGTGAAACAGTCGAGGAGAAAGTGAAACTAATCAAAGCCAATCTGAAGGTTGCCTCAGATAGACAGAAATCCTATGCTGACTTGAAGAGAAAAGAAATAGAATATGTGGTTGGCGACAAAGAGTTCCTCAAGGTGTCACCATGGAAGAAGGTATTGAGATTTGGAAGAAAAGGTAAGTTGAGCCCTAGGTTCATTGGCCCATATGAAATCATTGAACGTGTGGGACTAGTAGCCTACAGGCTAGCTTTACCACCAGAGCTGGACAAGATCCACAATGTATTCCACGTGTCCATGCTCAGAAGATACCGCTTAGATCTTTCACATGTCATCTCCAGAGAAGAAATTGAAATACAACCGGATTTGACATATGAAGAAGAACCTCTACGGATCCTGGCTCGGGAAGTAAAAGAATTGAGGAATAAGCAAATTCCACTGGTGAAAGTGCTTTGGAGGCACCACAACACCGAGGAAGCAACTTGGGAAA
Organism: Hevea brasiliensis; assembly: GCF_030052815.1. Classification (NCBI taxonomy): domain Eukaryota; kingdom Viridiplantae; phylum Streptophyta; class Magnoliopsida; order Malpighiales; family Euphorbiaceae; genus Hevea; species Hevea brasiliensis. The sequence continues at coordinate 88,706,098 of NC_079495.1, read as the reverse complement.
GTGAAGAAACGATGAGGCAACAGTTCCCTCAACTGTTTGCATCAGGTAAATTTCAAGGATGAAATTTAAATTAGAGGGGAAGAGTTGTAACACCCTCCTGGTAGCAACTCCGTACATTCTACTGTTTCGGTGACCGGTGTCGGTCCAAACAGCTAGAACGTTCGGAAAAATATTTAAACTTAAGTAAGAAACCATAAATAACTCAAATATTGACAAGAAAAATTTAGTAAAAATTTTAGAAATAAAATACAACCAAGTTAAACGAGCCGGTGCCCTAGCGAGGGGTAATCCAGAGGGAAGTTGCGGTTCTCGCAACTAGGAGCCCTAGACCCGGGGGAAAAATTATAAAATAATTTTTGGGACTCCAGAGAAGGGTCATTGAGGTTCCTATGGCATTAGAATGCCAAGAAAATATTTAGAAAAATTTTTCAATCGGTACAGACAATTTTGACCCGTTAAGCCAAACGGAGGGCATTTTGGTCATTTCGCCTTCAGAGGTGATTTTTGGCCGACTTGTCCAGTTAAGTAAATAATTAATATGACATAAAATATGAAGAAACATTACTAAAAATTGAATTGAAATTAAGTAGAAAAGAAAAGAAAAGAAAATGAGGAAAAAAGGCCTATTTATGACTCATGGTGATGTCATTTAAAAGCCATAACCAATCAAAATTAAACAACCCTTTAATTAATCAATAAAAGAGACAAACCAAGACAAAAGAATCAAAATTTCAGCTGCCTTCTTCTTCTCCAATTCCAGCCGAAATTTATGCTTGCCCTAAAACTCCATTAGACCTCACTTCCCAAGCTTGATTCTTCCTTTGTTTCACCACAAAACCCTAACCTCTCTTCATTAAAATTGTACCCCACACCTTAAACAACCTTTTGGCAGCTAAGAAAAGGAAAGGAAGTGAAGTTTTGAGCTTGGAAAAAATCTACCTACAAGAGGTTAGTGCACATATATACTTAAATCTCCTTTATTCCATGTTAAAGCCTTAAAGTGAGCAAGAATTTGTAACTTAAATGAATGAAATTTATGTTTATGCATGCCTTGAATTTCGGCAGCCCTAAGGAAGGAACAATAATGGAGTGTTTTGATGGTTTTAATGGACTTAGAATGAATTGGAGATTATTTTTAAGCTATATATCTACATAGATAATGAATTAGCGTGCTTAACTAAGGTGTATGGGTAAATTGAAATGGAAACTAGGGTTTTGAGGGTGAAAATGTGGACTTGGCTTATGAAATTGTTAAAGGACATTCTAATGGTCAATTAGTGACCATTTGAGGAAATTTAACCATAATTTGGACTGAAAAATAGCATGGCAAAGAGAATGACTATGCTGCCTAGGGACAGCAGCAATGGTGACTGAGATTCCAGTCCAATTACACAGCCATAACTTTGGCTGTGTTGGTCCAATTGGTGTTTGGCCAATTGGACATGAAACTATGCTTATAATGACACATTTTTGCTGAAGAAACCATGCCCAAAAGACCAAAGCAAGAGGACCAAAAGTTGGCCCCAATCCGGACACCCTGCAACAGCACCTGCAGAAATGACCAAATGAACAGTAACTGTTCATTTGGCCATAACTCACTGTAGATTTGGTCAATTGACCTGAAATTTTTACAGTAACAAAGTTAAGACATAGAAAAACAACTTTCATGAAGGAACCTATCCAAAATTATGGCTAGAACCTATTCAAATATGCAGTCACAGTCACTGTTTATGTTACTGTAGATATGGTAATTTCTGCAGAATGGAAATCCGGCCAGCTGTGGTTTTTGGACCATATCTGGAGCTACAAAACTCCAAATGAAGTGATTCAAAAAAGGAAATTCAACTAGACAAAATAAGGAACAACTTTCATGTTTGCCATTTCTTCAAATTTCCACTGTAACAGTGTTTAATGGAACAGTAATCTTAGGCTCAAAAACTGAAATTTTCTGCCCTTTTGATTTTAAGTTAGAAATGGTAATGGTGACCAATTCTAACAAGTTTTAAATGTAAAATGTGGTATATTGGGAGTGCCAAAGTCAATGTACATATTTTCTATCCAAAAGTCAACATTTTTGTTGACCAATGAGGTGAATAGTGACACCAAAAACTTGAAATTCCAAGATTGAAGAATTTTAAAGTATCAAATGCCCTAGTATACCTAACAAGATTGGTTTGGATAGTTTGGCATGCCAATAGGGTTCAGTTAGCAGTACTGCACATGGCAACATGCCATTCTGTGATTTTATGGCTTTTAGCCATTCTGACCTTGCATTGAGATTTGGCCTTGTGCCTGATATTATTTACAGCTTATTAGCTGTTCTGTTGCACACCGGGAGATGCATATGTGACCGATGGTGTGACGGCCCGAGGTACTTGATACCCAGTGCCAGTTTACCCGTTTATCCAGTCCAGTCGTCTAGTGTAGGTTACTTGGGCAACCAAATGAATAAAAGTAGACAAAAATAATGAAATAATGGATATACCAATACCAAACAAAGAAATCATACACATTCTATACATACTTATTTTCTGCTATTTTCTTTTATTATACTATTGCACTACTAAGCATTATTGCTTAGCGCGTTGCTTTTGCCACGCGTAGGTACTGGAGATACAGATCGTGAGCCCAGTAGACCGTAGACTGGGTGAGTCTGTCCGACAGTTCTGCACAGTGTCCGTGTCACCTCAACTTCTGCAGTGCATTGGTAGGACACTAGGTGTCATTTTGTCATTTTGTAACTAAATTTTTATTTTCTCATATGTAGTTGAACTTATGAAATGTATTTTGATGATCATGTAAATAATGAGAATTGTGTTTGTAAATGGAAAAAAGAATGTTTATTTGTGATTTATACTTGATTATCACATGTGATAGATGATTGAGAACTGAAATTGAAAATTGTTGAGATTTTGATATTGGAGTTAGAGAATGATTGAATATGAATATTGGAAGTGTTTTTCACAGGTTCCGAAGAACTGTTTTCCCCATTTTTAGCCAGTACTCTGCCGGATTTTCTTTAAAATTTTCGAAACCTCAAATAATTTACAATTTCAATAAATGACTTAAACAAATTATATTTCATAAATTATATTCAAAAGCATGATATAAATTAATTAAGGTATATTAGAGTGTGCCGGTACACCGTGTGGCATAGCTTACTCAGATATACTGTAGCCGGGTAAGGGGTGTCACAAGATATTAATGGACTTTTTCAATTAAATTCAAACCATTCAAATTAAAAAAAAAAGAATAATTGCCATTAAATGGGAATAAATGTTTACATGATACAATATAATGATATGCTCTAGGGCATACTACTAACAATCTCTCACTTGTACTAGAGTCATTCATTACAAAATCTCACACCCATTTTTTTAAGATGTCGGTCCAGCTAGTTTTGTGTCATGGCCTTGGTGAAGGGATCAACCGGATTATCAACTGATACTATTTTTTGCACGACTACATCACCTCTCCCAACTATTTCTCTAATACGATAGTAGCATCTTTTCATGTGATTGGATTTTTGGTGAGACGAGGGTTCCTTTGCTTGGATCATAGTAGCATTGTTATCACAATATAATGGAATTAATGATTCAATTAAAGGAACCACTCTAAGTTTTGTTATGAACTTTTTAATTCAAATAGCTTCCTTTGCAGCATCAATGCAGCAATATACTCGGCCTCTGTAGTGGAGTCAGCAGTTGTAGTCTGCTTGGAACTCTTCCAGCTAACTGCACCTCCATTACATATGAACACAAAACCGGAGATAGACTTTCTATCATCCACATCTGATTGGAAATCAAAATCTGTAAAACCATATAGTTGGAGATCACCTCCTCCATATATCAAGAATAAATCCTTAGTTCTTCTCAAGTACTTAAGGATATTCTTGACAGCTATCCAATGTTCCAAACCTAGATTGGATTGAAACCTGCTAGTCAAACTAATAACATAAGATATATCTGGCCTAGTACATAACATTACATACATTAGACTTCTAATTGCTGAAGCATATGGAATCCTGGCCATTTTTTCTCTTTCCTCAGGTGTCTTTGGAGACATCTCTTTTGAAAGGTGGATACCATGTCTTACTGGTAACAATCCTCTCTTGGAATCAAGCATGTTGAACCTCTTTAATACCTTTTCCCAGTATAAACTTTGGGATAAACCTATCATTCTTTTTGATCTATCTTTATAGATGCAAATACCCAGAATATAGGTTGCTTCTCCTAAGTCTTTCATAGAAAAAGTATTGGACAACCAGAGTTTTACAATATTAAGCATACTGACATCATTGCCTATTAATAAGATGTCACACCTTACCCCTCCGTAAGACATAACGTGATCTCGTAGTATACCTAATGAATTATCAAACTTCCTCTACTAATAACCAATTAAATACACTACAAGAGATTTTAAACATTTTCTTATTTCTTTTTACAGTGGTGAGCACTTTTGACAGGTGTTAAAATATTTTTAACTGAAGTGAAACCAAATAACAAATTTGACTATCAATAATTTCTGTAAAAATTTTGGCAGAGTGCCATCTGTATTTTGAATAAAACAGTTCTTCAAAAACCTGTAAAAAAGCACTTCCAATATCTCTCTTCAATCCCAAAACTCCCATAACAGCTCAACACAATAAATTTCTCAACATTTGTCAACTCAATTCAACAACAATTTTCCAGTGTTTCCAAAAACTGAGATAATAGAAATATATCACAATATTTTTTACAGGCCAAAATAATTTACAATTTTAGTTTACAACTGCTCAAGACCAGTACAATATATATATACAGTGCACATATTTTACAACAAAAATTACAAAATATGTTATACTCAATATACCCGGTGAAATCTCAAAATGTAGCATAAGCAGCCTACTTTGCTGCTCTGTCCGTCTGTCTACCTACGACAGCAACGAAAAAGCTATCGCTGAGCCAATGTCTCAGTGGTGCACAACATTAAGGAAATACAATTTAAAACCATAAACCATAAATCATATGAACTGTGGATACTTAAAATCATAGTTGAATTTAAAAGACAATGAACGTCATAAAGAATTAAACTCCATTTCACAATATCACAATAAATATCAATAAATCACACACACAGCTTAATCATAATTCCATAGTCTAATTCGTCCCAAAAGCCAATGGCTAATGAGGAATAACATAGCTATCTAGCAAATAAATGAGTACTCATCCTATTCGTCCTCAACAGACACACACCACAACACTTCAGCCAGAGAGGGAATTCAAAGTCAATTCGTCCCACTAGACAAACTAGCGAGGAATTCAATCAAATATACATGATAGCTGTGGTTTCAAACCATTTGCAATATTTTTCAAGCAATAAGTATCCATCAAATTTCCATTCAAACAATTTTTCATAATTTAAAATAATAACATACAAATAGTCATAATTTATTTCAAATAAAAATTCAAAAGAAATAACTGTTGTGCACAAACCTCTGAAGTGTAACCTCTTGGCCCTGACTCAGTGTTTTCTTCCCCTTCTCTGAGTCTTCGCTAACTGAAACACACAATTTGAAGTGTTTCAGTACTCATTTAAACTGTCTCAACAATAAGGTTCAATAATTAATTTATTTAATACTATTACTTTCCTTAGTCAACCTATAATATTGACCCTTAATGCACTCTAGGGGAATAAATTTTAATGTTACCAATATGTCACATTTTGCATTTCAATATGCTACCAATATAGTGCAATTTACCATTTTTACAAGTTGGCATTCATTGCCAAATTATTTCAAGCATCATTGTATGTAAATGTCAAGTTTTCAATTTTTGTGTACTAGATTTGTCTAGCTTAAAGTCTTATTTCTCTTGGTTTTTAGCTTCTAGTCAAAGAAGAAAAATTGTAGCTCTATGTCTTATTGCACTCTGGGCAAAGTTTCAGGTCATTCTGAGTTGTATAGACCAAGATAGGGTCAATTTACTAAAGCTGGACAGATTGCACATTTAGTGCAAAATTTGATCAATTTTAGGTCACTTTTAGTTCTGGCAGTTTTAGTACCCGAATTTGTGCAAGCTATTTGACTTGCTTATGGTCATTTCTGGGTTTTGGTATCTTCATAAGAGTTGTAGCTCTATGTCTACTCTATCCATGGTAAATATTTTAGGTCATTTGGACCTGTTTTGAGTGAGTTATGGCCAAAACACTAACTGCTGCCCAAATGGCCAATTTTCAGGCTTTCAAGTCACTAATCCGGATTTAGTCATTTCTCAAGTCACTTTCTAGACAGAATTTAGGTAGGCTTTCTTCATGAAAGTTGGCACATTTTGTGCCTAATTTCACCTCCAATTGGCCTCATACCAATTGGAGTCGCACACTTAGGGTTATAGGCTCATTTGCACACTGCCCTCTACATGCCTTTCAAGCACCAAACCAAACACATAATTACTAACTACATCTTCATTTCTCCATACCATTCTGCATTTGGCACTAACCATAACCATTCAATTCTTTACATTATAGGTTAACTTGGACAGAATATAACAACTTCAAAATACACCAAATGCAGTCACAATTCACAAAGTTCAAACCCAACAATATATATACACTTAATTACTTCTAATTATCACACATACTTCCATCATCAAATTACATACCTATCACCACTATCCCACACACATAGGCTGCCATTTTTTTTGTACAATACATCAACAACATTTCATGAATTTGAACATTATCAAATTCCATTATGAGGCTACCAAAGTAACATCCCTACATATCAACTTCCATTTTTACTTTTCAAGCTCACCATTCAAACTTTACACATGGGAATCAACTTCAATACATATAAGCACTTAATTTAACATCCCAAACTACCATTTACATGCAAAAATAAGCTATACATGGTGAACTCCCCTGGCTACAGAAATGGAGTAGCACCTTAACTCATCAAAACTCAAAACTTCTTCCATAAATCAAACAACCACAACCTTAGTTACAATATTAATGAAACAAGAAATGAAAACACCCATTTACCTCCTTTGAAGCTTCTTAAAAACTCACCAAAACTCATCTTTCTTACTCTCTAATTGCTGCCCAAGGTGTGTAGGCTAAGTTTAATGAAGAGACTTAAGGTTTTTATGGCTAAATCATAGTGGACTTAAGCTTGGTGGTGGGCGGTAATGGAGGATTTCATGGAGCACAGAATTTGGCCAAGTGAAGGTGATGAGGAAGAAGAAGGTAAATGGTCCTACACCTGTCCCACTTTAGTTTTTAGGTGTCCCAAATGAAATTTTAGTGGAGCACTAATTAACTTAATATAGTTGTTTATTTAAAGTTTCCAAAATTTGCAATTTGGCCACCATACTTTCACTAATTATATTAGGTACCATTCTTTTAATTTTTATGACATTTTCAAAGTTTAATATCATTTATTTTTAATGGACATTTAGGTCAAAACACAACTCGGGGTGTCAATTTACCAAAATGCCCCTATTCGGGTTGTATTCTCGATTTTTCGGTAACACCGGTTTTTGTCGGTTTCTCGATTTCTCATTTTTCTTTGTACTAATTAATTAATTTTTCTTTGATATTTCTAATGACATTTATACTTCAATAAGTCTTTAATTATGTCTCGAAACTAAATTCCGAGGGTTCCTTGCAGTCCTGGGGTCGGCTATTGCCTGCGCTGTAACTTCCCCGTGCGGTCACCCATTGTTGCGGTGCTAGCTTGTTTAACTTGGTTATATTTCATTGCTATTATTTTTCCTATGTTTTTCTTGTATTTTCCTTTTTTGTATTTCATTATTTTGTCTCCTCACTAATATTTAAATGTAATTCTAGGCATTCTAGCTGTCCGGACAGACACTGGTCACCGGAACAGTAGAACACACTACCGAACATAGGGGTGTTACATAAGATATCATCCAAATACAAGACTAGGAAAGTGATTGCATTCCCACTAGCCTTCTTGTAAACACATGGTTCATCCTCATTGTTGATAAAACCAAAAGATTTAATGGCTTTATCAAAATAGATGTTCCAACTCCTCAAAGCTTACTTCAACCCATAAATAGACCATTTTTGTTTGCACACCTCAGAACCATCTTGGGATTCAAAACCCCTAGGTTGTTTCATAAATATGTTTTCCTCAATATACCCATTGAAAAAAATTATTTTGACATTCATTTGCCAAATTTTATAGTCATAGTATGCAACTATGGCCAATAAAATCCTAACGGATTTAAGCATGGCTACAGGTGAGAAGGTCTCTTCATAATCAATCCCCTGCCTTTAGTGAACCCTTTCGCAACTAGCCTTACTTTGTAGGTCTCTACCTTTCCATCAGAACTAATTTTCTTCTTGAGAATCCATTTGTTCCCTACAGGTACAATACCTTCAGCTAGGTCTGCAAGATTCCCAACTTGGCTCTTGTACATTGAATCCATTTAGATTTCATTGCTTCAATCTATTTTGAAGAGTCTATATCTGATATAGCTTTTTCATAGGTCATTAGATCATCACCATGATCCATTTCCTCATGAACAAACAACTCTTGTTCATTCTCGTGAAGAAATCCGTATCTCTCTGGTGGATGAGATATTCTAGTTGATCTTTGAGGTTGTTTTGTGGATATATCATCAATAGGTGTAGACTGACTGGATGGATCTATATCCATTTTTCTATTGCTTAATCAGAATTCTCTAATTCTAATTCTATCTGCCTTCCTTTGCCACCTCCTTGAATAAACTCTTTTTTAAGAAAAATAGCATCTCTGCTTATCACAACTCTTTATGATGAAGGAAGATAGAAATAATATCCAAAACTATCTTTTGGATACCCAACAAATCATCCCTTCTCACATTTAGATTCCGATTTATCAGACTTCAGCTTTTTTGTAACACCTTGAATCTCCGAGTTATGAATAGTACCATTTTTGGTCTGTGACTAGTACTATTCAAAGACACATTGAGGATCAAAAATAAATAGAAAATTAATTGAGATAGACACAATAAAAATTCAAGTGAACTAAAGACCTAAGGATTTAACGGGTATCAAAAAAAAAAAAAAAGAACAAGGATTATGACCCGATGAGGGGCATTTTGGTCAATTCACTTCAAGAGTTGACTTTTGACCAAAATGTAAATTAAATTAAATAAAAATAAAATATTGAATTATGAAGAAATATTGAGGGAAAAATTAGAGTAAAAGTGAAAAGAAAATAAAAGAGGCAAAAATCTAGAATTTAAATTCCATTTTTTGACCTAATTAAAATTTAAGGGACCAATGGGCTTTGGACAACTCATTAAATGAATTAAAATGGAATAAATAAGTATAAAAGAAGACAAAACCCACCCTTTCTTTCCCATTTAGTTACCACCCACTCTCTTTCCTTCTCTCTTTCTTTCTTTCTTTCTTCTTCTTCCTTCTTTCTCCATTGACACCCATTCTCAAAACTCAATTCCTTGCTTTTCCTCTATGGGTTTTGCATCTAATTGGTAGAGAGCATCGAATTAATATTTGATTTAGAGATTAAAAGCAAGGGGAAACAAGAGATTAGATGGCCTTTATGGACTTAGAACTATTGTGAAGTTTTCATGCTTAAGAAAAATGTGATTCATTATGCTTTGACAAATTGTGTTTTACCTTAAGTTTTAAAGTTATTAGTTGTGCATCACTGAGTGATATACTCAGAGATAGCTTTTTTATGCTGTCGCAGATAAGGGAAAGGAGAAGGCTGCCGAGTGAGAGACTTGAAAGCAGCATTTTAGTATTATTTGTGGGTATTTATGTTAGGTATACCCTTGTGATTCCTTTAGATGTATTTTGTACCTATATGTATGGATGTACGGACATTGAGAAGTTTGTATTTAAAAGCATTGCATTGCTATCACATTTTGAGTTTGTAACTATTTGTATTTTACTTTGGGACTTATGAAAATGTAACTTTTGCAATATTTAGTCTATCATTATTTCCAATGAATGTTTACATGGAATTTTAACTATTCTCATGCAGTTTTCCGTAAAAGAATTGATAAGATAAAAAGCTATGTTTATTTTAAAATCCTTTGTAGCATAACTAATGGGTTATCGGTAGGTGGAGTTTGGTAATTCATTAGGTATACTACGGGAACATGTCGTGCCTTATAAGGGATAAGGTGTGACATGTTAAGTGGCATTAGAGCTTTGGTTTTCATACAAGTTTTGAAATTGCATATTTGAAAAATTTTGATAAGTACAACTGCTCAACTGTCATTATTGATACATATAGTGCATTACATCATAAATATGGACTAATTGAGGGAAATCTCCTTGTGTTGGTTGTTCAGGGAGTAGAATTCCTTGTATGAAAGTGGATTATGATGTGCTAGTGACTAGTCCTTTAGGACAAGAGGTTAAGGCAAACAAATTGTATGAAGATTGTCCTTTGGTGATCCAAGGACATACATTCCTGTTAGACTTAATTGACATGCCCTTCTGAGATTATGATATCATCTTTGGCATGGATTGGTTAGCCAGGCATCATGCCATGATCAATTGTAGACTGAAGATAGTCACTTTTGGTCTTCCCGAGTATGTAGACATAGTGATACACGGGGAGAGACAGTTATTGCCATCCAACATCATTTCAGCTACACTTGCTAGAAAGATGATTAGAAAGGGATGTGAAGCTTATCTAGCTCATGTGACAGACACCCAGGTGGGGAGTCCAGATCTTAAAGATATTCCTATGGTATGGGATTTTCCGGATGTCTTTCCGGAAGAATTGCCGGGATTGCCTCCGGAAAGAGAGGTGCAGTTTGAAATTGAGACTATGCTTAGTGTGGAGCCAATCTCCATCACTCCTTATAGGATGGCACCTGCTGAGTTGAAAGAGTTGAAGGTGCAATTGCAGGAATTGTTAGATAAAGGTTTCATCCGCCCTAGCGTGTCACCTTGGGGAGCACCAGTATTATTTGTGAAGAAAAAGGATGGTACTCTTTGCCTATACATAGACTACAGACAATTGAATAAAGTGACCATAAAGAATAGATATCCTCTGCCACGGATCGATGATTTGTTTGATCAGTTGAAGGATGCAACTGTATTCTCCAAAATTGACTTGAGATCGGGCTACTTCCAGTTGAGGGTGCAGGAGCAAAGTATTCCTAAAACTACCTTTAGGACTCGGTATGGCCACTATGAGTTCTTGGTAATGCCATTCGGGTTGACTAATGCTCCAGCTGCTTTTATGGGCCTAATAAACACTATCTTCAGGCCATATTTGGACCAGTTTGTTGTGGTATTCATTGATGATATTTTGGTGTACTCAAAGAATACAGAGGAACACGACAAGCACTTGAGGATAGTATTGCAGACTTTGAGGGAGAAGCAGTTGTATGCCAAACTGTCAAAATGTGAGTTTTGGCTAAAGGAGATTACATTTTTAGGGAATATTGTATCTGCAGAGGGTATCTAGGTGGATCCTGGCAAAGTAGAAGCTGTTCTTAATTGGAAGCCACCTAGAAATGTCACAAAAGTTTGGAGTTTCCTTGGTTTAGCGGGGTATTATTGAAGGTTTGTGAAGGGATTCTCCATGCTAGCATCTCCACTAACTAAGCTACTTAGGAAGGATGTAAAATTTCAGTGGACTGATTGGTGCCAGGAAAGTTTTGATGAGTTAAAGAGGCGTTTAACTGAAGCTCCAGTTTTAACCTTGCCCACTTTGGGTAAGGAGTATACCATATATAGTGATGCTTCTCATAACGGATTAGGCTGTGTGTTGATACAAGATAGAAACGTCATTGCCTATGCTTCACGCCAGCTTAAACCGCATGAGAGAAATTATCCTACACATGACTTGGAGCTAGCAGCCATTATCTTTGCCTTGAAGATCTGGAGACATTACTTGTATGGAGAGAGATGTTATATATACACAGATCATAAAAGTTTGAAATACTTGGGCACACAGAAGGAGTTAAATTTGAGGCAGAGGAGATGGTTAAAGCTGATAAAAGATTATGATTGCTTGATAGACTATCAGCCTAGCAAGGCAAATGTTGTGGCTGATGCTTTAAGTTGCAAGACTATGGCTGGTTTGAGGGTTTCTCTTTTGTCCATGGTGCATGAATTAAGGGCATTGCATGCTAATTTGGAGATTAATGAAGATGGGCAGATGGTAGCTACTTGGCAAGTGAAGCCAATGCTGGCAAAACAAAGTAAAGCAGTTGCATAGAAGGATGATAAGTATGTGAAGTTGATGGAAGAGGCTCGGGATGGCAAGAAACCAGAATTATCAGTAAATGATGAGAGCTTGTTATTATATAAGGGCAGAATGTGCATTCCTGAGAATGTTGAACTGAGACAGACCATTTTAAAGGAAGCACATGATTCACCTTTTGCAATGCACCCTGGTGGAAGCAAATGTACAAAAGTGTGAAAGAGCACTATTGGTGGAGAGGAATGAAGAAAGACATTGCAGAATATGTTGCCAAATGCTTAACTTGTCAGCAAGTAAAGGCAGAACACCAAGTGCCTGCAGGGTTGCTATAGCCATTGCTAATTCCCGAGTGGAAATGGGAAAGAATCACTATGGATTTCATGACAGGACTTCCACGTACACAAAAGAATCATGATGCAGTTTGGGTTATTGTTGATAGATTGACCAAGTCTGCACACTTTTTGCCAGTGAGGATGGATTACAGCCTGGAAAGATTGGCCAAAATGTACATTGATAATGTTGTGAGGTTACATAGAGTGCCAGTGTCTATTGTGTTGGACAGAGACCCAAGGTTTACTTCTAGATTCTGGGGTAGTCTCCAAAAATCCCTAGGAACTAGATTGAACTTCAGTACAGTATTCCATCCATAGACAGATGGCCAATCTGAAAGGATCATTCAGATTTTGGAGGATATGCTTCGGGCTTGTGTGATTGAGTTTAAAGGGAGTTGGGACACACACTTGCCTTTAATTGAATTTGCCTACAACAACAGTTATCAATCAAGCATTAGGATGCCTCCATATGAAGCACTTTATGGCAGAAAGTGTAGAACTCCCTTGTGTTGGGATGAAGTGGGCGAGAGAAAGTTAATTGGCCCAGAATTAGTGCAACAGACAGAAGAAAAGGTTAAGCTCATTAGAGACAGACTCAAAGTTACAACGGATAGATAGAAGTCCTACATTGACCTAAAGAGAAGAGATATTCAGTACAGTGTGGGTGATAAGGTGTTCTTGAAAGTTTCCACATGGAAGAGGATCATGAGGTTTGGTAGAAAGGGGAAACTAAGTCCTCGCTTCATTGGGCCGTATGAGGTTCTGGAAAGAGTGGGTCCATTGGCATATAGACTTGCACTGCCTCCGGAGTTGGAAAAGATTCACGATGTCTTCCATGTCTCCATGTTGAGGATGTAACACCCCTATTTGCATAGCCTGGTATATGTTACCGTTCCGGTAACCGGTGTCGGTCCGGACAACTGAGGGGATTAGAACCATACTTAAGACAACTAGATAAGTCCTGAACATGAATAATTAGTAATTGCCAATTAGTTAAGTATAAATAAGAAAAACAGAATATAAGAAGTTAAACGAGCTGAGAGTCACAGCGATGGGTGACCTTATCGGGAAGGACTGCGTAGTCGATTTAAACTCAAATTTCGAACCGTAAAATGTGACGTTGTGGTCCTTAGGACCATTACGAACACAGTGAAAAAGAGAAAATCATAGAAAAAGGTTGTTAAGCCAGTCAAATAATTATGTCAGGGAGCCGGAAGAAATATTGAATTATTTGCAAATCGGGTTGAACCGGCGAGGGACAATTTGGTCAATTGACCCCAAGAGCTGACTCCTGACCTGACTGTCAAATAAAATCTGAAAAATGAAAATTTTGAAATATAGAATTAAATTAAAGAAGTATGAGAAAAATAAGAGAAAAAGAAAAGAAAAGAAAATAAATTAATGACCTCATCAAGATGACATCATGCATGACTTCATATTTAATTTTAATTTAATTACTTAATTTGACTAAGTGAAATTAAGAGATAAATACACATAAAAAAAAGAAAAAAATTGTTATCTTCCATTCCCACTTTCCCGTCACTTTCTCATCTCCCTCTCTTCCTTCATCTTCCACCATTGTTAAAGAATAAAAAGCTTAAATTTCTTTGTTTCCCTTCGATAAATTCCCCAAATCCCAACACTAAATCTCACCTTTAGACTTAGATAAACTCTTTGGGAGCAAGAAGGAAAAGAAAAATTGGAGAATTGAAAAGCTCCATATGGGGTAAATCTCTCTCCTAACTTAAATTGATTTATGCTTATAGAATTAACATTGAACAAGTGAAAATAACTTAGAAATTGTGTAAAATCAAATAGAAAACAATTGTTAGAGGACTAGAGGAAAATTTGGTCAACTAGGGTTTTGATATATATATATATATATATATATATATATATATATATGCATGAATTTGGTGGATTTAAAAGTGTATGTGAGCCTAATTGTGTTGAATGATTATGATTAAATGCCTTGAATTAGTTAAATGCAATGAATTGGTGAACTAGGGTTTTGGACCTAGGATTTGGGAGACAAAATGGGAGAAATGGTGAAATGATGTGTTTAACTTAGTTTGAGGTGAGAAATGGTCATTTGTGACCAAATGAAGTGTGTTGGAAGTGTTGGAATTCAATGTGGTCATGCTGCAGGCAGTAGGACCAAGGTCCATTTGAGGGACCAAAACTGAAAATTTACAAGTCCAATTGGTATGAGACCAATTGGGCATGAAAATAGACACAAAATGACACATTTTTTATTTCGGAAGCATGCCCAAAAAGTGACCAAAACCTAGTGAACAAATTGACCAAATCCGGAAATTCTCAGTCTGACCTGTACAAAATGACCAAATGAACAATATTTGTTCATTTGGCCATAACTTGAGCTAGGCAGGTCTAAATGACCTGAAATTTTACCAGTGGACAGATGAGATATAGACCTAAAACTTTCATGAGAACACAAACCCAAATTTTGCCATTAACCAAGTCATTTGGCTACCCAAAATTGGTGACCTAAAACTGCTAGAACCAAAATTTGCCCAGAAATCTGGGTTAAGTCCAATCCGGCAGGCATGGTTCAAATGGCTATAACTTGAGCTACAAAACTCCAATTGGAGTGATTCAAAAAGGAGAATAAACTTAAGACAATAGGAAACATTTTCTATGAAGAAAGTTTTGTCAAATTCTAACAGAAAATGACTAATGAAATAGTGCAACATAGGACACAAAAACAAAAAATTTATAATTTTGCCTAAAAGACTTAGAATTTGAGTAAACAACCAAAACCAACAAATTTAGTAACCAAAATATGGTATGTGGGTGAACTTGGAATTCCCATACCTATTATGCCTTAGAAAGTCAACAAATTGACTTGAATAGTATTGTGAATAGTAACCTCAAAATACAAAATTTAAAGAACGCCAAGTTTAGCATATTAAAGCTAGGTATAAGTAGATTTGAATTTATTTTTGGAGTTATGATAAATGATGATACTGAAACACTGTGAAACTGTGTGTTTCAGTTGAAAAGAACATCAGAAAAGAATCCAATGAATCGAGTCAAGGCCAAGAGGCGACTCGCTTAAGGTTTGTGCACAACTAACTATTTTGTTACTTTTCACTTCTAAATTGATTTGAACAAGTTTATTGTATGATTTATAATTTTATTGTGTTGAGGATTTTAATTTGTTGAATGAAATTGTATAAATTAAATATAAATTTTCTTATGCATTTAAGGATTTATTGCATGGTTTTGAGGATTGTAAATTTTAAGTTTGATTGTAAATTTTATTACATGGCAAAATTTGTTGTGAATTCTCATTAGCTTGTCTAGTGAGATATCTCCTCCACTAGATGGGGCGAGTTCCTTCCTCTCTGGCTTGCCAGTTGGGGAAGAGTTTGAATGAGTACTCATATATACTAGCTAGTATTTGTTTCTCCCTCTTAGCCTCGGTTATTGGGAGAGTGTGAAATGTTGTGGTGTACAACACGGCATCTATTTGAATTTTGGGTCATGGGTTCAACTGTGTGAATTGTTGGCAACGCCCTTTAAATTTTGCATAGTTTGATAAATTGTGGTTGAAATAAATAATTTGTCAGTGATTCAAAATATTTTCATATTGTTTCGAGATTTAAAAGAATTGTAGACAAATAGTTACTATTTGATCAAAACGTTATTCAAATGAATAATTTGTATGAATGAAAATATTGATTTATGAATGTCATAGATTTTGAAGAATTTAGAAATTTTAAATTTTTATTTGTTATGAATTGTCAAGCATAACTTGTATTAAGTTTTAAATTATTAGTTTGTGCACCACTAAGTTCACCACTCAGCGAGAGCTTTGTATGCTGTCGCAGGTGAAAGGAATAATAAAGCAACTGAGCAAGATTTCTAAAAAGACATAGTGAGACTATCTTCGAGTATATCTTATACTTTAGATTTTGATGTAATTCTGTAATTATATGTACGAAATTTCCTTTGAGCAGTTGTACATACTCTTTTGTAATATATTTTTGGATTGTAATCAAATACAAATTATTATAAGGTTATCTTGAGATTTTATGTATTTATAGAGTTTGCACTACCAAATTTTTAATACTCCCATGAATGTAAATATTCATTTTGTTATCTTAATGAAATATTTCAATGTTTGATTTAATTTAAACTGTGTATTGAATTGCTTGTGTTGATTTGTGAATTGAGGATTGTTTGCATTTTGAGACTTGAAAAATTGGTTGAGATTGATTGTGAAATTTGAAGAAGTTGTTGAGAAAAATATTAGGGGTGTCGTTATTTTCAGGTTTTGAAGAACTATTTTCTTAAAATACAGATGGCACTCTGCCGAAATTTTTGTAAAAATTGCAGAGATTTTAAATATCTAAAAATTTGATTTATGTTTGGACTTTAAATAAAGGTTTTTAATATCTGAGAAAATTTTACCCACCAATTTAAAAATGAACGAAAATTATTTCAAAATCCCTTGTAGTATATTTAATGGGTTACTGGTAGGCGAAGTACGGTAATTCATTAGGTGTACTACGGGAGCATGTTACATCTTACGAGGAGTAGGGTGTGACATGTTTTAGTGGTATCAGAGCAAAGGTTTTAAAGTAAATTTTGAACTGTGAATTTGAAATATTTTTCGATAAGTACAACTGCTCGAATGTTTCATACATATAGTACATTTACATCATAAATATGAACTAACAGGGAGAAATCTCCTTGTGTTGGTTGTACAGGAAATAGAAAAAAAAATCCTGTGAATAGATATGGACAAGGGGGATAAAACGGTGAAGCGATGCGTCTGACTAACGTACAAGGAGAGGCCCCAGTTTCGCAGAGCGTTGGAGGTCCAACTGCACTAGTCCCTCCTATATAAATTACTGCACAAACGGCCCAGCAGATGGCCATGTTTTTTCAGTAAATGGTTGATAATCTATCAGCCCAGGCCCAAGTACAAACCTAACCCCTCAAGAGCAGTATGAAAAAGAGAAAAGTGAGAAATCCATCAGTCAAAGTTCGAATAGTAATTTGAGAAAGAGAAAAGATTTTGAGGGACCCCGAGCTTCTAAGTATGACAGAGGCAGATCTTCAGGGCGGAAGCAATCAAGAATCATTCGTCAAAGAACCAGAAGTTCCTACCCTATCCGTATCTGTGACGTTTGTGAAAAATTTCATGGGGGTATTTGTCATAGGGTCACTAGAGCCTGCTTCAATTGTGGTGGAATTAGACATTTCACTCGAGATTGTACTAGCGCACGTCGATTTATGCCACATACTACACCAGAGGAATCAGTCCAAGGTTCTGATTTTAAAGGCTCATTAATAGTCAGCAGGGGCAGAGGCAAAAGTAGAGACAACACTTCGGGTAATCCTCGCACAATGGACCAACTCGAGCAGAGGAATACATTAGAAAGAGGGAACGCCATGCATCGAGGGGAAGAAGCAGAGACTTCAGATGTGGTTGCCGGTATGTTCTTAACTTGTGAAAGGAAAATTTATGTACTATTTGATTCCGGCTCTACTTGTTTATATGCTAATGCTAAAATTATATGTTCTACTGCTATTCCCTTGCATGGAGATAAATTTTAATGTGTTAGTAATTAGTCTTTTAGGATAAGAATTACGATAATAAGAGTGAATGGCATTAATTTTGGAAAAGTTTCTAATGAGAGACATCTCCTAGACTACGATAAATTATAAAGTTAATTAGTAAACCTAATTAGGTAGGGCAAGAGGACCA
The DNA here is from genome assembly GCF_030052815.1 of Hevea brasiliensis. Lineage (NCBI taxonomy): Eukaryota > Viridiplantae > Streptophyta > Magnoliopsida > Malpighiales > Euphorbiaceae > Hevea > Hevea brasiliensis. The sequence goes on along the minus strand of NC_079495.1, from coordinate 88,687,845 downwards.
AAAAAGTAAGTTATAGCAATTTATCTGCCCTAGATGAAAGTAAAGGTACTACTGTTGATAGATGTCAGTAAGTACCATAATCAAAATAAGTTTAAGATATTAGTGGAATTGAAAGAAATAAGACATAGGGAAGTTTGATCTATTGGGATGTATCGTAGTAACTATGCAATATTTTTATGTTTGTACTATAAGCTGCAGATTACAGTATTGACTTGAGATTTATTGTGTAGAGCTACGTACTACCCAATAGTACATAAGGATAAGAATAGTTATAAATGACTTTTGTTCTGGTACAAATATACCAGAATAGAGTTTTATTATTAGAATTGAGTTTGAAAATCCTAATTCGGGATTTAAAACTCTATAGTTAGAATATCAAAAGATCATGGTTGCAAGGTAGTGAGAGTTAAAGACTCCATTACCCTAGCATGAATTATAGTACATCAAGAATTATTATGGGACTAGAGATTTTAGTATGGTCAAAAATTAAAAATAACACTTATACGGCTAAGTCATCCAGTCTCCGATATGGGGTTTATAATTCTTCTAGTATTGCAATGGATCTTTTGCTCAAAGTTTAGTAAGGAATAATATTCTATTTGTGTAGCAATGAGACACAAAATATAATTTTGTTCCCCTGGAAGAGACAGGATGCTATGGATGATAATTATAACTTATAAAACAGTTAAGAAATGATGTTCTACTTATAACAGTAATTCGATAGGAACTAGTTGGCCAGGTATTCTTTAGGAAGAGAATAATTTTATTGTGCGGATCATAAGGATTAGATTAGAATTAAAGCGAAACTTTTGAATAGCATGGGAAACAGGAGAGTCCGGTAGACTCCCTTCTTAAGATTAAAGAATTGTTTATGGTTGAAAAAAAAAGGGTAATGATCGCAAACTAGCGGAAAATAAGCTATAGAATATTGATAGATAAAAGAGTTGTGGAAGTAAAAATTAGAATTATTGGTGCGAATGTAATAAAGAAACGTTATGAATATTAGTTAAAGTGTTGACTCGAATGGTCAGAGGACCAAATCAAAGTAATATTAAAGTATAGCAGATTTATTAGAGACAATAAGAGGTGCTAAATCATGACTCGACAGTCAAGTTAAGGAAGAAGATTAGATTAAGAAATAAAATAATTAAAGTTAAGTTGTGGAATGAAAGAAGGAACCAAATAGAACAGTAAGAAATGAGAAAAACACTAGATGAGGAATTGCCACCAGGGAAAGCAACCTACTTAAGACGCGTAACGATATCCCGAACTATTTTATCAAGAAGGAAATAAGTTAAACAAAAGCAAACAAGATAGTACAAAATGGCACATAGGCCTTGGTCATAAATGGAGATGGTAAGATGGTTATGGACCTATGGCCAAGAAAGAGATAAACAGTTCATATATGACCAACAAGGTCATTTAAAAAAAAAAAAAGACTACAAAAGAAAATAATTGCTAAAACAGCAGCAAGAAAAGACTAAAATATTCTAAACTAAATTGAAGGTTGTATCAAATGATCAAGAGATTTGATAAGAAAAGAGTAAAACTAAGTTCTCACCCATAGGATCGTATGAGGTCCTAGAAGAGTGGATCCACTAGCACACAGATTTGCTTACCTCTAAAATTGAAATGAATATGAATCTAACTTATGACAGAAGTTCATAAGAAACTTAGCACACGAGGTGAGCAATCGATGAGTAAATAGTATTGGTTAAAGTGCTAAGGAACCATCATTCAGGCTAGGAAGCTACTTAGGAGCGTGAATAGGACATGAGGAGACAGCACCCACAATCGCTGTTGAGGCGATGCAGTGTAAAATTTCGAGGACGAAATTATTTTAAGGGGGTGAGAATTGTAACACCCCTATTTGCATAGCCTGGTATATGTTACTACTCCGGTGACCGGTGTTGGTCTGGACAACTAAGGGGATTAGAACTATACTTAAGAAAACTAAATAAGCCCTGAATACGAATAATTAGTAATTGTTAATTAGTTAAGTATAAATAAGAAAAACAGAACATAAGAAGTTAAACGAGCCGAGAGTCACAGCGATGGGTGACCTTCTCGGGAAGGACTGCGAAGTCGATTTAAACTCAAATCTCGACCATAAAAATGTGACGCTGCGGTCCTTAAGACCATTACAAACACAGTGAAAAAGAGAAAATGACAGAAAAAGGTTGTTAAGCCAGTCAAATAATTAGGTCAGGGAGCCGGAAGAAATATTGAATTATTTGCAAACCAGGTTGAACCAGCGAAGGGCAATTTGGTCAATTGACCCCGAGAGCTGACTTCTGACCTGACTGTCAAATAAAATCTGAGAAATGAAAATTTTGAAATATAGAATTAAATTAAAGAAGTATGAGAAAAATAAGAGAAAAAGAAAAGAAAAGAAAATAAATTAATGACCTCATTAAGATGACATCATGCATGACTTCATATTTAATTTTAATTTAATTACTTAATTTGACTAAGTCAAATTAAGAGATAAATACACAAAAAAAAAGGAAAAAAAATTGTTATCTTCCATTCCCACTTTCCCATCACTTTCTCATCTCCCTCTCTTCCTTCATCTTCCACCATTGTTAAAGAATGAAAAGCTTAAATTTCTTTGTTTCCCTTCCATAAATCCCCCAAATCCCAACACTAAATCTCACCTTTAGACCTAGATAAACTCTTCGGGAGCAAGAAGGAAAAGAAAAATTGGAGAATTGAAAATCTCCATATGAGGTAAATCTCTCTCCTAACTTAAATTGATTTATGCTTATAGAATTAACATTGAACAAGTGAAAATAACTTAGAAATTGTGTAAAATCAAATAGAAAACAATTGTTGCAGGACTAGAGGAAAATTTGGTCAACTAGGGTTTTGATATATATATATGCATGAATTTGGTGGATTTAAAAGTGTATGTGAGCCTAATTGTGTTGAATGATTATGATTAAATGCCTTGAATTAGTTAAATGCAATGAATTGGTGAACTAGGGTTTTGGACCTAGGGTTTGGGAGACAAAATGGGGGAAATGGTGAAATGATATGTTTAACCTAGTTTGAGGTGAGAAATGGTCATTTGTGACCAAATAAAGTGTGTTGGAAGTGTTGGAATTTAGTTTAAATTCGGATTCAATGTGGTCATGCTGCAGGCAGCAGGACCAAGGTCCCTTTGAGGGATCAAAACTGAAAATTTAAAAGTCCAATTGGTATGAGACCAATTGGGCATGAAAATAGACACAAAATGACACATTTTTTTTGGAAGCATGCCCGAAAAGTGACCAAAACCTAGTGAACAAATTGACCAAATGCGGAAATTCTCAGTTTGACCTGAATAAAATGTCCAAATGAACAGTGTTTGTTCATTTGGCCATAACTTGAGCTAGGCAGGTCTAAATGACCTGAAATTTTACCAGTGGACAGATGAGATATAGACCTAAAACTTTCATGAAGAACACAAACCCAAATTATGCCATTAACCAAGTCATTTGGCCACCCAAAATTGGTGACCTAAAACTGCCAGAACCAAAATTTGCCTAGAAATCTGGGTTAAGTCTAATCCGGCAGCTATGGTTCAAATGGCTATAACTTGAGCTACAAAACTCCAATTGGAGTGATTCAAAAAGGAGAATAAACTTAAGACAATAGGGAACATTTTCTGTGAAGAAAGTCTTGCCAAATTCTAACAGAAAAATGACCAATGGAACAGTGCAACATAGGACACAAAAATTGAAAATTTGCAATTTTGCCTAAAAGACTTAGAATTTGAGTAAACAACCAAAACCAACAAATTTAGTAACCAAAATGTGGTATGTGGGTGAAGTTGGAATTCCCATACCTATTAAGCCTTAGAAAGTCAACAAATTGACTTGAATAGTATCATGAATAGTAACCTCAAAATATAAAATTTAAAAAACGTCAAGTTTAGCATATTAAAGCTAGGTATAAGTAGATTTGAATTTTTTTTTTTGGAGTTATGATAAATGGTGATATTGAAACATTATGAAATTGTGTGTTTCAATTGAAAAGAACATCGGAAAAGAACCCAATGAATCGAGTCAAGGCCAAGAGGCGACTCGCTTAAGGTTTGTGCACAACTAACTATTTTGTTACTTTTCACTTCTAAATTGATTTGAACAAGTTTATTTATGATTTATAATTTTATTGTGTTGAGGATTTTAATTTGTTGAATGAAATTGTATAAATTAAATGTAAATTTTCTTATGCATTTAAGGATTTATTGCATGGTTTTGAGGATTGTAAATTTTAAGTTTGATGTGTTGCCAACCTTGAGCATGAATTTATGATGATTAAATATGTTGATGATTTGTAAATACTTTGTAAATAGAAATTGTTTTGAATATGATTTGAAACCACAGTTGACATGGCAAAATGTGTTGTGAATTCTCATTAGCTTGTCTAGTGAGATATCTCCTCCACTAGATGGGGCGAGTTCCTTCCTCTCTGGCTTGCCAATTGGGGAAGAGTTTGAATGAGTACTCATATATACTAGCTAGTCTTTGTTCCTCTCTCTTAGCCTCGGTTATTTGGAGAGTGTGAAATGTCGTGGTATACAACACGGCATCTATTTGAATTTTGGGTCATGGGTTCAACTGTGTGAATTGTTGGCAACGCCCTTTAAATTATGCATAGTTTGATAAATTGTGGTTGAAATAAATAATTTGTCAGTGATTCAAAATATTTTCGTATTGTTTCGAGATTTAAAAGAATTGTAGACAAATAGTTACTATTTGATCAAAATATTATTCAAATGAATAATTTGTATGAATGAAAATATTGATTTATAAATGTCATGGATTTTGAAGAATTTAGAAATTTTAAATTTTTATTTGTTATGAATTGTCAAGCATAACTTGTATTAAGTTTTAAATTATTAGTTTGTGCACCACTGAGTTCACCACTCAGCGATAGCTTTATATGCTGTCGCAGGTGAAAGGAATAATAAAGTAGCTAAGCAAGATTTCTGAAAAGACGTAGTGAGACTATCTTCGGGTATATCATAGGTATACCCTTGTACTTTAGATTTTGATGTAATTCTGTAATTATATGTATGAAATTTTCTTTGAGCAGTTGTACCAACTCTTTTGTAATATATTTTTGGATTGTAATCAAATACAAATTATTATAAGGTTATCTTAAGATTTTATGTATTTATAAAGTTTGCACTACTAAATTTTTAATACTCCCATGAATGTAAATATTCATTTTGTTATCTTAATGAAATATTTCAATGTTTGATTTAATTTAAACTGTATATTGAATTGCTTGTGTTGATTTGTGAAATGAGGATTGTTTGCATTTTGAGACTTGAGAAATTGGTTGAGATTGATTGTGAAATTTGAAAAAGTTGTTGAGAAAAATATTAGGAGTGTCTTTATTTTCAGGTTTTGAAGAACTGTTTTCTTAAAATACAGACGGCACTCTGCCGAAATTTTTGTAAAAATTGCGGAGATTTTAAATATCTAAAAATTTGATTTATGTTTGGACTTTAAATAAAGGTTTTTAATATCTGAGAAAATTTTACCCACCAATTTAAAAATGAACGAAAATTGTTTCAAAATCCTTTGTAGTATGTTTAATGGGTTACCGGTAGGCGAAGTACGATAATTCATTAGGTGTACTACGGGAGCATGTTACATCTTACGAGGAGTAGGGTGTGACAGAGGAGGTACAGATCAGACCCCTCTCACATTTTGCCAGTAGAGGAGATTGAGGTGAATCTAGACCTGACATATGATGAAGAGCCCGTAAAGATCTTGGCATATTAGGTAAAACAGCTGAGGAACAAACAGAAACCTCTAGTCAAAGTGTTGTAGAACTATCATTCAGGCTAGGAGACTACATGGGAGCGTGAGGAGGACATGAGGAGACAACACCCACAGCTATTCAGAGACTGAGACCAGGTAAATTTCGAGGACGAAATTTATTTTTAAGGAGGGGAGAATTGTAACACCCCGAACCTTCGAGTTATGAATAGTACCATTTTTGGTCTGTGACAAGTACTATTCAAAGACACCTTGAGGATAAAAAATAAATAGAAAATTAATTGAGATAGACACAATAAAAATTCAAGTAAACCAAAAACCTAAGGATTTAACGGGTATCAAAAAAAAAAAAAGATTATGACCCGATGAGGGGCATTTTGGTCAATTCACTTCAAGAGTTGACTTTTGACCAAAATGTAAATTAAATTAAATAAAAATAAAATATTGAATTATGAAGAAATATAGAGGGAAAAATTAGAGTAAAAGTAAAAAGAAAATAAAAGAGGCAAAAATCTAGAATTTAAATTCCATTTTTTGACCTAATTAAAATTTAAGGGACCAATGGGCTTTGGACAACTCATTAAATGAATTAAAAAGAAATAAATAAGTATAAAAGAAAACAAAACCTACCCTTTCTTTGCCATTAATTACCACCCACTCTCTTTCCTTCTCTCTTTTTTTCTTTCTTTTTCTTCCTTCTTTCTCCATTGACACCCATTCTCAAAACTCAATTCCTTGATTTTCCTCTATGAGTTTTGCATCTACTTGGTAGAGTGCATCAAATTAATATTTGATTTAGAGATTAAAAGCAAGGAGAAACAAGAGATTAGAAGAAAATTGAAGATTTGGGGAGTTGGAAGGAAGTCATCATGAGGTAAGTTCTTCAATGCTCATTTTGTTATACAAACCTTAAATTAAGTTAGATTATGATGAAATTTCATAAGAAAATGAAAGGAAACATGCATGGAACCTAAACTAGGGTTTTGGCCAAATTGGAAAAAAATTAGGGTTTAATATATTTCAATGATGATGAAATCAAGCTTAGTTGAAGTAGTATGCATGATTAGAGCAAAGAAATAGCATGAAATGTGTATAAATTTAATTATGGGAGATTAGGGTTCATGGGAAAATTGGGTTTTAGTGCTAGAGAGTGAAATTGGTGTGTGTAGTGTTAAAATATGATCATTTGAGTTTTATTTAGTTTGAATTGACATTGGTTTGATGAATGAAAGTAATGAAATGGTAGGATTAGGGAAAATTGTAAATTTTGGTGTTTGAAAATTGTGGGGTTTGTGCTAGGAAGTGCCATTGATGTGTCAATGCTAAATTATAGTCATTTTGGTTGAATTAAATGTGAATTGAGGTTAGTTAGAGGGAATAATTGAAGAAATGAAAATTTTAAACCTAGGGCAGAATTTGCACACTGAGTTCAGTGTGTTTGACAGCCCATAAATTGAGCAACATAAGTCCAATTGGTGTGAAACTAATTGGAAATGAAACATAAGACATAGAACTAGAATTTTCATGAAGAGACCCACCCCAGAAACTGCCCAGAAATTGCCTAAACCTTGGCTTGAACTTAGACACACAATTCTGGAACCTACAGAATTTGACCATGTGAATAGTAAATTTTGTATGGCCATAACTCTCTCTAGAAAACTCTGATTTAGGTGATTCTTGAACCGATGGAAACCTAAGGAATAGTAGAACATTTCATATGCAGAACTTGAGGCCAAATTATGGACTTAACCCAATCAAATTGCTGAGCAAAGTTGAATCACTGAATCTGCAGAACTACAGATTTACCATATGAACAGTAAATTTGGCATGGCCATAACTCTCTCTAGAAAACTCTGATTTAGGCGATTCTTGAACCGATGAAACCTAAGACATAGTAGAACATTTTGTATGCAGAATATTAGACCAAATTATGGACTTAACTTGATCAAATTACTTAACGAAGTTGGATTGATAAATCTGCCAGAACTGAATCTGCAGCATGAACAGTGACGTGAACAGTAATCTTGTTTTGGGCATAACTTGAGTTACACAGCTCCGAATTAGGCAATTCAAAAAGGAAAATAAAGTTAAGACCTAGATGAACAATTTTTATGAAGAACAATTATGATCGAAACTAGGTAAAAATTGGGTTCAAATATTGGGGCACCAAGCTGTCCAAAACCAAAATTTTCTAAAATTTGCAAAGCTAACTTGGGATGCATTAGACATGCATGTAATGAGTTTTTGGCAGCAATTGAGATTGGTAGTGAGGTATTCTATTTGTGCATTTTCAATAGAAAAAGAAGTTGGAATGGACAAGGAATAGTGAGTAAAGAGAAAGGAGAGCATTGAAGGTTTGTGCACAACTAACCTTTTTCTTTGTTTTAGCTTCGTAAATTGATTTGAATGAGTTTATTTGAATGAGTTTGATTTGAAATGAGTTTATTTTGAATAAGGTATGTTTTTCTCTTGTATTTAAGGAATTTGTGTGTTGCCACCCCTTTTATGGGTTTTATGATGATTTGAATATGTTATTGTTTTGCAAACATGATTATTGATTTAGAAACTCTTGAAAGTTGTTTTGAAACCACAGTTAGCATGACAGTCCCTTTCGGAACTCCCCAGTAGTAACGGCTACTTGGGGTTGATAATTGATATTGATTATGTCTCCCATTAATAACGGTTAGTGGGGTAAGACTACATGAGTACTCATTAGCTAGCTAGCCCTTCCCTTATTAATAACGGTTAGTGAGGTTGAGATTATTTTGTCGTGGTGTACAACACGGCACTGATCGTGAAATTTTGTGTCATGGCCTAAACTGTGTGTTGATGTTGGTAACACTAATGCTTTGTGAATTGTGATTTATGAAGTGTGATTTCTCATTTGAAGTGTTATTCCAATAAATGGCCTTTATGGACTTAGAACTATTGTGAAGTTTTCACGCTTAAGAAAAATGTGATTCATTATGCTTTGACAAATTGTGTTTTACCTTAAGTTTTAAAGTTATTAGTTATGCACCACTGAGTGATATACTCAGCGATAGCTTCTTTATGCTGTCACAGGTAAGAGAAAGGAGAAGGCTGCTGAGTGAGAGACTTGAAAGCAGCATTTTGGTATTGTTTGTGGGTATTTACATTAGGTATACCCTTGTGATTCCTTTGGATATATTTTGTATCTATATGTATAGATGTACGGACATTGAGCAGTTTGTATTTAAAGCATTGCATTGCTATCACATTTTGAGTTTGTAACTATTTTGTATTTTACTTTGAGACTTATGAAAATGTAACTTTTGCAATATTTAGTCTATCATTATTTTCAATGAATGTTTACATGGAATTTTAACTATTCTCATGCAGTTTTCCATAAAAGAATTGATAAGATAAAAAGCTATAGTTTATTTTAAAATCCATTGTAGCATAACTAATGGGTTATCGGTAGGTGGAGTTCAGTAATTCATTAGGTATGCTACGGGAACATATCGTGCCTTACAAGGGATAAGGTGTGACATTTTTAATGTAAGCTAGACAACCCCAGATCTTAACATACTTAAAACTTGGTTGTCTTCCATGCCATATCTCATATGGGGTGGAAGAGACTGATTTAGAAGGGACTCTGTTAAGAATATATGAAGTTATCTCAAGTGCATATCCCTATAAGAAGATAGGAAGATCAGTGTAACTCATCATACTATGCACTATATCTAATAGGGGATAGTTTCTCCTTTTAGACACACCATTTAATTATGGTGTTTCTAGAGGAGTTAATTGAGAAACAATGTCTTGTTCTTTTAAGAACTCATCGAATTTAGTACTCAAGTATTCTCCACCTTGATCTGATCTTAGAGTTTTAATACTTTTTCCTGTTTGTTTCTCTATTTCATATTTGAATTCTTTGAACTTTTCAAAGGATTCATATTTGTATTTCATTAAATACAAACACCCATACCTTGATTTATCATCAGTAAAGGTAATGAAGTAGTGATAACCGCCTCTTGCTATCTCCTTAAATGGGCCACATACATCACTATGTATTAGCTCAAAAATATTTTAAGCTCTTAACCCTTGTCCAACAAAGGAAGATCTAGTCATTTTACTCCAAAGACAGGATTCACAAGTTGAAGTAATTTCAAAACCCAATGAGAATAAAATCCCCATTTTCTCTAATTTTGTAATCCTATCTTCTGCAATATGACCTAATCTTAAGTGCCATAGATGTTTTAGACTTAATTTGGTTTCAATGATGGCATTAAACTCAATTAAATTACTTAAAGCTATTTTATAATTATTATCCAAATAATATAGACCATCCTGCAAATTACCCATGCCAACAATTTTATTTCCAAAATAAAAATTGCAAACATCATCTATGAATCGAAATTCATATCCGTTACTAGTCAAACTAGATAAAAAAATGATGTTATTAAAAACATTAGTTACACATAACATGTGATCTAAATACGAAACATGTCCATTTAGATACAAGGATTTAGACTTTATGGCTAAGGCTATAACTATTGCTCCATTGCCAAGTCTGAGTCTAACATCCTGTGAGTCCAACTACTCACTGCTTGTTAGTTCCTGCATATCCAAACATAATAGAGATGAACTATGAGTATTATATGAATCTAAATAATAAGATATGGACATACCTGCAATAGGTTTATCCTTCTTGTTTTTTAGAGCCACTAAATACTCAGGGCAATTTCTCTTTTAATGACTTTCTTTCTAATGATGGAAACACTTTTCCTTATCTGGAATAGCTTTAGTTTTCTTCTTCTTGGACTGGTTTTTGGCAATCCTGCTAGATGGATTAGGGACAGAAGGTTTCTTCTTCTTATTACTTTTATTCTTCTTGGAATTTTTAGAAAAAGAAGAAGCAACCAAAGCTACCTTTTTTTCCTTATTGTCGAGCATATTCTTCTAGGTAATGACCAGCAAGTTAAGTAGACCAACTAGGGTACACTCCTATTTAGTCATATGGAAGTTTGTAATGAAAGATCCAAATGACTTAGGTAGGGACTACAAGATCAAATCCGTCTGAAGCTAGAAGCTCATGGTGAAATCAAGAGCTTCCAACCACTCTATCAATCTTATCATCTTATGAATGTGGGCTCCCACTTCCTGTCCCTCAATCATCCTCATCCAAAATTATTGCTTAGATATCTCATATCTTGCATTTCGACTATGTTCACAACTTTTGTAGGTGATCAAGGATCTCATATGCATTATGCATCTTTTCATGCTGCTTCTATAACTCATTGGTTATAGAAGCCAGCATATAGCACCTAGCTCACATATCATGCTTTTTCCATCTATCCAAAGTGTCCCTTTCTTCCTTTATGGCCCCTTCAGGTAAAGGACCAGGAACCTTTGAATCTAGAACATATCCTATATGCTCCAAATTCAGGACAATCCTCAGATTTCTTAACCAATCTGAGAAGTTTTGACTAGTTAGCCTGTTATGGTCAAGAATGCCTGTTAATACATTAGAGTGTTGTGGCTATGTGCTCATTTTATCGGATTATAATATTGCAGAAAATAACAAGATTCAAATTAGTATATTGTATCAAGTATATTTACCAAAATGATTATGGTCTTTTAATTAAATTGGTCCTCCCGCTAATTTGGCGAATCCTACACTTCTAAAGTAGAAAACGGAAATCCCAGTTGGGGTGAATTTTCTAGTGGGTGATTGAATTCTTGTAAACTGTTAATCATTCTCAAGTACATTTATTCTTGGAATCATAATAATTCATAAGTGAGTAACTCTTTACTCGTCACATCTCATGTGAGATTCAATCAATTTATTTGGCCCCTAATGCTAAAAACCTCAGGTACATCCATTCTTGATTTATCTTGCATTAGTTAAGTTGAGCCCGCTAAGTCAGTAAATATGCAAATTTGAACCTTAATGACCTCAGGTACATCTATTCTTGGCCACCAAAGTATTTACATACTTACGACATCTTATGCTTAACAATTATTTCAAGAAGATCTCTTAAATCAAATACATCATTCCTATGTAACTATAGCCAATAATGTAAGTGTTTAAAACTTCTTAAATAATTGCCTTAGTGGAGGGCTATGATGCAATTTCTAAAATTACACCATTATTAACTTAATCATTTTATTAGAAAATTTCCTTGGCTGATCTAATTACTATTTGATCTCACTTTGCACATTAACCATTTTCATGCATATCTCATACACATTATGAATATACATATCACATACATACAATCATACAATGGTAATGTAAGAGGCATGATCATGGACTATTCAATGGGAATCCAATCCTAGCCACAAGGATTGAATTCAAGGGCATCCTAGGTTAACATTCATCTATTTGTAGCTTGCTTTGATAATCTTCAACTCTTGAAGCTTGTACCCTTATTGATCTCCATCAATGTGTTGGACTCCATTTCTTCTTGTAAAATCCACCAAGCCAATTACATCACATATCCTTGGTATACCAAGGTAAAAATTACAATAGAATAAGCATACAAGCTCAAATAAATAAATTACAATCTAAGGCTATCACAATAACTTTATGATACAACCCTTGGAAAAATTACAATTAATTATTACAATCTCATAGAAATGATTAAGAACTCAATCACATTGCTCTCCTAAAGTCCATGATCATCCTTCATGCCAATACACACATTCAACACTTGAACATGCCATTTAATTCTAAATATCTCATATTTAAAATTAAATTTACCATCCATGAATCACATTCACAATCACATCATACTTATGTTGGGACTTAGATTAAACATTTTAATCACTAAGAAAAGCCATGAAAATTGATAAAACACCTTGAACACTTCATAGGCCGAATGGTCCCACCATTTTGGCCATAATGATGCTTCACTCAAAAATCATGATTTTTCTCGGATTTTCATGGTTCCAAACTGCATCTCATGCATGTCAAACACCATAAAACAAGTGAACTTAACAAGATGAAACTGTTTGGTTGAATCCAAATTTTGGCTGAATGCTATTCCACCATGATCTCACTATGGTCGAATGACATTCATGCAAGTTTCTTTTGATTTTTACTTGTTTTCAATTACATCTCATGCAATATATACTTGTCCCAAACATCATACAACATGATTAAATGTTCCTAATAGTAAATTAGGGTGGCTCTGATACCAATTAGAAGAAAAGTGCACCTAAATAAGCCTTAAGGTGCAAAGTTGGTAATTTTAAATTTTTACAACCCTAGGTTTCATGCATCTTATAAACTCTTTAACTATTGCATAAACACTTAGTTTTGGTCATAAACAATTTCTAACAAGCCTAATTAGCCATTAGGAAACAAAATTGCCAAATTACCAAAGTTAGGGTTTTGGAGAATTTCTTACCCCAATAGATGCAGAATCAAATTCTAACCACCTAATCCGGGTAGTGAAGCCACCAAGTGTTGGCTCTCTAGTTTGTCCACAGAAACCCTTAGATCAAAGCACCTTTGTCTAAGCAAAACCTCTTGAATCTCCTTCCAAGTGATTCAGCCAAAAGTGGGAAGGAATATCCTTAGGTTTTCTTTGGTTAGAAACAAGTGGAGGTATTGAGAAACACTTTCTCAAGAATAAATTCGAGAGTAACAATAATTGAATCTCTTGAATTTTGAACTAGGAAGAAAGGAGGAATTTCGCTTTAAGAGAGAGAAAGAGGACGGCAAGAATGAGAAGAATAAGATAATTCATTTTCTTTTCTCCTCATATTTATCTTTTCATTTTCTTTAATTAAAATTAGGATGATAAATGTCAAGTGACCATTGTAACACCCCAAACCTCCGAGTTATGAATAGTACCATTTTTGGTCCGTGACTAGTACTATTTAAAGACACCTTGAGGACAAAAAATAAATAGAAAATAAATTGAGATAGACACAATAAAAATTCAAGTGACCCAAAAATATAAGGATTCACTGAGTAGATTGAAAAAGAGGGATTATGAACCGATGAGGGGCATTTTGGTCAATTCACCTCAAGAGTTGACTTTTGACTATTAATTAATTTAAGTGAAATTAATGAATTGAATTATGGAATAATTTTTTTAGGAAAAGAATTCAAGTATAAAGTGAAAGGAAAATAAAAGAAACAAAAAATCTAGAATTTTAAGTCCATTTTGACCCAATTAAATTTTAGGACCAATGGGCTTTGGATAACTCATTTAAAATTAATTAAATAAATAAAAAATTGGGATAAGTATAAAAGGAAGTCATCTTCCTCCCTCCCTCATTTAGTTGCCCCCCACACACCTCCTCTCCCTCTATTTTCTTTCTTCTCTCTTCATTCTTCCACTTACAACCTCTCTCAACCATTGGTTTTCCCCACTTTTTCTCCATGGGTTTTCTATCTAATTGGTAGAAAACATCAAATTTATCGTTCATTGAGAGATTAGAAGCTAAGAGAACAAAAGAGTTGAAGAAATTGAAGATTAGAAGTGGTCACTTGAGGTAAGTTTCTTTTCATGTTAGATTTGTTGTATAAGCTTTGAATGAAGTTAATTTATGATGAAATTTCATAAGAAAATGAAAGAAAATATGCATGGAACCTAAACTATGGTTTTGGCCAAATTGGAGAAAAATTAGGGTTTGATATATTTCAATGAAAATGATGATGAAATCAAGCTTAGTTGAAGTAGTATGCATGATTAGAGCAAAGAAATTGCATGAAATGTGTATAAATTTAATTATGGGAGATTAGGGTTCATGGGAAAATTGGGTTTTGGTGCTAGAGAGTGAAATTGGTGTGTGTAGTATTAAATTATGATCATTTGATGTTTATTTAGTTTGAATTGACATTGGGTTGATGAATAGAAGTAATGAAATAGTAGGATTAGGGAAAATTGCAAACTTTGGTGTTTAAAAATTGTGGAGTTTGTGCTAGGAAGTGCCATTGATGTGTCAATGCTAAATTATAGCCATTTTGGGTGAATTAAAAGTGAATTGAGGTTGGTTAGAGGGAATAATTGAAGAAATGAAAATTTTAAACCTAGGGCAGAATTTACACACTGAGTTCAGTGTGTTTGACAGCCCATAAATTGAGCTACACAACTCCAATTGGTGTGAAACCAATTGGAAATGAAACTTAAGACATAGGGCTAGAAGTTTCATGAAGAGACCCACCCCAGAAACTGCCCAGAAATTGCCTAAACCTTGGCTTGAACTTAGAGAAACAATTCCGGAACTTGCAGAATTTGACCATATGAACAGTAAATTTTGTATGGCTATAACTCTCTCTAGAAAACTCTGATTTAGGTGATTCTTGAACTGATGGAAACCTAAGACATAGTAGAACATTTTGTATGAAGAACATTAGACCAAATTATGGACTAAACTTGATCAAATAGCTTAACAAAGTTGGATTGATAAATCTGCCAAAACTGAATCTGCAGCATGAATAGTGACGTGAACAGTAATCTTGTTTTAGGCATAACTTGAGCTACACAGGTTCGAATTAGGCAATTCAAAAAGGAAAATAAAGTTAAGACCTAGATGAACAATTTTCATGAAGAATACCTCACCAAATTATGATCGAAACTAGGTAAAAATTGGGTTCAAAAATTGGGGCACCAAGTTGTCCAAAACCAAAATTTTCTAAAATTTGCAAAGCTAACTTGGGATGCATTAGACATGCATATAATGAGTTTTTGGTAGCAATTGAGATTGGTATTGTGGTATTTTATTTGTATATTTTTAGTAGAAAAAGAAGTTGGAACGGACAAGGAATAGTGAGTAAAGAGAAAGGAGAGCATTGAAGGTTTGTGCACAACTAAACTTTTCTTCGTTTTTAAACTTGTAAATTGTTTGGAATGTGTTTATTTGAATGAGTTTGCTTTGAACAAGTTTACTTTGACTGAAATATGGTTTTTCTATTACCTTTGAGAAATTTGGGTATTGCCACCTTTATAGGGATATTATGATGAATTTGAATGTGTTTATTAGTTTATAAACGTGATCGTTGAGTGGAAAATTTTTGGATACTGTTTTGAAACCACAGTTAGCATGACAGTCCCTTTCGGAACTCTCCGGTAGTAACGGCTATTTGGGGTTGATAATTGATATTGATTATGTCTCTCATTAATAATGGTTAGTGGGGTAAAACTACATGAGTACTCATTAGCTAGCTAGCCCTTCCCTCATTAATAATGGTTAGTGAGGTTGAGATTGCTTTATCGTGGTGTACAACACGACACTGATAGTGAAATTATGTGTCATGGCCTAAACTGTGTGTTGATGTTGGCAACACTAATGCTTTGTGAATTGTGATTTATGAAGTGTGATTTCTCATTTGAAATGTTATTCCAATAAATGGCTTTTATGGACTTAGAACTATTGTGAAGTTTTCATGCTTAAGAAAAATGTGGTTTATTATGCTTTGACAAATTGTGTTTTACCTTAAGTTTTAAAGTTATTAGTTGTGCATCACTGAGTGATATACTCAGCGATAGCTTCTTTATGCTGTCACAGGTAAGGGAAAGGAGAAGGCTGCCGAGTGAGAGACTTGAAAACAGTATTTTAGTGTTGTTTTTGGGTATATATTGTAGGTATACCCCTGTAATTTCCTTTTGATGTATTTTGTACCTATGTGCATGGATGTACGGACATTGAGCAGTTTGTATTTAAAAGCATTGCATTACTATCACATTTTGAGTTTGTAACTATTTTGTATTTTACTTTGAGACTTATGAAAATGTAACTTTTGCAATATTTAGTCTATTACTATTTCCAATGAATGTTTACATGGAATTTTAACTATTCTCATGCAGTTTTTCGTAAAAGAATTGATAAGATAAAAAGTTATGGATTATTTAAATCCTTTGTAGCATAACTAATGGGTTATCTGTAGGTAGAGTTTGGTAATTTATTAGGTATGCTATGGGAACATGTCGTGCCTTACAAGGGATAGGGTGTGACATGTTAAGTGGTATCAGAGCTTGGTTTTTATACATGTTTTGAAATTGCATGTTTGAAAATTTTTGATAAGTACAACTGCTCAACTGTCATTAATTGATAGATATAGTGCATTACATCCTAAATATGGACTAATGAAGGGAAATCTCCTTATGTTAGTTGTCCAGGGAGTAGAATTCTTTGTGATTCAAAGATGGAAGAGGGGATCACAGCTGGAGCATTCAAGAGAGTGAGGTATAGGGGAAGCCCCACTCCTCGTAATGCCGTGGATCGCCGCACTGGCCCCACCCATGCGATTTCGCTCGCTTGCTCAGCAGATGGCTGCACTATTTCAGCAAATGGCTAGCAATATACCAGTCCATGCTCCTGTGCAAGCACCTCCAGTGTAACCACCATCCCCAGCCAAACAATATGACAAGTTAATAAAGTATGGGGCAACAGAGTTCAAGGGTACAGTGGACCCATTGGAAGCTGAGCAATGGTTAGAACGGATGGAGAGGGTCTTCAAGAAATTGCATTGCACAAATGAGTTGAAGTTTGAATATTCAATTTCCCTACTGCATGGAGATGCATATGAGTGGTGGAAGACCATTCCCCACAGTTTGGCTGAGCCGCCAGTGTTGACATGGGATGACTTTCTAAGGGAGTTTAGATAGAAGTATGTTCCTGATACCTATGTGGATATGAAGCTATAGGAGTTTCTCAGTTTGAAGCAAGGGAACAAGACTGTAGCCGAGTATGAGAGAGACTTTTCTCACCTCAGCCACTATGCTGGAAGCCTACTCACTACCAGTAGAGACAGATGCAAACGGTTTGAGGCCGGTTTGAGGCCTAGTTTGAGATTGCAAGTAGTTGGGTTTCAACATGACAACTTCTTTGAGTTGATATCACAGGCCCTTGAATTGGAAAGGATAGAACTGGAAGGGGCATTTGAGAAGGTAACCACTGAAAAAGAGAAGAGTAGTAAGCCTACAAGTCAGAGTCCCAGTAACAATTCGGGTAAGAGGAAGAGCTTTGGGGGACTAAGGAACAGAGGATCTAGTAGGGGAAGATTCTCAGGACAGAGGCCACCTAGATTCAGACAATAGACATTTAGGGGTTCCTTTCTTACTCTTGCTTGTGAGACTTGTGGCAGGACTCATGGAGGAGTATGTTATAAGGCCATAGGAACCTGTTACAACTGTGATGGAAGTGGCCATTTTGCTAGAGATTGCACTAGTGCTCACAGATCTGGGCCGCCTACTACCACTGAGGGATCTGTTCAAGGTTCTGCTTCCAGAGGACTACAGACAACTAGTAGAGGCAGAGGCAGGGGTAGAGGTAACACTTCTGGCAGCCAGGGCACAGTGAGCCAACCAGAGCAGAGTGGTGCACCAGTCAGGGTGTACACCATGCGCCAGAGGGATGAAGCTGAGACATCAGATGTTGTGGCTGGTACTTTCTCCATTTTTGATAGAGATGTATATGTGTTGTTTGACCCTGGTTCTACACATTCTTATGCTAGTGCCAGTATTGCATGCTCTGTTGCTATTCCTTGTGTGAAATTGGATTATGATGTGCTAGTGACTAGTCCTTTAGGACAAGAGGTTAGGTTGAACAAATTGTATAAGGATTATCCTTTGGTGATCCAAGGACATACATTCTTGTCAGACTTAATTGACATGCCCTTCCGAGAATATGATATCATCTTGGGCATGGGTTAGCCAGGCATCACGCCATGATCCACTATGGACTGAAGACAGTCACTTTTGGTCTTCCCGAGTATGCAGACATAGTGATACATGGGGAGAGGCAGTTATTACCATCCAACATCATTTCAGCTGCACTTGCTAGAAAGATGATTAGAAAGGGATGTGAAGCTTATCTAGCTCATGTGATAGACACCTGTGTGGAAGTCCAGGATCTTAAAGATATTCCTACGTTATGGGATTTTCCTGATGTCTTTCCTAAGAATTGCCGTGATTGCCTCCGAAAGAGAGGTGCAGTTTGAAATTGAGACTATGCCTGGTGTGGAGCCAATCTCCATCACTCCTTATAGGATAGCACCTGCTGAGTTGAAAGAGTTGAAGGTGCAATTGCAGGAATTGTTAGATAAGGGTTTCATCCGCCCTAGCGTGTCACCTTGGGGAGCACCAGTATTATTTGTGAAGAAAAAGGATGGCACTCTCCGCTTATGCATAGACTACAGACAGTTAAATAAGGTGACCATAAAGAATAGATATCCTCTGCCACGGATCGATGATTTGTTTGATCAGTTGAAGGATGCAACTGTATTCTCCAAAATTGACTTGAGATCGGGCTACTACCACTTGAGGGTGCAGGAGCAAAGTATTCCTAAAACTGCCTTTAGGACTTGGTATGGCCACTATGAGTTCTTCGTAATGCCATTCGGGTTGACTAATGCTCCAGCTGCTTTTATGGGCCCGATGAACACTATCTTCAGGCCATATTTGGACCAGTTTGTTGTGGTGTTCGTTGATAATATTTTGGTGTACTCAAAGAATGCAAAGGAACACAATAAACACTTGAGGATAGTATTGCAGACTTTGAGGGAGAAGCAGTTGTATGCCAAACTATCGAAATGTGAGTTTTGGCTAAAGGAGATTACATTTTGGGGGCATATTGTATTTGTAGAGGGTATCCAGGTGGATCCTAGCAAAGTAGAAGCCATTCTTAATTGGAAGCCACCTAGAAATGTCATGGAAGTTTGGAGTTTCCTTAGTTTAGCTGGGTATTACCGAAGGTTTGTGAAGGGATTCTCCATACTAGCATCTCCACTGACCAAGTTACTTAGGAAGCATGTAAAATTTCAGTGGACTGATCGGTGCAAGGAAAGTTTTGATGAGTTAAAGAGGCGTTTAACTGAAGCTCCAGTCTTAACCTTGCCCACTTTGGGTAAGGAGTATACCATACATAGTGATGCTTCTCATAATGGATTAGGCTGTGTGTTGATGCAAGATAGAAACGTCATTGCCTATGCTTCACGCTAGCTTAAACTACATGAGAGGAATTATCCTACACATGACTTGGAGCTAGCAACCATTGTCTTTGCCTTGAAGATCTGGAGACATTACTTGTATGGAGAGAGATGTTATATATAGACAGATCATAAAAGTTTGAAGTACTTGGGCACACAAAAGGAGTTAAATTTGAGGCAGAGGAGATGTTTAGAGCTGATAAAAGATTATGATTGTTTAATAGACTATCAGCCTGGAAAATCTAATGTTGTAGCTGATGCTTTAAGTCGCAAGACTATGGCTAGTTTGAGGGTTTCTCCATTGTTCATGGTGCATGAGTTAAGGGCATTGCATGCTAATTTGGAGATTAATGAAGATGGGCAAATGGTAGCTACTTGGCAAGTGAAGCTAGTGCTGGCAGAACAAATTAAAGCAGTTGCACAGAAGGATGATAAGTATGTGAAGTTAATGGAAGAGGCTCGGGATGGCAAGAAACCAGAATTATCAGTAAATGATGAGAGCTTGTTGTTATATAAGGGCAGAATGTGCATTCCTGAGAATGTTGAACAGAGGCAGACCATTTTAAAGGAAGCACATGATTCACCTTTCGCAATGCACCGTGGTGGAACCAAAGTGTACAGAAGTGTGAAAGAGCACTATTGGTGGAGAGGAATGAAGAAAGACATTGCAGAATATGTTGCCAAATGCCTAACTTGTCAGCAAGTAAAGGCAGAATACCAAGTGCCTGCAGGGTTGCTACAGCCATTGTCAATTCCCGAGTGGAAATGGGAAAGAATCACTATGGATTTCGTGAGAGGACTTCCACGTACACAAAAGAATCATGATGCAGTTTGGGTTATTGTTGATAGATTGACCAAGTCTGCACACTTTTTGCTAGTGAGGATGATGTACATTGATGATGTTGTGAGGTTACATGGAGTGCCAGTGTCTATTGTATCGAAAAGAGATCCAAGGTTCACTTCTAGATTCTGGGGTAGTCTCCAAAAAGCCCTGGCAATTAGATTGAACTTCAGTACAGTATTCCAACCACAGACAGACAGCCAATCAGAAAGGATCATTCAGATTTTGGAGGATATGCTTCGGGCTTGTGTGATTGAGTTTAAAGGGAGTTGGGACACACACTTGCCTACAACAACAGTTATCAATCAAACATCGGGATGCCTCCATACGAAGCACTTTATGGCAGAAAGTGTAGAACTCCCTTGTGTTGGGATGAAGTGGGCGAGAGGAAGTTGATTGGCCCGGAATTGGTGTAGCAGACGAAAGAAAAGGTTAAGCTCATTAGAGACAGACTCAAAGTTGCAACGGATAGACAGAAGTCCTACATTGACCTAAAGAGAAGAGATATTCGGTATAGTGTGGGTGACAAGTTGTTCCTGAAAGTTTCCCCATGGAAGAGGATCATGAGGTTTGGTAGAAAGGGGAAACTAAGTCCTTACTTCATTGGGCCGTATGAGGTTCTAGAAAGAATGGGTCCATTGGCATATAGACTTACATTGCCTCTAGAGTTGGAAAAGATTCACAATGTCTTCCATGTCTCCATGTTGAGGAGGTACAGATCAGACCCCTCTCACATTTTGCCAGTAGAGGAGATCGAAGTAAATCCAGACCTGACATATGATGAAGAGCCCATAAAGATCTTGGCATATGAGGTAAAATAGTTGAGGAACAAATAGATAACTCTAGTCAAAGTGTTGTGGAACCATCATTCAGGCCAGGAGGTTACATGGGAGTATGAGGTGGACATGAGGAGACAGCACCCACAGCTATTCAGAGAATGAAACCAGGAAAATTTCGAGGATGAAATTTATTTTTAAGGAGGGGAGAATTTTAACACCTCGAACCTTCGAGTTATGAATAGTACCATTTTTGGTCTGTGACTAGTACTATTTAAAGACACCTTGAGGATAAAAAAGAAATAAAAAATTAATTGAGATAGACACAATAAAAATTCAAGTGACTCAAAAATATAAGGATTCACCGGGTAGATTGAAAAAGAGAGATTATGAACCGATGAGGGGCATTTTGGTCAATTCACCTCAAGAGTTGAGTTTTGACCAAAATGTTAATTAATTTAAGTGAAATTAATAAATTGAATTATGGAATAATTTTTTTAGGAAAAGAATTCAAGTATAAAGTGAAAGGAAAATAAAAGAAATAAAAAATCTAGAATTTTAAGTCCATTTTGACCCAATTAAAATTTTAGGACCAATAAGCTTTGGACAACTCAATTTAAATTAATTAAATAAATAAAAAATTGGGATAAGTATAAAAGGAAGTCATCTTCCTCCCTCCCTCATTTAGTTGCCCCCCACACACCTCCTCTCCCTCTCTTTTCTTTCTTCTCTCTTCATTCTTCCTCTTACAACTTCTCTCAACCATTGATTCTCCCCACTTTTTCTCCATGGGTTTTCTATCTAATTGGTAGAAAACATCAAATTTATCTTTCATTGAGAGATTAGAAGCTAAGAGAATAAAAGAGTTAGAAGAAATTGAAGATTAGAAGTGGTCACTTGAGGTAAGTTTCTTTTCATGTTAGATTTGTTGTATAAGCTTTGAATGAAGTTAATTTATGATGAAATTTCATAAGAAAATGAAAGAAAACATGCATGGAACCTAAACTATGGTTTTGGCCAAATTGGAGAAAAATTAGAGTTTAATATATTTCAATGAAAATGATGATGAAATCAAGCTTAGTTGAAGTAGTATGCATAATTAGAGCAAAGAAATTGCATGAAATGTGTATAAATTTAATTATGAGAGATTAGGGTTCATGGGAAAATTGGGTTTTGGTGCTAGAGAGTGAAATTGGTGTGTGTAGTGTTAAATTATGATCATTTGAGGTTTATTTAGTTTGAATAGACATTAGGTTGATGAATGGAAGTAATGAAATGGTAGGATTAGGGAAAATTGCAAACTTTGGTATTTGAAAATTGTGGAGTTTGTGCTAGGAAGTGCCATTGATGTGTCAATGCTAAATTATAGTCATTTTGGGTAAATTAAATGTGAATTGAGGTTGGTTAGAGGGAATAATTGAAGAAATGAAAATTTTAAACCTAGGGCAGAATTTGCACACTGAGTTCAGTGTGTTTGATAGCCCATAAATTGAGCTACATAAATCCAATTGGTGTGAAACTAATTGGAAATGAAACTTAAGACATAGGGCTAGAATTTTCATGAAGAGACCCACCCCAGAAACTGCCCAAAAATTGCCTAAACATTGGCTTGAACTTAGAGACACAATTCTGGAACCTGCAGAATTTGACCATATGAACAGTAAACTTTGCATGCTATAACTCTCTCTAGAAAACTCTGATTTAGGCGATTCTTGAACTGATGGAAACCTAAGACATAGTAGAACATTTCGTATGAAGAACATTAGACCAAATTATGGACTTAACTTGATCAAATTGCTTAACGAAATTGGATTGATAAATCTACTAGAACTGAATCTGCAGCATGAACAGTGACGTGAACAGTAATCTTGTTTTAGGCATAACATGAGCTACACAGCTCTAAATTAGGCGATTCGAAAAGGAAAGTAAAGTTAAGACCTAGATGAATAATTTTCATGAAGAACACCTCACCAAATTATGATCGAAACTAGGTAAAAATTGGGTTCAAAGATTGGGGCATCAAGTTGTCCGAAACCAAAATTTTCTAAAATTTACAAAGCTAACTTGGGATACATTAGACATGCATATAATGAGTTTTTGGCAGCAATTGAGATTGGTATTGAGGTATTTTATTTGTGTATTTTTAGTAGAAAAAGAAGTTGGAACGGACAAGAAATAGTGAGTAAAGAGAAAGGAGAGCATTGAAGGTTTGTGCACAACTAACCTTTTCTTCGTTTCCAAACTTGTAAATTGTTTGGAATGTGTTTATTTGAATGAGTTTGCTTTGAACAAGTTTACTTTGACTGAAATATGGTTTTTCTCTTGCATTTGAGAAATTTGGGTGTTGCCACCTTTATATGGATATTCTGATGAATTTGAATGTGTTTATTGGTTTATAAACGTGATTGTTGAGTGGAAAATTTTTGAAAACTGTTTTGAATCCACAGTTAGCATGACAGTCCCTTTCGGAACTCTCCAGTAGTAACAGATACTTGGGGTTGATAATTGATATTGATTATGTCTCCCATTAATAACGGTTAGTGGGGTAAGACTACATGAGTACTCATTAGCTAGCTAGCCCTTCCCTCATTAATAACGGTTAGTGAGGTTGAGATTGCTTTGTCGTGGTGTACAACACGACACTGATCGTGAAATTTTGTGTCATGGCCTAAACTGTGTGTTGATGTTGGCAACACTAATGCTTTGTGAATTGTGATTTATGAAGTGTGATTTCTCATTTTAAATGTTATTCCAATAAATGGCTCTTATGGACTTAGAACTATTGTGAAGTTTTCATGCTTAAGAAAAATGTAATTTATTATGCTTTGACAAATTGTGTTTTACCTTAAGTTTTAAAGTTATTAGTTGTGCACCACTGAGTGATATACTCAGCGATAACTTCTTTATGCTGTCACAGGTAAGGAAAAGGAGAAGGCTGCCAAGTGAGAAACTTGGAAGCAGCATTTTAGTATTGTTTGTGGGTATATATTGTAGGTATACTCCTGTAATTTCCTTTTGATGTATTTCGTACCTATATGTATGCATGTACGGACATTGAGCAGTTTGTATTTAAAAGCATTGCATTGCTATCACATTTTGAGTTTGTAACTATTTTGTATTTTACTTTGAGACTTATGAAAATGTAACTTTTGCAATATTTAGTCTATCATTATTTCCAATGAATGTTTACATGGAATTTTAACTATTCTCATGCAGTTTTCCACAAAAGAATTGATAAGATAAAAAGTTATGGTTTGTTTTAAAATCCTTTGTAGCATAACTAATGGGTTATCTGTAGGTGGAGTTTGGTAATTCATTAGGTATGCTACGGGAACATGTCATGCCTTACAAGGGATAGGGTGTAACAACCATTCAACCCTTGAATGTGTTTTTTAATCCTTATTCTCCATTTGTCAAGCTTTAATCTTAATTAAGAAAATTAAACTTGATTAATTAGTATTCTAAATACTAATTAACTAATTAATTAACCATTAATTAATTAGAATTTTTCTCCCATTTTTGACAAAGTTAAATGGTCAAATTGTCAAATTTTGACTTAGTCAAACTAGTCAAAATTTGATTTCTTCCTTAAACATAATTCTTCAAGTTTATATTTAAACACTTTAGATATTAAATTGAATACTTCCATTAGTAAATTTAGTTTCAAGTCATGCTAGGGACTTTATAATTTAATTACAAACTAAATTTATTAATTCAATTAATTAATTAATTAAACCATTTAATTAATTTATCAAATTAATCTTGCTTTGATTAAGTTTTTTTTGTGTATGACTAGCTAGGTTCATTATTAATTGGCAGTGAGAATAATATTAACTCCTTAATATTATTAGAACCATTCCAAACTTAAAATGAAATTTTCTTTTCATTTAAGTTCTCATAAATCATGGTTGATATCTAGCATAATGTAGCATGACTACCCAATTAGTTATGAATTAATTCCCCTTAATTCATGAACCTTGATCATGCATATCATGCTCTAAATTTTCTCTATTACAAAATTCCAATTCCATCTAGAGTCATAGTTCCATGTCAAACTCTTTTGCTTAGAATCATATATCCTCTTATTCTTGATTAATAAGACTTTCTTGTCAGAAACTCTTTTCTGACAAATTCTATCTGTCCTGGCTAGGGACTTTAAATAATTAAGAACAATTAAATAAACATAGGATTTTATCTCTATTTACTTAGGGTAATGGATCCTATCTTGACTAACACCTATCTCTATATATAACTAGTCAGAGCCAACACATGTCCATATACTCATACATAATACAAGTATGAAAGCAGTATCAAACTCAAACCATCTATATACAAGATAACTATATTATCTCAGGTCAAGGGATTATATATACTATTGTGATCCATAAGACCTTATATTGACAAGAATAAACTCCATATACAAATCATCTTGTGTCATTGGTTCGACCTACTTATCTTATAAGTGCCTACCATGTTTGTCTTATGGCATAAGACTCACCATTCCATCCCATTAGTATCTCATACTAATCTATGGACACAAACAATAGTGACAATTAATCCAAATAAATCATGTCCAATGAGGTATCATTGATTGTGAACCGAATTTATAATATCTTGTGTTAGAATATTCCATCACTCATATTCTTAATAAGTTAAGAATAAAACATCTAACAAGATATTAATAGACTTTTTTAATTAAATTCAAACCATTCAAATTTAAAAGAAAAGATTAAAAGAAAAGAATAATTGCCATCAAATGGGAATAAATATATATGTATGTATGTATGCATGTCTTAGAAGGGTAAGAGACTCTTAATTTGTCTTTACTTATAGGGGTGATATATCGCTTTGTCTTTAACATAGTTCCATCCAAATTAGTTACTACCAGTCCATCTATGTATGGACTAATAGAAAACCTGAATTAAGTGTTTTTTGAAACCTTGGAGGTATGCTATTTTGTTCACAATTCTTCTCATAAATATGGAAAATCAGTTCCAAAGGGAAAGAAATGTATCTTTATAAGAAACTCAGAATAGCCAAAAGGACATATATTTATAGGTGAACAACATAATGGCACAGTAACTAAATTTGAATCACAAAATATCACATTCTTAGAGAATGACTTTCCTAAACAGGGCAAGATAGGTGAAGATCTATCTCTATATAAAATTGTGGACTAGATTGCTTCTGCTATATAAACTCAAATGGATTCTTTTGCAAATGGGAGCATTTCAACTAACAATAAAACAAGTTTCAATTTCCATTGAAATACAACTTATAATAAATCCATCTTATATTACTAGTCCTAGTGGGAGTAACATAAATATTGATAAGTGAATTTATCAATCTTAACTGCAACGATCAGGTCGTATGCATGTTTTCCATTATCATTTTAAGATTGAAGGGGAAGTATTTACACCAAAATAATTAATTTTATTTATGAATTATTTTTTAGCCTAAGATTAATTATATTAATTTTTTTTTTAAAACTAGTTTGATTAATTTTGTTTCTTTAGTTTTGGTTGATTGAAGGCATGAGGTGATTAATAAATAAATATCAAGAAGGTTATCATGTGTGTGGGTGGTTAACTAGGAGAGAAGTTAGTAGAGGTTATTAGCAGCTTTAAGGAGTTAGAAGCAAGTGAGCAAGTAAATGCCAACACTAGCAGAGCGTGAATATGACTTCTAGACTCTTCCAAAGGTACCCGCAGGAGAGATATAAATATCAAATGTACAGCAACATGAAAACCCTCCAATAACTTAATTCAATAACACAAATCAAATTCTAACAGTCTATTTATCTTTACTTCATTTGTCTTTAATTTTCCAATTGTCGCATTTAATTTTCAAAGCCTTGCATTTATTTTTCCAAGCGTTGTATTTACTATTTAACCAATCAAATTAGTTTTTTTACCTATGAGATTGATGAAGCTGCGTACAGTAGAAATAGTTCCCATGATCATTTGATTTCAGAAGTAAGAGTGAAATTAAGAGTTAGTTCTCACACAAGTAATCGCTTTCATAGCTTAAGTGGTAGATGGGGATAAGACGATTATAAGCTTTTGAGACAAGAAATATATATGTGTCTATGTGTGTCTAATTGGACATTTCAAAATTAGATATTGAATATATTATTGTTTAATCTTTAATTTGAGTGATTTAAGATTATAGAACCTTACATAATTATTTGCGTTAACTGTATTGTGCATTAGAATCTTAGATAATGATAGAGAACTTAGTGAACTTTCGATTCTAAGTCTAATGTGAAATAAGTGGTAGCATAATTATTAGCATATTTAATTATTATATAGGATACTTATGATTATGAAGTAGGCTTCATTGCATGTTGTCTCATATTAATTTATATTTATTTATTAATATGAAAATTCGATATGTTTTGGAAGAGTAGGAGACCCTTAATTTGTCTTTACCTATTGGGATGATATATCACATTTGTCTTTAACCTAGTCCATCCAAATCAGTTACTACCACTCCATCTATGTATGGACTAATAGAAAACCTAACTTAAGTGTTTTTTGTTTTTTTTTTAAACCTTGAAGGTGTGTTATTTTTGTTCATAATCCTTCTCATAAATATGGAAAATTAGGTATAAGGGGAAAGAAATGTACCTTTATAAGATACTTAGAAAAGTTAAAAGGGCTTGTATTTATAGGTGAACAAGATAGTGGCACAATAACTAGATTTGAATCGCGAAATATCACATTCTTAGAGAATGACTTTCCTGGACAGGGTAAGATAGTTCAAGATCTATCTCTATATGAAATTGCAGACCAGACTACTTCTGCTATACAAACTCAAATGGATTCTTCTCTAAGTGGGAGTATTTCAACTCACAATGAAACAAGTTTCAATTTGCATCAAAATACAACCTGTAGTGATTCCATCTTATATTGCCAGCTGGAGTAATTTAAATATTTACAAGTTAATTTATCAATCTCAACTATGAAGATCGAGTCATGTGCATGTTTCCCATTATCATTTTAGGATTGAAAGGGAGGCATTTATAGTTACTCCACAAAAAAAAAAAAAAAAAAAAAGGTGTGCGTGTTTCCCATTATCATTTTAAGATTGAAAGGAAGACATTTATAGTTACTCCACAAAATATATATAAAAAAAAGAGGTGATTATAAGTATATCCCTCACGTGCCCTGCCAAGGATGAATGGATTAAGGCAATGAAAGAAGAGACAGATGCTATTGAGTTGGTTAGTAGATGTGCACTAGACTTAATATCTGCTATGCTATTGAGCTAGTTGGTAGATACCAATCCAATTAAGGACATCAACATTGGAAAACATTTAGAAGGATACTAAGGTATCTAAAAGCATATTGATATTAAATATAATTTTATTATAGACATAGCTGCGAGAGAGAAAGATAAACATGAAGCACGTATTTATGCATAATATGATAACCTATTGTAAAAGATGCTTATAATAGACTTATTAAATCTTTGAGTTTGAGTAGATGTTGATGTACTTGTATCATACATTTTTCCAAACATCTTCATATGTCTAAATTATTTTATTGATTCATATACATATGTGTGTGTATATATTTGGAATATATATTGGAACTTGAGAAATATGTAGGACAGATAAAAAGACTGGTTTTCTCACACAGGTAATCGCATTCATAGTTTGAGTGGTGGATGGAGATGAGACGATTATAAACTTATTATTATTTATATGATAATAATATTTATAAAATTACAAAAAGAATTTTTTAGTTTTCTAGAAATTAAAAAAAAAAACTAATTTATCCTGAATTTTTTAAATAAGGTTATCATTTTTTTAATTTTAAAAAATATTATTATAATTTTGAAAATTATTACAAGTTTATTTAACAATCAAAATTAAAATTAAAGTGCAACTGATTTAAGATGAAAATATAATATTATTCAGTTGCCATATAAGCACTCCAACTTTAATTTTAATTATTTGGTAAATTTATAACTTATCATTAGAACTAAGATAAAATTATTAAAATTAAAAGGACAGGAAAATAGTTATAAAAACAAAAAAAAATGTATTTTTGTTTTTTACCATTAAGGCAATTGAAGAACCTTCAATGATACCGAATATACCTTTAGTCAATGAAAAAATTGGCATAAATAACATTATCCTACACATAAATTTCGGCCATAAACAAAGCCCCTAAGGCCTAATATAATTCCAAAGTTAATTCGCTACTTAATTAGCAACTGCATTCTGAATTCAAGCATCCCCAACATCAAGTTTGGTAGCTTGGAAATTCTCCTAAGAATGCACAGGGACAGGGTGATTTGTAAGGCATGTTATCAATCCTTTCACTTCAAGTGCATTATTTATATTTATATACGCATCAATTGGCTATAAATAAAAGTATATTTATACGTATCAACATTATCTTCTTCTTCATATAGCCATAGCTATTTCTTGGCCATAGCTATTTCTTCAACACCCCAATGCCATAATTAAATAAGGGTGCAAGTTCTGATGAGTCTCAAAAGCATCTCTCTTACTCTTGTTGTTGCCATTTTTGCAGTTTTGGAATCAACATTCATGATAAATCCAAACCCATCACTTATTCTCAAACAACTCATCGAACTTGGTTTTACCATTGACGCTCATCTTTACTACCACCACCATAATAAACACCCCAGCAAAGGCAAGCTAGTGAATATTTGTGATGATTTTCCACCAGATATTCCTCCTCCAGACAACAACACAACCTCTACTCTTTGCGTGGATCCAAACGGATGCTGTAACTTCACAACAGTGCAATCAGCCGTTGATTCAGTAGCAAATTTTAGCCAGAAAAGAACCATAATTTGGATAAATTCTGGCATTTACTAGTAAGTTAAATTCCATGCATGAATGCATGCTTGAGTTTTATATTTAAGGAAAGGTTTTAATAATTTCTTGTTGGTCATTGAATGAGCTTCGAAATTCAAGGTAGCTCTCTATTACTTCCAAACTGCATCTAATATATATCAGTTTGATTTTATACGAGAAGAGTTTAATAATCACTTGATTAAATATATCAAAATGTGTGTAACTTCAATTAAAATATATATAATAAGTGCATAAATTTATATGCAGATATCTTATGAAATTCATTCTCATATAAACTCAAACTTATAATAGCCCCACCCTATTTCTGGTGAATCCTTCATGACACCCAGCAGGATTCCAACTTGTTGAATTCTCGTTTTATATATGAAGAACTCTCAATTCTTTGTTGATGGAATTTCCCATTAAAGACTCATTATTATTTTTATTATTATTTCCTTGAAGTATAAAACATGCATCGTCCTTTGTCTTGTTTCAGCGAGAAAGTCATTGTTCCAAGAACCAAACAGAATATTACATTTCAAGGTCAAGGCTGTACATCTACTGCTATTGTATGGAATGACACAGCCAATTCTTCACACGGCACATTTTACAGTGGTTCTGTGCAAGTCTTTTCCAACAATTTTATTGCCAAAAACATTAGCTTCATGGTGAGATATAGGTGTTATTTTATTCCCTAGCTTGTAACAAGAATTTTACAATTTAATTCAATTAATTTTTTTTAATTTTCATATTTAAAATAAAGAATTTAATTCATTTCAACTTAAAAAAAATTCATTTTAAAAGAAATAAAAATAAGTATAATTGTTTCAAAATTCAATTAATTTTTTTTTATAAATAATTTTTTCCAACGAAAGCAATTATATTTTAAAGTGCATCATATAAAATAAGGTTAATAGTTTAAAATATTCTTAATTTTGAGCACCTCTTTCAATTATATGATGCACTTTTAATTTTATTAATTTGATTTATAAACTATTATTATTATTTTCAATTGATATTTTAATTGTATTTAATAAGTTTTTGCATTATATACCCATGATAACGTATCCTTAATAAATTATAAAATAATTCAATATACTAAATATAGTGCACCTGGTACTCATTGAAAACAATCATATATAGCATCTTCTTATGATATGAGCTAATGAAATAAACTTAGAAAAAGTAGACCCCAGAGGCTTGGATTTTGCAAAAGTATTTCTTAAAATGTTTTTTGATATTGATAATATAAATGGAATTAATAAAATTAGAAGTAAAAAAATACAAATTAATTAAATATAATTATGTAATAACATTTATACTATATTTGCATGGCTATGGCATGTAGAATGTTGCACCAATTCCTGGGCCAGGGGATATGGGAGCACAAGCAGTGGCAATAAGAATATCAGGAGACCAAGCAGCCTTCTGGGGTTGTGGATTCTTTGGAGCACAAGATACCCTTCATGACGACAGAGGCCGCCATTACTTTAAGGACTGTTACATCCAAGGTTCTATTGACTTCATCTTCGGCAACGCTAAGTCACTCTATCAGGTCAGTTTCATCACCATCTTATTTCACCTTCTTCTGTACTTTCTCTGGACTTTTGAAATATCTTAATATATATTAAATATCGAACAATATCATTGCCTCTTTAGAATTTTAATTTTTAATTAGGATTAGATTGGATGTGAATATATTTTTAATAGACTTATGCTTAGTCTTTGAAAGAAAAAACAATTTAAAAGTTGATATTTATTTGTTGACTTAATTAAATAAAAAAATTAATAAACCCATATTCTAAAAATTTTAAAAAAATTATTTTTTATTGGTAAATTAAAATAAAAATTTTATGAGTTAGGTTTTTTTTTTTTTTTTTTTTTTTTTATAATTTTCATTTTAAGTAATAAAAAAAAAAATCAAATGGTGAATGTAACACATTAAAAGACACACGTTTAAATGTAATCTCTATCACTGACCTCCTAAATTTTAATGCAAGATCCCTTGCATTTATCGCTGTCCCTTGACATCTAAATACTACATCCGTCATTGTCTATAGCTATCCCTTGACATCTAAATGCTCACTGTATACATTATATAATATATATGACATTAAAATGAAATTAATTGTATGCAGGATTGTCAATTGATATCGATGGCGAACCCAGTAGCAGCGGGACAAAGAATGATTAACGGTGCAGTTACGGCTCATGGACGGAGTTCAAAGGATGAAAACACAGGGTTTGCATTTGTGAACTGCAGCTTGGGAGGGACAGGAAGAATATGGCTAGGTCGAGCTTGGAGACCATTTTCTCGTGTTGTTTTTGCTTTCACTTCTATGTCTGATATTATTGCTCCTGAAGGTTGGAATGACTTCAACGATCCAACAAGAGACCAGTACGGATTCTAACACTATCATTGATTTATTTATTTATTTTTATAATTGATTTCAATTAAAACTCAAAATTAAAATTTTATAATCTGAAAACAATTATAATATTATTGAATTAAGGGCTTTATAAAAGAAATATGGATGTTTATAAAATTTTGATTTCATGCATTATATATGAGATATGCATTCGATTTATGATAACAAGAAGTTGACATTTAAAGATAATTAATTCTATCCCACTCAATTGATTTAAATATTTATGAATGAATTTAAAATTTATATAAAAATTAAACGAATGTAAATAAATTTAGACAATATTCAAATAGTATTGATCAAATTTGAAAACAAATAAATGATAATAGATAAATTTAATTGAATTTAAACATATTTATTATTAAATAACTTTTCGGTGGATAAAAATGAGTGTACATATAGATTGACTGCAGTAATTCATACCCACATATATTTAAAAGCACTCCAATTGACTACTATTCTTAAGTAAATTATATTATTGAGCTATTAGCCAATCATATTAATTAGTTCTATATTTATTAATTGTTTAGTCAACATTCATTAGTTGCTTTGTTATATATATTTGATTGAAAATTTAATGTAGGACTATTTTCTATGGAGAATATAAGTGCTCAGGGCCAGGAGCCAATATGACTATGAGAGCACCTTATCTTCAAAGACTCAATGACACTCAAGCTTCTACTTTCCTAAATGTCTCTTTTATTGATGGTGATCAATGGTTGCAATCCTACAATTATAGTTAGCTCATCCCTAAATATATTATATTATCTGTTCTTTTTTATAGCTGATTTTAAACCAACATTCAACAAAGAATTATTGTATTGTATTGAAATTTCATTTACTGAAATTTAAATACTGAATAAAAATAGCTAGCAACTGTCTAATTAATTAATTATTTTTCATTATTTTGAAAAAATAATATGTTACAATTATAATCACTAATCACAGTTCTTGTTTCAAAATTCTTAATTAATATCCAATAATCTTTTCATGATCAAATCACTAAAATAAATAAAATCTTTTGTGCCTTTAAAATTATTATATCTTTATCAAAACATTAATTTCATGATCGAAAATTTTTTTTCTTAGTCGAAATTAAAAATTTTTCAGTACTTTCTTTTCCCTTTCTATCCAAAATATTATTATAAAACCTCTCAATTTTATATTTTTAAGATAATTTTTATTTAAAATAAAAAATAAAAAAAAAACATGAGAAAATAATTAATATTTGATTAATTGAACTTGTATCTATATTAATATAAAATTTTTGCTGTTCTTGATCAGCTTTCAATATAATTTGGAGTATATTCTTAATGGATTTTACAAATTGTTTCACTTAATTAAAATATCCAACTTATAAGACTCACATTCACATTCTTTTTGATTGCTGACACCTGCAGCACACTTGATTATCTATTATGAATATAACATTTTAAGCTTGCAAATCTAAATGCTAAAGTTGCTCTCTTAGCATTTCTGACCAAAGATATAGCAAAATAACATTTTAGCATTTAAATCCCACAAGCAACTTTTTTTTTTTTTTTTTTACCCTTTTTAGCCACATTAACATCAGTATTGATTTTCATCAATGAGCTTTAATTTCATGCTATTAGAGTCTTCTTTAAAATCATAGGGTCTTTAATTCAACTTTCAATCAAGAGTCAATTATATAAAAGGAACATTGATATTGATTTTAATATGTCGTTCCACAAGCGGATTAATTCTTATTTTAGTATATCCTTTCACTGTCCATTTTAATTGAGATGTTCAAAAACAGTTTCATGTCCATCTTCCAAAAACACCACACCAATATTGAATGGCTAGCTTTGCGATCCTTATTCTTTACTCGAAATTTCAAAGATACAAAAGCCTACTTGTCGAGGAGATTAGCATCATTCACTTGCAAACCACGTAGCTTTTGCATGCTTAATAAAGAAAATGTAAAGTTCAATGGATTCTTACACATGTCCACACAACACAACCGAGAGATTTTATAATACTCCTGCAAAGATTTGTAGCTGTTTGCAAAGGAGTCCTTTGATGCTTTCCATAGGAAGTTAAGGACCTTTGAAGGGACCTTAAGCCTTGATGAACGTTTTATAAAGTAATGAGGAGTTTTTCAAGGTCTTAAAAACCTTAGATTTGTGTTTGAAAAAACTCTATAATTTTTTAAAATAAGATTTTGGAGATTTTTGAAAATCTCCATTTTTTTAACCCACTAAATTGGCGGGTTAAGAAGGTTTTATATTTAAAACATATAAATGCCTTAAAAAAAAATTCCATTCCTTCTAAACAATACAAAGTTTTGAAGGTTGAAAAACCATAAAAAACCAAACTCTAAAACTTTACTTTAAAATTTTGACCTACTCCATAATGAGTAGGGATGACAACAAGTTGGGTATTTCTAGTATCCAACCCAACCAAATCTTATTGAGACAACACTACAAGAAATTGAGTTTTTAACAACTATGCTTTTGTGAAGGGTGTCAAAATTGGTTGTAATAGGGTGGTATTAGTGAACAAATTTATTGTCAGTTGCTTACTTTAGACAAAACTATATATTTTTGCAAAAAGTAAAATATTGGTCTCTATTTAACTTGATTATTGAAAAAAAAAACCGTGTGAATCCCTATTAATATGGTGCCTTCTTTTTAATTTGCCTCCATCTTTATTAAACCAAAAAAAAAAAATTAAATTAATTCATAGAAATGAGAAAACCAGTCTAAAACAAAAACTACAAATGGAGGAGAATCCCGAATCTGTAATCAACGACTTCAAGTTTTAATCGCGAAGACTAGGTATGCTTATTTCCTTTGCCTTCTTTTTACCCACTTAATTTGTTCTCGTATATTAGATTTTTTTTTTCTGGTTTCCTCTTCCATTCCAGTAGAAAAACGGGAGGTAAAGAGGAATTTTTTTTGATATTTATGAGTCTCCTTTTGTTTGAAATATGTTTCTTCTTTAGTAAAATCTCTTTATTTTATATCTCTTATTCTCCTTTTTACATCCCCTATTCTCCTTTGCCTCCTAACTATCTCCTCCTCTCTCTTTGGAACCCTAGCTAGAACTCTAGCTAATTTGTTATCGAAATGGGTATTTATGGAACCTTATATATGATTGTAGCTATATTAGCTTTAACTCCATGTTTGGCCTCCATTGAAGACATGGTACATCATGACGATCTAACCCCAAGACTCTTGGTTGTGATAATAACTTTGTTCTAGTGCATCTTAACTTCACCTTCTTTTTCATTTTATTTTTTAAATCTTATTCTGAGTTCATGTTCAAAAAGGTTTTTTTTTTTTTTAATGGTTATTGTTGATTTTTATTTAATTGTCGGGAAATTTTCAAAAGAGAAGTGGACAGGGAGGGGGGATTATTTTACTTTGTGGTTGGTTATTGGCTTTTTTTGTTTACTATGATAAGTAAGATTATTGGCTTAAGTGGATTGGATGTTGAGTCATTTAACTGATTCACTTTAGTCAAGTATTTTGTTTGATATCTTTTGTTTTCTTGCTATTGTTTTATGTTTGCTTAATTAGAAAATGGGGAAAATTAGTAAAGCAAGGGAAAGATGAGGATATTTTTTCTTATGTTGCTTTGGGATTTGTAAATTAAGGGCTCGATTGAATGGTCATAGTTAACTAATTAATTTTTTTTCTTTATGTGTGTGTTTGTGTGTGTGTGCGTGTTTGATTGTTGAAGAAACTAGGGAAAAGTCAATGCAGTAAAAAGTTTTATAAAGATTGTCTTTGGCTGTGCTGGGATATAATTGTTATAAAAGAAAAAAAAGAATCAGGAAATAAAAATTTCATCTATCTCTGTCTAATCAAATTGCTTGTTCTTTCTCCTTTGAGCCTTGTCCAGCTTGAAATACCACATAGTCCCTTTTGCTCTACTCAAATTCTCTAGTTGGAACCATGCTATGTAGCTCTGCAACCGCTTCTTGAATCTTGCCACCACTATAAGAAATTAAAAAAAAAAAAAAAAGCTACTAAATTTACTGACTAAATATAAGGACATTTAGTAAGTAATTTTCATTCTAGTTACTGACTAACTTTGAGTTGACCAATATTTAAGTCGTCACTGTTAATTACCTACTAAATTTCTTTTAGCTGGTAATTATCTACCGAAACTATATTCAGTAATTTTGTCACCAAACCCTAGGATAGGAAGAGAATTAGGCACTATATACCTACTGCACTTTAGTCAGTAATTATCTACTAGAATCATAGTCAGTAATTTGCAAAATTTAATCGGTGATTTTGTTGTCAAACCTTAGTGTAGGAAGGGTATTAGCTACTATTTATAAACTAATAGTTAGCCGATAATTACCTACTAAACATTTAGTTGGTACTTTGCAAAATTTGGTTGGTAATTTTGTCTTCAAACCTTTGTTTAAGGAGGCAGTTAGCTACTATTTATCAACTGAAATGTAGTTGGTAATTACTAACTAAAACGATAGTCAGCAATTTGTAATTTTTAATCAGTAATTTTGTCACCAGACCATAGGCTCAGAGTGAACTTAGCTATTATTTAATAACTGAAAAATAGTCGGTAATTAACAACTCTAATTGGTTTAATCTATAAAATATCTATTATATTTTAACTTTACAAAACCTTTCCCACTAAACTCTTTAGTAGGTAATATTTTGAATCATTTAAAATTTATTTACCCAGAAAAAAGATAGTAGCTAAATTTTGTGCATTATTTTTTAAATTGTATATAATTTAAAAATTAGTAGTAGCTAAATATTTTGGTAGGTATGTTTTTTTAATTAATTACTTATGATTTTTAATGGTTGATTTTTTTTTTTGCAAATTTTAAAATATTTTATAATTAATTTTAAAGTTAACAACAACAACAACAACAACAATAATAATAATAAAATCCAACAATAAAATTAATTACTGCATGGTAGAAATAAAATATAAAATCCATATCAGTAAAATAAAACTTATTGAAGTCCAATAAATAAAATATACAATTCAAAACCCTCAATTTTTTGGAGGCATTGGTAGGCCTCTGACTAATAATCTCATCACCTCCTCCATCATAGAATTTCTTATGCATTCCATATTCCTCTCCATTTACAACTTCAATCGATCCATACAATTTGTCATAGCTTGCCTCTTATCTTTAAGCTATTTCTCCTACTCTTGTACTCGTTGTTGTAAAGCAGCATTTGAGAACAACTTGATGTTGACACCCTACATGAAGATGCTCCAATTGAAGGGTGAAAGGTAAATTATTCAAATCCAAGGCCATACACCTTCCTTCCTTTCTCACTACCTGCAACAACATCCAAATAAAGTTGGTTCTCATCGATGTTGTTGGGTGCAATTTGTGTTAGCTCCTCCCTCCTACCCATTATAGCCTCCTACACGTAATAAAAAAAAATGAAAATTAATTATAATTCATTCATCATACAAAACAATAAAAAAATAATTACGGTGAAATAAATAAAAGTGTACCATGCATGTATCTCCCTAGAGTTTTGGTCCACAAAAGTCCCCTTGTCATGCTTTCAAGTGTGAGTGTGGATGAACAACTCAATTGAAGTTAGCTTTCGACCCAATTCTTTTCTCCAAACAAAAGATAAATATTTATCACAAACTAATTATTGTATGTGTGTGTGTATGTGTATTATAAATTATATTGAAATTTATTATGAAATCATAATAAAAATAGACATACTTTCTACTTTAAAGACATCTCCCTAATAAAAAATCAACAAAAAAACTGAAAATTCAACAACACAACAATCCACAATATTTTTCATGACAATTTCATTGCAATTCCATCATATTTTCATCAACAATCATACATGCCTATGCCATCATATATAATCATATCTCCAAATAAGTTTAAATTTTGATATAACAATGGATTTTTTATTTGCTTTTGTGAAAATACTTACCAATTTGTTAGACCATTCGGTATATATTACACTACCTAGGAACTAGCAACCATTGTAATTGTGTCTTAGTCACTGGATTTTATGTTATAACCATTGTATTTATGTAAAACATAATGTCCACCAAAATTACACCTTTGATTCTTCTTGTTCTTTCCAATTTTTTTTTTTATTCTTTTATACTCTTTAATAATTTATTACTATTAGCTAATTCATTCAATTTTCTAGATGAGGCATTTTCTTTAAGAAGCTAAATTGTTAATTGGATCTTATTAGTACTTAATGTCTAAGACATAATTTTTGAGTTTTATTTATTCAACATAAAATTTTCTTTTTGAGCACTCCACCATTCTCCTTCTGTTCCCCTCTCCACTAATGAATTTATAGAGGTTGCTGCTTCACCTTTAATGAATTTTCCATATATATTCTTAACCATATATATATATATATATATATATATATATATATATATATATATATATATATGGTTAAGAATAAAGGTTTCTTGCCATCTGTGTAACACCCCTAAGTTCGGTAGTGCGTTCTACTGCTCCGGTGACCAGTATTGTCCGGACAGCTAGGATGCCTAGAACTACACTTCAATATGAGTGAGGAGACATAAAATAATGAAATACAAGAAAAGAAAATACAAGAAAAACAAAAGAAAAATCATAGCAAAGAAATGTAACCAAGTTAAGCGAGCTGAAAACCCTAGCGATGGGTGACCGCACCGGGAAGTCACGGCGTGGACCGTTGACTAGCCCTGGACTGCGGGGAACCCTGGAAAATATTTTTGGACTTAAAGATACATCAATTGAAGTATAAATATCATTAGAAATATGAAAGAAAAATTAAATAATTAGTACAAAGAAAAGTGAGAAATCGAAAAACAGACAAAACCCGGTGTTACTGAAAAAATCGGGAATGCAACCCGAACAGGGGCATTATGGTCATTTGACATCCCGAATTGTCTTTTGACCTAAATGTCCATTAAAAATAAATAATATTACACTTAGAAAATGAAATGAAAAATTAGTTTAGTGGTACCTAATACAAATAGCCAAAAATGGAGTGAAAAATGTGTAAATAACACATTTAAGCATATTATATGATTTAAACTTAGTTAGTGGACCACTAAGGATTTAATTAAACATAAAATATGGCTGATGTAAGTCCACTATA
This sequence comes from Hevea brasiliensis, assembly GCF_030052815.1. Classification (NCBI taxonomy): domain Eukaryota; kingdom Viridiplantae; phylum Streptophyta; class Magnoliopsida; order Malpighiales; family Euphorbiaceae; genus Hevea; species Hevea brasiliensis. The sequence goes on along the minus strand of NC_079495.1, from coordinate 88,648,180 downwards.
CCCATCAGAATGTTCATCTTCTCCAACTTACTAACCTAGCCGAATTGAAGGTGAAGAATCCACCATTAACGTTTTCATCAAGCTCTCATAACTCCCCTCATTTCAACTCCAATCCCTTAAGTGGCTTCATGAAAGTTTGTCTACTCATCACAAGGAAGAGTTTGATACCAAATTTGAGAAGTTTAGGCAAGGTTTAACAAGCTCCAACCATAAGGTAAGTTAGTATTTTGAAGATAGCTTTGTTAAGTTTTGTGTGCATGTTATGGGTGTTGGATGTGTGAAGGAAATTTTTAAGTTTGAAGAGTATTGAGATATCCATTTTTGGACAGCCATGTAATCATGAATTTAGTGATTTATTATGCATATATGTGATGAGAAATGATGTTGATCATGGTGATTTAATATCCTAGTGAATTACTTCATATTTATATGGTGATTGTTGGCACTTGGATGGGAATTGATGATTGTAGGACACTTTTGTATTGAAGAAGATTTTCGGCAGCTTGGGGACACTTGAATAAATGTATGTATTCATGGAAGTGTTGGCAGAATATTGACATAGAAGGATTGATGGATATGTATATTAAATTGTTGTGTAAAGAGTATGTAAAAACTAGTAATGTTATGTGTATGTGTAATTGTGTTTGGACTTTGGGAATTAGAGTTATATTTGGTGTATTGAAGATAATTGTAATCTGCCCAAAGTGATGATAATGTAAAGTGGGATGTTGTTTTGGTAAAGAACCAAAACAGAAATGGTAGGAAAGTAAACATATTGCAAGGTAAATGTGTCATGGATGTGTGTTTAAGCAAGGTAACTAAGGGCAGTGTACATTTTAGCCAATAAGTTTAAATGTGTAACCTCAATTGGTATGAGACCAATTGGAGATGGAACTAGGCACAAAATGTGCTAACTTTCATTGAGAAAACATACCAAAATTCTGCTTGCAAGGTGACCTAAGAAAATGACCAATTCGGATTAGGTACAATTAGGACCTGAAAAATGACCAATTGGGCAGCAGTTAGTGTTTAGGCTATAACTCACTCAAAACAGGTCCAATTGACCTGAAATTTTAACCATGAATAGTTAAGACCCATACCTACAAGTCTTATGAAGAAACCAAAGCCCAGAAATGACCAGAAGCAAGTCAAAAAGCTTGCACAAGTTCGGGTCCAAAAACTGGCCGAACCAGAGTTGACCAAATTGACCTAAAATTGACCTAATTGATGCCATTTGACCAGCAATAGTATAATGACCATAACTTGGTCTACTTAACTCGGATTGACCTGAAATTTTGCCCCGCGTGCAATAAGACACAGATCTACAAGTTTGTAGTTTTGACCGAAACCCAAAAACCGAGGGAACTAGGTCGTCCGGCTAGGTCAAACTATTATCCTGGAATCTAGCAAGTTGCATTAAAATGCACTAAACAAGGAAATGAGTTTGGTAAAATGTACCAACCCTAAAATGCCATCGAATGTGACATATTAATAACGTTAAAACCTAATTTATCTAAAACGCATCGAGGGTCGGTATATTAGGTGATTAAGCAAATAATAGCTTTCAGTGAATTACTTGTCAAGCATTATCGTTAGAGATAATTTAATTTAGTACTGAAACACTACAAATTGTGTTTCTCAGTTACCAAAGACTCAGGAAAAGGGAAGGAAACGCTGAGTCCAGACCAGGAGACAAGTATCAGAGGTTTGTGCACAACTAATTTTTAACTGATTTTGTTTGAATATTTCATATGAATAAATGACATACTTTTCTTATGTATTATGTTTAACAAGCATTGGATTTAATTCAATGATTATTGAAAATTATTATAGTATGTATGAATTTAGCTTTGTGAAATGGTATTCCCACAACTATTAAGCATTGTTATGGATTGAATAAATTATGTTTTGGAAAATTGTGATAGAACATGTTTTGAATTGTGATGGTAATTTTCATGGAAAAATGCAAATTTATGATTTGAATTGTGATGAGCATAAAAATTATTGGATATTGGAATTGACTTTGAATCAAATTATATTGTGATTTATGCTCACTAAAATGATTGTGATATTGTTTTATATCTCACTATAGATATTGAAGGAACGGAAGCGTGAAAAACACAAGATTATACCATTGAATTCAAAAATTTTCACCTAGGGTCACATGCACCATGCAAGATTTATTTTTATCTATTTGATTTCAATGATAAACAACATATTAAAACTCTTTTAATATGTTTTTGGATCTTTATTTGCCATTTAAGATTTTAAAATTAATCAGATTAATTTTAGAACCCTAGATTAAATCAAGAACGATTACACTAACCTCTTGATGTCTTTGGCGTGTCTGCGCCTTTGGTCGTCTTGAGGACACGGATGTTGTCCCTCTAGCTTGTCCACACCAAGAACACCTATGGCAGCCCTTGAACAGCTTCTAAAGCCTTTTCTATTAATTAGAAATTCAAGTTCTGCCTTTTAAGAGATTAGAGATGTAAACAGGACACTAGAAACAATTTCTAGTGTTCTTAATTCAAGAGATTGATGGCTAATCTCTTTGAATTGATGAGAGATGAAGAGAAATAGCTGGAGAGGCTCAAAGTGGCGTGACAATTGAGAGGAGAGGCTGCTGGTTATGTTTTCTTTTCATAACCACACTTAAATAGCTAGGTTAACACATTAAACCCTAGCCACATGTCACCTTTTGATTAGCTCTAGGTTTAAGTGACCCAATCACATTGTGCCAAGTGTCAAACCTATATTTAATCTTGATTTTAATCATCTTACATGATTAAAAATATTTGGCAAGCTTATGTGTTATGCCATGTGTCACCATCTTATGGTGCCACGTGTCACACTGTGAAATGACCAAAATGCCCTTGTGTCTTAATTTTGAGTTCTTAACCCAAAATAATTATTTTCTTCTTCTAATTAATTTATATCAAATATAAATTAATTAATTAATCTCTATTAATTAATTTCTCATCAATTAAATTCATATTTAAACACTTTAAATATAAATTTAATTTATACTACACATCCAATAATCTAGATTTGGTTTCAAGTCATGCTAGGGACTTTGCAATTTAATTGCAAACCAAATCTATTTAATTAATCAATTAAACTCTTTAATTAATTAATTAAATCATATTTAAATAGGTGATAACTTGTGTATGTGTGTGACTTACTAGGCTCATCACTAATTGGCAATGAGACATGATATCAACTCTTAATATCATCAGAACTCATTCTTACCATAAATGATTTCTCTAAATCATTTTATGAACCTCATAGACCATGGTTAACACCTAGCATAGCATGCCATGGCCACCCAATTAGTAATAAGGTTTACCTTAAATGAACCTATAATCATCTGTTACCATGCACTAGAATCTCTCATTACAAAATCCCAACTCAAGTGGAGTCATGGTTTATGTCAAACTCCATTTGCTATGAATATTATGTTCTCTTTTAATTCCAGTTCTTGATTAAAAGATTTTTCTCATCGAAACTCTTTTACGAATAAATCTATCTGTCTGGCCAGAACTTGAAACATCAAGAACAATTAAATGAACATAGGATCTTAACTCTATTTACTTAGAGGAACAGATTCCATCTTGATCAACACCTACCTCCATATATAACTAGCAGAGCCAACACATGCCCATATACCCATACATAGTACAAGTATGAAAGCAGATAAAACTCAAACTACCTATATACAAGATAACTGCTATCTCAGTCTAAAGATTATATGCACTGATATGATTTATGACAAAACATTGACAAGAGTAAACTCCATGTGCTTGTCATAAGTGTCACTGGTTCGGCCTACTTATCATTTATAAGTGCCTATCAAGTTTGTTATATGGCATGAGACTCACCATTCCATCTTATTTATATCTCATATAAATAACTTGGGAACAAACATGAATACAATCTTTCTGGATAAGTCATGTCCTTATTATGAAGTATCCTCGATTGTGAACCTATTTATGATACTTTGTGCTAGAAATATTGTCACTCATATTCTTAACAACTTAAGAATAATATTTCTAACAAAATATCAATGGACCTTTTCTATTACACATAAATATATTATGTAAACGGAAAAGTGGAAATGCCTTTTATTATTAAAAATATGTACAAGATACATACTAAATGATATGCTCTAGGGCATACTACTAACAATGCTTGACTAGGTTATTACCCGTCTCTCTCATTTGTTGAGAAGACAATGGAGTTAGTTGTGTTTTGATTACCATGGTACGTGCACAGGCTTAGATTTTCCTCTGGTTTGAGGTTAGATCTAAGTTTATTTTATCGTTATGGCCCTTGCGGAAGATTCATTATTGTGATGGTACTGTGCACGATGATTCGACCTCCCCGACCATAGGGAGTTAGAATCTGATTCGACCTCCCCGACCATAGGGAGTTAGAATCACATCGAATATGGCCCTTTCGGATTAGTCTTGCATGGTTAGTGAGATAAAGAATGATTTTTGAGATACATTGATTTTGAGATACAGTATGATTTTTGAGATACAGAACGGTTTTTAAATGGTAAAGTATTGTGATTTCAATTATGGTTTATGTATAATTGATTTTGTTGGAATTACTTAAATGGATAGTCATGATTTGATAAATTGAAATTGTGATCAAAGTCATTTATACAAATGATTTACATTATTGGCAATGAATATTTTGAGTTGTGGAATTTGATGAGTATTCAGATTTCCAAATTATCTACTGTAAATTTTGTCAATGTATATTGTATCATGTTTTAAAGGATAGTTGTGCACCACTGAGTTCACCACTCAGCGATAGCTTTGTATGCTGTCGCAGGTAAGAAGAGCATAGAGCAGTAAGTAAATTTCCTTGAAGATATATTCAGATCAGCTCCAGGTATATCATAGGTATACCCATGTACATAGGTTTTGATGTATGCATGTAATAATATGTATGTAAATTATTTGAGCAGTTGTATAGAAACTCTTGTAAAATATTTTGGTATGTAATTAAATGTAAATTATTGTAAATGTAAATTTGAAATTTCATTTACTTGAATAGTTTTGTATTATATTTCTTGTATCTCAGTCTTTGAAAAATCACTGCGGATTTGAGTTGAGAAAAATGTTGTGTTGAGAAATATGTTGGAGTTGAGATTTGCAAATACATATTGAAGTGCTTTTTACAGGTTTTCTGAAGAACTGTTTTGTCCAAAATATGGATGGCACTCTGCCAAAATTTTTATAGAAATTCCAAATAATCCAAATGAGTTAGTTGTTTCACTTCAGTTCACAAAAGTTTTTAACACCTGTAAATAGAGCTCACCACTGTAAAAGAAGTAAGAAAAGTTTTTAAAAATCCCTTATAGTATATTTAATGGGTTATCAGTAGACGGAGTTGGTAATTCATTAGGTATACTACGGGATCATGTTATGCCTTACAAGGGGTAGGGTGTGACATGTTTTGGTGGTATCAGAGCAATGGTTTTAATGTAAATTTCGAACTATGAATTTGAAATCTTTTTATCGGTAACTACAACTGCTTAAATATTTGATACATATAGTGCATTTACATCGTAAATATGAACTAATGGAGAGGAATCTCCTTTTGTTGGTTGTACAAAAATAGAAAATCCTGTGAAAAGATATGGAAGAGAGGAATGAGATAATAGAACAGTCCGTGATGGCAGAAGTACAAGTTGAGGCCCCAGCTCCACAAATGGTCGAAGGCCCGACTGTACCAGTTTTACCAGTACAAATTACTGCACAAATGGCCCAGCAAATGGCCACTTTCTTCCAACAAATGGCTGATAATCTGTCAGCCCAAGCCCAAGTACAGACCCAACCTCCACAAGGGCAACATGAAATAGAGAAGAGGGAGAAACCTATGGGTCAGAGCTCGAACAGTAATTTAAGAAAGAGAAAAGAATTTGAGGAACCCCGAGCTCAGGGATACGATAAAGGTGGATCATTAAGACAGAAACCACCAAGGTCCAGTCGTCGAACAACTAGAAGTTCCTACCCTCCCGCCAATGTGAAACTTGTAGAAGATATCATGGTGGGATATACTATAAGGCCTCTGGAGCCTGCTAAAATTGTGGAAAACTTGGACACTTTGCTAAAGATTGTACTAAACCACCTCGATCTGCTCTCCGGAGTTCACAGACCGTCAGTCAAAGTCAGAATAGAAATAGAGTTAGTACTCCTCACCACTATAACACAGTGAATCAACCCGAATATAGTAGCGCACCAGTCAGAGCGTCCACTATGCGTCAAGGAGAAAGAGCAGAAACTTCAGATGTAGCTGCTGGTAAGTTCTTAATTTTTGAAAGAAACAATTAGTTATTATTTGATCCCAGCACTACTTAGTTGTGTGTTAGTGTCAGAACTATATGTCCTGTTGTTATTCCTTTACATGGGAATGAATTTTGATATATTTGTGACTAGTCCTTTAGGATAATAACTATAATAACAAGTATGATTGACATTAATTTTGGAAGAATTGTTAGCTAAAAGTATTTTCTAACACACCATAAATTATAAAGCTAATTGGTGAGCCTACTTAATGTAAGGCAAGAGGACGTAAAAGTAAGTTACAGTAATATAATTGCTCTAGATGAGGGCAAAGATGTTACTATTAGTAATAAGTAATGGATATTGTAATCAGAATCGGTTTAGGATATTAGTGGATTCGAGAAAGATAAGATGTTAGAAAACCTAGTCCATGAGGTTATAACGTAGTGACTATATAATGTTCTCAATGTTTGTATTGTAAGTCAGATTACTGATGCAGGCACGGGATTATTGTGTAGAGCTACGTGCTTCCTCGTGGTATAATAAATTAAGAATAATTGTAAGTAATCTATAAATTGATACAGTTGCACCCAAATAGAGTACTATTACTGGAAATAAATGTGAAAATTTTAGTCAGAAATTTAAGACTTCAGAACTAGCCTATCAAACGACTACATTTGTAAGGTAGCTAGAGTCAGTGACTTAGTTATATTAATGTGAATTACCTGTATCCCAGTAATTACTATAAGCTTAGAGATATCAGTACGACTTATCATCCTCAGACGGATGGACAGTCGAAACAAGTGATTCAGGTAAATTTTGAAACTCATTAAGTTTCTATAAATAATGAAATGAAATGATAATAATAACCTGTAAAATGGAATAAACCCTCGAGAATATACTGAGAACTTCTGTCCTTGAATCCGAGGGGAGATGGGACAAATACATCCCACTAACAGAATTTGTATATAATAATAAGTGTCGAGCTAGGATACAAATAGCACCCTATGAAACAGAGTAAGAGAACGGATAACTATGGATTTTGTGATGAGATTTCTGAGGACACAGAATAGTCATGATGCAGTATAGATCATAGTTATCAGACTAACCAAGTCTGCTCACTTTTTGCCAGTTCGAATGGACTATAGCCTGGAAAGATTGGCCAGATTGTACATATATGAGATTGTAAAATTGCATGGAGTGCCAGTATCAATTGTGTCTGATAGAGATCCTAGGTTCACTTCTAGATTCTGGGGTAGTTTTCAGAGAGCCCTAGGAACTAGACTGAACTTCAGCATAGCATTCCTCCCACAGACAAATGGCCAGTCTGAGAGGGTTATTTAGATATTGGAGGATATGCTACGGGCTTGTGTGATTAAATTTGAAGGTAGTTGGGATACACACTTGCCTTTGATTGAGTTTGCTTATAACAACAGCTACCAATCAAGCATTGGGATGCCTCCATATGAAGCTTTGTATGGCGAAAGTGCGAACTCACTTATGTTGGGATGACTTAGCTGAAAGTAAGATCATTGGGCAATAAATTGTCCAGCAGACAGAGGAAAACATTAGATTGATTAGAGATAGACTCAAGGCTGCATCGGACCGTCGAAGTCCTATGTTGATCCAAAAGAAGAGATATGGAGTATGCGATGGGTGATAAGGTATTCCTCAAAGTTTCTCCTTGGAAGAGGATTATGAGATTTGGCGAGAAAGGGAAAGCGAGTCCTCGTTTCATCGGACCATATGAAGTTCTGGAAAGAGTGGGTCCTTTGGCATATCGGTTGGCATTACCTCCAGAGCTAGCAAGGATACACAGTGTCTTCCATGTGTCCATTTTAAGGAGGTACAGATCTGACCCATCTCATGTACTATCAGTTGAAGAAATTGAGGTAAATCCAGACCTCTCATATGAAGAATAACCCATAAAAATTCTGGCTTATGAGGTGAAACAGCTGAGGAACAAACAGATACACCTGGTTAAAGTGCTGTGGAACCATCATTCAGGCTAGGAAGCTACTTGGGAATGTGAAGAGGATATGAGGAGACAGCACCCACAGCTGTTCAGAGACTAATGCCAGGTAAAATTTTGAGACGAAATTTATTTAAGGGGGGGAGAATTGTAACACCCCTAAGTTCGGTAGTGCGTTCTACTGCTCCGGTGACCAGTGTTGTCCGGACAGCTAGGATGCCTAAAACTACACTTCAATATGAGTGAGGAGACATAAAATAATGAAATACAAGAAAAGAAAATACAAGAAAAACAAAGGAAAAATCATAGCAAAGAAATGTAACCAAGTTAAGCGAGCCGAAAACCCTAGTGATGGGTGACCGCAACGGGAAGTCACGGCGTGGACCGTTGACTAGCCCTGGACTGCGGGGAACCCTGGAAAATATTTTGGACTTAAAGAGACATCAATTGAAGTATAAATATCATTAGAAATATGAAAGAAAAATTAAATAATTAGTATAAAGAAAAGTGAGAAATCGAAAAACAGACAAAACCCGGTGTTACTGAAAAATCGGGAATGCAACCCGAACAGGGGCATTATGGTCATTTGACATCCCGAATTGTCTTTTGACCTAAATGTCCATTAAAAATAAATAATATTACACTTAGAAAATGAAATGAAAAATTAGTTTAGTGGTACCTAATACAAATAGCCAAAAATAGAGTGAAAAATGTGTAAATAACACATTTAAGCATATTATATGATTTAAACTTAGTTAGTGGACCACTAAGGATTTAATTAAACATAAAATATGGCTGATGTAACTCCACTATACCCATCAGAATGTTCATCTTCTCCAACTTACTAACCTAGCCGAATTGAAGGTGAAGAATCCACCATTAACGTTTTCATCAAGCTCTCATAACTCCCCTCATTTCAACTCCAATCCCTTAAGTGGCTTCATGAAAGTTTGTCTACTCATCACAAGGAAGAGTTTGATACCAAATTTGAGAAGTTTAAGCAAGGTTTAACAAGCTCCAACCATAAGGTAAGTTAGTATTTTGAAGATAGCTTTGTTAAGTTTTGTGTGCATGTTATGGGTGTTGGATGTGTGAAGGAAATTTTTAAGTTTGAAGAGTATTGAGATATCCATTTTTGGACAGCCATGTAATCATGTATTTAGTGATTTATTATGCATATATTTGATGATAAATGATGTTGATCATGGTGATTTAATATCCTAGTGAATTACTTCATATTTATATGGTGATTGTTGGCACTTGGATGGGAATTGATGATTGTAGGACACTTTTGTATTGAAGAAGATTTTCGGCAGCTTGGGTACACTTGAATAAATGTATGTATTCATGGAAGTGTTGGCAGAATATTGACATAGAAGGATTGATGGATATGTATATTAAATTGTTGTGTAAAGAGTATGTAAAAACTAGTAATGTTATGTGTATGTGTAATTGTGTTTGGACTTTGGGAATTAGAGTTATATTTGGTGTATTGAAGATAATTGTAATCTGCCCAAAGTGATGATAATGTAAAGTGGGATGTGGTTTTGGTAAAGAACCAAAACAGAAATGGTAGGAAAGTAAACATATTGCAAGGTAAATGTGTCATGGATGTGTGTTTAAGCAAGGTAACTAAGGGCAGTGTACATTTTAGCCAATAAGTTTAAATGTGTAACCTCAATTGGTATGAGACCAATTGGAGGTGGAACTACGCACAAAATGTGCCAACTTTCATTGAGAAAACATACCAAAATTCTGCTTGCAAGGTGACCTAAGAAAATGACCTATTTGGATTAGGTACAATTAGGACCTGAAAAATGACCAATTGGGCAGCAGTTAGTGTTTAGGCTATAACTCACTCAAAACAGGTCCAATTGACCTGAAATTTTAACCATGAATAGTTAAGACCCATACCTACAAGTCTTATGAAGACACCAAAGCCCAGAAATGACCAGAAGCAAGTCAAAAAGCTTGCACAAGTTCGGGTCCAAAAACTGGCCGAACCAGAGTTGACCAAATTGACCTAAAATTGACCTAATTGATGCCATTTGACCAGCAATAGTATAATGACCATAACTTGGTCTACTTAACTCGGATTGACCTGAAATTTTGTCCCGCGTGCAATAAGACACAGATCTACAAGTTTGTAGTTTTGACCAAAACCCAAAAACCGAGGGAACTAGGTCGTCCGGCTAGGTCAAACTAGTATCCCGGAATCCAGCAAGTTGCATTAAAATGCACTAAACAAGGAAATGAGTTTGGTAAAATGTACCAACCCTAAAATGCCATCGAATGTGACATATTAATAACGTTAAAACCTAATTTACCTAAAACGCATCGAGGGTCGGTATATTAGGTGATTAAGCAAATAATAGCTTTCAGTGAATTACTTATCAAGCATTATCGTTAGAGATAATTTAATTTAGTACTGAAACACTACAAATTGTGTTTCTCAGTTACCAAAGACTCAGGAAAAGGGAAGGAAACACTGGGTCCAGACCAGGAGACAAGTATCAGAGGTTTGTGCACAACTAGTTTTTAACTGATTTTGTTTGAATATTTCATATGAATAAATGACATACTTTTCTTATGTATTATGTTTAACAAGCATTGGATTTAATTCAATGATTATTGAAAATTATTATAGTATGTATGAATTTAGCTTTGTGAAATGGTATTCCCACAACTATTAAGCATTGTTATGGATTGAATAAATTATGTTTTGGAAAATTGTGATAGAACATGTTTTGAATTGTGATGGTAATTTTCATGGAAAAATGCAAATTTATGATTTGAATTGTGATGAGCATAAAAATTATTGGATATTGGAATTAACTTTGAATCAAATTATATTGTGATTTATGCTCACTAAAATGATTGTGATATTGTTTTATATCTCACTATAGATGCTTGACTAGGTTATTACCCGTCTCTCTCATTTGTTGAGAAGACAATGGAGTTAGTTGTGTTTTGATTACCATGGTACGTGCACAGGCTTAGATTTTCCTCTGATTTGAGGTTAGATCTAAGTTTATTTTATCGTTATGGCCCTTGCGGAATATTCATTATTGTGATGGTACTGTGCACGATGATTCGACCTCCCCGACCATAGGGAGTTAGAATCTGATTCGACCTCCCCGACCATAGGGAGTTAGAATCACATCGAATATGGCCCTTTCGGATTAGTCTTGCATGGTTAGTGAGATAAAGAATGATTTTTGAGATACATTGATTTTGAGATACAGTATGATTTTTGAGATACAGAACGGTTTTTAAATGGTAAAGTATTGTGATTTCAATTATGGTTTATGTATAATTGATTTTGTTGGAATTACTTAAATGGATAGTCATGATTTGATAAATTGAAATTGTGATCAAAGTCATTTATACAAATGATTTACATTATTGGCAATGAATATTTTGAGTTGTGGAATTTGACGAGTATTCAGATTTTCAAATTATTTACTGTAAATTTTGTCAATATATATAGTATCATGTTTTAAATTATAGTTGTGCACCACTGAGTTCACCACTCAGCGATAGCTTTGTATGCTGTCGCAGGTAAGAAGAGCATAGAGCAGTAAGTAAATTTCCTTGAAGATATATTCAGATCAGCTCCAGGTATATCATAGGTATACCCATGTACATAGGTTTTGATGTATGCATGTAATAATATGTATGTAAATTATTTGAGCAGTTGTATAGAAACTCTTGTAAAATATTTTGGTATGTAATTAAATGTAAATTATTGTAAATGTAAATTTGAAATTTCATTTACTTGAATAGTTTTGTATTATATTTCTTGTATCTCAGTCTTTGAAAAATCACTGCGGATTTGAGTTGAGAAAAATGTTGTGTTGAGAAATATGTTGGAGTTGAGATTTGCAAATACATATTGAAGTGCTTTTTACAGGTTTTCTGAAGAACTGTTTTGTCCAAAATATGGATGGCACTCTGCCAAAATTTTTACAGAAATTCCAAATAATCCAAATGAGTTAGTTGTTTCACTTTAGTTCACAAAAGTTTTTAACACCTGTAAATAGAGCTCACCACTGTAAAAGAAGTAAGAAAAGTTTTTAAAAATCCCTTGTAGTATATTTAATGGGTTATCAGTAGACGGAGTTGGTAATTCATTAGGTATACTACGGGATCATGTTATGCCTTACAAGGGGTAGGGTGTGACAATCTGTGCCTTTAAAAATACCTATTCAAAGGCATTAAATAAGTGATATTACATTCTCTTTACTTCCTGCATGTAAAGAACTTAGCCCTTATACAAACATTCCATTGAAAGCACATGCAACAATTGCCAATCCCCTAGCATATGTTTAGATCTCATTACTTCTTTCCATTCTTTTCTCCCTTGGATATTCGGTGTCTCGTTTATACATACTTTTTAATATGGTATATTTGGTGTTATCGTTGACTGAAAATGATTTTGAATGATTAGAATAATCAGATTGGTATGAAATAATAGAAGGCAAGACTTAAGAAATAAGAGATGGTAAGAGAGTCAAATAAATGTGAGAGTGAAGCTTTTGGGAATTTTACTCTACATTGTAATTCATCTTGGAAGTCATTCTCTTGGTTATGCATTGGATATTCTATTTATTTTTTTAGAGGAACTTCTCAAAGATTATTTACATTCTTATATGTATTAGAAGGGTTTTCTATTAGTTGCATATTGGAGACCGAGAGTAAGAATGCCACAGAGCAGCACTTGTCATGAGATGTCCTCTTTAGAAACATAGTAGTACTAATTTAAAAATATATGGAGTTGGATTATTTTGGGATCAATTAATGTTATAGTCTTCTCACATTACCAACTTTAGATTCTAGACATGTAACTCTAAACTAGGAGGAAAGGAGGAAATAAGTTTCATGTAGCAAACTCTAATTAGTTTAGGATTAGTGTTTAGTTAGGCTTAGTTGAGTTGAGTTTAACCTTTCATGGTTTTTGCACTTCAAACATAAAAGATAATTGTACAAGACATGCACATGTTGCACAAGTGCTAGATGTAACAATTCATAGATTCTTTATAATGCTTTGGACATAAGTCTTCTTTGATGGAGATAATATCAATCTTATGAGTGCTTTTGAATAAAAAGTTTTAATTTTGAATAACAACAAACCTAAATGTAGAAAACCAAATCTTGAGATTATAATAACTTCTAAATTGATTTGTAATAGCCTATGTTGTGTGTAATATTCTTGAAGGGTTAGGCATAGAGTTGGGCGCAAAAAGGCAATTTTAAAAAAATTATAAAAACCTATGTTTCATGTATCAAATGCAAGTTCATTTCAGCCATAGAAAATATCACATATTATAATTACAACTCTTTGTAACTCAATTGTTATTAGCTAATTTGCCATTAGGAAGTTAAAGGCTAAAAATCTAAACTAAGGTTTTAAGGATTTTACCTGAATAGGTGCAGAATCAAATTCATCACCAATTTGGGAAGCTTAGACCTCCAATTGTTAATCCTCTTGTCCATCCACATGAACAAAATGATCCTAGCTCAGCCCTTGAACCAAAAACCTTATTGGTGCTCTCCCTTTTGGTCTAGCTAATACGTGCACAAAGAAAGGTTCTAGGTTTTTTTGGCATTATACCTTGGGTGATTAGAAAAATAATTTCTATAACTATAATTCAAGAGTAAAACTTCTACTGCCTCTTGAATTACTTAGGAGAAGAAAAAAAGGGTAGAGAAAAGCTTCTAGCTAGAGAGAAAAAGAAGGGAAAACTTTTTTGCAAAAGATACCACCAAATGGAAGAGGGAGATGGCTGTATATACTTTATGGATTCCCATATCCCTAAAGTAAATAGAATTCTCTAAACTTTAGAGATCTAAACCCCTAAACATAGTTAATGGAGATTAGCTGTCTCACACTAATTAGATGAACTTTACAAGTGTCATATTCTCTTCTAATTATATTAGATGAGTTGCCACCATCTCATGGTGCTACTTGTCATCTTAAGCCAAATCTCTACCAAGCCACTAAGCCACTTTTTCTCTCATGGCTTCACAAGCCATATTAGCCAAATTAATTCTCCTACCTTATAATTTATATTTCACATAAATTAATAATTAATTAAACTCTTTTAATTAATTAAGCTTATATTTAAACACTTTGAATATTGGCTTATATTCTTCTAGTAAATCGATTTCTTGAATTTAGTTTCAAGTCATGCTAAGAATTTTGTAAACTAAATTCATTAGCTTAATTATTTAATTAAACTAACTAATTAATTAATTAAATTAATCATTCCTTGATCATTTGTTCTTATGAGTGTGACTTCTTAGGTCCATTACTAATCGGCGATGAGAATAATATTAACTCTTTAATATTTTTGGAACTCTTTTTATACTTAGAGTGAAATTCCCTTTTCACTCTTAGTTTTTATAAATCATGGTTGATACCTAGCATAGTATACCATGACTACCCAACTAATAATGAATTAATTCATCCCTTACCTTTGAACCTTTGATCATACATGCCATGCATTAAAGTCTCTATTAGAAAATCTTGATTCTAGCTAGGGTCACGATCTATATCAAACCTTAATTGCTTAGAATTATATGTCCTTATCTTAATTCTAATTCTTGATTAATAAGACTTTCCCATCAGAAACTCTTTTTTCATTTAGTCATCTATCCTGGTTAGAAATTTTATTTATTAAGATCAATTTAGATAGGCATAAGACTTTATCCCTATTTACATAAGGTAATAAATCTCATCTTGACTGAACACCTATCTCCATATGTAACTAATCAGAGCTATCACATACCCTGATACCCATACCTTATACAATTATATAAGTGGTATCAAGCCCAAACTATTTATATGCAAGATAACCATGTTATCTAAAGTCAAGAGACTATATGCATTATTATGATCTAAATGACAATGTATTAGCAAGACTAAACTCCATGTACATGTCATCTATGTGTCATTGGTTTGGCTTACTTATCTTGTAAGTGCCCACTGTGCTTGTGCTAACATCATAATGTTAGATGGCATGAGACTGACCATTCCACTTTCATTAGTATCTCATACTAATCTATGGAAACAAACAAAGGTGATAGTCTGCTTGGCTAAATCATGCCCAATGAGGTATCCTCGACTATTAACCATAATTGATAGTACTTATGCCAAATTTTCCATCACTCATATTCTTAACATCTTAAGAATGGAACATCTAATAATGGAACATCTAACAAGCTACTAAAGGATATTTTCAATTAAATATAGACCATTTAAATTAAAAGAAAATATATTTGCTATTAATAAGGAATTAAATATTTAAAAGGTATAAATTACAAGTTATACTCTAGGACATACTACTAATAATCTTTCACTTGCACTGGTTAATAAGGAATTAAATATTTACAAGGTATAAATTACAAGTTATGCTTAAGGGCATACTATTAATAGTCTTTCACTTGCACTAGAGCTAATCAATATAGAAACTAAGACCTATTTTCTCAAGATGTCGATCTAATTATTACTATGCCCTGGCCTTACATAGTGGATTAGCTAGGTTATCAACTGAAACTATCTCTTACATAGCTACATTGCTCTCCTAACTATCTCTCTGATAACAAGGTAGTGCCTTTCTATGTGTTTAGACTTCTAGTGAGACTTAGGTTTCTAAGTTAAGTTATAACACCATTTTTGTTATAATAAAGATGAACTAGTGACACAATTGAGGGAACCACTCTAAGTTCTACAACAAACTTCTTCATCTAAATAGATTCTTTTATAGCATATAAGGCAGCAATATACTCAACCTCTATAGTAGAATCTGCAATCATTGTCTACTTGGAACTTTTCTAGCTAACTGCTCCTTCATTATAAATAAAACCTAATGTAGACTTTCTATCATCCACATTTTATTAAAAATCAAAATCTGTAAATCCATCTAATTGTAGAACACCTCCTCCATATATCAAAATTAAATCCTTAATTCTTCTTAAGTACTTTAGGATGCTCTTAACCACTGCCCAGTATTGTAAACCTAGGTTGGATTGATATCTACAATCACATTAATAACATATGCGATATCTAGCCTTGTACATAATATAGCATACACTAAACTTTCAATTGTTGAAGCATATCGAATTATTGCCATCTTTTCTCTTCCCTCGGGTGTCTTTGGAGACATTTCTTTGGAGAGATGGATAATATGCCTCACAGGCAACAACCTTTCTTAGAATCAAGCATGTTGAACCTCTTCAACACTTTTTACAAGTATAGACTTTAGGATAAACCTATCAATCTTTTCAAACTATCTCTATATATGTGAATTCCTAGAATATAGGTTGCCTCCCCTAAGTCTTTCATGGAGAAAATACTAGACACCAGACTTTTACTATCGTTAGCATACATATATCATTTCCTATTGACAATAAATCATCTTCATACAAGACTAGGAAAGTGGTTATGCTCCCACTAATCTTCTCATATACATAGGGCTCATCTTCATTTCTGATTCAATTAAAGGACTTAATGGCTTCATCAAAATGTATGTTCTAACTCTTCGAACCTTGCTTAAGACCATAAATAGATCTCTTAAGTTTGCACACTTTAGAACCATCTTGGATTCAAAACCCTTATATTGTTCCATGAAAAATTCTTCCTCTATATAACCATTGAGGAAATTAGTTTTAACATCCATTGGTCAAATCTCATAATCATAATGAGCTACTATTGCCAACAAAATCCTAATGGATTTTAGCATGGCTATAGGTGAAAAGGTCTCCTTATAGTCAACCCCTTGCCTTTGATGAAATCTTTTTATTACTAGCCTAGCCTTATAGGTCTCTACTTTTCCATCAAAACTAATCTTCTTCTTCAAAACCTAACCCGTTTGTGCCTTATTAGGATAATACCTTTAGATGGGTCCACAAGATTCCAACTTGATTCTTATATATGGAATGCATTTCAGACTTCATGGCTTATGGCTATTTTGAATAGTTTATATCTAATATAGCTTATTTATAACTTGTAGAATCATCACCATGATCAACTTCTTCATGAAAAAATAACTCTTGTTTATTCTCATGAAGAAATCCATATCTTTTTGGTGGATGACATAATCTACTTGATCTTAAAGGAATTGTTGTAGATACATCATCAATAAGTTTTGGTTCACTGGAAGGATTAAATGCCCATTTTTTTTATTTATTGGTCAGAGTTCTCTAACTCCAATTCTATCTTCCTTCCTTTGCCACCTCCTTATAAAAATTATTTCTCAAGAAAAATAACATCCCTGCTTGTAACAAATCTTTGTGTTATTTAAGATAGAAATAATATCCAAAATTGTCTTTTAGATATCCAAAAAATTGTCCCTTCTGTAATTCTGTTTCCAATTTATCATTCTTTAGCTTTTTGGTAAAAGCTGGACAACACTAAATCTTAACATGTTTAAGACTTGGTTTATTTCCATGTCATTTCTTTATTTTTTTTGTGCTTAAAGGTGCTTTACTATCTTTTTGCAACATATTCATTTCTATTTTATATTGAAATTCCTTAAAATGTATTTGGGTTTGAAGCATGATTTAAATTTTATGTTCTCACTAGCATTCTTTTTTCTTTTCTTTCTTTTTCTTTTTTAACGTTCTTCCTATTTTTGTACTCTTGATTCAAAAAGTTTAGATATTGGTTATAGTTATAATTTCCATAACTATTTATTGTTAATGTCGTCCTATGAAAAAAAATGCACCAAACAAATAAAATCATGCAATCATTGTATGAGAGGATAAATTAAAGCTACCCACACACCCATAATAAATATTATAGCTGACCTTATACCCTGGCTCTCTAAAATCCAATAAGCTTTCTTATTCCATTTTATGAGAGTCGGCAATGATATAACATGTGTACCTTCCTCATAAGTGGCAAGAGTCAACGATAATAAAAATAATCAATATCCAACTCACATAATTGAAAACCTGATTACAATTAGTCTGTTAGTAAAGAAGAAGATGGCTAGCTCTAATCACTTATACAGACATACTGACTGATAAAAAATGACTAACCAATAAAAAAATTAACCAAAAGAAGCAAAATCTTAGTCCTAAGCTTTTCTCAAAATTTTGTCAAAGTTTCCCTACACCTAGGACCTAACCCCCTATAAAGAAATATAGTAACAAGTGGCCTCAGGCCCATTAAAAACATCACCTACCCATTTAGGGCTTATAAGAATCCTAAGCTATGTCGAATCTCCAACTTGAGTCCCCAACTCCTCTACAGGTAGTTAATTAATTTCAGTGTTCCAAAATTATGAAAACATTCCTAGATGTCCTTTATATCATCCTTTAATTAATTAAATTCATTTTACTTAATTTCAATAAGTCAAGAATATTTTATTAACTAATTACCTAGACTAAGACATTGATAAAAATACTAAGTTGGAGTATGGGCTTACCAAAGCATATTTTAACACCTGAAATGCATCCAAAGCATTTAAAAATACTAGAAATAACTATAAACATGACCACCTTCTTGGATAGTCTATTGGACTCTAGATTAAGCTGAAAACTCAGTCCTAAATGCTAGTAAGATATCAATGATTTGAATACACTTCTGGGATGCCTAAGAGCCGATGATGATAGATCCAAATTTTGCTCCTTCGATCATCTGATGTTGGTCGATTTAGTTTATGTCATTTGTTGAGCATTTTATCTGTCCAATCTTTGATTGAGGCAACATTGGTGTCAAATCAAAGCTTGTGGAACATAAATGAGGATTATTGAGCTTATTCACCAATTAGGATCACTAGCTGGCCAAAATTGGCCCTAGAAGCTTCAAAATACCCATTTTCTTTCTCCTCATTTCTCATAATTCCGATGATGCCATTGGTCCCAAAACTTCATCCACGCCACAGGGAGCATATCACCATCAGAAACGCATCAAATGGCCATCGGGATAGCTAAATTCTAGCTAGAGATGTTTTAGCTCTCTCTCTCTCTCTCTCTCTCTCTCTCATTTGCCAGCCAGGATGTGTAGCTCCCATTCAGGGGTCCCAAGTTATAGCCAGTATGCTTAAATCATGCTGGGGATGTCACCAGCTTGTGGGTTGTTCACCAAAGAAGGGAAACATGGGGGAGGGGAAATAGTGAAATAAAAGAGAGAGGGTGAGTGTTGGGGGGGGTAGGGGAGGAGGAGAGGAAATTATTGAATTTTTTCAAAATTTTTTTTTTCAATTGTTATTATTATTCTAAGATAATATAAGAATATATGTTGACCACTTTACACCAAAAAAATACTAATACACCTAAAATACTAAAACAAAAATATAATAATATATTTGTGCATGTTTGTGAGAATTATATATGTGTGTGTGTGTGTGTGTGTGTGTATGTGTATGTAAGTATGTATTTTGGGCAACGAGGCTTTTCTCTTTGTACTAATTTAGCTCCATCTTCCCATAACACTGCCAAGGAGCTTGGCCTAAAAGATAGGTGACTAACTAGAGTCATAACTTGAATCATAACCAGAACAAAATCAACTGAAAGAAAGTGGGCAATAACTCTATCCCTTGTAGTACCCTTTTTTTTTCATAAGCCCAATGGCCTAGGTTTAGGATAGTGGGTACAAAAAAGGGAAGGTGTTAGGCACCCTTTTCACCTTGACTTACCTTACAATAAGGGCTCGCCTCTACTTGTGTTTTTTATAGCCTATCTTATTATTTCCTTCTGAAGGTTCTAAGTCATGCAGAATACATATCCAAATTAGAAGCACACGTTGTTTAATTAAGAATACAATAACCATTTCAAGTGTACCTTATAACCTTAAAACATGCCTTGTTGCTATATTAAGACTTGTTAACATATTTACCTCGTTGCCTTATTTAACATGTTTTTATGTTATTTGCAATCTTCAGGTTTGGTTTGCAAATAAAGAAAAAAAATAAAGAGTAACTACATCTCCTAAGCATTTATCCCATGTCTTTAATATGCATCACCTCTTTAAAATTTACCTAATTTCTCTAGATTAATTAATAAGTCAGTTTACATGCATGAGTTAGAGTGCAATAAAATAAACATTCGAAGAAAAAGAAAAGGGAGAAAAGATTACAATCCTTTTTTTAACCTAAAAGCAATGAACCGAGGGGAAGAAAAGATTACAACCTTTTAAAAGAATAAAATAACTAAGTCCTATTATAAGGCTTATTTAGCCTAAAAGCCCACATGCAAGAGGCCTTGGAGTCCTTTTTAGGCTTTGGCCTACCTTGGTGTTTCTAAGGTTACCTTGTAGGTTTAAACTCAACTTACCTTGTTAACGCTCACTTGCTTTATTTAGAGGGGGTCCCACTTACCATATTTATATACTTATGATTTTGGATTTACTTACCATATTCATATAAGGAAAGAAATAAATTTAGTTACCAAATTTATATTTACCATAAAAACTGTCACAATTAAGCAAATAACAATAAACATGGAAAGAAGTTAGTATTTGATTAGATAAGGTGAAAAGTTAAACAAGCAAATTGAGCCAAACAAGTTTTCATTTTTTTATATAGAGGTAGCAATGAAGAAAATTATACAAAAATGGTAAACATGCATGATAATTGATGAAATTTTATAAGATTGTTCCCACAACATCATATAAGAACTTAGAAAAATGAAGCAATCAAAGAGAGCAATTGAGAAGAAAAAAAAAGAATTGAATTTTAAAGTCACTACTTATCAAATGTACTTAGGTTCTGTCCACTTATTTTGTAAAATGTTTGCATACCAAACCATACAGAATTATGAAAACCATAAAACATAAAAAAAATAAAGGACATTTTGAACTTAATTTTAAACATAAGAATCACCTAAAATGGGGAAAGCTTTATCGAGTTATGCCTTACAAAGTTCAAATACATGCAGAATCATATAGAATCAAATGTAAAAATTTTAAAAATCATAATTCACACACCATAAATTAGATCAAAATGAGCCAATACATGAAAGTTCCATGATTTTTCATGTAGAATATGGTTGGGATGAGAAAAGTTGCCTAATTATGACTTTTAAGTTAGGTAGTAACAGTTCATCCTAAAACCTAATAAAGAGTATATGAGGTTACCCTCAAATTATGTTCATACCAAAAGTGAACTATGAGTCAAAGAAAGTTAAAAGTACATAAAAAAAAATATATGTGAAAAAGACATCTTGAAAGCTTATTTCATGTCTTTTGCCTGCCCTTACCTATGTAAACTAAAATGGATAAAGAAAGGTAGATGAAGGGAGAATAAAGAATTTTCTGTAATCAGTCAATGAATGCCTCTTTAGTGTTTTAGGTGGTATTTATAAAAGTTTTTCTAATTAGGAAAACCAAACCTTTAGCCTAATTAGGAAGATGCTTAAATTTTTTCTAAGTTTTTTATTTAGGTGATTGGCTTCCTAAACTACGAGGTACTTTCCCCCCCTCCCCTTTTCTCTCTCTCTCTAGTTATGAGAGATTTGCTACCCTATTTTTATTTTTCCTTTATTATTTTTATTTATTTTCTTTTATTTACTTCTTGTTTAGGTTTATTTTCTCCCAAAGTGCAAGAATGAGATAGGTGCACCCTTAAACTACCCACCTTGGCCAAATTAGGCCTTAAGTAAGTTCCTAATGGGCCATCCTTCTATTGGCTTTTTCTTAGAGCTTCCTTTGGTCTATCACAATCCAATGATGCTATAGGTTAAGTCCAACTAAAGTACAGGAGGTCTATGCCTTACTTAAAGCCTGCCACACTCCCTAAACTATTTTTATCTTTTAATAATTTTTTATTTTTTATTTTTATTTTAGTATTTTTATGTAAAACATCTCATTCCATTTCTTTAGTACCTTTAAAGGCCTTGATGCCTTTCAAAACTTTCATCATTGGACTCCTCACTACCTCAAAAATGTAGGTTCTGTAGGGTGATAAACATAGGAGTCTATAGTTTGCCCCCAACTTTGGTAAGGTTTGGAATCAGCACTTAAGGTACTGCCAAAGACAATCAAAGTGTTAGCCACTATTTTTTGGACCAACACAACCTTAGCAATGAAGTTTGAGTATGCTAAATTCCATGACATACTAGATGCCAGAGTTAGGTCAAGACTTTATGTTATATAGCCTGCTCATTTTAAGGTTTATGGTTCCATGACTATAGCAAATGTGTAAATTATGTTTTGAGGGTTTGCACCTAGAACCTTTAGGCTTTTTATGTATTTCCTTTTGATGGAGAAACAAATGCTCTCGTAGTTCATCAATTCAACTTGATTTGAAAGAAATTGATTTGAAATAAATTTTTGAGCTTTGCGTTTAAGGAATACTTAGACTACTTACGTATCTCCTTTTCAGGGACAATTAGACCCTACATAGTTCAGCAAGACACGAATGAAAATTTATTTAAAATTTTGGGATTTGAATCTTAGTATACTTAAACTTCCTATGTATCACTTTTTGAGGGAGATTCAAACCCAACGCAGTTCATGCAATACAATTAACTTAAGAAAACATGCTATGAAGTGACATCATTTTTTAGGATTCAAATTTAAGCATTGCTTAAACTTCCTATGTATCTCCTTTTGAGGAAGAATCAGACCCTTTTATAATTCAATTCTCATGGCATGTGCTCGCCTGAGCAACCTATCTCTCATATCTACTTACACATTTTGCTTATGCCCGCTTAGGCATATTGCTTGCTTGAGCTATTCTAGTTCTCACATCTGCCTTAATGTTTTGCTCGTTTGATCTTTTCCATTTCTCATACCTACTTAACATGTTATGTCACACCTTACCCCTTTACAAGGTATAATATGATCCCGTTGTATATCTAATGAATTATCGAGCTTCGCATACCGATAACCCATTAAATATACTACAGGGAATTTTAAACGAATCAAACCATTTTATTTCATTTTATTTGGCAGAAAAATTGCATGGTAACGATTGTAATTTTAAATAAATCCAAAAATTAAAACCTATTGAAAACAACTTGTAAATAATATCATGCATAAATTGAATTCAAATCAAGCTCAAATCATTTCCTTTCATTTATTCAAGACCAAAAGAATAATAATAATTTATTTACATCTCAAAAGAACATTTAATTACAAATTTACATTCATTGAAAGTAACAAAATTAATATTACAAAAATTGACATCAAGCTGAAATGGAAAAATAATATTACAAAGTTTATGTGCAACTGCTCAAATGTTTATACATACATATAGTCAAAATTACATCAAAATCAATGTACAATGGGTATACCTAATAAATACCTGAAGCCAACTCAAAACACTGCTCCACTGCCTCTCACTCTGAAGCTTTCTCTTTTCCCCTACCTGCGACAGTATAAAGAAGCTATCGCTGAGCGGTGAACTCAGTGGTGCACAACTAATAAATTTAAAACTCAATGTAAAGCCTAATTTATCAAAACATAATAAATCACATTTTTCAGAATTCAGAAGACAACATAATATTTTTCAATCAATAAAAAATCATTTATTTTAATCACATTTTATTTAAACAATCACAAATCACAAGTGTTGACAACATACACACAGTTTAGACCATAACACAAAATTTTAATCAATGTCGTGTTGTATACCACGATAAAGCAATCTCAACCCCACTAATCATTATTAATTAGGAAGGTGGCTAGCTAGCTATATGAGTACTCATTCGAACTCAACCTCAACTGGTAAACCAGGGAGGGAGGATAACAAAATCAAACTCAACCCCACAAGTGGAGGAGGAACACAGTAAGAGACAGTCATGCCAAGTGTAGTTTAAAAACAAATTTCAAAAGTTCCTCAATCAAATAATCACATTTGCAAAACAACAACCACATTCAATTCATCATAAAACCCACATGGGATTGGCAACACACAAATTTCTCAAAACACTTCAAATGGCATTCAAATTCGGCCCACCCTCTTGCTACAATGATATTAAGGGCCAACATTTGCCTTTCCATAATCATAAATTCATCTCACAATTTAAAGTGCTCAAATGTAAAAGAAAAACATAATTGATTCATTTAAAGTTCATTCAATCCAATCATAAGGTTTAAAACAAAGGAAAAGTTTAGTTATGCGCAAACCTTCTTATACTTCACTTGACTTAGATCAACTTTTCCCTTCCTTTAGAGGCTCATTTTCTACTGAAAACATACAATTGAAGTGTCTCAATACTCATCCCAACTATTACCAATAACTCATCAAATAAATGCCTAATGAATTCCTAATTTAACTTTGTAATTTCCATGAATTCTGGATTCTAGACAGTTTTGGACCTTCCCAATTTTAACATAGTTCTAGTCATAATTTGGTGATGTTGTAACACCCCCATTTGCATAGCCTGGTAGATTTCACTGTTCCGGTGACTGGTGTCAGTCCGGACAATTAAGGGGATTAGAACCACACTTAAGACAACTAGAGAAGCTATAAACACAAATAATTAGTAATGTCCAATTAGTTAAGTGTAAACAAGAAAAATAGAACATAAGAAGTTAAACGAGCCGAGAGTCACAGCGATGGGTGACCTTCTCGGAAACGACTGCGAAGTCATTTTAAACTCAAATTTCAAACCGTAAAATGTGATGCCGCGGTCCTTAGGACCCTTATGAACACAGTGGAAAAGAGAAAATCATGAAAAAGAACTATTAAGCCAGTCAAATAATTAGGTTAGGGAGCCGAAAGAAATATGAAATTAATTGCAAATCGGGATGAACCGGTGAGGGGCAATTTGGTCAATTGACCCCGAGAGCTGACTCCTGACCTAACTGTCAAATAAAATCGGAGAAAAGAAAATTTCAGAATCGAGAATTAAATTAAAGAACTAATAGGAAAAAAAAAAGAAAGGAAATGAAAAAGGTGTAGGAAGATGACATCATGAATGACATCATGCATGATGCCATAAATCCTATAATTAATAAATTAAATTAAATTGATTTTTGGTCTTTCATAAGACAAAAAAGGATGAAAAAGAAAAAGAAAATTTAAAAAGTTATTACATTATGCTTATCTCACCTTTATGACATCATAATTGATTTTTTTTATTTCCCACCAATATTGACCAAGTCAAAAATTGTTTAAAGAAGACAAAGTAAAAAAAAAAAAAAAAGAAGGAAAATTTTTTTTATTTTGCTATTCTTCCTTACGTGAGTTCTCTTCCTCCTCACCCTCTCTTCCATTTTTCCCCATTAAAGCTTATTATCAAGCTTTTTAAACCTCAAATTACACCATAAATCTTTTGTGAAAAATAGTAGAAACCTCAAATTAAACCTCAAGAGGAAGATTAGA
The DNA here is from genome assembly GCF_030052815.1 of Hevea brasiliensis. Classification (NCBI taxonomy): domain Eukaryota; kingdom Viridiplantae; phylum Streptophyta; class Magnoliopsida; order Malpighiales; family Euphorbiaceae; genus Hevea; species Hevea brasiliensis. Next base: position 88,622,630 of record NC_079495.1, on the reverse strand, counting down.
AGGAGAATAATTGAAGAAAATTGAGAGAAATAGAAGATAAAATTCTGCTCACTTAAGGTTGGTATTCTTCATTCATTCTCTCTTTGACTTTATGTGTAAGTAGTTAAGTTACACTTGTAATTAACAAATAAGTGAATAAAATCAAGCATGGTGGACCAAATAGAAATGTGGGCAGCTAGGGTTTAGGTTTGAGGATGAATAATTTTGATACAAATTATGAATTAGCTAAGTGTGAATGAGTGTATAAATTCCAAATATGCATGTAGAATTCAATAAATGAGCTAAACATGGAAGTTAGGGTTTTGGACCTAGGGTTTAGAGACCAAAAATGTGAGAAACTTGTAAATGGTGTCTTTGACCTAATGTGAAGTGAAAAATGGTCATTTGTGACCAAATGAGGTGTGTTAGAAGTGTTGGAATTAAAAGTCAATTCGGATTGGATAAGGTCATGTGCTGGCAGCATGACCAAAATCTCCTTTGAGGGACCAAAAATGAAATTTTACAAGTCCAATGGATATGGGACCAATTGGGAATGAAAATAGGCACTAAATGACACAATTTTCATTTAGGAAGCATGCCCAAAAAGTGACTAAAACCTAGTGAACAAAGTGGCCGAAGTCGGAAAATCGCAGGCTGCCTCTGCACAAACTGATCAAATGAACAGTATTTGTTCATTTGGTCATAACTCGAGCTAGGCAGGTCAAAATGACCTGAAATTTTACCAAGGTTAGATGAGATATAGATCTAAAACTTTCATGAAGAACACCAACCCAAATTATGCCATTAACCCAATCAAATTACTGCACAAAGTTGGTGACCTGAATCTGCAGAACTGCAGATTGCCATATGAACAGTAAAGTTTCAATGGCTATAACTCTCTCTAGAAAACTCAGATTTAGACGATTCTTGAACCGATGGAAACCTAAGACATAGTAGAACATTTCATATGAAGAAAATTAGACCAAATTATGGACTTAACGTGATCAAATTACTAAATGAAGTTGGATCAACAAATCTGCATAACCAAATTCTGCAGCATGAACAGTAATAGTAATTTGCTTATAACTTGAGCTACAAAACTCCAATTGTGGTGATTCAAAAATGAGAATAAACTTAAGACAATAAGGAACATTTTCTATGAAGAAAATTTTACCAAATTCCAACAGTAAACTGACCAATGAAACAGTACAATTAAGGACACCAAAACTAAAAATTTGGCAATTTTGCCTAAAAGACCTACGTTTTGAGAAAATGACCAAAACCAACAAGTTTGGTGACAAAAATGTGGTATGTGGGTAAAGTTGGAATTCCCATACCTATTAAGCCTTAGAAAGTCAATAATTTGACTTGAATAGTGCAATGAATAGTAACTCGAAACACAAAATTTCAAGAACGTCGAATTTAGCACGTTAGAGCTAGGTAAAAGTGAAGTTAAATTTATTTTTGGATTTATGCTAAGTTATGGTACTGAAAGACTGTGAAATTGTGTGTTTCAGTGGAAAGGAATATCGGGAAGGAACCCGAGGAACCGAGTCGAGGCTAAGGGGCGACTCGCTTGAGGTTTGTGCACAACATCACTATGCTTTAAAATGTAGTGATAAAGTGAATGAAATATGTATTTTACATTTTCTTTGAATTGTTGAAAATTTATTTGTGACATTAATTATGATGTTTTGACTTAAATTGTCCAAAGCTATTGTGTATATTTGAAATAACAATGTTTAGCAAATTGTTAAGATAAGTTTTGAAACCACAGTGTCATGACCATATATTTGAACACCTCACTAGCATGACTAGTGGGGGTAATTAGTTTCGAATTTTGATTCCTTCTCTGGAGAAGTGTTGAGGTGTGCCAGTAGAAGAGGATGTGAATGGATATCCATATATTTGAGCTAGCTAGCCTTGTGATGTGATTTCTCTTTAGTCTCTGGCTATTGAGATTTTATTTGTTTCGAATGGCATGATTTAACTGTGGGTTTTATGAAATATGTTTTGATACTTTGAAATGAACTTGGTTTGCATTTAAAATCTCATAATGCATGATTTGTACTTAATTCTCATGTTTAGCCAAATTTTTGAATAAATGTGATTTAAGTTTTGCATAAAGATTATTTTAGTATGTTGTGCACCACTGAGTCCTAGTACTCAGCGATAGCTTCTATTGTTGTAGAGCAGCAGACTGAGCTGCTAAGGATTGAGGATCTTCCTGCTTTGAAGCTATCGGGTATAATTTATACCCTAATTGTAAATATTTCTTTTGATGTATGTATTGCATATAAATGTATGGACATGTAAATGGGACTTGAGCAGCTTGTACAAAATATTGTATGAAGTTTGTAATAAAGTTTAGTTTGTGTTTCTTTTGATATAAATTTGTAAGGATGTGTATAAATTATTTTGTCTTTAATGAAATATGAGTGGAACTATTTTATTTCATTTGAATGAAATGTATTGCTAGTATTTTGAGGATTATTGAATTTTGAACTTGAGAAATTGATTGAAATGGATTGAGTTTGATTGTGAAATTGAAGTAGTTGTTGAGAAAAATTTTTAGAAGTGCTTTTTACAGGTATTTGAAGAACTGGTTTCTCAAAATACAGACAGAACTCTGTCAAAATTTTTATAAAATTTGCGAAAAAACAAAATGGACCAAAAATATTAACTAGATTTACTTTTAATTATATGTTTTAAATTCCTATTAGAAAATGCTCACCACTTGTCAAAAGTAAGAAAATTTTTTAAAATCCCTTATAGGGTACTGAATGAGTTATCGGTAGGTGAAGTTCGGTAGTTCATTAGGTATTCTACGGGATCATGTTATGCCTTACAGAGGGGTGAGGTGTGACATGTTTTAGTGGTATCAGAGCAAATTTTTGAAGTATGTTTTAACATGTGAATTTGTGTTTTTCTTTGTTAAGTACAACTGCTCAATGTCCATAATTGTTACTACAGTGCATTACATCATTAATATGAACTAACGGAGGGAAATCTCCTTGTGTTACTTGTTCAGGAGATACCCTAACTTTAGCCTGAAATGGAAGAAGGGGGTCGCTCAGTTGAGCAGTCTGTTGAAGCTAAGGCACAAGGGGAACCCTCAACTTTACCGAATGTTAGTGGGTTAGCAGCACCAGCCCCACAAATGCCGCAGTTTCCTGCACAGTTCGCACAGCAGATGGCTGCGATGTTTCAACAAATGGTTGGGGGTATGCCTGCTCAAGCTCCACCCCAAACACCTGTGGCACAACCACTGCCTCCAGCCAGACAATATGATAAATTACTGAAGTATGGGGCTGCAGAATTTAAGGGTACAGTGGACCCTTTAGAGGCAGAGCAATGGCTTGAAAGAATGGACAGAGTATTTAAGAAGCTGCACTGCTAAGATGAACTGAAGTTTGAGTATTCTGTGTCTCTACTGCAAGGGGATGGGTATGATTGGTGGAAGACCATCCTCCACAAATTTGAACCACGATCTTGACACAGGATGACTTCATCGAGAGTTCGGGCAATACATCGGATGCATATGTTGATCGGAAGTTACAAGAGTTTACGAGTCTAAAACAAGGCAACGAGCGATGGCGAGTATGAGAGGGAGTTCTCCCGCTTAAGTCATTATCTTTGGGAGTCTCCTTACTACCAGCAAGGCAAGGTGTAAGAGATTTGAGACGGGTTTGAAGCCCAGCATAAGGATGCAAGTTGTGGGATTCCGAAACAGCAACTTCTCAGAGCTCATGTCTCAAGCACTTGAGTTGGAAAGAATAGAATCAGAAGCAACCCCAGTGAAAGAAAAATCAGAAAAAGACAAGGGGGAAAAATCAGTAAAGCCGAGTTCTGGTGCTACCTCTGGAAAGAAAAAGAAATTTAGTGGACCCAGCAGGGGTCGAGGTGGAAGATTTGGTAGGGGTAGAGTTTTCGGACAGAGACCCCTAGGTGCAGTCGGCGATCGGCAGGGGTTCACATTCTGCCCGCCCCTTTGAGACTTGTGGCAAGATTCATGGGGGGGAGTGTTATTGGGCCACTGGAGCCTGCTTTAACTGCGGAGGCAAGGGTCATTTAGCAAGAGACTGCACTAGCACTCCGTCTTCGAGATATGGCCCAGCTCCTACTACTGCCGAGGGATCTATTCAGAGTCCTGCTCCTAGAGGTTCACAGTCAGTTGGCAGAGGAAGAGGCAGAGGTAGAGGCACTACTTGAGCGATCGAGGCAGTTGGTCGATGCATAAGGAAGTGCGTCAGCCAGAGTCTACATAATGAGACAGCGAGAAGAGGCTGAGACTTCCGATGTGGTAGCTGGTACATTCTCTATCTCTGATCAAGAAGTATTTGTATTGTTTGATCCGGGTTCAACCCATTCATATGTTAGTGCTAGCATAGTCAGTTCACTTGCTGTTCCATGTGTGCAAATGGGTTTTGAAGTACTAGTAACTAGTCCGTTAGGACAAGAGGTTCGGGTCAACAGAATTTATAGAGACTGTCCTTTGGTGATCCAAGGACATGTTTTCCTGTCAGACTTGATTGAAATGCCCTTCAGAGATTATGATATTATCTTGGGCATGGATTGGTTAGCCAGGCATCACGCCATGATTGATTATAGACTAAAGACAGTCACTTTTGGTCTCCCTCTGTACAGTGATGTGGTAATACATGGGGAAAGGCATTTACTGCCATCAAATATCATTTCAACTGCACTAGCTAGAAGAATGATCAGAAAGGGGTGTGAAGCATACTTAGCACATGTGATAGACACCCAAGTGGGGAGCCCAGCACTAAGGGACATCCCTACTGTATGTGATTTTCCGGATGTGTTTCCTAATGAATTGCCAGGATTACCTCCAGAAAGAGAGGTACAGTTTGAGATTGATGTTATGCCTGGTGTGGATCCAATCTCCATAACACCATATAGAATGGCACCTGCAGAATTGAAAGAGTTGAAAGTGCAGTTGCAAGAACTGCTTGACAAGGGCTTTATCCGCCCTAGTGTGTCACCTTGGGGAGTGCCAGTATTGCTTGTAAAGAAGAAGGATGGCACTCTCCGCTTGTGTATTGATTATCGACAGTTAAATAAGGTGACTATAAAGAATAGATATCCATTACCCCGCATTGATGACTTGTTTGATCAGTTGAGGGGTGCAGCTGTGTTCTCCAAAATTGACCTGAGATCTGGTTATTTTTAGCTGAAAGTACAAGAGCAGAGTATTCCTAAAACTGTCTTCAGAACTCGCTATGGCCATTATGAGTTTTTGGTTATGCCATTCGGGTTAACTAATGCTCCGGCTGCTTTTATGGATCTGATGAACACTATCTTCAGACCATACCTCGACCAGTTTGTTGTGGTATTCATAGATGATATATTGGTCTATTTGAGGAATGCAGAAGAGCATGATAGACATCTGCGGATTGTACTACAGACTTTGAGGGAGAAACAGCTATATGCCAAATTGTCGAAGTGTGAATTTTAGCTGAAGGAAATATCTTTCTTGGGGCATGTAGTATCAGAAGAGGGCATTAAAGTAGATCCAAGTAAGATTGAAGCTGTCCTTAATTGGAGGCCACCCAAAAATGTCATAGAGATTCGTAGTTTTCTGGGTTTAGCTGGATACTACCATAGATTTATGAAGGGATTCTCCATGTTGGCATCTCCATTGACCAAGCTGCTTAGAAAAGATGTAAAATTTCAGTGGACGGACAAATGCCAGCAGAGTTTTGATGAATTGAAGAGATGTTTGACTGAAGCTCCAGTCCTGACTTTACCTACTCCAGGTAAAGAATATACAGTATATAGTGATGCTTCTCACAATGGGTTAGGCTGTTTATTGATGCAAGATCGAAATATCATTGCTTATGCATCACGCCAGCTAAAACCGCATGAGAGGAATTATCCAACACATGATTTGGAGCTTGCAGCTATTGTGTTTGCTCTTAAGATCTGGAGGCACTATTTGTATGGGGAAAAGTGTTACATCTACACAGATCATAAGAGTTTAAAGTATTTGGGCACCCAGAAAGAGCTGAATTTGAGACAGAGGAGATGGTTAGAGTTGATAAAAGACTATGATTGTCTAATAGACTATCAGCCAGGGAAAGCTAATGTTGTGGCTGATGCCTTAAGTCGCAAGACTATGGCAAGTCTACGAGTTACTCCTTTGTCTTTGGTACATGAGTTAAGATCATTGCATGCTAGCTTAGAGATTAATGATGATGGGCAGACAGCAGTTGCATGGCATGTACAGCCAGTGTTGATTGATCAGATTAGAATGGCTGCTCAGAATGATCAGAAGTATCAGAAGTTGATGGAAGAAGTCCAATAGGGCAAGAAACCAGAATTCTCAATCAAAGATGATGGTCTATTGCTACACCAGGGCAAAATGTGTGTTCCTAATGATGTTGATTTGAGGCAGATCATTTTGAAGGAAGCACATGAGTCTCCTTTTGCCATGCACCCTGGTGGCACAAAAATGTATAGAGGGCTAAAGGAGCATTACTGGTGGATGGGTATGAAAAAAGATGTGGCAGAGTTTGTATCCAAATGCCTAACTTGTCAGCAAGTGAAGGCAGAGCATTAAGTACCCACTGGGTTGTTACATCCACTACCAGTACCAGAATGGAAATGGGAAAGAATAACAATGGATTTTGTGATGGGACTTTCGAGGACACAGAAGAGTCATGATGTAGTATGGGTCATTGTCGACAGACTAACTAAGTCTGCTCATTTTCTACTAGTCTGGATGGATTACAGTTTAGAAAGATTGGCCAAGTTATACATCGATGAGATTGTGAGACTGCATGGAGTGCCAGTATCCATCGTGTCAGACAGAGATCCTAGGTTCACTTCTAGATTCTGGGGTAGTCTTCAGAGAGCCCTAGGAACTAGATTGAACTTTAGTACGGCATTCCACCCACAGACAGATGGCCAGTCTGAGAGGGTAATTCAAATCTTGGAGGACATGCTACGGGCTTGTGTGATTGAGTTTGAGGGCAGTTGGGATACACACTTGCCTTTGATTGAGTTTGCTTTCAATAACAGCTATCAATCTAGTATTGGGATGCCTCCATATGAAGCTTTGTATGGCAGAAAATGTAGAACCCTGTTGTGTTGGGATGACGTGGGTGAAAGAAAGATGATTGGACCCGAAATTGTTCAGCACACTGAAGAGAAAATCAAGGTGATCCGAGATCGACTTAAGACTGCATCAGACCGTCATAAGTCCTACATTGATTTGAAGAGAAGAGATATTGAGTATGCAGTGGGTGAGAAAGTTTTCCTCAAAGTTTCTCCTTGGAAGAGAATTATGAGATTCGACAGAAAGGGGAAACTGAGTCCTCGCTTCATTGGGCCATATGAGGTTCTAGAAAGAGTGGGTCCTTTGGCATATCGTTTGGCACTATTGTTAGTAGTATGCCCTAGAGCATATCATTTATTATGTATCTTGTACATATTTTTAATAATAAAAGGCATTTCCACTTTTCCGTTTACATAATATATTTATGTGTAATAGAAAAGGTCCATTGATATTTTGTTAGAAATATTATTCTTAAGTTGTTAAGAATATGAGTGACAATATTTCTAGCACAAAGTATCATAAATAGGTTCACAATCGAGGATACTTCATAATAAGGACATGACTTATCCAGAAAGATTGTATTCATGTTTGTTCCCAAGTTATTTATATGAGATATAAATAAGATGGAATGGTGAGTCTCATGCCATATAACAAACATGATAGGCACTTATAAATGATAAGTAGGCCGAACCAGTGACACTTATGACAAGCACATGGAGTTTACTCTTGTCAATGTTTTGTCATAAATCATATCAGTGCATATAATCTTTAGACCTGAGATAGCACGGTTATCTTGTATATAGGTAGTTTGAGTTTGATACTACTTTCATACTTGTACTATGTATGGGTATATGGGCATGTGTTGGCTCTGCTAGTTATATATGGAGGTAGGTGTTGATCAAGATGGAATCTTCCTCTAAGTAAATAGAGATAAAATCCTATGTTCATTTAATTGTTCTTGATGTTTCAAGTTCCTGCCAGACAGATAGATTTATTCGTAAAAGAGTTTCGATGAGAAAAATCTTTTAATCAAGAACTGGAATTAAAAGAGAACATAATATTCATAGCAAATGGAGTTTGACATAAACCATGACTCACTTGAGTTGGGATTTTGTAACAGAGAGATTCTAGTGCATGGTAACATATGATTATAGGTTCATTTAAGGTAAATCTTATTACTAATTGGGTGGCCATGGCATGCTATGCTAGGTGTTAACCATGGTCTATGAGGTTCATAAAATGATTTAGAGAAATCATTTATGGTAAGAAAGAGTTCGGATGATATTAAGAGTTGATATCATGTCTCATTGCCAATTAGTGATGAGCCTAGTAAGTCACACACATACACAAGTTATCACCTATTTAAATATGATTTAATTAATTAATTAAAGAGTTTAATTGATTAATTAAATAGATTTGGTTTGCAATTAAATTGCAAAGTCCCTAGCATGACTTGAAACCAAATCTAGATTATTGGATGTGCAGTATAAATTAAATTTATATTTAAAGTGTTTAAATATGAATTTAATTGATGAGAAATTAATTAATAGAGATTAATTAATTAATTTATATTTGATATAAATTAATTAGAAGAAGAAAATAATTATTTTGGGTTAAGAACTCAAAATTAAGACACAGGGGCATTTTGGTCATTTTGCAGTGTGACACGTGGCACCATGAGATGGTGACACATGGCATAACACATAAGCTTGCCAAATATTTTTAATCACGTAAGATGATTAAAATCAAGATTAAATATAGGTTTGACACTTGGCACAATGTGATTGGGTCACTTAAACCTAGAGCTAATCAAAAGGTGACATGTGGCTAGGGTTTAATGTGTTAACCTAGCTATTTAAGTGGGGTTATGAAAAGAAAACACAACCAGCAGCCTCTCCTCTCATATGTCACGCCACTTTGAGCCTCCAGCTATTTCTCTTCATCTCTCATCAATTCAAAGAGATTAGCCATCAATCTCTTGAATTAAGAACACTAGAAATTGTTTCTAGTGTCTGTTTGCATCTCTAATCTCTTAAAAGGCAGAACTTGAATTTCTAATTAATAGAAAAGGCTTTAGAAGCTGTTCAAGGGCTGCCATAGGTGTTCTTGGTGTGGACAAGCTAGAGGGACAACATCCGTGTCCTCAAGACGAATCTCAAAGGCGCAGACACTGCTGCAAAGACATCAAGAGGTTAGTGTAATTGTTCTTGATTTAATCTAGGGTTCTAAAATTAATCTGATTAATTTTAAAATCTTAAATGGCAAATACAGATCCAAAAACATATTAAAAGAGTTTTAATATGTTGTTTATCATTGAAATCAAATAGATAAAAATAAATCTTGCATGGTGCATGTGACCCTAGGTGAAAATTTTTGAATTCAATGGTATAATCTTGTGTTTTTCACGCCTGTTCCTTCAATTGGTATCAGAGCCACTATATTTGCCATTTAGATTGCTGATTATATAATTTAATTGTGTGTTTGATCATGAGATCAAGAGATTCATTGCTGGTTGGATCATGAGATGTGGCGTCACACATGGAGAAGCCACCATTGGTGGCGGCAACAATGGTTCCATGGGTGATTCAAGGTTTGGCTTTTAATTCTGCAATTGTTGTATGATCTAAGGCCTATTCTTTGACTAATTTAAGTGTTTAATTAGTTGTTTTAATCACACAATTAAATTATGATTCAAATCAGAATTTAAAAAATGTTTGAATGTGATTCAAATCTGAATTTTAAAAGTTGTTTGAATGAGATTCAAATCTGAATTTTTAAAGTTGTTTGAATCATATTTAAATCTGATTTTTAAAATTGATTCAATAAAATTCAGATCTGATTTTTAAAAATATTTGAATGTGATTCAAATCTGATTTTTAAAAATGTTTGAATGTGATTCAAATCTGAATTTTGAAGTTGTTTGAATGTGATTCAAATCTGAATTTTTAAATTTGTTTGAATGAGATTCAAATCTGAATTTTTAAATTTATTTGAATCATATTCAAATCTGATTTTTAAGTTGAATATGAGATATTCAATTTAATTTAAGAATATATGTTTTATTTAATTGTTAAATAGTGATATGCATGATGGATGATCATGGACTATAAAAGACCAATGTGATTGGATTTATTTCTTTTATGTTTCTTTGGGATTGTAAATTAATTAATTTATTTTAATTTATTTTGGGCATGTATTATTAAGTTTGTAATATTTTGGGTTGTAATTTTATTTATTTAAGTTCTTGTAAATTCGCCTTGGTATGCCAAGGATTACTATGTAATATTGGATTGCAAGAAGTTCAAGGAGGTCAAGAGCATTGGTGGGACCGGGGAGGAATTCAATATCAAGTGTTGATTATGTACTCCTTCAGCAACTCTTGTAAAATGAATGAATGAAATGCACCTAGGAATGCCGATTCAATTCTTGGTGGCTCGAATGAATCCCTTAGAAAGTCCATGATCATACCATATTTACTGCTTATCCATGAATGCATGAGATGTATGGGAATGTATGCAATTATATGATATATGCATGCTAAATGGATAATGTGCAAAGTGAGACCTTAATAGTAATTAGGATGGCTATAAAATCTTCCAAACAAATGATTAAGTTGGAAATGCTATAATTAAAGTAATTATAACATAAGCCCTCCATTGGGGCAATTATTTTAAGAAATTTTAAATAGTTGCATGAGATGCAATTAATTTAAGAGATTTTCTTAAGAATAATTGTTAAGCATGAGATGTTGTAAATATGTAAATGGTTTGGTGGCCAATATTTGATGTACTGAGGACATTAAAATTATTTGCATAATTACGGCTCAATGGGATCAACTTAACTAATGCAAGATAAGTCAATATTGGATGTACCTGAGATTTTGAGCATTAGGGGCTAGCAAAAGGATTGAACCTCACATGAGATGTGATGGGCAAGGAGTTGCTCACTTATAGTTTATTGTAATTCCAATAATGGATGTACCTGAGGATGATCAATAGAATTATAAGAATTCAATCACCCACTAGAAATCCATCCAACTAGGATTTCCGTTTTCTACTTTGGAAGTGTAGGATTCGCTAAGTTAGTGGGAGGACCAATTTGATTAAAAGACCATAATCATTTTGGTTAATTACATGATACATTTACTAATTAATCTGGTTATTTTCTGCAGTTAATTTTATGATAAAAATGAGCACAAAACTACCACCACCATCCAATATCCTTGCAAGCATACTTGATCACAACAGTTGACAGGACCTAATCATCTGATTGGCTAAGAAATTTGAAACTTGTCTCAACCTTGAACATATAGGATATGTTCTATATTCAAATGTTCTGGTCCCTTACCTCCAGAGGCCACACAAGAGGAACATGATACTTTGGACAAGTGGAAGGAGCATGATATGAGAGCTAAGTGTTACATGCTTGCTTCCATGAGTAATGAGTTCTGAAGCAACATGAGAACATGCAGAGTGCTAGTGAGATCCTCCTTCACCTACAAGAGTTGTATGGTGAGCACAGCAGAATACTAGGTATGAGATATCTAAACAGTTATTCCGTATGAGGATGTCTAAGGGAGAATGTTGGGGATCATGTCCACAAGATGATTGGTGATTGAGCAGTTGGAACATCTTGACTTCAACATGGATTTCCAACTACAAACGGATTTGATCCTTGAGTCCTTCACGAGTCTTTTGGGAATTTTGTGACAAATTTCCATATGACTAAACAGAGAATGCACCTTAGCTGAATTACTCAACATGCGGTTATTGCCCAAAAGAATATGCTGTGCAATAAAGGAAAAGAGGTAGCTTTGTTGCATCTTCTTCTCTGGAAAGTCCAACAAGAAGAAGGGCAATAAGAAAAAGAAACCTCGATTCTGGTCCTTCCAAGAAAATAGCTAAGCAGAAAAGGAAGACTAAAGGCGATGAAGGCAAAGGAAAGTGTTTCCACCGCCAAAAGGATGGGCACTGGAAAAGGAACCGCGAGTATCTTGCTTCTCTGAAGGACAAGAAGGATACACCTTCGGAAGGTATGTCCATATCTTGTTATTTAGATTCGATGATACTCATAGTTCATCTGACTTGGGTTTTAGATATCGTGCCGCTTCTCACATTTCTAATGATATGCAGGAACTAGCAAACAATGGCGACTTGCGTTCTCAAGATATTAGAGTCGGATTGGCAATGGCTCAAGCTTGAAGCTTTAGCCATAGGATCTAAATCTTTTACATGTTTGGACATGTTTTGTGTTTGGATAATATTTTATATGTACTGATGCTTTTAAGAACATCATTTCAATATCTAGTTTGACTAGAAATGGCTATGAATTTGATTCACAGATGATGTTTGCAATATTTATTTTGGAAATAAATATGTTGGTTCGGGTTATATGAATGATGGTCTTTATTATTTAGATAATAATGTCAAACACAAATTGAATGCAAGTGATCTAAAAGAATACAATACCATGGTGAAAACCAACTCAAGTTCAAAATATATTTGGCACTTAAGGTTATGTCATGTTGCAGAAGATAGGATTGCAAAATTGGAGAAAATGGGGATTCTATCCTCATTGGGCTCTGAGCCTACTCCAACTTGTGAATCTTGCCTTCAAGGCAAAATGACTAGATCACCCTTTGTTGGACAAGGGCTAAGAGCTGAAAATATTTTGGAACTAATACATAGTGATGTATGTGGTCCGTTTAAAGAAATGGCTAGAGGGCTTTCATTATTTTATTACCTTTCTTGATGATAAATCAAGGTTTGGGTATTTGTATTTGATGAAATACAAACATGAATCCTTTGAAAAGTTCAAAGAATTTAAATCAAGTAGAAAATCAAACAGAAAAATATTAAAGCTCTTCGATCGATCGTGGAGGTGAATATTTGAGTCTTGAATTTGATGAATACTTGAGAGAGCATGGCATTGTTTTCACCGACTCCTCCAGAACACCACGGTGAATGGTGTATCTGAAGGAGAAATCGTACCCTTATTGGATATGGTACGTAGTATGATGAGCTATACCGATATGCCAATCTCCTTTTGGGGATTTGCATTAGAATCACTTTATATATTCTGAATAGGATTCCATCAAAATCGCTTTCTTCCACACCTTATGAGATATGGCATGGAAGAAAACCAAGTCTTAAACATGTTAAGATTTGGGGTTGTCCACCTTATATCAAAAGCTGAACACTGATAAATTAGAGACCAGATCAGAAAAAGGTCGATTTGTTGGATATCCAAAAGATAGTTTTGGATATTATTTTTATTTGCCTACTTCACAAAAGGTTGTGATAAGTAGAGATGCCACATTTCTTGAACAACGGTTTGTTCAAGAAGGAGGCAAAGGAAGGCAAATAGAGTTAGAATTGGAGAATTCGACCAACCAATGCATCGAGATGGATATAGATCCATCTAGTCAACCTATACCCATTGATGAAACATCTACACTGTTCCTCGTAGAACAACCAGGTATCTCACCCACCAGTGAGATATGGTTTTCTTCATGAAGAAGAACAAGAGTTGTCTACTCATGAAGAAGTAGATCATGGAGATGATCCACTTACCTATGAAGAAGCTATATCAGATATAGACTCTTCAAAATGGATTGATGCTATGAAATCCGAGATTGATTCCATGTATAAGAATCAAGTTTGGGATCTTATTGACCCACCTGAAGGTATTGTACCTATAGGGAACAAATGGGTTTTCAAGAAGAAAATTGGTTCTGATGGAAAGGTAGAGACCTATAAGGCAAGGCTAGTAGCGAAAGGGTTTCGCCAAAGGCAAGGAATAGACTATGAGGAGACTTTCTGCTTTGTTGCCATGCTTAAATCAATTAGGATTTTATTAGCAATAGTGCATACTATGATTATGAGATTTGGCGATGGATGTCAAAATGCTTTTCTCAATGGATACATTGAAGAAAACATTTTCATGGAGCAACCTAGGGGATTTGAATCCCAAAATGGTTCCAAAGTATGCAAGCTAAAGCGATCCATTTATGGGTTGAAACAAGCTTCGAGGAGTTGGAACATCCGTTTTGATGAAGCCATTAAATCTTTTGGTTTTATCAAAAATGAGGATGAGCCATGTGTATATAAGAAGGTTAGTGACAGTGCTATCACTTTCCTTGTCTTATATGTGGATGACATACTGTTGATGGGTAATGATACAGGTATGTTGACGACTATAAAGGTATGGTTGTCAAATACATTCTCCATGAAAGACTTAGGGGAGGCAACCTATATTCTTGGGATTCGCATCTATAGAGATAGAGCGAAAAGAATAATTGGTTTATCCCAAAGTCTATACTTGGAAAAGGTGTTAAAAAGGTTTAACATGCTTGATTCCAAGAGAGGATTGTTACCAGTGAGACATGGTATCCACCTTTCTAAAGAGATGTCTCCAAAGACACCTGAAGAAAGAGATAAGATGGACATGATTCAATATTCTTCGGCTATTGGAAGTTTAATGTATGCTATGTTGTGTACTTGGCAGGTTATCGCATATGCTGTTAGTTTGACTAGCGGTATCAATCCAATCCGGTTTGGAACATCGATAGTCACAAGAATATCCTTAAGTACTTGAGAAGAACTAAGGATTTATTCTTGATTTATGGAGGTGGAGACTTGCAATTGGATGGTTATACTGATTCTGATTTCCAATCAGATATCGATGATAGAAAGTCTACCTCTGGATATGTGTTCATTTGTAATGGAGATGCAGTCAGTTGGAAGAGTTCCAAATAGAGCACGACTGCAGATTCCACTACTGAGGCTGAGTATATTGCTGCATCAGATGCTGCAAAGGAAGCTGTTTGGATAAAGAAGTTCGTGACAGAACTTACAGTAGTTCCTTCCATTGAGTCAGCAGTTCCACTACACTGTGACAATAATGGAGCAGTCATACAAAGCTAAGGAACTAAGGTCTCACCCAAAATCCAAACACATAGAAAGGCACTACCACATTATCAGAGAAATAGTTGGGCGAGGCGATGTAGCCATGCAGAAAATAGCATCAGCTGAAAATCCAGCTGATCCATTCACTAAGCCTATGTCACAGACTCAGTTAGACCGACATCTTGAGAAGATAGGTCTAAGATATTGTAATGAATGGCTCTAGTGCTAGTGGGAGATTGTTAGTAGTATGCCCTAGAGCATATCATTTAGTATGTATCTTGTACATATTTTTAATAATAAAAGGCATTTCCACTTTTCCGTTTACATAATATATTTATGTGTAATAGAAAAGGTCCATTGATATTTTGTTAGAAATATTATTCTTAAGTTGTTAAGAATATGAGTGACAATATTTCTAGCACAAAGTATCATAAATAGGTTCACAATCGAGGATACTTCATAATAAGGACATGACTTATCCAGAAAGATTGTATTCATGTTTGTTCCCAAGTTATTTATATGAGATATAAATAAGATGGAATGGTGAGTCTCATGCCATATAACAAACATGATAGGCACTTATAAATGATAAGTAGGCCGAACCAGGTGACACTTATGACAAGCACATGGAGTTTACTCTTGTCAATGTTTTGTCATAAATCATATCGTGCATATAATCTTTAGACTGAGATAGCACAGATTATCTTGTATATAGGTAGTTTGAGTTTGATACTACTTTCATACTTGTACTATGTATGGGTATATGGGCATGTGTTGGCTCTGCTAGTTATATATGGAGGTAGGTGTTGATCAAGATGGAATCTGTTCCTCTAAGTAAATAGAGATAAAATCCTATGTTCATTTAATTGTTCTTGATGTTTCAAGTTCTGGCCAGACAGATAGATTTATTGAAAAGAGTTTCGATGAGAAAAATCTTTTAATCAAGAACTGGAATTAAAAGAGAACATAATATTCATAGCAAATGGAGTTTGACATAAACCATGACTCCTTGAGTTGGGATTTTGTAGCAGAGATTCTAGTGCATGGTAACATATGATTATAGGTTCATTTAAGGTAAATCTTATTACTAATTGGGTGGCCATGGCATGCTATGCTAGGTGTTAACCATGGTCTATGAGGTTCATAAAATGATTTAGAGAAATCATTTATGGTAAGAAAGAGTTACGATGATATTAAGAGTTGATATCATGTCTCATTGCCAATTAGTGATGAGCCTAGTAAGTCACACACATACACAAGTTATCACCTATTTAAATATGATTTAATTAATTAATTAAAGAGTTTAATTGATTAATTAAATAGATTTGGTTTGCAATTAAATTGCAAAGTCCCTAGCATGACTTGAAACCAAATCTAGATTATTGGATGTGTAGTATAAATTAAATTTATATTTAAAGTGTTTAAATATGAATTTAATTGATGAGAAATTAATTAATAGAGATTAATTAATTAATTTATATTTGATATAAATTAATTAGAAGAAGAAAATAATTATTTTGGGTTAAGAACTCAAAATTAAGACACGAGGCATTTTGGTCATTTTGCGGTGTGACACGTGGCACCATGAGATGGTGACACATGGCATAACACATAAGCTTGCCAAATATTTTTAATCATGTAAGATGATTAAAATCAAGATTAAATATAGGTTTGACACTTGGCACAATGTGATTGGGTCACTTAAACCTAGAGCTAATCAAAAGGTGACATGTGGCTAGGATTTAATGTGTTAACCTAGCTATTTAAGTGGGGTTATGAAAAGAAAACACAACCAGCAGCCTCTCCTCTCATATGTCACGCCACTTTGAGCCTCTCCAGCTATTTCTCTTCATCTCTCATCAATTCAAAGAGATTAGCCATCAATCTCTTGAATTAAGAACACTAGAAATTGTTTCTAGTGTCCTGTTTGCATCTCTAATCTCTTAAAAGGCAGAACTTGAATTTCTAATTAATAGAAAAGGCTTTAGAAGCTGTTCAAGGGCTGCCATAGGTGTTCTTGGTGTGGACAAGCTAGAGGGACAACATCTGGTGTCCTGAAGACGAATCTCAAAGGCGCAGACACGCTGCAGCACATCAAGAGGTTAGTGTAATTGTTCTTGATTTAATCTAGGGTTCTAAAATTAATCTGATTAATTTTAAAATCTTAAATGGCAAATACAGATCCAAAAACATATTAAAAGAGTTTTAATATGTTGTTTATCATTGAAATCAAATAGATAAAAATAAATCTTGCATGGTGCATGTGACCCTAGGTGAAAATTTTTGAATTCAATGGTATAATCTTGTGTTTTTCACGCTTCCGTTCCTTCAACTACCTCCAGAGTTAGAGAAGATACATAATGTCTTCCATGTGTCTATGTTAAGGAGGTATCGATTGGACCCATCTCATGTACTACTAGTAGAGGAAATTGAAGTGAATCCAAACCTCACATATGAAGAAGAACCCATAGAGATTCTGGCTTAGGAGGTGAAGCAGCTACGGAACAAGCAGATACCGTTGGTAAAGGTGCTGTGGAACCATTATTCAGGCTAGGAGGCTACTTGGGAACGAGAAGAGGACATGAGAAGACAGCACCCACAGCTATTCAGAGATTAGTACTAGATAAAATTTCGAGACGAAATTTATTTTAAGGGGGGGAGAATTGTAACGCCCCCGTTTGCATAGCCTGGTAGATTTCACTGTTCCGGTGACCGGTGTCAGTCCGGACAATTAAGGGGATTAGAACCACACTTAAGACAACTAGAGAAGCTATAAACATAAATAATTAGTAATGTCCAATTAGTTAAGTGTAAACAAGAAAAATAGAACATAAGAAGTTAAACGAGCCGAGAGTCACAGCGATGGGTGACCTTCTCGGAAACGACGGCGAAGTCATTTTAAACTCAAATTTCGAACCGTAAAATGTGATGCCGCGATCCTTAGGACCCTTATGAACACAGTGGAAAAGAGAAAATCACGAAAAAGAACTGTTAAGCCAGTCAAATAATTAGGTCAGGGAGCCGAAAGAAATATGAAATTAATTGCAAACCGGGATGAACCGGCGAGGGTCAATTTGGTCAATTGACCCCGAGAGCTGACTCTTGACCTAACTGTCAAATAAAATCGGAGAAAAGAATATTTCGGAATCGAGAATTAAATTAAAGAACTAATAGGAAAAAAAAAGAAAGAAAGGAAATGAAAAAGGTGTAGGAGGATGACATCATGAATGACATCATGCATGATGCCATAAATCCTATAATTAATAAATTAAATTAAATTGATTTTTGGTCTTTCATAAGACATAAAAGGATGAAAAAGAAAAAGAAAATTTAAAAGTTATTACATTATGCTTATCTTACCTTTATGACATCATAATTGATTTTTTTTTATTTCTCACCAATATTGACCAAGTCAAAAATTGTTTAAAGAAGACAAAGTAAAAAAAAAAAAAGGAAAATTTTTTTTATTTTGCTATTCTTCCTTACGTGAGTTCTCTTCCTCCTCACCATCTCTTCCAATTTTCCCCATTAAAGCTTATTATCAAGCTTTTTAAACCTCAAATTACACCATAAATCTTTTGTGAAAAATAGTAGAAATCTCAAATTAAACCTCAAGAGGAAGATTAGAAGGAGAATAATTGAAGAAAATTGAGAGAAATAGAAGATAAAATTCTACAAACTTAAGGTTGGTATTCTTCCTTCATTCTCTCTTTGAATTTATGTGTAAGTAGTTAAGTTACACTTGTAATTAACAAATAAGTGAATACATCAAGCATGGTGGACCAAATAGAAATGTGGGCAGCTAGGGTTTAGGTTTGAGGATGAATAATTTTGATACAAATTATGAATTAGCTAAGTGTGAATGAGTGTATAAATTCCAAATATGCATGTAGAATTCAATAAATGAGCTAAACATGGAAGTTAGGGTTTTGGACCTAGGGTTTAGAAACCAAAAATATGAGAAACTTGTAAATGGTATCTTTGACCTAATGTGAAGTGAAAAATGGTCATTTGTGACCAAATGAGGTGTGTTAGAAGTGTTGGAATTAAAAGCCAATTCGGATTGGATAAGGTCATGTGCTGGCAGCATAACCAAAATCTCCTTTGAGGGAGTAAAAATGAAATTTTACAAGTCCAATGGATATGGGACCAATTGGGGATGAAAATAGGCACTAAATGACAAAATTTTCATTTAGGAAGCTTGCTCAAAAAGTGACTAAAACCTAGTGAACAAAGTGGCCGAAGTCGGAAAATCACAGGCTGCCTCTGCACAAACTGACCAAATGAACAGTATTTGTTCATTTGGTCATAACTCGAGCTAGGCAGGTCAAAATGACATGAAATTTTACCAGGGGTTAGATGAGATATAGATCTAAAACTTTCATGAAGAACACTAACCCAAATTATGCCAGTAACCCAATCAAATTACTGCACAAAGTTGGCGACCTGAATCTGCAGAACTACAGATTGCCATATGAACAGTAAAGTTTCAATGGCTATAACTCTCTCTAGAAAACTCGGATTTAGGCGATTCTTGAACCGATGGAAACCTAAGACATAGTAGAACATTTCATATGAAGAAAATTAGACCAAATTATGGATTTAACTTGATCACATTTCTGAATGAAGTTGGATCAACAAATCTTCAGAACCAAATTCTGCAGCATGAACAGTAATAGTAATTTGCTTATAACTTGAGCTACAAAACTACAATTGAGGTTCAAAAATGAGAATAAACTTAAGACAACAAGGAACATTTTCTATGAAGAAAGTTTTACCAAATTCCAACAGTAAACTGACCAATGAAACAGTACAATTAAGGACACCAAAACTAAAAATTTGGCAATTTTGCCTAAAAGACCTAAGTTTTGAGAAAATGACCAAAACCAACAAGTTTGGTGACCAAAATGTGGTATGTGGGTAAAGTTGGAATTCCCATACCTATTAAGCCTTAGAAAGTCAATAATTTGACTTGAATAGTGCAATGAATAGTAATTCGAAACACAAAATTTCAAGAACGTCGAATTTAGCACGTTAGAGCTAGGTAAAAGTGAAGTTAAATTTATTTTTGGATTTATGCTAAGTTATGGTACTGAAACACTGTGAAATTATGTGTTTCAGTGGAAAGGAATATCAGGAAGGAACCCAAGGAACCGAGTCAAGGCTAAGGGGCGACTCGCTTGAGGTTTGTGCACAACATCACTATGCTTTAAAATGTAGTGATAAAGTGAATGAAATATGTACTTTACATTTGCTTTGAATTGTTGAAAATTTATTTGTGACATTAATTATGATGTTTTGACTTAAATTGTCGAAAGTTATTGTGTTTATTTGAAATAACAATGTTTAGCAAATTGTTAAGATAAGTTTTGAAACCACAGTGTCATGACCATATATTTGAACACCTCACTAGCATGACTAGTGGGGGTAATTAGTTTCGAATTTTGACTCCTTCTCTGGAGAAGTGTTGAGGTGTGCCAGTAGAAGAGGATGTGAATGGATATCCATATATTTGAGCTAGCTAGCCTTATGATGTGATTTCTCTTTAGCCTCTGGCTATTGAGATTTTATTTGTTTCAAATGGCATGATTTAACTGTGGGTTTTATGAAATGTGTTTTGATACTTTGAAATGAACTTGGTTTGCATTTAAAATCTCATAATGCATGATTTGTACTTAATTCTCATGTTCAGCCAAATTTTTGAATAAATGTGATTTAAGTTTTGCATAAAGATTATTTTAGTATGTTGTGCACCACTGAGTCCTAGTACTCAGCGATAGCTTCTATTGCTGTCGCAGATACAAAGACTAGAAGAGCAGCAGACTGAGCTGCTAAGGATTGAGGATCTTCCTGCTTTGAAGCTATCGGGTATAATTTATACCCTAATTGTAAATATTTCTTTTGATGTATGTATTGCATATAAATGTATGGACATATAAATGGGTCTTGAGCAGCTTGTACAAAAATTTGTATGAAGTTTGTAATAAAGTGTAGTTTGTATTTCTTTTGATATAAATTTGTAAGGATGTATATAAATTGTTTTGTCTTTAATGAAATATGAGTGGAACTATTTTATTTAATTTGAATGAAATGTATTGCTAGTATTTTGAGGATTATTGAATTTTGAACTTGAGAAATTGATTGAAATGGATTGAGTTTGATTGTGAAATTGAAGTAGTTGTTAAGAAAAATTTTTAGAAGTGCTTTTTACAGGTATTTGAAGAACTGGTTTCTCAAAATACAGATTAACTCACAAAATTTTTATAAAATTTGCGAAAAAACAAAATGGACCAAAAATATTAACTAGATTTACTTTTAATCATATGTTTTAAATTCCTATTAGAAAATGCTCACCACTTGTCAAAAGTAAGAAAATTGTTTAAAATCCCTTATAGGGTACTTAATGAGTTATCGGTAGGTGAAGTTCGGTAGTTCATTAGGTATTCTACGGGATCATGTTATGCCTTACAGAGGGGTGAGGTGTGACAGATGTAATCTTAATAAACATTAGTCCCCTATGTCTTAGCCTTAATTTCCAATTTGAATCACTTAATTTAAATTTTTTTTAGCTCTAGTTATGGTTAAAAGACTAGGTACTAGTCCTAGTCACTATTTTCTAGAGTTTTAATTAATTTTCCGTTCCATTTCCGAGCACATTATGCTCAGAATCTGAATCAGGTTCCTAAAAAAATATTTTAGGCCACTGTCTTAGGTTTCCAAATCATTTTGAATCACTTCAATTGGAATTTTGTAGAGGAAGTTATGACCTGATAACCATTCGGAGGTCACAAGGCCAAATAGCTAAGGTGCACGAATTTCAGAATTGAAATTCCTGATTTACCCTAATAATTCCCCTACTTTGCCCTAAGAACTGGGTTCAGGTCCAAAAATGAATGTTGTAGTTCTATGTGTTATGAGAATTTTAGTTTTAGAATTAATACATTTGCATTTTTGTAGCTTGAGTAATGGTAATTTTGCCAAAACTGGTTGGATGACCAATTACTCACATTTTCAGGTTCAGTCTAGAATCAGGGCAGATTTGCTTGACTAAATTTGTCAAGTAATTTGATCAAGTTAGGGTCATAATTTGGCTTCATGATCTTCATAAGAATTTTTCTCCTATGTCTCAAGATTCCATAGGTTTAAGAATTGCCTAAATTAGAGTTTTCTAGAGTGAGTAATGCCTAATTGAATAAGTACTGTTTATATGATCATTTTTCCTAGGTACATAATTGGTAACCCAGATTCAAGGCCTAATTAAGGTTCGCTATGGTCATTTTCTAGGTAGGTTTTCTTCATGAAAATTCTAGCATTATGTCTTAACTTTCATTTTCAATTGGCTTCACACCAATTTGAGTTAGGTAGCTCAACTTATAAGCATTCAAGCACATTAGACATAAGTTGTCCAGATTAAACACCAAGGTTCAATGTCTCTTCTATTAATTCCTTTCACCAACCA
This sequence comes from Hevea brasiliensis, assembly GCF_030052815.1. NCBI lineage: Eukaryota > Viridiplantae > Streptophyta > Magnoliopsida > Malpighiales > Euphorbiaceae > Hevea > Hevea brasiliensis. Next base: position 88,600,207 of record NC_079495.1, on the reverse strand, counting down.
ACATCAATTCTCATTAATATACACATAAATTAGTCATTAAATCACATCAACACATCAATTGCACTTCATACTACAAAAACCCTAATTCTCCTAAACCCTAATTTCACATCTCTCCCAATTCATGCAAATTCAATACACTAATCATACCTACACCTCCATACAAGCTTGAATTTAAGTTCAATTCAATCAAACCACTCAAAACCCCACCATACCCCAAGCTGGCCAAATTTCTCTCCCTCATTTCATGCATGAATTTATCACTTTCTCAAGTTATTTCTTCATAATTAAACTTAATTAATTGAATATAAAAGGAACTCAAGCTTGGAAGAGAGTTTACCTTAATTAATAATTTTTCCAACATCAAAATCTTCAAGATTTCCTTCAATCCTTGCTTCTAATCTTCTTTTCACAATCAAATATCAAGCTTTTACTCAAGTGGCTATGGAAAATAAGGGAGAATTCAAGAAAATTTTAAGCTTGGAAGGTTGAAAATAGAGGGAGTGTAAGGGTAAGGGTGGCCAGCCAGCTGGAGAAGGAGGAAGAAGAAGATTGAGATGAATTTATGGTTTTTGTCTTCTTCCTTAAAATGTCCATATATATATTTATTATAATTTTAATTATAATTATTATAATTTAAATAATTTAATTAATTCCTTATGTGTCCCATTTTAATTTTTCCTACAGAATTTCATAAATTTAATTCTTTTCCAATGTTTTAATCTCACTCATTCTAATAGACATTTAGGTCAAAAGTCAACTTTAGAAGTGAATTGACCAAAATGCCCTTCATCGGGTTATAGTCTATCTTTTTTCATAATACCATTTAAGTCCATAACCTGATGGTCACTTTAATTTTTATTCTGCTTATCTCAATTAAATTTTCCTTTATTTTTGATTCTAAAGTTGGCTTTGAATAATACTATTCATAGACTGAAAATGGTACTATTCAGAGCTTAGAAGTTTTGGGGTGTTATAATTCTCCCCTCCTTAAAATAAAATTTCGTCCTCTAAATTTACCTGGTATCAATCTTTGAACAATTGTGGGTGTTGTCTCCTCATGTCCTATTTACATTCCTATATAGCCTCTTGGACTGAACGATGGTTCCACAGTACTTTAACTAGCGGTATCTGCTTATTCCTCAGCTATTTCACCTCATGTGCTAAGAATTTTAGGGGTTCTTTATCATAGGTTAGGTCTAGATTCACTTCAATCTCCTCTACTGGCAAGATGTGTGATGGGTCTGATTTATACCTCTTTAACATGGAGACATGGAAGATATTATTGATCTTCTCCAACTCTGGAGGCAAGGTAAGTCTGTATGCTAATGGACCCACTCTTTCCAGAACCTCATATGACCCGATGAAGCGAGGACTCAGTTTTCCTTTTCTGCTAAATCTCTTAATCTTCTTTCACGGGGAAACTTTCAAGAATACCTTGTCACCCATAGAATACTCAATATCCCGTCTCTTCATATCTATATAGGACTTCTGACAATCTAATGCAGCTTTGAGTCTGTCTCAGATGATCTTAATCTTCTCCTCAGTTTGCTGTACAATTTCGGAGCCAATCAACTTTCTCTCACCCATTTCATCCCAACACAAGGGAGTTCTATATTTTCTGCAATACAGAGCTTCATATGGAGGCATCCTAATGCTTGACTAATAGCTATTATTATAAGCATATTCAATTAAGGGCAAGTGTACGTGCCAACTTCCTTCAAACTCGATAACACAAGCCTGAATCATATCCTCCAAAATCTAGATGATTCTCTCAGACTGGCCATTTGTCTGTGGACAGAATGCTATGCTAAAATTCAATCTAGTTCCCAGGGCTTTTTGGAGACTACCCCAAAATCTAGAAGTGAACCTCGGATCTCTATTTGACACAATGGACACTGGCACTCCATGTAACCTCACTATTTTATTAATATATAGTTTAGCCAATCTATCCAAACTATAGTCCATCCTCACTGGCAGAAAGTGTGCAGACTTAGTCAATTTATCAATAATAACCCAAACTACATTATAATTCTTTTGTGTATGTGGAAGTCCCATCACAAAATCCATAGCATTCTCTTCCATTTCCCATCGGGAACCAGCAATGGATGTAGTAACCCTATTGGCACTTGATGTTCTGCCTTTACTTGCTGAAAAGTCAGGCATTTAGCTACATATTCTGCAATGTCCTTATTCATGCCCATCCACCAGTAGTGCTCTTTAACAATTCTATACATTTTAGTTCCACTAGGGCGTATAGCAAAAGGTGAATGATGTGCTCATGTGCCTCGTTCAAAATGATCTGCTTCAATCCAGCATCATTAGGAATGCACATTCTGCCCTAGTAAAGCAATAAGCTTTCATCATTCACTAAAAATTCTGGTTTCTTGCCATCCCGAGCCTTTCTACTAATTTCAAGTACTTATCATCATTATGAGCTATTGTTCTAATTTGTTCACTCAACATTGGCTTCACTTGCCAAGTAGTTATCATCTGCCCATCATCATCTATCTCCAAGTTTGCATGTAATGCCCTCAAGTCACGCACTATAGACAGAGGTGAAACTTTCAGACTAGCCATGGCCTTGCGATTTAAGGCATCTGCTATAACATTAGCTTTTCTAGGATGGTAGTTAATCAAGAAATCATAGTCTTTTATCAATTTCAGTTATCTCCTCTATCTTCAATTTAACTCTTTCTAAGTGCCCAAACACTTTAAGATCTTGTGATATGTGTATATGTAACACTTCTCCCCATACAGGTAATGTCTCCAAATTTTCAAGGCAAATACAATTGCTGCTAGCTCCAAGTCATGAGTAGGATAATTCCTCTCATGTGGTTTAAGCTGGTGTGAAGCATAGGCAATGACATTTCTATCTTGCATCAATACACAGCCTAAACTATAACACCCCTATTTGCATAGCCTAGTATATTCTACTATTCTGGTGACCGGTGTCGGTCTAGACAAGTAAAAAGATTAGAACCACACTTAAGACAACTAGATAAGCCCTAAACACAAATAATTAGTAATTGTCAAATAGTTAATAAATAAGGAAAACAGAACATAAGAAGTTAAATGAGCCGAGAGTCACAGCGATGGGTAACCTTCTCGGGAAGGACTGCAAGGTCGATTTAAACTCAAATTTCGAACCGTAAAATGTGACGCCACGGTCCTTAAGACTATAGCGAACACAGTGGAAAAGAGAAAATCACGAAAAAGAATTGTTAATCTGGTCAAATAATTAGGTCAGGGATCCAAAAGAAATATTGAATTACTTGCAAACCGGATCGAACTGGTGAGGGGCAATTTGGTCAATGGACCCCTAGAACTGACTCCTGACCTGACTGTCCAATAAAATTAAAGAAAAGAAAATTTCATAATTGGAAATTAAATTAAAGAACTAAAGAAAAATAAATAAAAAAAAAGAAAAAGAAAAAAAAATGAAAAAGTGATTACATCATGCATGACATTATGCATTATGCAATAAACATTATAATTAAAAATTTAAATTTTTGGATAATTTTTGGTCTTACTAAAGGTTAAAAATGCATAAAAGAAGGAAAAAAAAAAGTCTTCTTCGTCATCCATTCTTGCCGTCCCTCTCCCTTGGTCTCTCTCTCATTTTTCTTTCTTGAAACCTCCATGGAAGCTTGACTCAAGCTTCATAAACCCTAATCTAGCCATAATTTCCCTAAGGTTTCTTAAGTAAATCTTATCCTTGAACCTTGATTCATCTATTAGCAACAAAAAAAAGAAGAAAGGAAGAAGTTTGAAGAGGTGAAAAAAATTCTGCATAAAGGTTAGTAATCTAAACTTGAAGTTCTAGTTGAATTAATTGTGTTTATAGTTGAATAAACCTAGAAATATACTTAAAATGAAATGAAAACAACTTTGGAGGACTATTTGTGAATTTTGGCCATCCATAGATGTATGAGAATATGATGTTTTTTGAATGAATTAAAAGTGTATGTAAGCTTGAATAAGTTGAGAAATGGTGTTGGTATGCTTGGAATCAATTAAATGTAACAAATCAAGTGAATTAGGGTTTGAACCTAGGGTTTTGAAAGACAAAAATTAGATAATTAGTCAAATGATGTGTTTGACCTTGTTTGAGATGAAAAATGGTCATATGTGACCAATTTGTTGTATGTTGGAAGTGTTAGAATTAGGTTTAAATTCGGATTACTTAGGGACATTCTGCAGGCAGCAGGACCAAGGTCCTTTTCAGGGACCAAAACTGAAAATTTACCAACCCAATTGGTGTGAAGCTAATTGGGAATGAAACTAGACACAAAATGACACATTTTTCATTTATGAATTATGCCCAAAAAATGACCAAAACCTAGTGAACAAATTGACCAAATCCGGAATTAGGTATTCTGCCCTGTACAAAAATGACAAAATTAACAGTGTTTGTTCATTTGGCCATAACTTGGGCTAGGCAAGTCCAAATGACCTGATTTTTGTGGCATTAGAAAGGTATGAAATAGTAAAACAACTTTAATGAAGAACACAAACCCAAATTATGCCCTTAACTAAGTCATTTAGCCACTCAAATTTAGTGACCTAAAACTACCAGAACCAAGCTGGTGCCCAGAAAATCTGTGTAAGTCCAATCCGACAGCCATGTTCAAATGGCTATAACTTGAGCTACAAAACTCCAAATGGAGTGATTCAAAAAGGAAACTAAGGTTAAGACAATAAGTAACAATTTCTATGAAGAAAACTTAGCCAAATTCTAACAGCAACATGACCAATGGAACAGTGCAAAACAGGACACCAAAACTGAAAATTTACAATTTTGCCTAAAAGACTTAAAATTTGAGAAAACAACCAAAACCAACAAATTAGGTAACCAAAATGTGGTATGTGAGTGAAATTGGAATTCCCATACCTATTAAGCCTTAGAAAGTCAACAAATTGACTTGAATAATATCACGAATAGTAACCTCGAAACACAAATTTTAAAGAGCGCCAAGTTTAGCATATTAAAACTAGGTAAAAGTAAATTTAATTTTTTATTTATTTATGATGAGTTATGATACTGAAACACTGTGAAACTGTGTATTTCAATGGAAAAGAATATCGAGAAAGAACCCGAGGGATCGAGTCAAGGCCAAGAGACGACTCGTATAAGGTTTGTGCACAATATAGAATTTCTATAAATTTTCTTCTGCACATCATTTTGAATGAATTGAAATATTGAATTGTGATATTATTGTCTTAAAATGTTTATTATGCTTTTAATTTAAATTGTTGAAAGTTTAATTGTATATATTTGAAATGGCATTAAAAGTTTAGTAAATTGTTAAGATAGTTTTGAAACCACAGTGTCATGACCATATATTTGAATACCTCACTAGCATGACTAGTGGGGGAAATCAGTTTCGAATTTTGATTCCTTCTCTAGCTGAAGTGTTGAGGTGTGTACCAGTAGAAGAAGAAAAAGAATGGGTTCCCATATATTTGAGCTAGCTAGCCTTGTGATGTGACTTCTCATAAGCCTCTGGTTATTGAGATTAATATGTTTCGAATGGCATGATATAACTGTGTGTTTTTATGAAATGTGTTTTGAGACTTTTGAAATAAAATTATTTGGATTAAAATCTTATAAATCATGTTTTGAATTTATATCTCATGTTCAATTAATTTTTGAATAAATATGTTTTAAATTCAGCATAAAGATGATTTTAGTATGTTGTGCACCACTGAGTCCTAGTACTCAGCGATGGCTGTTATTACTGTTGCAGATATAGAGACTAGAGGAGCAGCAGAGTGAGTTGCTGAGGATTGTGGAGCTACCCACCCTGAAGCTTATTGGGTATATTTTTTACCCTCATTGTAAAAATTATTTTGATGTATGTAATATATGTAAATGTCGAACATGGTCATGAGCAGTTGTATAAAGTTTGTAATAAATTTTAGTTTGGATTTTTCCTAATGTAAAGTTTGGAATGATGTATATAAATTGTTTTATCTTTAATTACATATGAATGGAAGTATTTTGTTTTAATTTGAATGAAATTAATTAGTAGTATTTTGACGATGTTGAATTTTGAAATTTGAGAAATGATGTTGAAATTGGTTGGGATGGATGTTGATTTGATGAAGTTGATGAGATAAACATTGGAAGTGCTTTTTATAGGTATTTGAAGAACTATTTTCTCAAAACACATACGATACTTTGCCGAAATTTTTATAAAATTTACGGAAAAATAAAATGGGACAAAAATCTTAACTAGTTTTCAAACTCTAATTAAATGTTTTAATACCTATTAGAAAATGCTCACCACTTATAAAAGTAAGAAAATTGTTTTAAAATCCCTTGTAGGGTACTTAATGAGTTATTGGTAGGTGAAGTTTGGTAGTTCATTAGGTATTCTACGGGATCATGTTATGCCTTATAGAGGGGTAAGGTGTGACATGTTTTAGTGGTATCATAGCAAGTTTTTAAAGTGTGTTTTAACTTGTGAATTTGTGTCTTTTCTTTGTTAAGTTCAACTGCTCAATGTCCTTATTTGTTACATACAATGCATTACATCATAAATATGAACTAACGGAGGGAAATCTCCTTGTGTTATTTGTTCAGGAGATATCCTACTCTAAACTATTATGGAAGAAGGGGATCGCTCAGTTGAGCAATCTGTTGAAGCTGAGGCACAAGGGGAAGCCCCAGCTCTACAAAATGTCAGTGGGTTAGTGGCACTAGTCCCACAAATGCCGCAGTTTCCTGCATAGTTTGCACAGCAGATGGCAGTAATGTTTCAACAAATGGCTGGGGGTATGCCGGCTCAAGCTCCACCCAAGACACCTGTGATACAACCACAGCCTCCAGCCAGACAGTATGACAAGTTGCTGAAGTATGGAGCAACGAAATTGAAGGGTACAGTAGACCCTTTAGAGGCAGAGCAGTGGCTCGAAAGAATGGACAGAGTGTTCAAGAAGTTGCACTGCCCAGATGAGTTGAAATTTGAATACTCATTATCGCTACTGCAAGGGGATGCATATGATTGGTGGAAGACCATCCCCCACAGCTTGGTTGAGCCACCAGTATTGACCTGGAATGACTTCATCAGAGAATTCAAACAAAAATACATCCCAGATGCATATGTGGATTAGAAACTACAAGAATTTCTGAGTTTGAAGCAAGGTAATAGAACAGTGGCAGAATATGAGAGGGAGTTCTCCCGCTTAATCCACTATGCTAGGAGTCTCCTTTTTACCAGTAAGGAAAGGTGCAAGAGATTTGAGATGGGATTGAAGCCCAGCCTACGAATGCAAGTAGTGAGATTCAGACACAGTAATTTTTGAAAGCTCATTTCTCAAGCACTTGAGTTGGAAAGAGTTGAATCAGAAGCGACCCCAGCAAAAGAAAAATAAGAGAAAGCTGAGAAATTAGAGAAAGATAAGGGGGAAAAGTCAGTAGAGCCAAGTCCTAGTGGTACCTTTGGGAAGGGGAAGAAATTTGGTAGACCTAGCAGAGGTCAAGGTGGAAGGTTTGGAAGGGGTAGATTCTCTAGACAGAGAGCCCCTAGGTCTAGTCAGCAGTCGAGTAGGGGTTCACATCCTCCTCGCCCTTGTGAGACTTGTGGCAAGATTCATGGGAGAGAATGCTATTGGGCAACAGGAGCCTGTTTTAACTATGGAGGCAAGGGTCATATTGCAAAAGATTGCACTAGTGCTCCTAGATTCAGTCCAACTCCTACTACTGCAAAAGGATCTATTCAGAGTCCTGCTACTAGAGGTTCACAACCGGTTGACAGAGGAGGAGACAGAGGTAGAGGCAATGCTTCAGGCAGTCAAGGTACTGTTGGTCAGTCAGTACAAGGAAGTGCTTCAGCCAGAATTTATACAATGAGACAGCGAGAAGAGGCTGAGACTTCCGATGTTGTAGCTGGTACATTCTATATCTCTGATCAAGATGTATTTGCACTGTTTGATCTGGGTTCAACCCACTCATATATTAGTGCTAGCATAGTTAGTTCTCTTGCGGTTCCATGTGCCAAAATGGATTTTGAAGTGCTAGTAACTAGTCTTTTAGGACAAGAGGTTCAGGTCAATAAAATGTATAGAGATTGTCCTTTGGTGATCCAAGGACACACTTTTCTGTCAGATTTGATTGAAATGCCCTTCAGAGATTATCATATCATCTTGGGCATGGATTGGGTAGCCAGGCATCACGCCATGATTGACTGTAGACTGAAGACAATCACTTTTGATCTCCCTCTATACGGTGATGTGGTAATACATGGGGAGAGGCAGTTACTATCATCAAACATCATTTCGGCTGCACTAGTTAAAAGGATGATCAGAAAGGGGTGTGAAACATACTTGGCACATGTGATAGACACCTAAGTGGGGAGTCCAGCACTGAGGGACATCCCTAAGGTATGTGACTTTTCGGATGTGTTTCCTGATGAATTGCCAGGATTACCTCCATAAAGAGAGGTGCAGTTTGATATTGATTTTATGCCTGGTGTGGACCCAATCTCTATAACACCATATAGAATGGCACCTGCAGAATTGAAAGAGTTGAAAGTGCAGTTGCAAAAGCTGCTTGACAAGGGCTTTATCCGCCCTAGTGTGTCACCTTGGGGAGCACCAATGTTGTTTGTTAAGAAGAAAGATGGCACTCTCCGCTTATGTATTGACTATCGACAGTTGAATAAGGTGACAATAAAGAATAGATATCCATTGCCCCGCATTGATGACTTGTTTGATCAGTTGAGGGGTGCAGTTGTGTTCTCCAAAATTGACCTTAGATCATGTTATTATCAGCTGAAAGTACAAGAGCAGAGTATTCCTAAAATTGCCTTTAAAACCCGCTATGGCCATTATGAGTTCTTGGTCATGCCATTCAGGTTAACTAATGCTCCGGCTGCTTTTATGGATCGGATGAACACTATCTTCAGACTATACCTCAATCAGTTTGTTGTGGTATTCATAGATGATACATTAGTCTATTCGAGGAGTGTAGAAGAGCATGATAGACATCTGCGGATTGCACTACAGACTTTGAGGGAGAAACAACTATACGCCAAATTGTCGAAGTGTGAATTTTGGTTGAAAGAAATATCTTTCTTGGGGCATGTAGTATCAGTAGAGGGCATTAAGGTAGATCCAAGTAAAATAAAAGTTTCCTTAATTGGAGGCCACCCAGGAATAACACGGAGATTTGCAATTTTCTAGGTTTAGCTGGATACTACCATAGATTTGTGAAGGGATTCTCCATGTTGGCATCTCCATTAACCAAATTACTTCGAAAAGATGTGAAATTTCAGTGGACGGATAAATGCCAGCAGAGTTTTGATGAATTGAAGAGGTGTTTGACGGAGGCTCCAATCCTGACTTTACCTACACCGGGTAAAGAATATACAGTTTATAGTGACGCTTCTCACAATGGGTTAGGCTGTGTACTGATGCAAGATCGAAATGTCATTGCCTATGCATCACGCCAGCTAAAACTGCATGAGGGGAATTATCCGACACATGATTTGGAGCTTACAGCTATTGTGTTTGCTCTTAAGATCTGGAGACACTATTTGTATGGGGAGAAGTGCTACATCTACACAGATCATAAGAGTTTGAAGTATTTGGGCACCCAAAAAGAGTTGAATTTGAGACAGAGGAGATGGTTAGAGTTGATAAAAGACTATAATTGTCTGATAGACTATCAGCTAGGGAAAGCTAATGTTGTGGTTGACGCCTTAAGTCGCAAGACTATGGCAAGTCTACGGGTTGCTCCTTTGTCTATGGTACATGAGTTGAGATCCTTACATGCCAGCTTAGAGATTAATGATGAGGGGCAGATAGCAGTTGCATGGTATCTACAGTCAGTGTTAATTAATCAGATTAGAATGGCTGCTCAGAATGACTAGAAGTATCAGAAGCTGTTGGAAGAAGTTCGATAGGGTAAGAAACCAGAATTCTCAATAAGAGATGACGGTCTATTGCTACATTAGGGCAGAATGTGTGTTCCTAATGATGTTGATTTGAGGCAGATCATTTTGAAGGAAATACATGAGTCTCCTTTTGCCATGCACCCTGGTGGTGCAAAAATGTATAGAGGGCTAAAGGAGCATTACTGGTGGATGGGTATGAAAAGAGATGTGGCAGAGTTTGTTGCCAAATGCCTAACATGTTAGCAAGTGAAGGCAGAGCACCAAGTACCCGCCGGGTTGTTACATCCATTATCAGTACTAGAATGGAAATGGGAGAGAATAACAATAGATTTTGTTATGGGACTTCCGAGGAGACAGAAGAGTCATGATGCAGTATGGGTCATAGTTGATAGACTGACCAAGTCTGCTCATTTTCTGCCAGTCCGGATGGACTACAGTTTAGAAAGATTGGCCAAGTTATATATTGATGAGACAGTAAGACTGCATGGAGTGCCAGTATCCATCGTATCAGACAGAGATCCTAGGTTCACTTCTAGATTCTGGGGTAGTCTTCAAAGAGCCCTAGGAACTAGATTGAACTTCAGTACGGCATTCTACCCACAGACAGATAGCTAGTCTGGGAGGGTAATTCAGATCTTGGAGGACATGCTACGGGCTTGTGTGATTGAGTTTGAGGGCAGTTGGGACATACACTTGCCTTTGATTGAGTTTGCTTATAACAACAGCTACCAATCAAACATTGGGATGCCTCCATATGAAGCTTTGTATGGCAGAAAATGCAGAACTCCCCTATGTTGGGATGAGGTAGGTGAAAAAAAGATGATTGGGCCAAAAATTGTTAAGCAAACTGAAGAGAAAATCAGATTAATTAGAGACAGACTCAAGGCTGCATCAGACCATCAGAAGTCCTATATTGATTTGAAGAGAAGAGATATTAAGTATACAGTGGGTTAGAAAGTATTCCTCAAGGTTTCCCCTTGGAAGAAAATTATGAGATTTGGTAGAAAGGGAAAATTGATTCCTCATTTCTTTGGGCTATATGAGGTTCTGGAAAGAGTGGGTCCTTTGGCATATCATTGGCATTACCTCCAGAGTTGGAGAAGATACATAACGTCTTCCATGTGTCCATGTTGAGGAGGTATCGATCAGACCCATCTCATTTACTATCGGGAGAAGAAATTAAAGTAAATCCAGACCTCACATATGAAGAAGAACCCATAGAGATTCTGGCTTATGAGGTGAAGCAGCTACGGAATAAGCAGATACCATTAGTGAAAGTACGGTGGAACTATCATTCGGGCCAAGAAGCTACTTGGGAACGAGAGGAGGACATGAGGAGACAACAGCTTAGAGACTTGTAACATCCTCATTTTAGCTAGTCCGTACAGTCTACTGCTTCGGTGACCAGTGTCGGTCCGGACAACTAGAACATTTGGAAAAATATTTAAACTAAAGTAAGGAACCAAAAATTAACTCAAATATTAATAAAAAAAATTTAGGAAAAATTATAAAATAATTTTTGAGACTCTAGAGAAGGGTCATTGAGGTTCTTATGGCATTAGAATGCCAAGAAAATACTTAGAAAAATTTTTCAATCAGCACAGACAATTTTGACCCGTTAAGCCAAACGGAGGGTATTTTGGTCATTTCATCTTCAGAGATGATTTTTGGACCAACTTGTCCAGTTAAATAAATAATTTATATAACATAAAATATAAATAAATATTGTCAAAAATTTAATTGCAATTAAATAGACAAGAAATGGAGAGAAAAATGAAAGAAAATGGATTTATGACATCATCATGATGTCATTAAAACTCTCCTACCCAATCTAACATTGACACATAGCATAACTCTATTTAAATGAGATAGAATGGGCTGGAAAAGGAAACAAAAATCAGAACCCCTCTCTCCTTCTTCTTCATGTCGCCACCTTCCCACCATGGTCACCCATTAGCAAGCTTTTGAAAGCTTGATTTCCCTCACTTTTACCCAACTAAACCCTAACCTAGCAACACAAAAACTTGCTCTTATACCTTGGTGATTCTTTTAGGAGAAAAAAGAAGAGGAAAACAAGAGCTTTAGCAAGTGGGAAAATCTCACTCCTTTGAGGTTAGTGACCTAACCATGAATTTTACTTTAAATTCATGATAAGGAATTTGAATGAGTGTAAATTACAAAGAAAAAAATTGTTGAATACCATTTATATGTAAACCCTAGATTTTTTGTAGCCATGGTTAGGGTTTGATTGTGTTGAGTTTAATGAAATTAAATGTAACACCCCTCACCCGACTACAGTGTAGCCGAGCAAAGTGTGCTACATTCGGTGCTGGAGCACCCTATCTTATCTTACTTTATTCCTTTCATATTTTGATCTCGATATATTTTAATATTAATTAATTTTCCACGGAGAAACCTGCGAAGTTTCCCCTATTTTATTACCAGTTGACGTATTTTACTATTTACCTGTTTGAAAGTTTCAATAATATTTTACATATGAAATCTCATCAATTATTTTCATAACCATCTCACAATTCACATCTCATTCATATTCATTTCCATGCATTATCTATATATTTCAAATCTGTCTTCGAATCCATACAATCTCATTCATGCTCAAATCACATAAGTAAAATTTTCAAATTTCCTTAATTTACGTGATATACAAATTAATTACAATTTGCTAATTTATATTATAATATAAGAAATAAATAACATACACAAAATACATGATATGTTTAATGTAAGCCCTATCTACATGCATTGCTGAGGAGGTGACAACCTTGAATGCTCTGCAGATCAGAACTCCAAAATCTCTGTTTAGTATTCGCCGGTCTCTAACTTCAGTACCTGCGCGAGGAAACAATTCCATCGCGCTAAGCATTGCTGCTTAGTGGTGCAATAATATAACAAGGAAATAATATACAAATAAAGATAGAAATAAAGCATAATTTAAATAATTAAGATTTATTTATACTTCACATACGATTCTAAAATTTAATATGTTTTATCGTAATTTAGTCTTCTTTGGAAGTGTTTATTTTGCTAATGTACAATAATAATGTACAAAGAAAAATGATCTAAAATAATAAATATATGCTTATATTATCATGTAAGTCACATTTGCAATATTTATGTGTGTTATAATTTTCTTTGCTAATCTTTTAGCATTTTCTCAATACTTTCTAGGTTGTCTCAGTTTATTTCATAATAAGTAAATTTTGATATCGGTCTAGTTCATTTCGATTCTTTTTAATAAATAACTATTCTAATTTATTTTAGGTCATCTTACTCATTTCTTTTATTTAATATCTAATATTTTTAATTGCTAATATTCTTAACTTATTTCAATAAATCTCACTGCCCAAGTAACCTATGACAGGCTGACTAAACTGGATAACGGGTCGTTGGCACTGGACACCTTGGTGCCTCGGGCCGTCATACCATGGGACGCAGAACGTCAACCACGTATGCAGTCAGTATGGCTAGAAAGCCATGATAACACATAATCGGGCATAAAAGCCATGAATGTTGGCATAAAGCCATGAATACGGGCATAAAGCCATGAATACAGGCATAAAGCCTTTCGCAGTACTGCTAAAACAATACCCTATTGGCATGCCAAACTATCCAATCTGACACACATGTCTAGGCAATACAAGGGCACATAATATCATTAAATATTAATATATTGTGTTTTATGAGTTTATTATTTCATGATAAATTTCAATTATAATTCATACATTCATTTGATCATTTATATGATCACAATTCACATCAATTATCCTTTTAGACTATTGTACTTAAAGTACTTTTCCTTTCTACAATAATGAAAACTAATGTCTCATTTATACATTAATATGGTTCATCTATTCATTTATTATGTTATTCATATTGATCACAATTCTAAACAATGGTTCACATGTACCATTGTATTCAAAACATTTTTTTCCTTTCTCATTTATACATTCAAGAATCTACTCATGTAATTACAATTTTTATATTTCAAGTTGAGTTATTAATATTTTATGAATTCCATTTGTGATGGGCATATGAGCCCTAACTATTTATCCACATCAATTAGGTGACTTATTTTTCATGTTTCAAGTAATCCATAAATATTTTATGGATTTCAAATTTATGGCCTTAATTTCTTTTTTAACAATTTTGACTAGGATGCATAGTCCCCATTTGTCATACAATTCTAAGCATTTAAGCTTAGAATTGGTTCTAGGTCTTCATCTTAATTTACTAATCATTTTGATTACTATTCACCTTACTAGTCAACCAAAATGTTTACCTTTTTATACTTAATGGATATATTAATTCTAATTACACCAAGATCCCACATTTTGAGTTTTACATTTGCTAGTATTAATTGCCAATTGCAATTTAAAGTCCCCTAGATGCATTTCTAATTTCAAATTTTGAATTTCAAGTTTTGGTGTCACTATTCACCTCATTGGTCAACAAAAATGTTGACTTTTGGATAGAAAATAGGTACATTGGTTTTAACACACCCAACATACCACATTTTGCAATGAAAACTTGTTGGCATTAAGCATTAATGCCATTTCTAAACTTAAACCAAGGGAAGTAGAATTTTCAGTTTTTGAAGCCTAACTTTACTGTTCCATTAAGCACTGTTGCAGTGGAAATTTGAGGAAATGGTAAACATGAAAGTTGTTCCTTATTTTATCTAGTTGAATTTCTTTTTTTGAATCACTCCATTTGGAGTTTTGTAGCTCCAGATATTGTCCAAAAACCACAGCTGGCCGGATTGGAAAAACTGCAGAATCACCAAATCTACAGTAACATGAACAGTGACTGTGACTGCCATTTGGGTTAGGTTCTGGTCATAATTTGGGGTAGATTTCTTCATGAAAGTTGTTTGTCTATGTCTTAACTTGTTTCTGTAAAAATTTCAGGTCAATTGACCATATCTACAGTGAGTTATGGCCAAATGAACAGTTACTGTTCATTTGGTCATTTCTGCAGGTGCTGTTGCAGGGTATCCGGATTGGGGCCAACTTTTGGTCCACTTGCTTTGGTCTTTTGGGCATGGTTTCTTCAGCAAAATTGTGCCATTATAAGTCTAGTTTCATGTCCAATTGGCCAAACACCAATTGGACCTACACAGCCAAAGTTATGGCTGTCTAAGTGGGCTGGAATCTCAGCCTCATTTCTGCTGTCTTTAGGCAGCCTTCCATTTCAGTTTTGCCATGCATTAACTCACTTCAAATTATGATTAACTTGCCTTAAATAGTCACTAATTGACCATTAGAATGTCCATTAATCAATTCAAATGCCAAGTCCAATTTTCACTCTTAAAACCCTAGTTCCCATTATAAGTTTTCACAACACACCTTAATTACTAACTCATTCACTAACCACATGCATACATGGTTTAAACATGATCTCTAATCCTCTTTAAATCCATCAAAACACTCCATTATTGTTCCTTCAATAGGGCTGTCGAATTTCATGTACACATACACATGAGTTTTTGTCCATTTAAATTACAATTCCTTACTAAATTCAAGTCCCTAATCATGAAATTAAGGAGTTTTAAGTAGATAGGTGCACTAACCTCTTGTAGGGCAGAATTTTCCAAGCTCAAACTTCACTTTCTTTCCTTTTCTAGGCTGCCAAACACTTTCCCAAGAAGAGTGGACAAGTTTTAGTGAAGGTGACATAGGGTTTAGTAGTGGAATTTTATGGGAAATGGAAGTAATTAAAGGAAACATTCATGGAGGGTTATGGAGGAGAGGTTCACGTCTTGAGGAAGAAGAAGAAGAAGAAGAGCAGAATTTTTTTGGTCTTCTTTGACTCTTTTAAGTGATTTAAGAAAGCTTGTTGAATGGTGATTGGTTGGGAGAAAGTAAATGACATCATGTGATGTCATTATCCCTAATTTCCACTATTTTTCTTTTCTTTTCTTCACTACTCATTTTCAATTTAATTTTTAGTAATGTTTATTCATATTTTATGTCATAATAATTATTTACTCAACTAGACAAGTCGGCCAAAAATCACCTCTGAAGGCGAAATGACCAAAATGCCCTCCGTTTGGCTTAACGGGTCAAAAATGTCTGTACCGATTGAAAAATTTTTCTAAATATTTTTTTGGCATTCTAACGCCATAGGAACCTCAATGACCCTTCTCTGGAGTCCCAAAAATTATTTTATGAATTTTTCCCCGGGTCTAGGGCTCCTCGTTGCGAGAACCGCAACTTCCCTCTGGGTTACCCATCGCTTGGGCACCGGCTCACTTGACTTAGTTGTATTTTATTTCTAAAATTTTTACTAAATTTTTCTTATTAATATTTGAGTTAATTATGGTTCCTGACTTTAGTTTAAATATTTTTCTGGACGTTCTAGCTGTCCGGACCGACACCGGTCACCGGAACAGTAGAATGCACAGAGTTGCTACCGGGAGGGTGTTACATTAAAAGACTATCATGGCTGCCCATAATATGTATTTACTAAGTGGATTGATGAAATGAAGTGAAAATGCATGTGTGGTAATGTTTGAGTTAGGGTTTGGAGTGGAAAAATGGGATTTTGACTATGTGATGATGAAAATAGGTTTTAATGGTCAATTAGAGACCATTTAATTCTGTTTAAATAAAAAATGAAGTGCGTTGAGTGATGGGATTGGGTTTGGTGTGGCTGCCATTAGAGT
Organism: Hevea brasiliensis; assembly: GCF_030052815.1. Classification (NCBI taxonomy): domain Eukaryota; kingdom Viridiplantae; phylum Streptophyta; class Magnoliopsida; order Malpighiales; family Euphorbiaceae; genus Hevea; species Hevea brasiliensis. Next base: position 88,583,623 of record NC_079495.1, on the reverse strand, counting down.
GACCTGCAGAATTGGACTTGAGTCCATAACTTGAATTATAGAGGTTCAACTGGTGCAAGGCCAATTGACCATGAAACTAGACACATAATGGCACAACTTTGGTGAAGAAACCATGCCCATAAAACCAAACCAAGTGGACCAAAAGCTTGCCCTAATCCGGGTGATCTGCAGTCTGCTCGGGCAAAATGACCAAATGAATAGTGATTGTTCATTTGGCCATAACTCAATGTAGAAAGGTCCAATTGACCTGAAATTTTACCAGAAACAAGCTACGATATAGACCAACAACTTTCATAAAGGAACCTAACCCAAATTATGGTCAGAACCTATCCAACAAGTGAGTTGTAATCACTATTCACTGCACTATAGATATGGTCAGTCCAGAAAATTTCAATCCGGCCAGTTATGGTTTTTGGACTATAACTTGAGTTACAAAACTCCAAATGGAGTGATTCAAAAAGGGAAATTCAACTAGACAAAATAAGGAACAACTTTCATGTTGATCATTTTGCCAAATTCCCAATGCAAAAATGACAAATGGAACAGTAAAAATGAAGCATGAAAATTAACAATTTTGCTCAATTAGCATTAAGCTTAGAAATGGTATGGGCAACCAATACCAACAAATTTTGAATGCAAAATGTGGTATGTTGAGAGTATTAAAACCAATATACCTATTGTCTATGCAAAAGTCAACATTTTGGTTGACTAATGAAGTGAATAGTAACATCAAAACTTGAAATTCAAAAAATTGTAAAACTCAAAAGTGTAAAATGCCCTAGTATACCTAACAATATTGGTTTGGATAGCTTGGCATGCCAATAGGGTTCTATTAGCAGTACTGCATATGGCTTCATGCCATTCTGTGTTTCATGGCTCCCATGCCATTCTGTGACATAATAGCCTTTGGCTAAGTTATTTGAGTTGATATACTTGGGTTTCAACCCTGATAATTATTACGACTTATTAGTACATTCACTGCACACCGGAGACACAGTGTGACCGATGGTGTGATGATGGTCGAGTACTTAGTATCCATGCGGTTTACCCATTTATCCAGTCCAGTCAACTAGTATGGGTTACTCGGGCAATGATAATAAACCTTATCAAATTTTCAGTGAATAATACTACAAATAATATTAGAAATTAAGTTTACCCAAAAATGAAATCATACATTCTGCATAATTATTTTATTCTACTTTATTTTATTTTATATTGTTACCACTAAGCAGAATTGCTTAGTGCGTCGCTTTTGCCATGCGCTGGTACTGGAGACCTAGTTGGGGAGCCCAGCAGACATCGACAGGTGAGCCTTGAGTGCATCGAGTCGAGTCACCTCACATCTGCACTGCATATGGTAGGACATTAGGACTATAGGTGGCCCTTTTGTATTTTGCATTTCGTATTAGTTTGGATTGTAACTATAAACTCCTCTAATTATGTATTAATATAAACATATGAAATTTCATATTATTGAGATTTTCTGTATCATGTATGTTGATAAATGAAATGTTGAGAATTATTTGTGATCATGCTTCTAGTGATGAAGTGAACAGAAAAGTTTTGGAAATAGTATTGTGATTTGAGATTGAGAGTTTGAGATTGACTTGAATGTGTATAATGCAGTTTGGATTTGGGAATTATTTTGGAAGTGTTTTTAAACAGGTTCAGAAGAACTGTTTTTCCAATTTACAGTCGACACTCTGCCGGATTTTCTATAAAATTTGTGGATAAATTCAGATTTATCAAAATTGAAAATAAATGAATTTTAAAGGGATAAATTGTAATAGAAACATAAATTGGTGCTCCGGCACACTGAGTGGCATAACTTGCTCGGCTACACTGTAGACGGGTAAAGGGTGTCACATTTAGTGGTATCAGAGCCAGGTTTAGGCATTTCTGGGCCTAGATAAAGTACATACCATTGCATTGCATTTGTAAGTGTTGAGGTGACACTAATGCAGATCTGTTTGTTTTCTTATTTTAAATAGAATATGGATCCTGCTTCGCAAAGAGCAGTTGAGGAAGAGGTGGAGAGTCGTGCTCCACCAAGGGCTGAATCTGGGGGCAGGGTAGAATCTGCTCCACTAGCAGCTGAGACACCTGCCCAACCTCAGTTTGCACTATTTTAACAAATGACTGAGTTTTACCGGCAAATGATGGGGGCAATTCCACCACCATAACCACAGCCACAACCTCCACCAGTACCACAGAAATCTCATTTGGAGAAACTGCGAAAGCATGGGGCTGTGGACTTCTTTGAGAAGAGGGAGGATGATCCTATGGCCGCAGAAAACTGGTTGGATAGAACAATCAGTCTTTGAAAGCGGCTAAAGCGCACCCCAGAGCAAAACCTAGTGGGTCTTTGTGTCCCTACCGAGGATGACGCATATCAATGGTGGGACACAGTAACCAGTGAGGTGCAACCTGAACGGATCACTTGGGAATTCTTCCTCACAGAGTTCAGGAAGAAATATATTAGCAAAGTGTATTTGGAAGAGCGAAGAAGGGAATTTATCAGTCTGAGACAGAGAAAGTTGCCAGTGGCTGAGTATGAGCGTGAGTTTTTCAGACTGAGCAGATATGAGAGAGAGATAATCCCTACAGAGGCAGAGAGGTGTAGATGGTTTGAAGAAGGGCTCAATGACAACATCAAAGCCATGATCACAGAACTGGAGATTACGGATTTTGCTAAACTGGTAGATGCAGCATTAAAAGTGGAAAGGGTCAGAATCAATGAACAAAATAGAAGTGAAAGACAGCAGAAGAGGGGTTCGGGTCAGTCCAGTACATTTTCTGCTCCCAGTAAGAAGAATAAGGGTCCTCCTGCTTAGAGTTCAGGACCACCATAGGGTCAGGGTCAGTCTCAGGGGCCCAAACCACAGTTCACACCTAGGAGAGGCCAGTCCACACCATCAATAGGCAGCTCTCTAGGGATGGTGTTTAGGGGACCAGCCCTTGCATCTTCTGCTTGTTAGTACTGTCAGAAGTGGCATAAGGGGGAATGTTGGTGAGTGACCGGTGCATGCTTACGATGTGGATCGACAGAACACCAGATCAAGAATTGTTCGAAGAGGACTACTACTGTTGCTCCAACACAAACTGACAGATCTGCTCCTGCACCACAAAGGGGTAGAAAGCCCGGTAAACCTGAGGTAGCTGGTCCATCACTGAGGCCTGCATCCGAGTCAGCTAAGAGGCCAGATACTAGAGTACTTGCCAGGGCCTATGCCATCAGAGGTCAGGAGGAGCAAGATGTCCTGGATGTCATCAGGGGTACATTTTCCCTCTACAACACTTCTGTACATGCATTGGTGGATCCAGGATCCACTTATTCCTACATTTGCATCAAACTGCCCATAGAGAGGGGAGTTCTAGTAGAGGAGAGTGATCAAGACATTCTGGTCACAAATCCACTAGGCCATAGTGTGGTAGTGAATAAGGTGTATAAAGGTTGCCCATTGAGGATTCAAGGGTATGAATTCTCGGTAGACCTAATTGAGTTACCCTTCCACGAGTTTGACGTGATTTTGGGAATGGACTGGTTGTCACGTCATCAGGCAATAGTTGATTGCAAATTGAAGAGGATTTCTCTGAAAACTTCTGAGGGTAATGAGATCACTGTTGTGGGTGAATGGATAGATTTCCTGTCCAATATTATATCAGCCACAGTTGCAAGAAGATTGATGAGAAAAGGCTATGAAGCTTGCCTAGCACACGTGGTTGATACTAGGCAAGCTAAGCCAAACCTGAGTGATATACCCACAGTGAGAGACTTCCTAGATGTATTTCCTAAAGAGTTGCCTGGTTTACCACCAGAAAGGGAAGTCGAGTTTGCTATTGAGGTAATGCAAGATCTGACACCCATTTCTATTGCTTCTTATAGGATGGCACCCACTGAATTGAGGGAGTTGAAAACTCAATTGCAAGAGTTGCTTGATAAGGGGTTCATACGCCCCAGTGTGTCACCATGGGGAGCTCCGGTGCTGTTTGAGAAGGAGAAGGATGGAACTTTGAGATTGTGTATCGATTACCGGCAGTTGAAGAAAGTAACTGTGAAGAACAAATATCCATTGCCCAGAATCGATGATCTGTTTAATCAGTTGAAAGGAGCCGATGTATTTTCAAAAATTGATCTCAGATCAGGGTATCATCAGTTGAGGGTAAAGGATGCAGATGTGTCAAAAACTGCATTCAGAACTCGGTATGGGCACTATGAATTTTTAGTGATGCCGTTTGGGTTAACAAATGCACCAGTAACATTTATGGACCTTATGAACCGTATCTTCCATCCATACTTAGATCAGTTTGTAGTGGTCTTTATTGATGATATTCTAGTGTATTCCAACACCAGGGAAGAACATGATGAACATTTGAGGATTGTTCTGCAAACCCTGTGAGAAAAGAAGCTGTATGCTAAGTTGTCCAAGTGTGACTTCTGGATGAGTGAGATCTCTTTCCTTGGACATATAGTATCAGTTGAGGGGATTAGAGTGGATCCTAAAAAGATAGAAGCTGTGATGGAATGGAATCCTCCCAGAAATACAACTGAGGTCAGAAGTTTCTTGGGGCTAGCTTGGTATTACAGAAGATTTGTGAAGGGGTTCTCTCTTATAGCTGCTCCAATGACCAAGTTGTTGCACACAAATGTGAAATTTGGCTGGAATGACAAGTGCCAAGCCATTTTTGAGAGGCTGAAGGCTATGTTGATAGAAGCACCAGTGTTAACACAGCCAGTGTCAGGAAAGACTTTGTGGTCTACAGTGATGCCTCGCATAATGGGCTAGGGTGTGTATTGATGTAAGAGGGGAAAGTGGTCGCCTATGCTTCCAGGCAATTAAGGCCACATGAACAGAATTACCCTACTCATGACCTAGAGTTAGCAGCAATTATCTTCGCACTGAAGATATGGAGAAATTATTTTTATGGTGAAAAATGCTACATCTATACAGACCACAAGAGCCTAAAATACTTGCCAACCCAGAAGGAGCTCAACCTTAGGCAGAGGCTATGGATTGAGTTCCTAAAGGACTATAATTGTGTGATTGATTATCATCTTGGGAAGGCAAATGTAGTTGCTGATGCTTTGAGCAGAAAGTCCATCACAGCTTTAAGATCACTAAATGCCTGTCTGTCCTTAGCTCAAGATGGAGCTATTTTGGCTGAGTTGCAAGTGAGGCCAACCCTGCTACAGCAGATACAAGATGGGTAGAGGGTAGATAAAAAAACTAATGGCCATTGTGGTTAAAATTCCAGAGGGAAAGGAAACTGAATATGAGGTGAAAGCAGATGGGTGTCTGTACTACAGAGGAAGAGTGTGTGTACCAGATGATGGGGAACTGAAGACTAGTATTCTGAAAGAAGCACACATTTATTCAAAAATTTGTTTGAACATGAGAATTAAATACAAATCATGTATTATGAGATCTAAATCCCAAATAATTTCATTTTGAAGTATCAAATCACATTTCATAAAATCCACAGTTAGATCATGCCATTCGAAACAAATAGAATCTCAATAGCCAAAGGCTAAAGAGAAATCACATCACAAGGCTAGCTAGCTCAAATATATGGATATCCATTCACATCCTCTTCTACTGGCACACCTCAACACTTCTCCAGAGAAGAAATCAAAATTCAAAATTAATTACCCCCACTAGTCGTGCTAGTGAGGTGTTCAAATATATGGTCATGACACTGTGATTTCAAAACTTATCTTAACAATTTGCTAAACATTGTCATTTCAAATATACACAATAACTTTCACAATTTAAATCAAAACATCATAATTAAGGTCACAATAAACTTTCAACAATTCAAAGCAAAAGTAAAATGCATATTTCATTCACTTTATCAATGAATTTTAAAGCATAGTGATGTTGGGCACAAACCTCAAGCGAGTCGTCTCTTGGCCTCGACTCGGTTCCTCGGGTTCTTTCCCGGTATTCTTTTCAACTGAAACACACAATATTACAGTGTTTCAATACCATAACTTAGCATAAGTACAAAAATAAATTTAACTTCACTTTTACCTAACTCTAACGTGTTAAACTCGACGATCTTGAAATTTTGTGTTTTGAGTTACTATTCACTATACTATTCAAGTCAAATTATTGACTTTCTAAGGCTTAATAGGTATGGGAATTCCAACTTCACCCACACACCACATTTGGTCACCAAACTTGTTGGTTTTGGTCATTTTCTCAAAACTTAGGTCTTTTAGGCAAAATTGCCAAAATTTCAGTTTTGATGTCTAAGGTTGCACTGTTCCATTGGTCACTTTTCTGTTGGAATTTGGAAAAACTTCCTTCATAGAAAATGTTCCCTATTGTCTCAAGTTTATTCTCCTTTTTGAATCACCCAAATTGGAGTTTTGCAGCTCAAGTTATATCCAAATTACGGTTACTGTTCATGCTGCAGATTTTAGTTCTGCAGATTTATTGTTCCAATTTTGTTCAGCAATTTGATCAAGTTAAGTCCATAATTTGGTCTAATTTTCTTCATATGAAATGTTCTACTATATCTTAGGTTTCCATTGGTTAAAGAATCACCGAAATTGGAGTTTTCTAGAGATAGTTATAGCCATTGAAACTTTACTGTTCATATGGCAAATCTACAGTTCTGCAGATTCAGTAACACAATTTTGCTCAATAATTTGATTGGGTTAATGGCATAATTCGGGTTTGTGTTATTCATGAAAGTTTTAGGTCAATATCTCATCTAACCACTGGTAAAATTTCAGGTCATTTTGACCTGCCTAGGTCGAGTTATGACCAAATGAACTAACACTGTTCATTTGGTCAGTTTATACAGGGTAGCCTGCAATTTTCCAACTTTGGTCAATTTGTTCACTAGGTTTTGGTCACTTTTTGGGTATGCTTCCTAAATGAAAATTGTGTCATTTAGTGCTTATTTTCATTCCCAATTGGTCCCATACCAATTGGACTTGTAAAATTCCATTTTTGGTCCCTCAAAGTTGACTTTTGGTCATGGTGCATACCCAATCCGAATTTGGCTTTGATTCAAATACTTCTAACACACTTAATTAGGTCACAAATGACCATTTCTTTCCTTAAACTATGTCAAAGACATCATTTAGCACTTCGTCACATTTTTGGTCCCTAAACCCTAATGTCCAAACCCTAATTCACACTAATTTTTGCATTTACCTGATTCCATGCCTTTAACCATAGTCATTCAACTAACTAAGGTTTATATACCCATTCAAACTATTCAAATCATGCAAATCACCCTCCCCCTTATGCTGGCTGAAATTCAGTAATGGTCCCTCACAATTTTTTCTTTTCATTATAAACATATTTACAAGCTAAATAAGTTAGAAATATAAGGATCAAACTCAATTTATCAAATTTGATTACAAACCTTTTTATGCAGAATTTCCTTTTCTTCAAAACTCCTTCCTTTCTTTTTCTTTTTATTGTCAAGCTCCTTATCTAGGTCTAACTACAAGATTTAATGTTGGAGAGTAAGGTTTTTATGGTGGAATTGAAGTTTTATGAAGCTTGACTTAAGAGCTCTAATGGAGTTTGAGGGAGAGAGCTAAGGGAGAGAGGTGGGCGGCTTCAAGGGAAAAGATGACCAAATGGATTTTTTTTTCTTTTCTTTTGTCATTTTATCTCTTTAGGAAGACCAAAAATCTAAATAAATAAATAAATTAATTATATTCTTTATGGCATCATGCATGAGACCTAACTGTCAAATAAAATCGGAGAAAAAAAATTTTGGAATCGAGAATTAAATTAAAGAACTAATAGAAAAATAAAAATAAAAAAGAAGAAAATGGAAAATTCAAAAGGTGATGATATCATGCATGATCTCATGCATGATGTCATCACCTTTTGACTTTTCCATTTTCATCTTTTTTTATTTTTATTTTTCTATTAGTTCTTTAATTTAATTCTCGATTTCAAAATTTTATTTTCTCCGATTTTATTAACGATTAAATCGAGAAATCACTCTGGGTCAATTGACCAAATTGCCCCTCGCCGGTTCATCCCGATTTGTAAATAATCAAATATTTCTTCCAGCTCTTTGACCTAATTATTTAACTAGCTTAACAATTCTTTTTCGTGATTTTCCCTTTTCCACTGTGTTTATAAGGGCCTTAAGGACCGCGTCGTCACATTTTACGGTTCGAAATTTGAGTTTAAAATGACTTCGCAGTCGTTCCCGAGAAGGTCACCCATCACTGTGACTCTCGGCTCGTTTAATTTCTTATGTTCTATTTTTCTTGTTTATACTTAACTAATTGGACATTACTAATTATTTGTGTTTATGGCTTCTCTAGTTGTCTTAAGTATGGTTCTACTTCCCTTAATTGTCGGGTGACACGGTCAGGAGCGATGAAATATACTGAGCTATACAATTAGGGTGTTACAATTCTCCCCCTTAAAATAAATTTCGTCTCGAAATTTTACAGTATTAATCTCTGAGCAGTGTGGGTCTTTGTCTCCTCATGTCCTCCTCTCGTTCCCAAGTAGCCTCCTAGCCCGAATGATGGCTCCACAGCACTTTTACCAATGGTATCTGCTTATTCCGTAGCTGCTTCACCTTATAAGCCAGAATCACTATGGGTTCTTCCTCATAAGTGAGGTCTGGATTCACTTCAATTTCCTCCACTGGTAGTACATGAGATGGGTCTGATCGATACCTCCTCAACATAGACACATGGAAGACATTATGTATCTTTTCCAACTCTGGAGGTAGTGCCAAACGATATGCCAAAGGACCTACTCTTTCCAGAACCTCATATGGCCCAATAAAACGAGGACTTAGTTTCAAATTTCTACCGAATCTCATAATCCTCTTCCAAGGGGAAACCTTGAGGAATACTTTCTCACCCACTGCATACTCAATATCCCTTCTTTTCAAATCAATGTAGGACTTCTGACGGTCTGATGCAATCTTAAGTCGATCTCTGATTACCCTGATCTTCTCTTCAGTTTGCTGAACAATTTCGGGTCCAATCATCTTCCTTTCACCCACGTCATCCCAACACAATGGGTTTCTACATTTTCTGCCATACAACGCTTCATATGGAGGCATCCCAATGCTTGATTGGTAGCTATTTTTGTAAGCAAACTCAATCAAAGGCAAGTGTGTATCCCAACTGCCCTCAAATTCAATCACACAAGCCCGTAGCATGTCCTCCAATATCTGAATTACCCTCTCGGGTGGCCATGCATGCGTGGGTGGAATGCGATCTTGAAGTTCAATCTAGTTCCTCGGGCTCTCTAAAGACTACCCCAGAATCTATAAGTGAACCTAGGATCTCTATCTGATACGATGGATACTGGCACTCCATGCAGTCTCACAATCTCATCAATGTACAACTTGGCTAATCTTTCTAAACTGTAGTCTATTCGGACTGGTAGAAAATGAGCAGACTTGGTCAGTCTATCAACAATGACCCATACTGCATCATGACTCTTCTGTATCCTCAGAAGTCCCATCACAAAATCCATCGTTATTCTCTCCCATTTCCATTATGGTACTGGTAGTGGATATAACAACCCAGCGGGTACTTGATGCTCTGCCTTTACTTGCTGACAAGTTAGGCATTTAGAAACAAACTCTGCCACATCTCTTTTCATACCCATCCACCAGTAATGCTCCTTTAGCCCCCTATACATCTTTGTGCCACCAGGGTGCATGGCAAAAGGAGACTCATGTGCTTCCTTCAAAATGATCTGCCTTAAATCAACATCATTAGGAACACACATTCTGCCCTGGTGTAGCGGTAAACCATCATCTCTGATTGAGAATTCTGGTTTCTTGCCCTGCCGGACTTCCTTTAATAATTTCTGATACTTCTGGTCATTCTAAGCAGCTATTCTGATCTGATCAATCAACACTGGCTGTACATGCCATGCAACTGCTATCTGCCCATCATCATTAATCTCTAAGCTGGCATGCAATGATCTTAACTCATGTACCAAAGACAATGGAGTAACCCATAGATTTGCCATAGTCTTGCGACTTAAGGCATCAGCCACAATATTAGCTTTCCCTGGCTGATAGTCTATCAGACAATCATAGTCTTTTATCAACTCTAACCATCTCCTCTGTCTCAAATTCAACTCCTTCTGAGTGCCTAAATACTTCAAACTCTTATGATCTGTGTAGATGTAACACTTTTCCCCATATAAATAGTGTCTCCAGATCTTAAGAGCAAACACACTAGCTGCAAGCTCCAAATCATGTGTTGGATAATTCCTCTCATGCAGTTTTAGCTGGCGTGATGCATAGGCAATGATATTTCGATCTTGCATCAATACACAGCCTAACCCATTGTGAGAAGCATCACTATAAACAGTGTATTCTTTACCCGTGGTAGGTAAAGTCAGGACTGGAGCTTTAGTCAAACATTTCTTCAATTCATCAAAACTCTGTTGGCATTTATCCGTCTACTGAAATTTTACATCTTTTCGGAGTAGCTTAGTCAATGGAGATGCCAACATGGAAAATCCCTTCATAAATCGATGGTAGTATCCAGCTAAACCTAAAAAACTACAAATTTCTGTGACATTTCTGGGTGGTCTCCAATTAAGGACAGCTTCAATCTTACTTGGATCTACCTTGATGCCCTCTTCTGATACTACATGTCCCAAGAAAGATATTTCCTTTAGCCAAAATTCACACTTTGACAATTTGGCATATAGCTGTTTCTCCCTCAAAGTCTGCAGTACAATCCGCAGATGTCTATCATGCTCTTCTGCATTCCTAGAATAGACCAATATATCATCTATAAATACCACAACAAACTGGCTGAGGTATGGTCTGAAGATAGTGTTCATCAGATCTATAAAAGCAGCAGGAGAATTAGTTAACCCGAATGGCAAGACTAGGAACTCATAATAGCCATAGCGGGTTCTGAAGGCAGTTTTAGGAATACTCTGCTCTTGTACTTTTAGCTGATAATAACCTGATCTCAGATCAATTTTGGAGAATACAGCTGCACCCCTTAACTGATCAAACAAGTCATCAATGTGGGGCAATGGATATCTGTTCTTTATAGTCACCTTATTCAACTATCGATAATCAATACACAAGCGAAGAGTGCCATCCTTCTTCTTTACAAACAACACTGGCGCTCCTCAAGGTGACATACTAGGGTGGATAAAGCCCTTGTCAAGCAGTTCTTGCAACTGCACTTTCAATTCTTTTAATCTGCTGGTATCATTCTGTATGGCGTCATGGAGATTGGGTCCACACCAGGCATAACATCAATCTCAAACTGCACCTCTCTTTATGGAGGTAATCCTGGCAATTCATCAGGAAATACATCTGAAAAGTCACATATAGTAGGGATGTCCCTTAGTGCTGGACTCCCCACTTGGGTGTCTATCACATGTGCCAAGTATGCTTCACACCCCTTTCTAATCATTTTTCTGGCTAGTGCAGCCGAGCTGATGTTTGATGGCAGTAAATGCCTCTACCCATGTATTACCACATCACCGTACAGAGGGAGACCAAAAGTGACTGTCTTCAGTCTATAGTCAATCATGGCGTGATGCTTGGCTAACCAATCCAAGCCCAAGATGATATCATACTCTCTGAAGGGCATTTCAATCAAATCTGACAGGAAAACATGTCCTTGGATCACCAAAGGACAGTCTCTATAAATTCTGTTGACCCGGACCTCTTGTCCTAACAGACTAGTTATTAGCACTTCAAAACACATTTGCACACATGGAACAGCAAGTGAACTGACTATGCTAGCACTAACATATGAATGGGTTGAACCCGGATCAAAAAATATAAATACTTCCTGATCAAAGATAGAGAATGTACCAGTTACCACACGGAAAGTCTCAACCTCTTCTCGCTGTCTCATTGTGTAGACTCTGGCTGACGCACTCCCTTGTGCTGACTGACCAACTGTGCTTTGACTGCCAGAAGCAGTACCTCTGCCTCTGCCTCTTCCTCTGCCAATAAACTATGAACCTCTGGGAGCAGGACTCTAAATAGATCCCTCGGCAGTAGTAGGAGCTGGACCATATCTTGGAGACGGAGCACTAGTGCAGTCTCTTGCTAAATGACCCTGGCCTCCGCAGTTAAAGCAGGCTCCAGTAGCCCAATAACACTCCCCCTCCCATGAATCTTACCACAAGTCTCACAGGGGCGGGCAGAATGTGAACCCCTGCTCCACTGCTAACCAGACCAAGGGGGTCTCTGTCCAGAAAATCTGCCCCTACCAAATCTTCCACCTCGACCCCTGCTGGGTCCACTAAATTTCTTCTTCTTCCTAAAAGTCCCACCATAACTCAGCTGTACTGACTTTTCCCCCTTGTCTTTTTCTAATTTCTCAGCTTTCTCTGATTTTTCTTTCACTGGGGTTGCTTCTGATTCTATTCTTTCCAACTCAAGTGCTTGAGACATGAGCTCTGAGAAGTTGCTGTGTAGAATCCGATAACTTGCATCCTTATGCTGGGCTTTAAACTCGTCTCAAATCTCTTGCACCTTGCCTTGCTGGTAGTAAGGAGACTCCCCGCATAGTGACTTAGGCAGGAGAACTCCCTCTCATACTCTGCCACTGATCGGTTCCCTTGTTTCAAACTCAAAAATTCTTGCAGTTTCTGATCAATATATGCATCTGGGATGTATTTCTGTCTGAATTCTCTGATGAAGTCATCCCAGGTCAACACTGGTGGTTCAGCCAAACTGTGGGGGATGGTCTTCCACCAATCATATGCATCCCCTTGTAGTAGAGACACATAATATTCAAACTTCAGTTCATCTTGGCAGTGCAGCTTCTTAAATACTCTGTCCATTCTTTCAAGCCATTGCTCTGCCTCTAAAGGGTCCACTGTACCATTAAATTCTGCAGCCCCATACTTCAGTAATTTATCATACTGTTTGGCTGGAGGCAGTGGTTGTGCCACAGGTGTCTAGGGTGGAACTTGAATAGGCATACCCCCAGCCATTTGTTGAAACATCGCAGCCATCTGCTGTGCGAATTGTGCAGGAAATTGCAGCATTTGTGGGACTGGTGCTACAGATCCAATGACATTTTGTAAAGCTGGGGCTTCCTCTTGTGCCTCAGCTTCAACAGATTGCTCGACTGAGCGATCTCCTTCTTCCATTTCAATATGAAGTTAGGGTATCTCCTGAACAAGTAACACAAAAAGATTTCCTTCCGTTAGTTCATATTCATGATAGAATGCACTGTATGTAACAAATATGGACATTGAGCAGTTGTACTTAACAAAGAAAAGACGCAAATTCTCAAGTTAAAACATACTTCAAAAAATTTTGCTCCGATACCACTAAAAGATGTCACACCTTACCCCTCTGTAAGGTATAACATGATCCCATAGAATACCTAATGAACTACCGCACTTCATCTACCGATAACTCATTAAGTACCTTACAAGGGATTTTAAAACAATTTTCTTATTTTTGGTAAGTGGTGAGAATTTTCTAATAAGTATTTAAAACATTTAATTGAAATTAAAAACTAGTAAAAACTTTTGGCCCATTTTATTTTTTCGCAAATTTTATAAAAATTTTGACAGAGTTCTGTCTGTATTTTGAGAAACCAGTTCTTCAAATACCTGTAAAAAACACTTCTAAAAATGTTTTCTCAACAACTACTTCAATTTCACAATCAAACTCAATCCATTTCAACAACTCCACAATCATTTCAATCAATTTCTCAAGTTCAAAATTCAATAATCCTCAAAATACTAGCAATACATTTCATTCAAATTAAATAAAATAGTTCCACTCATATTTCATTAGAGACAAAATAATTTATATATACATCATTACAAAAATTACATCAAAGGAAGTTCAAACTAAATTTTTATTACAAACTTCATACAAACTTTGTACAAGCTGCTCAAGACTGATTTACATGTCCATATATTTATGTGCAATACATACATCAAAATAAATATTTACAGGCAGGGTATAAATTATACTTGATAACTTCAAGCTGATAATTCCTCAATCCTCAGTAGCTCAGACTGCTACTCCTCTAGTCTCTATAACTGCGACAGCAATAAAAGCTATCTCTGAGTACTAGGACTCAGTGGTGCACAACATACTAAAATAATCTTTATGCAAAATTTAAATCACATTTATTCAAAAATTTATCTGAACATGAGAATTAAATACAAATCATGCATTATGAGATTTAAATCCCAAACAATTTCATTTTGAAGTATCAAATCACATTTCATAAAACCCACGGTTAGATAATGCCATTCGAAACAAATAGAATCTCAATAGCCAGAGGCTAAAGAGAAATCACATCATAAGGCCAGCTAGCTCAAATATATGGATATCCATTCACATCCTCTTCTACTGGCACATCTCAACACTTCTCCAGAGAAGGAATCAAAATTCGAAACTAATTACCCCCACTAGTCGTGCTAGTGAGGTGTTCAAATATATGGTCATGACACTGTGGTTTCAAAACTTATCTTAACAATTTGCTAAACATTGTCATTTCAAATATACACAATAACTTTCACAATTTAAATCAAAACATCATAATTAAGGTCACAATAAACTTTCAACAACTCAAAGTAAAAGTAAAATGCATATTTCATTCACTTTATCAATGAATTTTAAAGCATAGTGATGTTGGGCACAAACCTCAAGCGAGTTATCTCTTGGCCTCGACTCGGTTCCTCGGGTTCTTTCTTGGTATTCTTTTCAACTGAAACACACAATATTACAGTGTTTCAGTGCCATAACTTAGCATAAATCCAAAAATAAATTTAACTTCACTTTTACCTAACTCTAACGTGTTAAACTCGACGTTCTTGAAATTTTGTGTTTCGGGTTACTATTCACTATACTATTCAAGTCAAATTGTTGACTTTCTAAGGCTTAATAGGTATGGGAATTCCAACTTCACCCACACACCACATTTGGTCACCAAACTTGTTGGTTTTGGTCATTTTCTCAAAACTTAGGTCTTTTAGGCAAAATTGCCAAATTTTCAGTTTTGGTGTCTAAGGTTGCACTGTTCCATTGGTCACTTTTCTATTGGAATTTGGCAAAACTTCATTCATAGAAAATGTTCCCTATTGTCTTAAGTTTATTCTCCTTTTTAAATCACCCCAATTGGAGTTTTGTAGCTCAAGTTATATCCAAATTATGGTTACTGTTCATGCTGTAGATTTTAGTTCTGCAGATTTATTGCTCCAACTTCGTTCAGCAATTTGATCAAGTTAAGTCCATAATTTGGTCTAATTTTCTTCATATGAAATGTTCTACTATATCTTAGATTTCCATCGGTTTAAGAATTACCTAAATCGGAGTTTTCTAGAGAGAGTTATAGCCATTGAAACTTTACTGTTCATATGGCAAATCTGCAGTTCTGCAGATTCAGTAACTCAAATTTGCTAAATAATTTGATTGGGTTAATGGCATAATTTGAGTTTGTGTTCTTCATGAAAGTTTTAGGTCTATATCTCATCTAACAACTGGTAAAATTTCAGGTCAGTTTGACCTGCCTAGCTCGAGTTATGACCAAATGAATAAATACTGTTCATTTGGTCAGTTTAGACAAGGCAGCCTGCAATTTTCCAAATTTGGTCAATTTGTTCACTAGGTTTTGGTCACTTTTTGGGCATGCTTCCTAAATGAAAATTATGTCATTTAGTGCCCATTTTCATTCCCAAATGGTCCCATACCAATTGGACTTGTAGAATTCCATTTTTGGTCCCTCAAAGTTGACTTTTAGTCATGGTGTATACCCAATCCGAATTTAGCTTTGATTCAAATACTTCTAACACACTTAATTAGGTCACAAATGACCATTTCTTTCCTTAAACTATGTCAAAAACATCATTTAGCACTTCTTGACGTTTTTGGTCCCTAAACCCTAATGTCCAAACCCTAATTCACACTAATTTTTGCATTTACTTGATTCTATGCCTTTAACCATAATCATTCAACTAACTAAGGTTTACATACCCATTCAAACTATTCAAATCATGCAAATCACCCTCCCCCTTATGCTGGCCGAAATTCAGTAATGGTCCCTTACAATTTTTTCTTTTCATTATAAACATATTTACAAGCTAAATAAGTTAGAAATGTAAGGATCAAACTCAATTTATCAAATTTGATTACTAACCTTTTTATGTAGAATTTCCTTTTCTTCAAAACTCCTTCCTTTCTTTTTCTTTTTGTTGTCAAGCTCCTTATCTAGGTCTAACTACAAGATTTAATGTTGGAGAGTAAGGTTTTTATGGTGGAATTGAAGGTTTATGAAGCTTGACTTAAGAGCTCTAATGGAGTTTGAAGGAGAGAGCTATGGGAGAGAGGTGGGCGGCTTCAAGGGAAAAGATGACCAAATGGATTTTTTTTTCTTTTCTTTTGTCTTTTTATCTCTTTAGGAAGACCAAAAATCTAAATTAATTAATTAATTAATTATATTCTTTATGGCATCATGCATGAGATCATGCATGATGTCATCACCTTTTGACTTTTCCATTTTCTTCTTTTTTATTTTTATTTTTCTGTTAGTTCTTTAATTTAGTTCTCGATTCTGAAATTTTCTTTTCTCCGCTTTTATTTGACAGTTAGGTCAGGAGTCAGCTCTCGGGCTCAATTGACCAAATTGCCCCTCGCCGGTTCATCCTGGTTTGTAAATAATCAAATATTTCTTCCGGCTCCCTGACCTAATTATTTGACTGGCTTAACAATTCTTTTTCGTGATTTTCTCTTTTCCACTGTGTTTATAAGGGCCTTAAGGGCCGCGGCGTCACATTTTACGGTTCGAAATTTGAGTTTAAAATGACTTCGCAGTCGTTCCCGAAAAGGTCACCCATCGCTGTGACTCTCGGCTCGTTTAATTTCTTATGTTCTGTTTTTCTTATTTATACTTAACTAATTGGACATTACTAATTATTTGTGTTTATGGCTTCTCTAGTTGTCTTAAGTATGGTTCTACTTCCCTTAATTGTCCGGACTGACACCAGTCGCTGGAACAGTGAAATATACTAGGCTATACAATTAGGGGTGTTACACTACTCACTGGAGAAGCTAGCAGAATTATATATCAGTGAGGTAGTTAGACTGCATGGAATCCCACTTTCCATCATATCTAACCGAGACCCAAGGTTTACATTGAGATTCTGGGAAAAGTTGCAAGAAGCCTTGGGCACACAACTCTGTTTTAGCACGGCTTTTCATCCCTAGACGGGTGGACAGTCAAAACGAGTAATCTAAGTAAACCTAAGAACTAATTGAATTTTTGCAATTAATAAATTGAAATGATAGTAACAATGTGAATTATGTGATAGATCCTAGAGGATATGCTAAGGAGTTGTGTCATTGAGTTTGAGGGGAGTTGGGATAGATACCTCCCACTGGCAGAATTCGCATATAACAATAGCTACCAAGCTAGCATTCAAATAGCTCCGTATGAAGCACTGTATGGGAGGAAATGTAGAACCCTAGTGTGTTGGACTAAATTGGGCGAAGATAAACTGGTAGGACTAGACCTGGTGAAACAAATGGAGGAGAAAATGAAGATAATCAAAGCTAACCTGAAAGTTGCCTCAGATAGACAGAAATCTTATGCTGACTTGAAGAGAAAAGAGATAGAGTATGCAGTTGGCGATAAAGTGTTTCTCAAAGTCTCACCATGGAAGAAAGGGTAAGTTAAGCCCTAGGTTCATTGGCCCATATGAAGTCATTGAACGTGTAAGACCAGTGGCCTATCGGCTAGCTTTACCACCAGAACTGGATAAAATACACAATGTATTCCATGTTTCGATGTTGAGAAGATATCGCTTAGACCCTTCACATGTCATTTCCATGGAAGAAATTGAAATCCAACCGGACTTGACATACACGGAAGAACCTATACAAATCCTAGCTTGGGAAGTAAAGGAACTGAGAAATAAATAAATTCCACTGGTGAAAGTGCTTTGGAGGCACCACAACACTGAAGAGGCAACTTGGGAAAGTGAAGAAATAATGAGGCAATAGTTTCCTCAACTGTTTACATCAGGTAAATTTTGTGGATGAATTTTTTCTTGGAGGGGAAGAGTTATAACATCCTCACTTTAGCTAGTCCGTACAGTCTACTGTTCCCGTGACCAGTGTCGGTCCGGACAGCTAAAACGTTCGGAAAAATATTTAAACTAAAGTAAGGAACCAAAAATTAACTCAAATATTAATAAAAAAAAATTTAGGAAATATTAGAAAATAATTTTTAAGACTCCAGAGAAGAGTCATTGAGGTTCTTATGGCATTAGAATGCCAAGAAAATACTTAGAAAAATTTTTGAATTGGTACAGACAATTTTGACCCGTTAAGCCAAACGGAGGGCATTTTGGTCATTTCGTCTTCAGAGATGATTTTTGGGCCAACTTGTCCAGTTAAATAAATAATTTATATAATATAAAATATAAATAAATATTGTCAAAATTTTAATTGCAATTAAATAGACAAGAAATAGAGAGAAAAATGAAAGAAAATGGATTTATGACATCATCATGATGTCATTAAAACTCTCCTACCCAATCTAACATTGACACATGGCATAACTCTATTTAAAAGAGATAGAATGGGCTAGAAAAAGAAACAAAAATTAGAACCCCTCTCTCCTTCTTCTTCATGCCACCACCCTCCCACCATGGTCACCCATTAGCAAGCTTTTGAAAGCTTGATTTCCCCCACTTTTACCCAACTAAACCCTAACCTAGCAACACAAAAACTTGCTCTTACACCTTGGTGATTCTTTTGGCAGCAAAAAGAAGAGGAAAACAATAGCTTTAGCAAGTGGGAAAATCTCACTCCTTTGAGGTTAGTGACCTAACCATGAATTTTACTTTAAATTCATGATAAGGACTTTGAATGAGTGTAAATTACAAAGAAAAAAAATTATTGAATACCATTTGTATGTAAACCCTAGATTTTTTGTAGCCATGGTTAGGGTTTGATTGTGTTGAGTTTAATGAAATTAAAAGACTATCATGGCTGCCCATAATATGCATTTACTAAGTGGATTGATGAAATGAGTGAAAATACATGTGTGGTAATGTTTGAGTTAGGGTTTGGAGTGGAAAAATGGGATTTTGACCATGTGATGATGAAAATAGGGTTTAATGGTCAATTAGTGACCATTTAGTTCTTTTTAAATAAAAAATGAAGTGTGTTGAGTGATGGGATTGGGTTTGGTGTGGCAGAATTGGAGTGACCTGCAGAATTGGACTTGAGTCCAACAGGTTTGGGCAGCCATAACTTGAATTGTAGAGGTTTAATTGATGCAAGGCCAATTGGACATGAAACTAGACACATAATGGCACAACTTTGGTGAAGAAAACATGCCCATAAAACCAAACTAGGTGGACCAAAAGCTTGCCCTAATCCGGGTGATCTGCAGTCTGCCTAGGCAAAATGACCAAATGAACAGGCCATAAATCAATGTAGAAAGGTCCAATTGACCCGAAATTTTACCAGCAACAAGCTAAGATATAGACCAACAACTTTCATGAAGGAACCTAACCTAAATTATGATCAGAACCTATCCAACAAGTGAGTTGCAGTCACTATTTATTGCACTGTAGATATGGTCAGTCCAGAAAAACTTCAATCCGACCAGTTATAGTTTTTTGACCATAACTTGAGCTACAAAACTCCAAATGGAGTGATTCAAAAGAGGAAATTCAACTAGACAAAATAAGGAACAACTTTCATGTTGATCATTTTGCCAAATTCCCAATTCAAAAATGACAAATGGAACAGGAAAAATGAAGCATGAAAACTAAAAATTTTGCTCAATTAGCATTAAGCTTAGAAATGGTATGGGCAGCCAATACCAACAAATTTTGAATGCAAAATGTGGTATGTTGGAAGTATTAAAACCAATATACCTATTGTCTATGTAAAAGTTAACATTTTGGTTGACTAATGAAGTGAATAGTAACATCGAAACTTAAAATTCAAAAAATTGTAAAACTCAAAAGTGTAAAATGCCCTAGTATACCTAACAAGATTGGTTCGGATAGCTTGGCATGCCAATAGGGTTCTGTTAGCAGTACTGCATATTGCTTCATGCCATTCTGTGTTTCATGGCTCCCATGCCATTCTGTGACATAATAGCCTTTGGCTAAGTTATTTGAGTTGATATACTTGGGTTTTAACCCTGATAATTATTACAACTTATTAGCTATTCTGTTGCACACTGGGAGACACAGTGTGACCGATGGTATGATGGTCCGAGGTACTTAGTATCCAGTGCCAGTTTAGCCATTTATCCAGTCCAGTCAACTAGTATAGGTTACTCGGGCAATGATAATAAACCTTATCAAATTTTAAGTGAATAATACTACAAATAATACCAGAAATTAAGTCTACCAAAAAATGAAATCATACATTCTGCATAATTATTTTATTTTATTTTATATTGTCAACACTAAGCAAAATTGCTTAGCGCGTCGCTTTTGCCACGCGTAGGTACTGGAGACCTAGCTGGGGAGCCCAGCAGACATCAGACGGGGTGAGCCTTCAGAGTTGCATCAGGAGTCCAAAGTCACCTCACATCTGCACTGCATATGATAGGACATTAGGACTATAGGTGGCCCTTTTGTATTTTGCATTTTGCATTTTGTATTAGTTTGGATTGTAACTATAAACTCCTGTAATTATGTATTAATGTAAATATATGAAATTTCATATTATTGAGATTTTCTGCATTATGTATGTTGATAAATGAAATGTTGAGAATTATTTGTGAGTATGCTTCTAGTGATGAAGTGAACAGAAAAGTTTTGGAAATAGTATTGTGATTTGAGATTGAGAGTTTGAGATTGACTAGAATGTGTATAATGGAGTTTGGATTTGGGAATTATTTTGGAAGTGTTTTTAAACAGGTTCAGAAGAACTGTTTTTCCAATTTACAGCCGGCACTCTACCGGATTTTCTATAAAATTTGCGGATAAATTCAGATTTATCAAAATTGAAAATAAATGAATTTTAAAGGGATAAATTGTAATAGAAACATAAATTGGTGCTCCGGCACACTAAGTGGCATAACTTGCTCGGTTACACTGTAGACGGGTAAAAGGTGTCACAAGATTGATACCAGGTAAAATTTCGAGATGAAATTTATTTTAAGGGGGGGGAGGGGGGGGGGATTGTAACACCCCTATTTGCATAGCCTAGTATATTTTACTATTCCGGTGACCGTTGTCGGTCCAGACAAGTAAAAGGATTACAAGCACACTTAAAACAACTAGATAAGCCCTAAACACAAATAATTAGTAATTGTCAAATAGTTAAGTATAAATAAGAAAAACAGAACATAAGAAGTTAAATGAGCCGAGAGTCACAGCAATGGGTGACCTTCTCGGGAAGGACTGCGAGGTCGATTTAAACTCATATTTCTAACCGTAAAATGTGACGCTGCGGTCCTTAGGACTATTGCGAACATAGTGGAAAAGAGAAAATCATGAAAAAGAATTGTTAAGCCGATCAAATGATTAAGCCAGGGATCCAGAAGAAATATTGAATTACTTGCAAACCGGATCGAACTGGTGAGGGGCAATTTGGTTAATTGACCCCTAGAGCTGACTCCTGACCTGACTGTCAAATAAAATCGGAGAAAGGAAAATTTCAGAATTGGAAATTAAATTAAAGAACTAAAGAAAAATAAATAAAAAAAAGAAAAAAAAATGAAAAAGTGATTACATCATGCATGACATCATGCATGATGCAATAAATATTATAATTAAAAATTTAAATTTTTGGAGAATTATTGGTCTTACTAAAGGTTAAAAATGCATAAAAGAAGGGGAAAAAAAAAACAAAAAGTCTTCTTCCTCATCCATTCTTCTTGTCCCTCTCCCTTGGTCTCTCTCTCATTTTCTTTCTTGAAACTTCCATGGAAGCTTGACTCAAGCTTCATAAACCCTAATCTAGCCATAATTTTCCTAAGGTTTCTTAAGTAAATCTTGTCCTTGAACCTTGATTCATTTATTGACAATAAAAAAAAGAAGAAAGGAAGAAGTTTGAAGAGGTGAAAAAAATTTTGCATAAAGGTTAGTAATCTAAACTTGAAGTTCTAATTGAATTAATAGTGTTTATAGTTGAATAAACCTAGAAATATACGTAAAATGAAATGAAAACAACTTTGGAGGACTATATGTGAATTTCGACCAGCCATAGATGTATGAGAATATGATGTGTTTTGAATGAATTAAAAGTGTATGTAAGCTTGAATGAGTTGAGAAATGGTGTTGGTATGCTTGGAATCAATTAAATGTAACAAATCAAGTGAATTAGGGTTTGAACCTAGGGTTTTGGACTACAAAAATTGGAGAGTTGGTCAAATGGTGTGTTTGACCTTGTTTGAGCTGAAAAATGGTCATATGTGACCAATTGTAGTATGTTGGAAGTGTTAGAATTAGTTTTAAATTCAGATTGCTTAGGGACATTCTGCAGGCAGTAGGACCAAGGTCCCTTTTAGGGACCAAAACTGAAAATTTACTAACCCAATTGGTGTGAGGCTAATTAGGAATGAAACTAGACACAAAATGACATATTTTTCATTTGGGAATCATGCCCAAAAAGTGACCAAAACCTAGTAAACAAGTTGACCAAATCTGGAATTAGGTATTCTGCCCTGTACAAAAATGACCAAATGAATAATGTTTGTTCATTTCGTCATAACTTGGGCTAAGCAGGTCCAAATGACCTGATTTTTGTGGCATTAGAAAGGTATGACATAGTACAATAACTTTGATGAAGAACACAAACCCAAAGTATACCCTTAACCAAGTCATTTAGCCACTCAAATTTAGTGACCTAAAACTGCCAGAACCATGTTGGTGCCCAGAAAATCTGGGTAAGTCCAATCCGGCAGCCATGTTCAAATGGCTATAACTTGAGCTACAAAACTCCAAATGGAGTGATTCAAAAAGAGAAATAAATTTAAGACAATAAGGAACAATTTCTATGAAGAAAACTTAGCTAAATTCTAACAGCAATATGACCAATGGAACAGTGCAAAACAGGACACTAAAACTGAAAATTTGCAATTTTGCCTAAAAGACTTAAAATTTGAGAAAACAACCAAAACTAATAAATTAGGTAACCAAAATGTGGTATGTGAGTGAAATTGGAATTCCCATACCTATTAAGCGTTAGAAAGTCAACAAATTGACTTGAATAATATCACGAATAGTAACCCTGAAACACAAATTTTAAAGAGCGCCAAGTTTAGCATATTAAAACTAGGTAAAAGTAAATTAAAATTTTTTTTTATTTATGATGAGTTATGATACTGAAACACTGTGAAACTGTGTATTTCAGTGGAAAAGAATATCGAGAAAGAACCCGAGGGATCGAGTCAAGGCCAAGAGGCGACTCGTATAAGGTTTGTGCACAATATAGAATTTCTGTAAATTTTCTTCCGCACATCATTTTGAATGAATTGAAATATTGAATTGTGATATTATTGTCTTAAAATGTTTATTATGCTTTTAATTTAAATTGTTGAAAGTTTAATTGTTTATATTTGAAATGGCATTAAATGTTTAGTAAATTGTTAAGATAGTTTTGAAACCATAGTGTCATTACCATATATTTGAATACCTCACTAGCATGACTAGTGGGGGAAATCAGTTTCGAATTTTGATTCCTTCTCTGGCTGAAGTGTTGAGGTGTGTGCCAGTAGAAGAAGAAAAAGAATGGGTTCCCATATATTTGAGCTAGCTAGCCTTGTGATGTGACTTCTCATAAGCCTCTGGTTATTGAGATTAATATGTTTCGAATAGCATGATATAACTGTGTGTTTTTATGAAATGTGTTTTGAGACTTTTGAAATAAAATTATTTGGATTAAAATCTTATAAATCATGTTTTGAATTTATATCTCATGTTCAGTTAATTTTTGAATAAATATGTTTTAAATTCTGCATAAAGATGATTTTAGTATGTTGTGCACCACTGAGTCCTAGTACTCAGCGATGGCAGTTATTGCTACTGCAGATATAGAGACTAGAGGAGCAGCAGAGTGAGCTGCTGAGGATTGTGGAGCCACCCACCCTGAAGCTTATCAGGTATATTTTTTACCCTGATTGTAAAAATTATTTTGATGTATGTAATATATGTAAATGTAGAACATGGTCATGAGCAGTTGTATAAAGTTTGTAATAAATTTTAGTTTGGATTTTTCCTAATGTAAATTTTGGAATGATGTATATAAATTGTTTTATCTTTAATTACATATGAATGGAAGTATTTTGTTTTAATTTGAATGAAATTAATTAGTAGTATTTTGATGATGTTGAATTTTAAAATTTGAGAAATGATGTTGAAATTGGTTGGGGTGGATGTTTATTTGATGAAGTTAATGAGATAAATCATTGGAAGTGCTTTTTATACGTATTTGAAGAACTGTTTTCTCAAAATACAGACGACACTTTGCTGAATTTTTTATAAAATTTGTGAAAAAATAAATGGGACAAAAATCTTAACTAGTTTTCAAACTCTAATTAAATGTTTTAATACCTATTAGAAAATGCCCACCACTTATAAAAGTAAAAAAATTGTTTTAAAATCTCTTGTAGGGTACTTAATGAGTTATCAGTAGGTGAAGTTCGTAGTTCATTAGGTATTCTACAAGATTATGTTATGCCTTACAGAGGGGTAAGGTGTGACATAAACCATTGTGAGAAGCATCATTGTATATGGTATACTCTTTACTTGGTGTAAGTAAAATCAAGACTGGAGCTTCAGTTAAACACTGTTTTAGTTCATCAAAACTCTTCTGGCATTGATTAGTCCACTAAAATTTCACATCCTTTCATAGCAATTTGGTTAATGAAGAAGCCAACATGGAGAATCCCTTCACAAATCTATGATAATACCTGGCTAAATTGAGAAAACTACAAACTTCTGTAACATTTCTGAGCAGCTTCCAATTAAGAATAGCTTCTAAATTGCTAGGATCCTTCTTGATACCCTCTGTGGATACAATATGTCCCAAAAAGGTAATCTCTTTCAGTCAACTCACATTTAGACAATTTGGCATATAACTGTTTCTCTCTCAAAGTCTGCAATACAATTCTTAGGTGCCTATCATGCTCTTTTACATTCTTCGAATACACCAAAATGTCATCAATGAACACTACTATAAACTAGTCAAGATATGGCCTGAAGATAGTGTTCATCGGGTCCCTTAATGTAGCCAGAGTGATAGTCAACCCGAATGGCATCACTAGAAATTCATAGTGGCCATACCAAGTTCTGAAAGTAGTTTTAGGAATACTCTACTCCTGCACCTTCAACTGGTAGAATCCCGATCTCAAATCTATCTTAGAGAATACAGTTGCATCTTTCGATTGATCGAACAAATCATCTATCCATGGTAAAGGATATCTATTCTTTATGGTCAACTGCAGTCGATATATAGACGGGGAGTACCATCCTTCTTCTTGACAAATAACACTGGTGCTCCCCAAGGTGATGCACTAGGGCGAATGAAACCTTTATCTAGCAACTCTTGTAATTGTACCTTCAACTCTTTCAACTCAGTAGGTGCCATTCTATATGGAATGATGGAGATTGGCTTCACACCAGGTATCACCTTAATTTCAAACTGCACCTCTCTTTCTGGAGGTAATCTTAGTAATTCTTCAAGAAAGACATCCAAAAAATCACATACTTTAGAGATATCCTTAAGATCTGGACTCCTTACCTGTGTGTTTATCACATGAGCTAAATAAGATTCACACCCTTTTTGAATCAACTTCCCAACAAGTGTAGTTGAAATGAGATTAGATGGCAATAACTGCCTCTCCTCGTGTATTACCACATCTTCGTACTTGGGAAAACCAAAAGTGATTGTCTTTAATCTACAATCAATCATTGCATGATGCCTAGCTAGCCAATCCATGCCCAAGATAATATCATAATCTTTTAAAGGCATTTCAATCAGATTAGATAGGAATGTATGTCCTTGGATCACCAACGGATAATCCTTATACAATTTGTTCACACTAACCTCTTTTCCTAAAGGACTAGTCACTAGCACATCAAAATCCATTTTCATGCAAGGGATAATAGCAGAACAAAAAATGTTAGCACTAACATACGAATGTGTAGAGCTAGGATCAAACAACACATAAACAGCTTGGTCAAAGATTAAGAATGTATCGACAACTACATCTGAAGTCTCAGCCTCTTCCCTCTGGCGCATGGTGTACACCCTGGCTGGTGCACCACTCTGTTCTGGTTGATTCACTATACCCTGACTGCCCGAAGTACTGCCCTTGCCTCTGTTGATTGATTGTGAACCTCTCTGGGTAAAACTTTAAACTGATCCTTCAGCTGTGGTAGGTGGCCCACATCTGCGGGCATTGGTGCAATCCTTAGCAAAATGTCCCATTCTACCACAATTATAGCAAGCTCCAGTAGCTTTGAAACATACCCCTCCGTGTGTCTTGCCACAAGTCTTATAGAGGCAAACTGATAATGCTCCTCTGGGCGTATGCTGAGTAGATCTGGGTGGTCTCTGTCCTAAGGATCTCCCTCTACCAAATCTACGGGTATTAGGTCCCCCAAAGTGTTTTCTCTTTCCCAAACCATTGCCTGAACTCTAGCCAGTAATTTTCACACTCTTCTCCTTTTCTCCTATTCCCTTCTTAGCTACCCCTTCCAATTCTATTCTTTCTAACTTAAGTGCTTGGGAGATCAGTTCTGAGAAGTTCTCATGTCAGAACCCAACTACTTGCAACCTCAAGCTAGGCCTCAAACCAGCTTTAAACCTTTTGCATTTATCCCTGCTAGTGGCAAGCAAACTCCCTGCATAGTGGCTTAGTTGAGAAAAATCTCTCTCATACTCAGCCACAATTCTGTCCCCTTACTTCAAACCCAGAAACTCCTAGAGCTTCATGTTAACATACGTGTCGAGGACATATTTCTGCCAAAATTCTCTGAGGAAATCTCCCCAAGTCAGAATAGAGGGCTCCACCAGACTATTGGAGATGGTCTTCCACCATTCATAGGCATCCTTTGGGAGTAGTGACATAGCATACTCAAACTTTAAGGCCTCAGTGCATTGTAACTTCTTGAATACCCTATCCATTCATTCCAACTATTATTCTGCTTCTAGTGGGTCTATTGTGCCCTTAAACTCTATTGCCCCATACTTCACTAACTTCTCATATTGTCTTGCTGGGGTTGGGGTTGCATAGGTGCTTGTACTTGTACATTTCTAGCCATCTGCTAGAACAATACAGCCATTTGTTGTGCCAACTATGCAGGGAACTGCATAGGTGGGACTGGTGCAATTGGCCCACCTACATTCTGAGGAGCTGGGGCCTCTCCCTATGCCTCAGCTGCAACCAATTAT
This sequence comes from Hevea brasiliensis, assembly GCF_030052815.1. Taxonomy (NCBI): domain Eukaryota; kingdom Viridiplantae; phylum Streptophyta; class Magnoliopsida; order Malpighiales; family Euphorbiaceae; genus Hevea; species Hevea brasiliensis. Next base: position 88,556,272 of record NC_079495.1, on the reverse strand, counting down.
TCTATTGAAGGATCCCCTTCTTCCATTCCAATTCACAAGAAATTCTACCCTCTAAACAACCAAAACGAGGAGATTTCTCTCCACTAGTCCATATTCATGATGTAAATACACTATATGTATCAATCAATGACATATGAGCAGTTGTACTTATAAAAAAATATTTCAAATTTACAATTCAAAACTTGTATAAAAATTTGCTATAATACCACTAAAACATGCCACACCTTACCCCTCTGTAAGGTATAATATGATCCCGTAGTATACCTAATGAATTACCAAACTTCATCTACCGATAACCCATTAAATATACTACAAGGGATTTTAAATGAATCTAAGCATTTTATTTCATTTTATTTGGCAGAAAAATTGCGTGGTAACGACTTTAATTTTAAATAGATCCAAAAATTAAAACCTGTAAATAATATCATGCATAAATTGAATTCAAATCAAGCTCAAATCATTTCCTTTCATTTATTCAAGACCAAAAGAATAATATCTCTTTATTTACATCTCAAAAGAACATTTAATTACAAATTTACATTCATTGAAAGTAACAAAATTAATATTACAAAAATTTATATCAAGCTAAACTGGTAAAATAATATTACAGGTTTATGTACAACTGCTCGAATGTTTATATATACATATAATCAAAATTACATCAAAATAAATTTACAATGGGTATACCTATTATATACCCGAAGCCAACTCAAAACACAGCTCCGCTGCCTCTCACTTTGCAGCTTTCTCTTTTCCCCTACCTGCGACAGCATAAAAAAGCTATCGCTAAGCTATAAACTCAGTGGTGCACAACTAATAAACTTAAAGCTCAATACAAAGCCTAATTTATTAAAACGTAATAAATCACATTTTTCATGAATTCAGAAGACAACATAATATTTTTCAATCAATAACAAATCATTTATTTTAATCACATTTTATTTAAACAATCATAAATCACAACTGTTGCCAACATGCACACTATTTAAACCATGACACAAATTTTCCAATCAATGTTGTGTTGTACACCACGACAAAGCAATCTCAACCCTTCTAATCATTATTAATGAGGGAGTTGGCTAGCTAGCTATATGAGTGCTCATCTGAACTCAACCTCAATTGGTAAACCAAGGAGGGAGGATAACAAAATCAAACTCAACCCCACAAGTGGAGGAGGAACACAATAAGAGACTGTCATACCAACTGTGGTTTAGAAACAAATTTCAAAAGTTCCTCAATCAAATAATCACATTTGCAAAATAATAACCACATTCTATTCATCATAAAACCCACATGGGATTGGCAACACACAAATGTCTCAAAAGACTTCAAATGGCATTCAAATCTGGACCACCCCCTTGTTACAATGATATTAAGGGCCAATATCCCCCTTTCCATAATCATAAATTCATCTCACAATTTAAAGTTCTCAAATGTAATAGAAAAACATAATTGATTCATTAAAAGTTCATTCAATCCAATCACAAGGTTTAAAACAAAGGAAAAGTTTAGTTGTGCACAAACCTTCTTATACTTCACTTAGCTCAAATTTTCCCTTCCTTGGGAGGCTCCTTTTCTATTGAAAACATACAATTGAAGTGTCTCAATACTCATCCCAACTATTGCCAATAACTCATCAAATAAATGCCTAATGAATTCCTAAGTTAACTTTGCAATTTACATGGATTTTGGGTTCTAGACAGTTTTGGACCTTTATTGTAGAACCAAATTTTAACCTAGTTCTAGTCATAATTTAGTTATGTGATCTTATAAAAGTTATTTCCCTATGTCTTAGCTTTAATTTCCAATTTGAATCACTTAATTTGAAGTTCTGTAGCTCTAGTTATGATTAAAAGACTAGGTACTGCTCCAAGTCACTGAACTCTGCAGGGTCACTATTTTCTAGAGTTTTACTTAATTTTTCATTCCATTTCCGAGCATATTATGCTCAGAATCTGAATCAGGTTCCTGAAACAATGTTTTATGCCTCTGTCTTAGATTTCCAAATCATTTTGAATCACTTCAATTAGAGTTTTGTAGAGGAAGTTATGACCTGATAACCATTCGGAGGTCACAAGGCCATATAGCTAAGGTGCAGGAATTCCAGAATTGGCATTTCTAATTTACCCTAACAATTCCCCCACCTTGCTATAAGAACTAGGTTCAGGTGCAAAAATGAAAGTTGTAGTTCTATGTCTTGTGAGAATTTTGGTTTTAGAATTACTACATTTGCAGTTTTGTAGCTTGAGTTATGGCAATTTTTCCAAAACTGGTCGGATGACCAATTACTCACATTTTCAGGTTTAGTCCAGAATCAAGGCAGATTTGCTGGACTGAATTTGTCTAGCAATTTGATCAAGTTAGGGTCATAATTTGGCTTCATGATCTTCATAAGAATTTTTCTCCTATGTCTCAAGATTCCATAGGTTTAAGAATTACCTAAATTGGAGTTTTCCAGAGTGAGTTATGCATAATTGAATAAATACTGTTCATATAATCATTTTCTCTAGGTCCAGAATTGGTAACCTGAATTCAAGCCCTAATTAAGGTTCCCTTTGGTCATTTTCTGAGTAGGTTGTCTGCATGAAAATTCTAGCATTATATCTTAACTTTCATTTCCAATTAGTTTCACACTAATTGGAGTTAGGTAGCTCAACTTATAAGCATTCAAGCACACTGGACACAAGCTGTCCAGATTCAACACCAAGGTTCAATGTCTCTTCTATTAATTCCTTTCACCAACCAACATCAATTCTCATTAATATACACATCAATTAGTCAATATACCACATTAACACTTCAATTGCATTTCATACTACAAAAACCCTAATTCTCCAAAACCCTAATTTCACATCTCCCCAAATTCATGCAAATTCAATACACAAATCATACCTACACCTCCATATAAGCTTGAATTCAAGTTAAATTCAATCAAACCACTCAAAACCCTACCATACCCCAAGCTGGCCATATTTCTCTCCCTCATTTCATGCATGATTTTATCACTTTCTCAAGTTATTTCTTCATAGTTAAACTTAATTAAATGAATATAAAATGAATTCAAGCTTAGAAGAGAGTTTACCTTAATTGACAATTTTCCCAACTTCAAAATCTTCAAGATTTCCTTCATTCCTTGCTTCCAATCTTCTTTACACGATCAAATATTATGCTTTTACTCAAGTGGCTATGGTAAATAAGGGAGAATTCAAGAAAATTTTAAGCTTGGAAGATTGAAAATGAAGGGAGAGCGAGGGTAAGGGTGGCTGGCCAAATGGAGGAGGAAGAAGAAGATTGATAAGAATTTATGATTTTTGTCTTCTTCCTTAAAATGTCCATACATATATTTATTGTAATTTAAATTATAATTATTATAATTTAAACAATTTAATTAATTCCTTATGTGTCCCATTTTTATTTTTCCTACACAATTTCATAAATTTAATTCGTTTCCAATGTTTTAATCTCACTCATTCTAATGGATATTTAGGTCAAAAGTTAACTATAAGAGTGAATTAACCAAAATGCTCTTCATCGGGTTATAGTCTGTCGGGTTATAGTCTATCTTTTTTCATAATACTATTTAAGTCCATAACCCGATGGTCACTTTAATTTTTATTCTGCTTATCTCAATTAATTTTCCCTTTATTTTTGGTTCTAAAGCTGCCTTTGAATAGTACTATTCATAGACTAAAAATGGTACTATTCAAAGCTCGGAAGTTTTGGGGTGTTACTTGTTGCTCGCTTAAACTATTTTATTTCTTGTATTTTATCTTTAATCATTATGATTGTAGTACATAATGATTCAATGAGACCCACAAGAAGCACTCAATGGTCCACTTGGATTATGATCATGTCCATTTCTCATGCTTGCTTAAGCATGTTGCTCTCTTTTGAGCAATTTCCTTTTTATGCCTTCTTAGGCACTCTTTATCTTGTGCTTACTTTGGCTTTCTTTATCTCACTACTTGCTTAGGTAGTTTCTGTCATCCTCTCATTATTCTTCATTTTTGTTTAACATTTTTTTCTCTCTTTTGGTTCTCTACTAGGGAAGTTTTTTTTTTCTCTCCCTTTTCTTGCCTTAGTTTTTTTTTTTTTTTTTTAGCATCCTTTATCTCTATAATTGCTTAGGCATATTTTCTTTCTTTTACTACCTACTTTGGTAGTTTACTCACATGAACAGCTTTGATCTTTCCTATATACTAGCTTAAGTAAGTTGCTCGCTTGAGTGATTCAGTCTCCCATTCTTGCTTAGGCATTTTGCTCACTTGAGCAATTATATTTTACATGCTGGCTTAAGCATTTTCTTATCTTACTACTTGCTTAGGTAGTTTTCTCTTCTCTCATTTTTCTTCATCTTCTCTCTGATATGTAAGTTTAGATGCCTCCATGAAATTATGATACATATTGATGCATTCCATTATTCAGTGCCAATGTGATGTATGTGCATGCTTAAATTTTGGAAAGAATTCCCTAGGGAGGTAATGCTTATGCTAAAAATTCCACTGGGGATTTTAGTATTACTTGCAAAAACTTTTTTCCTCTCAAGGACTAATTTGTAATTTCTTATCTTAGGGAAAAACGTCATTTTAAAATCTAAAAGTGTAAAATTTGAAATAAAATTTTAGATCTCACTAAAAATTTTTAAAAAGATACAAGGACCATTTTGTAAGTTATCTCCACTGAGGATGAAAATGCAATTTTATTCTTATTATGATGCATGATATGTCATGACTTACTTAATACACATATACTATTCCTTCGAATATTCTATATCCTCATTTAGCAATGTTGGTACACAATCCATCCCATTATCTTGCAATCATCTTCAATTTCTCAATTGTTTCCTTACCCCCTGCTTGGCAGCACTCAATTCCATTGCCCCCATGACTCAAATCATGTATTATGACTAACATCATTGCCCCCTAAACAAATATCTTGACTCGAAACTCTGTTTCGCAAATGCCATTCTCCCTTTTTTTGTTTTGTTCTAAATTTTGCCTTATAAGCCACCCTTTTGAGTTTTCAACTTAGCGAGTTCTTTTTTCTTTTCCTTTTTTTTTCTTTCCACTTTTTTTTTTAACATCCATTTTGTATTCTTCACTATCATTTTTCTTTTTCTAGTCACATGCAAAGCATTCAATAATTTTGTCTTACACTAATATGATTTCATCTATTTATAATTAATTTAGGCACAACTCTTAGTCTTTATTAGTGCCAAGTTAGACCATTAACCTAATCTCTAGAGGAAACTAAGCATTCACAACCCATTGGTTAGCTCTTGTCAGTTCTGTAACCAACTCTCTCCTCCCTTATTCGTTTTTTATTTTTTCCTTTTCCCTTTTTTTATTTTTCTTTTTCTCTTTTTTTTTTCCGCTCTAACTTTTAACCTAACGAGCCCTTTTTTTTTCTAGTAGGACTCTTTGATCCAACAAGTAATTTTTTATGCAAAAGTTAACATTGGTAATGAAGACACCCAGTTACTTAGTGGGCCAAAATCTTAAAGTGCTTTTCATACTCTTATCTCAAGCTACTATTTTTCATGCAAGAGTAAACATAGGGCGCATGAATAACCTTAGCTACTTTGTAACTCAAAACATTAGAGTAGATTCTCATTTTCACTTTGAGGTACTTGATTCTCATTTTCACTTTGAGGTACTTTGCTATGAATACACATTTTTCTTTCAAAGTTAGATCAACAAGTAACTTAGCACTTTGCTATGAATGCTCAATTTTCTTTCAAAGTTAGGTCAACAACTAACTTTGTTTCTTTAGGATTTCAAGAGTGCCCCCAATCAATTATTATAAACTTACTCGTATTAATGATCAATGAAATCTTAAATACAAAACACATTACATTAAAATTAAAAAAAAATTAGTAAATGAGCCATAATGGTGTTGTTCTAATGACAAATGGAAATGACATGGCTTCTCAAAGTATTCCAAATTTTGGATTAGGTATCTTTTTATCACCAATCAGATTCTGAATCTTAGGGCTAGGACATCACACTTATTTTTATGATGGCCAACGATTTGATAGAATTCATAACAAAAATTAGCCTTGAAATTCTTTGGTAGTGGGTTTGGCATTAGAGTATCATTTAGAGGTTAAATCAACCCTTCATCATTCAACCTTGCAAAAACTAAACCCTTGGGTTCACCCAACTCAAAAAATCTTCTTGAATCTTGAACACTAGTTCTTTTATTATGAGGAACCTAGTTATAGTAAGCATTTCCTCCATAATCCCTACCCTAACATGATGTTACCCTTGCATATTAGCCATCTCATTCAACTTGTCTTCCATCTTTATCCTAACATGGTACAAATCTCTAAAATTGGAAATTGGAAGGTAGTATATCTTCTCATAATAAGCAGGCAACAAATTTCTTATTATCATTCTGATTTGCTCCTTTCCATAGGTCTTTGAGTCATAAGGGTAGTGTTATTTCTCTATCTCATCAGAAATTCAATGAATAACTCATTAAGCCTCTGCTTGGTAGCCTCTAAGTCTGTCTAAGTGACATCCAATGTAGTATTATAGGAATACTGCTCAATAAATGCTCTAACCATACTATCACGCTCCTTTCTAATTTATACTTTTAGATTATAGTACCATGAGACAACATCTCATGCCAATGGTCAAGAGAAAAGATGGGTGATTTGGTCATCATCTAAACATGTTGTTTTAATGATAAGCAAATACCACTTCACATGGATCATTGGGTCTCCAAGCCCATTAAATGTTGGCAAATATGGCATCTTAAACTTATTTGGCAGTTTTATCTTCATTTAGAGTCCCAAATCATTTATGTGAATCATTTCTCGAGGCATAAACTACTTTTTAAAGTCAGCTTCAAACCTTTCCATTTTCTCCTTTAGGGTGTGGTGTGCCTTGTTCACCTTATTTTTCCCATTTACTACCATTTTCCTAAGATGATCATCTCCATCACCGAGTTGCTCATCATTGTGTTCTCCTTTTATTTCCAATGGCCTTATAGTTCCTTTGTCTTCCTTCATATATTACTTTCCAAGTGCCCTAAGAGTTTCCCCATCATGTCTTCCACATTTCATTCACAACCTCTTATAGTGTTTATCGTTACTCTTTACTTGCTATTGATTTTTGGCTTAAAGGGATAGGAATATTCTTGTAATGCTTAAAATGGCTGCTAAACAAAATGCTAGTATGATATGTACTTATTTATGTTTAAATGGGCTTTTAACTCATTGAATTACACATATATGGGCTTGACATGGCGCATCCATTGAGCCTAAGTAAGCGAGAGCAAAAGAGATAAAAAGATTGAAATTGAAATAAAACTTATTATTTTATTAATAAGAAATTGCCTTTTGGACCTTATTACAAAAAGTAGTCTTATTCTTTTCTTGTCATATTATCTCTAAAGCACTTACTCAAATAGGTTAAATATGCTTAAGAGGTGTATTAAGATATGGTGGTTCACCCTTAATATCCTCAAGACTTCAAGCAATAGCCATCTTCACCTCCTTAATTTCTTTTTAGAGCTCTTTAATTTGAGCTTGTATTCATTTCTCCTTCCTTTTAAGAACTCGCATATATCTATGGTCTCCTTCACAAAGCCTTGCAAGCTAAGTGTTTAGTTTGCCTACTAAAACATCTAACACCCATGGGCATAGTCTCATCGCCCGAGCCTCTCTCATTCTTTTTGAAGTGGTTGTCTACTTTGTCTCGAAACTGACAATACTCCTAAAATAACATGTTTTCACCTACCAATGTGCAACCCATTAAATTAAAAATTGATGTATATGATGCATGGATGCATTAGCATGTATATGCATGGTGTTTATGCTTTTAAATTTTGAACTTGTACTCTACCATGCAAGTAAAAACCAAAAAAGGATTTTAAAAAGAAATGAATAAACTTTTAAACCTTGGAAAAAAGTTAAACTATGAACAACTTTGAGCTTTAAACAAAAAAAATGTTTGATTATGAACATCTTTAAAGAAAAATTTGGACCATGAACAACTTTAAGCTTTAAAAAAAAGTTGCATAAACTTTGAAGAAAAAGAAAAATATTTAATTATGAGCAATTTAAAAAAAAATCGATAATGAATAACTAAAAAAAAGTTAGATCATTAACTTCACAACCAAAGGCTATGTCCCCTTATATCTCCTAAACACTCATGTTCAAATGTATAGGTCAAGTCCATAATAACTATCCCTAGGTGTTAGTAAATTAGGCTTATCAATAGGGGATTGAGCCAAGGACAATCCTTCCTTCTCATATAAGAAAATTCGTAAACCTCAAAATCCAATAGATAAATGGGCATCCATTTACCTCCATGGTGAATGAAATGTCTTTAGGCCTAAATTATCTGAGGCAACTTATGGACTCATTCTTAGCCCAAATTCATTCCATTATCCCTTAAAACTTATATATCTAACACATAAGTCTACAAATTCAACACAACACATGCAATAAAGGTTCTAAGGCCACATGTTTCTAAGCCTAGCATTGGCTTGAATCCATCTTTATATCTCACAGGGTCCCATAAGCTGTACTTAACCATTATATCTCCTATTGGCCTTAAGAAAGCTAAAGGTACAAATGACGGGGTTCATGTTGTAGCATTATGGCAATTCTAGGTACTGTATGCATATAATAATTGGAACTTTTGTAATTTTATCTCTGTTTCCCAAAAAAATTAAGTGTCCTTACAAGTACAAAAGCTTAAATTTTAGTGAATTAATTTTATTATTTTCATATAAATTTAAAAATTTTTATATTTTTTTTAGAGTCCTATGTCACTTTGAAATAACTTTAAAGTACTTGAATTTTGAATTTCTATTTGGTGGGGAAAATAAATAAATAACTTTGAAGGGCGAAAAAATATAGATTAGAGAAACTTGATAAAAGAGGGAAATAAGTCCAAGAATTTATTAAGTAAATTGTCAAAAAAAGGAAGGATTAAAAAAGAAGATTTTCTCCTTACATCAATAGATGTTTAACACTTGGCCCACTATCTATAAAGTTTAAAGAGAACTTAACTTGGAAAGGAGGACTTGGACAATACACCCACCATCTTCCTTCGTTAGTCATTTCTTTTTCTTATTTTCTTTTCCCAAACTATGAACCACTTTTTGCTTACTCCTTCAAATGATTCTTTTCATCATATTTAATGGCTAGATCTCTTCTCTATCTAGATGGTTAAAAGAGCTTTGGAAGAATTAGAAGTAAAAGCAAGAGTTTAAGAGAAGTAGTCACATGAAAGGGGTAAGTCTCTTTCTTATCTTGTGAATACTTACCTCTTTATTGATTTCTTCATCTCATTATGTCTTCTTGTGAAACATAATGTCAATTGGGTGTTGGAAGATCCTTCAAGCCAAGAAGTATATCATAGGGTTTGCTGTGGGACCCTCAAACATAATTTAGCATTGTCTTCCCATAACACTGCCACGATATTTAGATATTAACGCCACTAAGGTGGAAGAAAGGAGTCGCCACCTGGATAATAACTAGGAAAAAAATAATAGAAAGCACATGGGTGGCAACTTACCCTTGTAAAGGTCCACTACCCTTCTTTTACCATGAGCCCAATTGTCACACCCTACTCCCCCGTAAGATGTAACATGATCCCGTAGTACACCTAATGAATTACTGTACTTTGCCTATCGATAACCCATTAGATATACTACAAGGGATTTTAAAAACAATTTTTGTCAAATTTAAATCATCGATTAAAATCTGGTGTTATAAATTTTTTTCAAAATTTTGGCAAAGTGCCGGCTGTATTTTGAGAAAACAGTTCTTCAATCCTGCAAAAGAAAAAGCTCCCAATATGTTTTCTCAAATACAACTTCAATAACTTCATTTGCACTGTCACACCTTACCCCTCCGTAAGGCATAGCATGCTTCCGTAGAATACTTAATGAACTACCGAACTTCACCTACCGATAACTCATTAAGTACCCTACAAGGGATTTTAAAACAATTTTCTTACATTTTGGAAGTGGTGAGCATTTTGGTAAGAATTAAAAACCATTTATTCAAAGTTTAAATACTAGTAAAAATTTTTGTCCATTCAAATTTTGTCGCAAATTTTATAAAAATTTTGACAGAGTTCCCTCTGTATTTTGAGAAACCAGTTCTTCAAATACCTGTAAAAAGCACTTCTAAAACTATTTTACAACTCCCAACCTCCAATAATTCACAATTCAACTCAAGTCAATCCATTTCAAAACAGTTTCACAATCCAAGTCAAATTTGTCAACTCAGTAGGTTCAATAATTCCATTCACAAAACATAAGGCAGAAAATCCATATGTACAAATATTAAATTTACAGAAGAAAATCTAAAATAATATTATTATAGTTTATTTACAACTGCTCAATTTACATTGATACTTATGACATTACAGTATTTACATCAAAATAACCATAAGGGTATAAAATAATACCCGTACAAAAGGATCAAAAGATCTTATCAATTATGACTCACTCTGCTGCTTTCTCCTTGCTTTTATCTGCGACAGTAAATTAAACTATCGCTGAGTATAAACATACTCAGTGGTGCACAATAAAGATTTAAAATGTGATACATAAATCATTTATTGATGAAACATAATTTGAATACTTTACAATCACATTTCACAAATATCAAGCTCATAACAACTCATTTGTCAAATAATATATTAAACAACAGTTTAGTCAAACAATTGCATAAACACAGTGTTGCCAAAGTCGTACACAACTTAAGCCATGACACAAAATTTCCGATCAATGCCGTGTTGTACACCACGACAAAGCAATCTCAACCCCATTAATCGAAACCAATGAGGGAGGTGGCTAGCTAGCTAATGAGTACTCATCCGATCTACAACCTCAACTGGCAAGCCAGAGAGGGAGGAAAATAAACGATCTCAACCCCATAAATGGAGGAGGAAGTGTGATACTGTCATGCTAAGTGTGAATCCAAAATCAATTTAAAACAATTATTTTCAACAATTTATGAGAGATCCCAAACAATTTTCAAAGTCATTTTTGTAGTCACAAAGTGGCAACACAATTCATAAATAACACAGCGATTTCATAAAGTATAGCAACTCAAATTTTCAATTGGAAAATAATTACATAAATTTATTGTACACAAACCTCAAGCGAGTCGTCCCTTAGCCTCGACTCGTTTCCTCGGGTTCCTTCCCGATATTCTTTTCAACTGAAACACAAAATTTGACAATGTTTCAGTACTAGAACTTAACATAAATCCCAAAATGAATTTTAACTTCGCATTTACCTATTTCTAACGTGTTAAATTCGACGTTCTCGAAATTTTGTGTTTCGGGTTACTATTCACTCCACTATTTAAGTCAAATAATTGACTTTCTAAGGATTAATAGGTATGGGAACTCCAACTTCACCCACATACCACAGTTTGGTCACCAAACTTGTTGGTTTTGGTCATTTGTTTAAAGCTTAGGTCATTTTGGCAAAATTGCCAATTTTCGGTTTTGGTTCTCCGAAGTTGCACTGTTCCATTGGTCGATCTACTGTTGGAATTTGACAAAACTTCCTTCATAGAAAATGTTCCTTATTGTCTTAAGTGTATTCTCATTTTTGGATCACCTCAATCGGAGTTTTGTAGCTCAAGTTATGGCCAAAATAAGTTTCTCGTTCACGTGTCTTCGTTCATACCGAGATTTTGGTCTTTGGCAGATTTTTGGTCCAATTTTGGTTAATAATTTGATCAAGTTAAGTTCATAATTTGGTCTCACTTTCTTCATATGAAATGTTGTACTATGTCTTACGTTTCCATCGGTTCAAGAATCGCCTAAATCCGAGTTTTCTAGAGGAGTTATAGCTATCCAAACATTGCTGCTCAAGAAAATCTGCAGAGTTGCGATCTGATAATTTAATTTTGCTCAATGATTTTGAAAGGGTTAGTGGCCTAATTTGGGTTGGTGTTCTCATGAAAGTTTTAGGTCTATATCATATCTAATTGCTGGTAAAATTTCAGGTCAATTTGACCTACCTAGCTCGAGTTATGACCAAATGAACGATTCTTGTTCATTTGGTGATTTAATCTTGAGGGCACTGCTATCAACTCACTTTGGTCAATTGTTTCACCAACTTTTGGTCAGTTTTTGGTCATGGTTCCTTAATGAAAGTTGTGCTCTTTTATGTCTATTTTCATCTCCAATTAGTGGCATATCCATTAGGCTTGTAAAATTTGAGTTTTGGTCCTTCAAAGTAGGTTTGGTCATGCTGCCAGCATGACCATTGACCTACGAATTTAGCTAAATTTTCCACCATTCCCACACAACTTATTTGGTCATAATTGACCATTAATTCATGTCACAATAGGTTAAACATGCCATTTATGCATTTCTTCAAATTTTAGTTCACTAACCCTAACATTCAAACCCTAATCTCACTAATTCATTGTGTTTAACTACTTTCAAAGCCTTAAACCATAATAACTCAACTACTTAAGGTTCATATACTCATACACACCTTTAAGTCCATCAAATTCATACACACACATCAAAACCCTAGCTGGATGAATTTGTCTTTAATCCTCCCACCATTAATTTCTTTTCATTTTAAGTATATTCCTAGGTTAATTAAGCTATAAACATAACTAAATCAACTAACAATTCAAGTTTAGTTTACTAACCTTGTGTGCAGAATTTCTTCCCCCTTTTCTTCAAATTTTTCTTCTTTCTTTTCTTTGAATCCTCTTTCTTAGTTGTCCAAACAACATCTAGTTATGGTAGGACAATTGGCCATGGTTGGATTTTGGTTCTTCAAGCTCAAAAATGAGCTTTCATGGTGGTTTTGGTGTGGGAGAGAGAGAGTGACGTTTTTTTTTGAAGAAGAAGATTTGTGTTTTAATTTTTTTTTTCTTTTCTTTTCTTTATCTTATGGAAGACCACAATTCCCAATTTAATAATTCACTAAATTAATTTGTTTATGACATCATTCATGATGTTATCAACTTTGACTTTTCCATCTTCTTCCTCTTTTTTTTTTATTTATTTTTTTCTATTAGTTCTTTAATTTAATTCTCTATTCCGAAATTTTCTTTTCTTCGATTTTATTTGTGATTAGGTCGAGTCACTCTCGGGTCAATTGACCAAATCACCCTCACCGGTTCATCCGGTTTGCAAATAATCCAATATTTCTTCCGCTCCTCGACCTAATTATTTGGTCGCTTAACAGTTCTTTTCATGATTTTCTCTTTTCCACTTGTGTTCATAAGGGTCCTAAGGACCGCGGCGTCACTTTTACGGTTGAAATTTGAGTTTAAAATGACTTCGCGATGCGTTCGAGGAGGTCACTCATCATTGTGACTCTCGGCTCGTTTAACCTCTTATGTTCTGTTTTTCTTATTTATAGTTAACTAATTAAACATTACTAATTATTTGTGTTTATGGCTTCTCAAGTTGTCTTAAGTGTGGCCCTAATCCCATTAATTGTCCGGACCGACACGGGTCACCGGAACAGTGAAATATATTAGGCAATGCAAACGGGGGTGTTACAATTCTCCCCCCCCCCCCCCTTAAATAAATTTCGTCTCGAAATTTTTACCTGGTATCAATCTCACGAGCAGTGTGGGTGTTGTCTCCTCATGTCCTCCTCTCGTTCCCAAGTAGCTTCTTGGCCCGAATGATGGTTCCACAAAGACTTTTACCAATGGTATCCGCTTATTCCGTAGTCGCTTCACCTCATAAGCGAGAATCTTTATGGGTTCTTCTTCATATGTGAGGTCCGGATTCACTTCTATTTCTTCTCTGATAGTACATGAGATGGGTCTGATCGATACCTCCTCAACATAGACACATGGAAGACATTATGTATCTTCTCCAACTCGGAGGTAGTGCCAACGATAAGCCAAAGGACCCACTCTTTCCGTAACCTCATATGGCCCAATGAAGCGAGGACTCGGTTTCCCCTTTACGCCGAATCTCATAATTCTCTTCCAAGGAGAAACTTTGAGGAAAACCTTCTCACCCATCGCATACTCAATATCCCTTCTTTTCAAATCAACATAGGACTTTTTGACGGTCGATGCGACTTTAAGTCGATCTCTGATCACCCCGATTTTCTCTTGATCTGTTGAACAATTTGGTCCGATCATCTTTCTTTCACCCACAACATCCAAACACAACAGGGATCTACATTTTCTCCCAGACAAATCTTCATATGGATGCATCCCAATGCTTGATTGGTAGCTGTTGTTGTAAGCAAACTCAATCAAAGGCAAGTGTGTATCCCAACCGCCTCAAACTCAATCACACAAGCCCGTAGCATATCCTCCAAAATCTGAATTACCCTCTCGGTGGCCATGCATGCGTGGATGGAATGCGATCTTGAAGTTCAATCTAGTTCCTAGGGCTCTCTCAAGACTACCCCGGAATCTAGAAGTGAACCTAGGATCTCTCATCGTCGATGAATCGCACTCCATGCAATCTCACACTCTCATCGATGTACTACCTGGCCTATCTGTCCAAACTGTAGTCCATTCGGACTGGCAGAAAATGAGCAGACTTGGTTAGTCTGTCAACAATGACCCAAATCGCATCATGATCATTACGTGTCCTTGGAAGTCCCATCACAAAATCCATTGTTATTCTCTCCCATTTCCACTGCATGCGGTAGTGGATGTAACAACCAATGGTACTTGATGCTCTGCCTTTACTTGCGACAAGTTAGGCATTTAGAAATAAACTCGCCACATCTCTCTTCATACCCATCCACCAAATGCTCCTTTAACCCTTTATACATTTTTGTGCCACTGTGGTGCATGGCAAAGGAGACTCATGTGCTTCCTTCAAAATGATCTTCCTCAATTCAACATCAATAGGAACACATATTTTGCCCTGGTGTAGCAGTAAACCATCATCTCTAACTGAGAACTCTGGTTTCTTACCTGTAGGACTTCTCCCAGCGACACGATACTTGATCATTACGAGTAGCCATTCTAATCGATCAATCAACACGTTTGTACATGCCATGCAAGCTGCGCTTGCCCATCATCATTAACCTCTAAGCTGGCATGCAATGATCTTAACTCATGTACCAAAGACAAAGGAGTAACCCGTTTACTTGCCATAGTCTTGCGACTTAAGGCATCAGCCACAACATTAGCTTTCCCTGGCTGATAGTCTATCAGACAATCATAGTCTTTTATCAATTCTAACCATCTCCTCTGTCTCAAATTCAACTCTTTCTGGGTGCCCAAATACTTCAAACTCTTATGATCTGTGTAAATGTAACACTTCTCCCCATACAAATAATGTCTCCAAATCTTAAGAGCAAACACAATGGCTGCAAGCTCCAAATCATGCGTCGGATAATTCCTCTCATGCGGTTTTAGCTGGCGTGATGCATAGGCAATAACATTTCGATCTTGCATCAACACACAACCTAATCCGTTGTGAGAAGCATCGCTGTAAACTGTATATTCTTTACCCGGTGTAGGTAAAGTCAAGACTGGAGCCTCTGTTAAACATCTTTTCAATTCATCAAAACTTTGCTGGCATTTGTCCGTCCACTGAAATTTCACATCCTTTCTAAGCAGCTTGGTCAATGGAGATGCCAACATGGAGAATCCCTTCACAAATCGACGGTAGTATCCAGCTAACCCCAGAAAACTGCGAATCTCTGTGACATTTCTGGGTGGCTTCCAATTAAGGACAACTTCAATCTTACTAGGATCTACCTTAATGCCGTCTTCTGACACTACATGTCCCAAAAAGGATATCTCCTTCAGCCAAAATTCACACTTCGACAATTTGGCATATAGCTGTTTCTCCCTCAAAGTTTGCAGTACAATCCGCAGATGTCTATCATGCTCTTCTGCATTCCTCGAGTAGACCAATATATCATCTATGAATACCACAACAAACTGGTCGAGGTATGGTCTGAAAATAGTGTTCATCAGATCCATAAAAGCAGCCGGAGCATTAGTTAACCCGAATGGCATGACCAGGAATTCATAATGGCCATAGCGGGTTCTGAAAGCAGTTTTAGAAATACTCTGCTCTTGTACTTTTAGCTGATAATAACCTGATCTCAGGTCAATTTTAGAGAACACAGCTGCACCCCTCAACTGATCAAACAAGTCATCAATACGGGGTAATGGATATCTGTTCTTTATTGTCACCTTATTCAACTGCCGATAGTCAATGCATAGCCGGAGAGTGCCATCCTTCTTCTTTACAAATAATACTGGCGCTCCCCAAGGTGACACACTAGGGCGAATGAAGCCCTTATCAAGCAACTCTTGCAACTGCACTTTCAATTCTTTTAGTTCCGCTGGTGCCATTCTGTATGGCGTTATGGAGATTGGGTCCACACCAGGCATAACATCAATTTCAAACTGCACTTCTCTTTACGAGGTAATCCGGCAATTCATCGAAACACATCCGAAAGTCACATCTGATAGGAATGTCCTTCAATCTTTGGACTCCCCACTTGGGTGTCTATCACATGTGCCAAGTCGCCTCACCCTTTTCTAATCATTTTTCTAGCGGTCTGGTGAAATGATGTTTGAAGGCAATAACGCCTCTCCCCTGTATTACTACATCACCATACGAGGAAGACCAAAAGTGATCTTTCTCTGAGTCAATCATAGCATGATGCCTGGCTAACCAATCCATGCCCAAGATAATGTCATAATCTCTGAAGGGCATTTCAATTAAATCAGACAAAAAAGTGTGTCCTTGGATCACCAAAGGACAGTCTCTATATAGCCTATTTACCCTGACCTCCTGGCCTAATGGACTAGTTACTAACACATCATAGTCCATTGGTACACACGGAATAGTAGTAGAACACATCACACTAGCACTAACATACGAATGTGTGGAGCCAGGATCAAATAACACATGCACATCTTTGTCAAGGATGGAGAAAATACCAGCCACTACGTCTGATATTTCAGCCTCTTCCCTCTGACGCATGGTATACACTCTAACTGGTGCGCCATCGGATCTTTGGTAGTTGCGAGTGGTCGACTTCCGGGGTGTTACCAGGACCCCTACCTCTGCCTCTAGCAGCTGATTGTGACCCTCTGGGTGCAGAGACTTGAGCTGATCCTTCAGATGTAGTGAAAGACCCAGACCGGCGCGGACTAGTGCAATCCTTAGCGAAATGTCCGCTCCCTCCACAGTTAAAACACGCACCAGTAGCTCTGTAACAAACCCCATCATGAGTTCTACCACAAGTTTCGCACTGTCGTACTGATAGAGCTCCTCGGGGTGCTGGTTGGGTCTGCTGACCAGACCGAGGTGGTCTTTGGCCAGAAAATCTGCCTCGGCCTCTACGGGAGCTAGATCCCCCAAACTGTTTTCTCTTCCCAGAACCACTTCCGGATGCTTGTTGGTAGTCTTTTCAGTTTTCTCTTGTGGACCCTTCTTCACTGCCCCTTCTGATTCTATCTTTTCTAGTTCTAGGGCCTGTGAGATCAATTCGGCAAAATTCTGATGTCTGAATCCCACAACTTGCATTCTCAGACTCTGTCTTAGCCCAGCCTCAAACCTCTTGCATCTGTCTCTGGGGGTGGAGACTAAGCTTCCAGCATAGTGGCTTAGTCTTGAAAAATCTCTCTCATATTCTCTGATTCGGTTCCCTTGTTTCAAACTCAAGAATTCTTGCAACTTCATGTCCACATATGCATCGGGAACCCATTTCTGTCGGAACTCCCTCAAGAAGTCTGACCAGGTTAACACAGGTGGCTCCACCAGGCTGTGGGGGATGGTCTTCCACCATTCATAGGCATCCCCTTGTAATAAGGAGACAGAATACTCAAACTTCATTTCTTCTGTACACCTGACTTTCTAAAAACCCGTTCCATTCTTTCCAACCAGCATTGCGCTTCCGGTGGATCCACAGTACCTTTAAACTCGGTGGCCCCAAATTTCATCAATTTTTCATCTTCTAGAAATTTGAGGGTGTGGTTGTCTTTGCATCTTGGCATTTGAGCTTGGGGTGGCACATTACCCGCCATTTCTTTGAAAGAAGGCGACCATCTGTGCATAAATTGAGCGTAAAAGCTGCAGTCTTTGAGCAGAGCCGGAGTGGTGACCCACTCACATGCAGGTCTTTGGGGCTTCCCTTGAACCTCGGCCTCAGCAGTTGTTCTTGAATGATCTCCTCCTTCCATTCCATTTTTCACAATTTTCTACTTCCTGAGATCAAACACAAGGAGGTTGACCTCCGTTAGTGCATATTCATGATGTAAATATGTCATATGCATCAATTAAAGACACTTGAGCAGTTGTACTTATCAAAGAAATATTCACATACATAGTCAAAATTTATTGCAAAACCATGCTCTGATACCACTAAAACATGTCACACCTTACCCCTCCGTAAGGCATAGCATGCTCCCGTAGAATACTTAATGAACTACCGAACTTCACCTACCGAAAACTCATTAAGTACCCTACAAGGGATTTTAAAACTATTTTCTTACATTTTGGAAGTGGTGAGCATTTTGGTAAGAATTAAAAACCATTTATTCAAAGTTTAAATACTAGTAAAAATTTTTGTCCATTCAAATTTTGTCATAAATTTTATAAAAATTTTGATAGAGTTCCTCTGTATTTTGAGAAACCAGTTCTTCAAATACTGTAAAAGCACTTCCAAAACTATTTTACAACTCCCAACCTCCAATAATTCACAATTCAACTCAAGTCAATCCATTTCAAAACAGTTTCACAATCCAAGTCAAATTTGTCAACTCATAGGTTCAATAATTCCATTCACAAAACATAAGGCGTAAAATCCATATGTACAAATATTAAATTTCTGAGAAGAAAATCTAAAATAATATTATTATAGTTTATTTACAAGCTCAATTTACATTGATACTTATGACATTACTGATTTACATCAAAATAACCATAAGAGTATAAAATAATACCCGTACAAAAAGGGATCAAAAAGATCTTGTCAATTCCGCAGCTCACTCTGCTGCTTTCTCCTTGCTTTTATCTGCGACAGTAAATTAAACTATCGCTGAGTATAAACATACTCAGTGGCTCACAATAAAGATTTAAAATGTGATACATAAATCATTTATTGATGAAACATAATTTGAATACTTTACAATCACATTTCACAAATATCAAGCTCATAACAACTCATTTGTCAAATAATATATTAAACAACAGTTTAGTCAAACAATTGCATAAACACAGTGTTGCCAAAGTCGTACACAACTTAAGCCATGACACAAAATTTCCGATCAATGCCGTGTTGTACACCAAGACAAAGCAATCTCAACCCCATTAATCGAAACCAATGAGGGAGGTGGCTAGCTAGCTAATGAGTACTCATCCGATCTACAACCTCAACTGGCAAGCCAGAGAGGGAGGAAAATAAACGATCTCAACCCCATAAATGGAGGAGGAAGTGTGATACTGTCATGCTAAGTGTGAATCCAAAATCAATTTAAAACAATTATTTTCAACAATTTATGAGAGATCCCAAACAATTTTCAAAGTCATTTTTGTAGTCACAAAATGGCAACACAATTCATAAATAACACAACGATTTCATAAAGTATAGCAACTCAAATTTTCAATTGGAAAATAATTACATAAATTTATTGTACACAAACCTCAAGCGAGTCGTCCCTTAGCCTCGACTCGTTTCCTCGGGTTCCTTCCCGATATTCTTTTCAACTGAAACACAAAATTTGACAATGTTTTAGTACTAGAACTTAACATAAATCCCAAAATGAATTTTAACTTCGCATTTACCTATTTCTAACGTGTTAAATTCGACGTTCTCGAAATTTTGTGTTTCGGGTTACTATTCACTGCACTATTTAAGTCAAATAATTGACTTTCTAAGGATTAATAGGTATGGGAACTCCAACTTCACCCACATACCACATTTTGGTCACCAAACTTGTTGGTTTTGGTCATTTGTTTAAAGCTTAGGTCATTTTGGCAAAATTGCCAATTTTATATTTTTGTTATACTAAGTTGCACTGTTCCATTGTTCGATCTAGTGTTTGAATTTTAAAAAACTTCCTTCATAGAATATGTTCCTTATTGTCTTAAGTGTATTCTCATTTTTGGATCACCTCAATCGGAGTTTTGTAGCTCAAGTTATGGCCAAAATAAGTTTACTGTTCACGTGTACTGTTCATACTGAGATTTTGGTGCTGGCAGATTTTTGGTCCAATTTTGGTTAATAATTTGATCAAGTTAAGTTCATAATTTGGTCTCACTTTCTTCATATGAAATGTTGTACTATGTCTTACGTTTCCATCGGTTCAAGAATCGCCTAAATCCGAGTTTTCTAGAGGGAGTTATAGCTATCCAAACATTGCTGCTCAACTGAAAATCTGCAGAGTTGCAGTACAGTAATTTAATTTTGCTCAATGATTTTGAAAGGGTTAGTGGCCTAATTTGGGTTGGTGTTCTTCATGAAAGTTTTAGGTCTATATCATATCTAATTGCTGGTAAAATTTCAGGTCAATTTGACCTACCTAGCTCGCGTTATGACCAAATGAACAGTTACTATTCATTTAGTCAGTTTGGTGCAGGGCAGCCTGCTATCAACTCACTTTGGTCAATTGTTTCACCAACTTTTGGTCAGTTTTTGGTCATGGTTCCTTAATGAAAGTTGTGCTCTTTTATGTCTATTTTCATCTCCAATTAGTGGCATATCCATTAGGCTTGTAAAATTTGAGTTTTGGTCCTTCAAAGTAGGTTTGGTCATGCTGCCAGCAGCATGACCATTGACCTACGAATTTAGCTAAATTTTCCACCATTCCCACACAACTTATTTGGTCATAATTGACCATTAATTCATGTCACAATAGGTTAAACATGCCATTTATGCATTTCTTCAAATTTTAGTTCACTAACCCTAATATTCAAACCCTAATCTCACTAATTCATTGTGTTTAACTACTTTCAAAGCCTTAAACCATAATAACTCAACTACTTAAGGTTCATATACTCATACACACCTTTAAGTCCATCAAATTCATACACACAAATCAAAACCCTAGCTGGATGAATTTGTCTTTAATCCTCCCACCATTAATTTCTTTTCATTTTAAGTATATTCCTAGGTTAATTAAGCTATAAACATAACTAAATCAACTAACAATTCAAGTTTAGTTTACTAACCTTGTGTGCAGAATTTCTTCCCCCTTTTCTTCAAATTTTTCTTCTTTCTTTTCTTTGAATCCTCTTTCTTAGTTGTCCAAACAACATCTAGTTATGGTAGGACAATTGGCCATGGTTGGATTTTGGTTCTTCAAGCTCAAAAATGAGCTTTCATGGTGGTTTTGGTGTGGGAGAGAGAGAGTGACGTTTTTTTTTGAAGAAGAAGATTTGTGTTTTAATTTTTTTTTTCTTTTCTTTTCTTTATCTTATGGAAGACCACAATTCCCAATTTAATAATTCACTAAATTAATTTGTTTATGACATCATTCATGATGTCATCAACTTTGACTTTTCCATCTTCTTCCTCTTTTTTTTTTATTTATTTTTTTCTATTAGTTCTTTAATTTAATTCTCTATTCCGAAATTTTCTTTTCTTCGATTTTATTTGACAGTTAGGTCAGGAGTCAGCTCTCGGGGTCAATTGACCAAATCGCCCCTCACCGGTTCATCCCGGTTTGCAAATAATCCAATATTTCTTCCGGCTCCCTGACCTAATTATTTGACTGGCTTAACAGTTCTTTTTCGTGATTTTCTCTTTTCCACTGTGTTCATAAGGGTCCTAAGGACCGCGGCGTCACATTTTACGGTTCGAAATTTGAGTTTAAAATGACTTCGCAGTCGTTCCCGAGGAGGTCACTCATCGCTGTGACTCTCGGCTCGTTTAACCTCTTATGTTCTGTTTTTCTTATTTATAGTTAACTAATTAAACATTACTAATTATTTGTGTTTATGGCTTCTCAAGTTGTCTTAAGTGTGGCCCTAATCCCATTAATTGTCCGGACCGACACGGGTCACCGGAACAGTGAAATATACTAGGCTATGCAAACGGGGGTGTTACATGCACTCATAATTCAAATCTCAATAATCAAATCAATCTCCTCATAAAAGAAACATTTCATTGATTACAAGACTCAAAATTAATATTACAAAACTATTCAGATAAATGAAATCCCAAACTTACATTTACAATAATTTACATTTAATTACATACCAAAATATTTTACAAGAGTTTTTATACAACTGCTCAAATAATTTACATACATATTATTACATGCATACATCAAAACCTATGTACATGGGTATACCTATGATATACCTGAAGCGGATCTGAATATGTCTTCAAAGAAACTTACTGTTCTATGCTCTTTTTACCTGCGACAGCATACAAAGCTATCGCTGAGTGGTGAACTCAGTGGTGCACAACTATAATTTAAAACATAGTACAATATACATTGATAAAATTTACAGTAAATAATTTGGAAATCTGAATACTCATCAAATTCTAAAACTCAAAATATTCATTGCCAATAATGTGAATCATTTGTATAAAATGACTTCGATCATGAAATTCAATTTATCAAATCATAACTAACCATTTAGGTAATTCCAACAAAATCAATTATACATAAATCATAATTGAAATCACAATTCTTTACCATTCAAAAGCCATTCTGTATCTCAAAAACCATGCTGTATCTCAAAAACCATGCTGTATCTCAAAAATCATTCTTTATCTCAAAAGCCATTCTTTATCTCACTAACTATGCAAGACTAATCCGAAAGGGCCATCTTCGGGGTGATTCTAACTCCCTAAGGTCGAGGAGGTCGAATCAGATTTTAACTCCCTATGGTTGGGGAGGTTGAATCATCGTGCACAGTACCTTCACAATAATGAATCTTCCGCAAGAGCCATAACGATAAAATAAACTTAGATCTAACCTCAAATCAGAGGAAAATCTAAGCCTGTGCACGTACCATGGTAATCAAAACACAACTAACTCCATTGTCTTCTCAACAAATGAGAGAGACGGGTAATAACCTAGTCAAGCATCTATAGTGAGATATAAAACAATATCACAATCCTTTTAGTGAGCATAAATCACAATATAATTCGATTCAAAGTCAATTCCAATATCTAATAATTTTTATGCTCATCACAATTCAAATCATAAATTTGCATTTTTCCATGAAAATTACCATCACAATTCAAAACATGTTCTATCACAATTTTCCAAAACATAATTTATTCAATCCATAACAATGCTTAATACTTGTGGAAATATCATTTCACAAAGCTAAATTCATACATCATATAACAATTTCAATAATCATTGAATTAAATCCAATGCTTGTTAAACATAATACATAAGAAAAATATGTCATTTAATCATATGAAATATTCAAAACAAAATCAGTTAAAAACTAGTTGTGCACAAACCTCTGATAACTGTCTCTTGGCTCTGACTCAGTGTTTCTTTCCTTTTTTCTGAGTCTTTGCTAACTGAGAAACACAATTTGAAGTGTTCCAGTACTCATTTAAACTGTCTCTAACGATAATGCTGGATAATTAATTCACTGAATTCTATTATTTGCTTAGTCAACCTAATATGTCGACCCTCGATGCATTCTAGGTAAATTAGGTTTTAATGTTACTAATATGTCACATTCGATAGTCTTTTAGGGTTGGCACATGTTACCAAATTCATTTCCATGTATCTTGCATTTTCTTGCAATTTACTGGATTCGGGGATACTAGTTTTCCCTAGCCGGACAACCTAGTTCCCTCGGTTTTCGGGTTTCAGTCAAAACTACAAACTTGTAGATCTATGTCTTATTGCACGCGGGGCAAAATTTCAGGTCATTCTGAGTTATGTAGACAAAGTTATGGTCATTTTACTATTGCTGGTCAAATTGCATCAAAATTGGTCACTTTAGGTCATTTTAGGTCAATTTTGGTTCGGCCAGTTTTTGGACCCGAACTTATGCAAGCTGTTTGACTTGCTTATGGTCATTTCTAGGCTTTTGTGTCCTCATAAGACTTGTAGATATGGGTCTTAACTATTCATGGTTAAAATTTCAGGTCAATTGGACCAGTTTTGAGTGAGTTATGGCCTAAAAACTAACTGCTGCCCAAATGGTCAATTTTCAGGCCTCATTTGCACTTAATCCGGATTTGGTCATTTTTCAAGCTACCTTGCAAGCAGAATTTTGGCAAGCTTTCTTCATGAAAGTTGGCACATTTTGTGCCTAGTTTCACCTCCAATTGGTCTCATACCAATTGGAGCCACACACTTAAAGTTATCGGCCTAAAACACAAACTGCCTTATTGCATTTCTTTCATACACATCAAGGATCACTCCTAACACTTACCAAACTCAATATTCAAGTCAATTCTGGTTGTATCATGACCTAAAAATAATTCACAACACATTATAGGTCATTTTGGCAGCTTATAATTACATTCAACATACACCATAAAGTGCAGAATTTTTTCAACTCAATTTACAATAATTCAATCACCTAACCATAACACTTTTTTCATGTCCAACTTCACACCATCATATATACACTCAAACTGCCCTAACATCCAACACAATTCAACATTAATATACCATAAACCAAGCATGAATTCCAGCATTCTTCAAGAGTTAACAACCTGCCGCAATGGTACCTTTACATTCCATTAATTTCCAAGCTTCAAATTTCAATTCACATTTATATATACTAAGTATACATCACCCAAACAATTTCCTATACAATATACATTTAAATGAATCATTTAATTCACCATTTACAAGCAAAAATAAACTGTCTTCAAGGTGTTTCCATAGCTGCCAAAAGTACACTTCCCCATTCAACATCAAACCTCAAAAATCTCTCCATAAATCAAACACCCATAACATCCTTATAAACTTTAATTAAACAATAATCAAAAACACAAAGTTACCACTTTGGAAATTCTTCAAAACTCCACAAAAACTTTCCTTTCTTGCTTCCTAGCTACTGCCCATGGTGTGAGGATCAAAATTAATGAAGACAAGTAACCAAAATCTAGCTTGAAAATGGGTGTAATGAACCATGCATTTGGGTGGCCATGGGAGAACCTTGGAACTTCTTCATTTCAGCAATGGTGAGGAATGAAGGTTGAAGATGAGCTTAGTGGAAGTAATCTGCCCACTTAATGAATATTTTAATTCCCATAGTGCTCCACTCATGCATTTTTAATCATATTATATGTTTAAGTGCTAATTACCCCATTTACCCTCCATTTTTGTTATTTACATTAGGTACTACTAAATTAATTTTTCATTATATTTTTCAAGTGTAATATTATTTATTTTTTATGGACATTTAGGTCAAAAGACAACTTGGGATGTCAAATGACCACAATGCCCCTGTTCGGGTTGCATTCTCGATTTTTCGGTAACACCGGGTTTTGTCCATTTTTCGATTTCTCACTTTTCTTTGTACTAATTATTTAATTTTTCTTTGATATTTCTAATGATATTTATACTTCAATAAATATTTATTTGAGTCCTAAAAATATTTTTCAGGGTTCCCCGCAGTCCAGGGCTAGTCAACGGTCCACGCCGTGACTTCCCGGTGCAGTCACCCATTGCTAGGGTTCTCGGCTCGCTTAACTTGGTTACATTTCTTTGCTATTATTTTTCCTTTGTTTTTCTTGTATTTTCTTTTCTTGTATTTCATTATTTTATGTCTCCTCACTCATATCGAAGTGTAGTTCTAGGCATTCTAGCTGTCCGGACAACACTGGTCATTGGAACAGTAGAACGCACTACCAAACATAGGGGTGTTACACCAATGGCCTAGGTTTAGGATAGTGGGCATAAAAGAGGAAGGTGTTAGGCACCCTCTCTGCCTAAACTTACCTTAGAAAAGGAGCCAACCTCTACTAATGATTTTTAAAGTTTATCTTATTATTTCTTTTAATAATTTCCCTAACATATATTTATGCAAGCTAAGGTCATGCACACATTTATATTCAACCATTCAAAATAGACAAGTAGATACATACGCATAGAAAGTCCTATCATTTGATTTTCTAAGTTAAAAGAATTAATTTATTTACCATCTTATCCTATATGTATATTTAACTAAGTTAATGATATGTCATACATAGCATACATAAGAAAAAGAATCCTAAGCATTTCAATCTACAGTACATGAATAAGAGGATAAGGAGGGTCAATGTTTCTAGGTTATGTATTTAAGCCCATTAATTATCAAGTTCTCCTATATACATCTTTATTAAGTCCAACTATGTCTCTAAAAATAATAATTAAATGAATTACCCTACAACTATTACAAAGCCTGTAACACCCTCACGGTAGCAACTCCGTACATTCTACTGTTCCGGTGACCGGTGTCGGTCCGGACAGCTAGAACGTCCGGAAAAATATTTAAACTAAAGTCAGGAACCATAATTAACTCAAATATTAATAAGAAAAATTTAGTAAAAAATTTTAGAAATAAAATACAACCAAGTCAAATGAGCCGGTGCCCAAGCGATGGGTAACCAGAGGGAAGTTGCGGTTCTCACAACTAGGAGCCCTAGACCCGGGGAAAAATTTATAAAATAATTATTGGGACTCTAGAGAAGGGTCATTGAGGTTCCTATGGCATTAGAATGCCAAGAAAATATTTAGAAAAATTTTTAAATCGGTACAGACAATTTTGGCCCGTTAAGCCAAACGGAGGGCATTTTGGTCATTTCGCCTTCAGAGGTGATTTTTGGCCAACTTGTCCAGCTAAGTAAATAATTATTATGACTCAAAATATGAATAAATATTGCTAAAAATTAAATTGAAATGTGGTAGAAAAGAAAAGAAAAGAAAAATAGTGGAAATTAAGGATAATGACATCACATGATGTCATTTACTTTCTCCCAACCAATCACCATTCAACAAGCTTTTTTAAATCACTTAAAAGAGTCAAAGAAGACCAAAAAAATTCTGCTCTTCTTCTTCTTCTTCCTCAAGATGTGAACCTCTCCTCCATAGCCCTCCATGAATGTTTCCTTTAATTACTTCCATTTCCCATAAAATTCCACTACTAAACTCTAAGTCACCTTCACTAAAACTTGTCCACTCATCTTGGGAAAGTGTTTGGCAGCCTAGAAAAGGAAAGAAAGTGAAGTTTGAGCTTGGAAAATTCTGCCCTACAAGAGGTTAGTGCACCTATCTACTTAAAACTCTTTAATTTCATGATTAGGGACTTGAATTTAGTAAGGAATTGTAATTTAAATGGACAAAAACTCATGTGTACGTGTACATGAAAATCGGCATCCCTATTGAAGGAACAATAATGGAGTGTTTTGATGGACTCAAAGAGGATTAGAGATCATGTTTAAACCATGTATGCATGTGGTTAGTGAATGAGTTAGTAATTAAGGTGTGTTGTGAAAACTTATAATGGGAACTAGGGTTTTAAGAGTGAAAATTGGACTTGGCATTTGAATTGATTAATGGACATTCTAATGGTCAATTAGTGACTATTTAAGGCAAGTTAATCATAATTTGAAGTGAGTTAATGCATGGCAAAACTGAAATGGAAGGCTGCCTAAAGACAACAGAAATGAGGCTGAGATTCCAGCCCACTTAGACAGCCATAACATTGGTTGTGTAGGTCCAATTGGTGTTTGGCCAATTGTACATGAAACTAGACTTATAATGGCACAATTTTGCTGAAGAAACCATGCCCAAAAGACCAAAGCAAGTGGACCAAAAGTTGGCCCCAATCCGGATACCCTGCAACAGCACCTGCAGAAATGATCAAATGAACAGTAACTGTTCATTTGGCCATAACTCACTGTAGATATGGTCAATTGACCTAAAATTTTTACAGAAACAAGTTAAGACATAGACAAACAACTTTCATGAAGAAACCTACCCCAAATTATGGCCAGAACCTATTCAAAAATGCAATCACAGTCACTGTTCATGGTACTGTAGATTTGGTAATTCTGCAGTTTTGGCAATCCGGCCAGCTGTGGTTTTTGGACCATATCTGGAGCTACAAAACTCCAAATGGAGTGATTCAAAAAAGGAAATTCAACTAGAAAAAATAAGGAACAACTTTCATGTTTACCATTTCCTCAAATTTCTACTGGAACAGTGCTTAATGAAACAGTAAAGTTAGGCTTCAAAAACTGAAAATTTTGCTTCCCTTGGTTTAAGTTTAGAAATGGCATTAATGCTTAATGCCAACAAGTTTTCAATGAAAAATGTGGTATGTTGGGTGTGTTAAAACCAATGTACCTATTTTCTATCCAAAGTCAACATTTTTGCTGACCAATGAGGTAAATAGTGACACCAAAACTTGAAATTCAAAATTTGAAATTAGAAATGCATCTAGTGGACTTTAAATTGTAATTGGCAATTAATACTAGCAAATGTAAAACTCAAAATGTGGGATCTTGGTGTAATTAGAATTAATATATCCATTAAGTATAAAAAGGTCAACATTTTGGTTGACTAGTAAGGTGAATAGTAATCAAAATGATTAGTAAATTAAGATGAAGACCTAGAGCCAATTCTAAGCTTAAATGCTTAGAATTGTATGACAAATGTGGACTATGCATCCTAGTCAAAATTGTTAAAAAGAAATTAAGGCCATAAATTTGAAATCCATGAAATATTCATGGATTACTTGAAACATGAAAAATAAGTCACATAATTGATGTGAATAGATAGTTAGGGCTTATATGCCCATCACAAATGGAATTCATAAAATATTAGTAACTCAACTTGAAATATAAAGTTTGTAATTACATAAGTAGATTCTTGAATGTATAAATGAGAAAGGAAAAATGTTTTGAATACAATGGTACATGTGAACCATTGTTTAGAATTGTAATCAATATGAATAACATAATGAATGAATAAATGAACCATATTAATGTATGAATGAGACATTAATTCTCATTATTGTAAAGAGGAGAAGTATTTTGAGTACAATATTCTAAAAGGATAATTGATGTGAATTGTGATCATATAAATGATCAAATGAATGTATGAATTATAATTGAAATTTATCATGAAATAATAAACTCATAAAACACAATATATTAATATTTAATGATATTATGTGCCCTTGTATTGCCTAGACATGTGTGTCAGATTGGATAGTTTGGCATGCCAATAGGGTATTGTTTTAGCGATCACAAACGCTTTATGCTGTATTCATGGCTTTATGCCCGTATTCATGGCTTTATGCCAACATTCATGGCTTTATGCCCGATTATGTGTTATCATGGCTTTCTAGCCATACCGATCGCATACGTGGTTGACGCTCTGCCCCTTGGTATGACGCCCGAGGCACCAAGGTGTCCAGCCAACGACCGTTATCCAGTTTAGTCAGCCTGTCATAGGTTACTTGGGCAGTGAAATTTATTGAGATAAGTTAAGAATATTAGCAATTTAAAATATTAGAAATTAAATAAAATAAATGAGTAAGATGACCTAAAATAACTTAGAATAGTTATTTATTAGAAAGAATCGAAATGAACTAGACCGATATCAAAATTTACTTATTATGAAATAAACTGAGACAACCTAGAAAGTATTGAGAAAATGCTAAAAGATTAGCAAAGAAAATTATAATACACATAAATATTGCAAATGTGACTTACATGATAATATAAGCATATATTTATTATTTTAGATCATTTTTCTTTGTACATTATTACTGTACATTAGCAAAATAAACACTTCCAAAGAAGACTAAATTACGATAAAACATATTAAATTTTAGAATCATATGTGTAGTATAAATAAATCTTAATTATTTAAATTATGTTTTATTTCTATCTTTATTTGTATATTATTTCCTTGTTATATTATTGTACCACTAAGCAGCAATGCTTAGCGCGATGGAATTGTTTCCTCGCGCAGGTACTGAAGTTAGAGCCCGGCGAATACTAAACAGAAATTTTGGAGTTCTGATCTGCAGAGCGTTCAAGGTTGTCACCTTCTCAGCAATGCATGTAGATAGGGCTCACATTAACATATCATGTATTTTGTGTATGTTATTTATTTCTTATATTGTAATATAAATTAGCAAATTGTAATTAATTTGTATATCATGTAAATTAAGAAAATTTGAAAATTTTGCCTATGTAATTTGAGAATGTTTACATATGAATTGAGTATGAATGGAAATGATTATGAAATTGAAATGTATGGATGAGATAATTATGATTAGCATGGATAAGATTTTATTTTAGAAATATTGTTGAATTGAATTTCAAACAAGTGAATATTGAAATACGCCAAACGATAATAAAATAGGGGAAACTTCGCTGGTTTCTCCGTCGAAAAATTATTGATATTAAATGAAATGAATTCAAAATTATTTAAAAAAAGAATAAAGTAAGATAAGTTAGGGTGCTCCGGCACCGATTGTAGCATGCCTTGCTCGGCTACACTGTAGTCGGGTGAGGGGTGTTACATTTATTGGTATCAGAGCACGGTTTAGGCGTTCCTAGGGATAGATAGATAGAATAAGATAGTGTGCATAACATGAATTGCATTCATATGAGTTGAGGTGACACTAATGCAGATATATTTTCTTGGTTATTTTAGGTTAAGGTATGGACTCAGAATCGCAGAGGGCAGTAGAGGAAGAAGTAGTAAGCCGTATCCCGACTGGGAGTGATATTGGAAATCGGGGAGATCCTACTCCACCAATGCAAGAGGTGCCTGTACAACCCCAACAGGCCTTATTTGAGCAGATGACTGAATTTTATCGACAGATGACTGGAGTTATTCCACCACTGTCTCAGCAGAAATTACCTCTAGGAAAAATTAGGAAGTATGGAGCTGTAGATTTCAATGGTAAAAAGGAAGACGATTCTTCAGCGGCTGAGTATTGGTTAGAAAGGACTGAAAGAGTCCTGCAGCAGCTCCATTGTACACCAGAACAGAGTTTGGAGTGTGCAGTTTCATTGTTACAAGAAGCTGCATATCGATGGTGGGATGTCATAACCAAGGTAGTGCCACCAGCCGACGTAACTTGGGAATTCTTTCTGATAGAGTTCAGAAAGAAATATATTAGCTATGCTCATGAAGAGGAACAAAAGAGGAGTGGTGATCAGAAAAAGAGGAAATTTGGACAGTCTAGTAATAAGAGGCCGAGAGAACAATTAAGTCAGACATTTGATCAAAGTAGGAGATCCAGACCCAGGCCTATACCCAGAAGAGACCAACTAGAAACACATGTATTGAGTGCGCCAGGACTAGCAAGAAAATGTGGCCATTGTAACAAGTGGCATAAAGGTAAATGTAGGAGATTGACTGGAGCCTGTTATAGATGTGGGGCCATAGACCATCATCTGAAAGATTGTCCTAAGAGGAATTTACCACGAACCCAGACAGAGGTCGTGGAAGGACCAAGTACAAAAGTAACACCACTTCCAAATGTCATCCAAGCCGGAGAGGAGCAAGAAGCCCCAGATGTGAATTTGAGGTAAAGTATTTCCTTTATGATATGCCTAAGTGTATAATGATAGATTCGAAAAGACTAAATAGTACCATATATATAAAAGAAGTAGACAGAGGGAGCAATAGAAAGGTAAAAGAATTATCTCAGAACCCAAAACACCCAATAAATTTCAAGGACGAAATTTAAACTAGAAGGGAAGAATTGTAACACCCTCACGGTAGCAACTCCGTACATTCTACTGTTCCGGTGACCGGTGTCGGTCCGTAGAGCTAGAACGTCGGGAAAAATATTTAAACTAAAGTCAGGAACCATAATTAACTCAAATATTAATAAGAAAAATTTAGCAAAAAATTTTGGAAATAAAATACAACCAAGTCAAATGAGCCGGTGCCCAAGCGATGGGTAACCAGAGGGAAGTTGCGGTTCTCGCAACTAGGAGCCCTAGACCCGGGGAAAAATTTATAAAATAATTATTGGGACTCCAGAGAAGGGTCATTGAGGTTCCTATAGAATTAGAATGCCAAGAAAATATTTAGAAAAATTTTTCAATCGGTACAGACTATTTTGGCTCGTTAAGCCAAACGGAGGGCATTTTGGTCATTTCGCCTTCAGAGGTGATTTTTGGCCGACTTGTCCAGCTAAGTAAATAATTATTATGACTCAAAATATGAATAAATATTGCTAAAAATTAAATTGAAATGTGGTAGAAAAGAAAAGAAAAGAAAAATAGTGGAAATTAAGGATAATGACATCACATGATGTCATTTACTTTCTCCCAACCAATCACCATTCAACAAGCTTTCTTAAATCACTTAAAAGAGTCAAAGAAGACCAAAAAAATTCTGCTCTTCTTCTTCTTCTTGCTCAAGACGTGAACCTCTCCTCCATAATCCTCCATGAATGTTTCCTTTAATTACTTCCATTTCCCACAAAATTCCACTACTAAACTCTAAGTCACCTTCACTAAAACTTGTCCACTCATCTTCGGAAAGTGTTTGGCAGCCTAGAAAAGGAAAGAAAGTGAAGTTTGAGCTTGGAAAATTCTGCCCTACAAGAGGTTAGTGCACCTATCTACTTAAAACTCTTTAATTTCATGATTAGGGACTTGAATTTAGTAAGGAATTGTAATTTAAATGGACAAAAATTCATGTGTATGTGTATATGAAATTCGGCAGCCCTATTGAAGGAACAATAATGGAGTGTTTTGATGGACTCAAAGAGGATTAGAGATCATGTTTAAACCATGTATGCATGTGGTTAGTGAATGAGTTAGTAATTAAGGTGTGTTGTGAAATCTTATAATGGGAACTAGGGTTTTAAGAGTGAAAATTGGACTTGGCATTTGAATTGATTAATGGACATTCTAATGGTCAATTAGTGACTATTTAAGGCAAGTTAATCATAATTTGAAGTGAGTTAATGCATGGCAAAACTAAAATGGAAGGCTGCCTAAAGACAGCAGAAATGAGGCTGAGATTCCAGCCCACTTAGACAGCCATAACTTTGGCTGTGTAGGTCCAATTGGTGTTTGGCCAATTGGACATGAAACTAGACTTATAATGGCACAATTTTGCTTAAGAAACCATGCCCAAAAGACCAAAGCAAGTGGACCAAAAGTTGGCCCCAATCTGGATACCCTGCAACAGCACCTGCAGAAATGACCAAATGAACTGGCCATAACTCACTGTAGATATGGTCAATTGACCTAAAATGTTTACAGCAACAAGTTAAGACATAGACAAACAACTTTCATGAAGAAACCTACCCCAAATTATGGCCAGAACCTATTCAAAAATGCAATCACAGTCACTGTTCATGGTACTGTAGATTTGGTAATTCTGCAGTTTTGGCAATCCGGCCAGCTGTGGTTTTTGGACAATATCTGGAGCTACAAAACTCCAAATGGAGTGATTCAAAAAAGGAAATTCAACTAGACAAAATAAGGAACAACTTTCATGTTTACCATTTCCTCAAATTTCTACTGGAACAGTGCTTAATGAAACAGTAACGTTAGGCTTCAAAAACTGAAAATTCTGCTTCCCTTGGTTTAAGTTTAGAAATGGCATTAATGCTTAATGCCAACAAGTTTTCAATGCAAAATGTGGTATGTTGGGTGTGTTAAAACCAATGTACCCATTTTCTATCCAAAAGTCAACATTTTTGTTGACCTATGAGGTGAATAGCGACACCAAAACTTGAAATTCAAAATTTGAAATTAGAAATGCATCTAGGGGACTTTAAATTGCAATTGGCAATTAATACTAGCAAATGTAAAACTCAAAATGTGGGATCTTGGTGTAATTAGAATTAATATATCCATTAAGTATAAAAAGGTCAACATTTTGGTTGACTAGTAAGGTGAATAGTAATCAAAATGATTAGTAAATTAAGATGAAGACCTAGAGCCAATTCTAAGCTTAAATGCTTAGAATTGTATGACAAATGTGGACTATGCATCCTAGTCAAAATTGTTAAAAAGAAATTAAGGCCATAAATTTGAAATCCATGAAATATTCATGGATTACTTGAAACATGAAAAATAAGTCACATAATTGATGTGAATAGATAGTTAGGGCTTATATGCCCATCACAAATGGAATTCATAAAATATTAGTAACTCAACTTGAAATATAAAATTTGTAATTACATAAGTAGATTCTTGAATGTATAAATGAGAAAGGAAAAATGTTTTGAATACAATGGTACATGTGAACCATTGTTTAGAATTGTAATCAATATGAATAACATAATGAATGAATAAATGAACAATATTAATGTATGAATGAGACATTAATTCTCATTATTGTAAAGAGGAGAAGTATTTTGAGTACAATAGTCTAAAAGGATAATTGATGTGAATTGTGATCATATAAATGATCAAATGAATGTATGAATTATAATTGAAATTTATCATGAAATAATAAACTCATAAAACATAATATATTAATATTTAATGATATTATGTGCCCTTGTATTGCCTAGACATGTGTGTCAGATTGGATAGTTTGGCATGCCAATAGGGTATTGTTTTAGCAGTACTGCGAAACGCTTTATCCCTGTATTCATGGCTTTATGCCCGTATTCATGGCTTTATGCCAACATTCATGGCTTTTATGCCCGATTATGTGTTATCATGGCTTTCTAGCCATACTGACTGCATACGTGGTTGACGTTCTGCGTCCCATGGTATGACGGCCCGAGGCACCAAGGTGTCCAATGCCAACGACCCGTTATCCAGTTTAGTCAGCCTGTCATAGGTTACTTGGGCAGTGAAATTTATTGAGATAAGTTAAGAATATTAGCAATTTAAAATATTAGAAATTAAATAAAATAAATGAGTAAGATGACCTAAAATAACTTAGAATAGTTATTTATTAGAAAGAATCGAAATGAACTAGACCGATATCAAAATTTACTTATTATGAAATAAACTGAGGCAACCTAGAAAGTATTGAGAAAATGCTAAAAGATTAGCAAAGAAAATTATAATACACATAAATACTGCAAATGTGACTTACATGATAATATAAGCATATATTTATTATTTTAGATCATTTTTCTTTGTACATTATTACTGTACATTAGCAAAATAAACACTTCCAAAGAAGACTAAATTACGATAAAACATATTAAATTTTAGAATCGTATGTGAAGTATAAATAAATCTTAATTATTTAAATTATGTCTTATTTCTATCTTTATTTGTATATTATTTCCTTGTTATATTATTGCACCACTAAGCAGCAATGCTTAGCGCGATGGAATTGTTTCCTCGCGCAGGTACTGAAGTTAGAGCCCAGCGAATACTAAACAGAGATTTTGGAGTTCTGATCTGCAGAGCATTCAAGGTTGTCACCTCCTCAGCAATGCATGTAGATAGGGCTCACATTAAACATATCATGTATTTTGTGTATGTTATTTATTTCTTATATTGTAATATAAATTATCAAATTGTAATTAATTTGTATATCATGTAAATTAAGGAAATTTGAAAATTTTGCCTATGTAATTTGAGAATGTTTACATATGAATTGAGTATGAATGGAAATGATTATGAAATTGAAATGTATGGATGAGATAATTATGATTAGCATGGATAAGATTTTATTTTAGAAATATTGTTGAATTGATTTTCAAACAGGTGAATATTGAAATACGCCAAACGATAATAAAATAGGGGAAACTCCGCTGGTTTCTCCGTCGAAAAATATTTGATATTAAATGAAATGAATTCAAAATTATTTAAAAAAAGAATAAAGTAAGATAAGTTAGGGTGCTCCGGCACCGATTGTAGCATGCCTTGCTCGGCTACACTGTAGTCGGGTGAGGGGTGTTACATTTATTGGTATCAGAGCACGGTTTAGGCATTCCTTGGGATAGATAGATAGAATAAGATAGTGTGCATAACATGCATTGCATTCATATGAGTTGAGGTGACACTAATGCAGATATATTTTCTTGGTTATTTTAGGTTAAGGTATGGACTCAGAATCGCAGAGGGCAGTAGAAGAAGAAGTAGTGAGCCGTATCCCGACTGGGAGTGATATTGGAAATCGGGGAGATCCTACTCCACCAATGCAAGAGGTGCCTGTACAACCCCAACAGGCCTTATTTGAGCAGATGACTGAATTTTATCGACAGATGACTGGAGTTATTCCACCACTATCTCATCAGAAATTACCTCTAGGAAAAATTAGGAAGTATGGAGCTGTAGATTTCAATGGTAAAAAGGAAGACGATTCTTCAGCGGCTGAGTATTGGTTAGAAAGGACTGAAAGAGTCCTGCAGCAGCTCCATTGTACACCAGAACAGAGTTTGGAGTGTGCAGTTTCATTGTTACAAGAAGCTGCATATCGATGGTGGGATGTCATAACCAAGGTAGTGCCACCAGTTGACGTAACTTGGGAATTCTTTCTGATAGAGTTCAGAAAGAAATATATTAGCTGTGCTCATGAAGAGGAACAAAAGAGGAGTGGTGATCAGCAAAAGAGGAAATTTGGATAGTCTAGTAATAAGAGGCCGAGAGAACAATTAAGTCAGACATTTGATCAAAGTAGGAGATCCAGACCCAGGCCTATACCCAGAAGAGATAAACTAGAAACACAAGTAGTGAGTGCGCCAGGACTAGCAAGAAAATGTGGCCATTGTAACAAGTGGCATAAAGGTGAATGTAGGAGATTGACTGGAGCCTGTTATAGTTGTGGGGCCATAGACCATCGTCTGAAAGATTGTCCTAAGAGGAATTTACCACAGACCCAGACAGAGGTCGTGGAAGGACCAAGTACAAAAGTAACACCACTTCCAAATGTCACCCAAGCCGGAGAGGAGCAAGAAGCCCCAGATGTGAATTTGAGGTAAAGTATTTCCTTTATGATATGCCTAAGTGTATAATGATAGATTCGAAAAGACTAAATAGTACCATATATATAAAAGAAGTAGACAGAGGGAGCAATAGAAAGGTAAAAGAATTATCTCAGAACCCAAAACACCCAATAAATTTTGAGGACAAAATTTAAATTAGAAGGGAAGAATTGTAACACCCTCACGGTAGTAACTCCGTACATTCTACCGTTCCGGTGACCGGTGTCGGTCCGGACAGCTAGAACGTCGGGAAAAATATTTAAACTAAAGTCAGGAACCATAATTAACTCAAATATTAATAAGAAAAATTTAGTAAAAAATTTTAGAAATAAAATACAACCAAGTTAAATGAGCCGGTGCCCAAGCGATGGGTAACCAGAGGGAAGTTGCGGTTCTCGCAACTAGGAGCCCTAGACCCAGGGAAAAATTTATAAAATAATTATTGCAACTCCAGAGAAGGGTCATTGAGGTTCCTATAGCATTAGAATGCCAAGAAAATATTTAGAAAAATTTTTCAATCGGTACAGACAATTTTGGCTCGTTAAGCCAAACGGAGGGCATTTTGGTTATTTCGCCTTCAGAGGTGATTTTTGGCCGACTTGTCCAGCTAAGTAAATAATTATTATGACTCAAAATATGAATAAATATTGCTAAAAATTAAATTGAAATGTGGTAGAAAAGAAAAGAAAAGAAAAATAGTGGAAATTAAGGATAATGACATCACATGATGTCATTTACTTTCTCCCAACCAATCACCATTCAACAAGCTTTCTTAAATCACTTAAAAGAGTCAAAGAAGACCAAAAAAATTCTTCTCTTCTTCTTCTTCTTCCTCAAGACGTGAACCTCTCCTCCATAACCCTCCATGAATGTTTCCTTTTATTACTTCCATTTCCCATAAAATTCCACTACTAAACTCTAAGTTACCTTCACTAAAACTTGTCCACTCATCTTGGGAAAGTGTTTGGCAGCCTAGAAAAGGAAAGAAAGCAAAGTTTGAGCTTGGAAAATTCTGCCCTACAAGAGGTTAGTGCACCTATCTACTTAAAACTCTTTAATTTCATGATTAGGGACTTGAATTTAGTAAGGAATTGTAATTTAAATGGACAAAAATTCATGTGTATGTGTACATGAAAATCGGCAGCCCTATTGAAGGAACAATAATGGAGTGTTTTGATGGACTCAAAGAGGATTAGAGATCATGTTTAAACCATGTATGCATGTGGTTAGTGAATGAGTTAGTAATTAAGGTGTGTTGTGAAAACTTATAATGGGAACTAGGGTTTTAAGAGTGAAAATTGGACTTGGAATTTGAATTGATTAATGGACATTCTAATGGTCAATTAGTGACTATTTAAGGCAAGTTAATCATAATTTGAAGTGAGTTAATGCATGGCAAAACTGAAATGGAAGGCTGCCTAAAGACAACAGAAATGAGGCTGAGATTCCAGCCCACTTAGACAGCCATAACTTTGGCTGTGTAGGTCCAATTGGTGTTTGGCCAATTTGACATGAAACTAGACTTATAATGGCACAATTTTGCTGAAGAAACCATGCCCAAAAGACCAAAGCAAGTGGACCAAAAGTTGGCCCCAATCCAGATACCCTGCAACAGCACCTGCAGAAATGACTAAATGAACTGTAACTATTCATTTGGCCATAACTCACTGTAGATATGGTCAATTGACCTAAAATTTTTACAGCAACAAGTTAAGACATAGACAAACAACTTTCATGAAGAAACCTACCCCAAATTATGGCCAGAACCTATTCAAAAATGCAATCACAGTCACTGTTCATGGTACTGTAGATTTGGTAATTCTGCAGTTTTGGCAATTCGGCCAGCTGTGGTTTTTGGACCATATCTGGAGCTACAAAACTCCAAATGTAGTGATTCAAAAAAGGAAATTCAACTAGACAAAATAAGGAACAACTTTCATGTTTACCATTTCCTCAAATTTCTACTGGAACAGTGCTTAATGGAACAGTAAATTTAGGCTTCAAAAACTGAAAATTCTGCTTCCTTTGGTTTAAGTTTAGAAATGGCATTAATGCTTAATGCCAACAAGTTTTCAATGCAAAATGTGGTATGTTGGGTGTGTTAAAACCAATGTACCTATTTTCTATCCAAAGTCAACATTTTTGTTGACCAATGAGGTGAATAGTGACACCAAAACTTGAAATTCAAAATTTGAAATTAGAAATGCATCTAGGGGACTTTAAATTGCAATTGGCAATTAATACTAGCAAATGTAAAACTTAAAATGTGGGATCTTGGTGTAATTAGAATTAATATATCTATTAAGTATAAAAAGTCAACATTTTGGTTGACTAGTAAGGTGAATAGTAATCAAAATGATTAATAAATTAAGATGAAGACCTAGAGCCAATTCTAAGCTTAAATGCTTAGAATTGTATGACAAATGTGGACTATGCATCCTAGTCAAAATTGTTAAAAAGAAATTAAGGCCATAAATTTGAAATCCATGAAATATTCATGGATTACTTGAAACATGAAAAATAAGTCACATAATTGATGTGAATAGATAGTTAGGGCTTATATGCCCATCACAAATGTAATTCATAAAATATTAGTAACTCAACTTGAAATATAAAATTTGTAATTACATAAGTAGATTCTTGAATGTATAAATGAGAAAGGAAAAATGTTTTGAATACAATGGTACATGTGAACCATTGTTTA
This sequence comes from Hevea brasiliensis, assembly GCF_030052815.1. NCBI lineage: Eukaryota > Viridiplantae > Streptophyta > Magnoliopsida > Malpighiales > Euphorbiaceae > Hevea > Hevea brasiliensis. Next base: position 88,516,795 of record NC_079495.1, on the reverse strand, counting down.
GAATTGTAATCAATATGAATAACATAATGAATGAATAAATGAACCATATTAATGTATGAATGAGACATTAATTCTCATTATTGTAAAGAGGAGAAGTATTTTGAGTACAATAGTCTAAAAGGATAATTGATGTGAATTGTGATCATATAAATGATCAAATGAATGTATGAATTATAATTGAAATTTATCATGAAATAATAAACTCATAAAACATAATATATTAATATTTAATGATATTATGTGCCCTTGTATTGCCTAGACATGTGTGTCAGATTGGATAGTTTGGCATGCCAATAGGGTATTGTTTTAGCAGTACTGCGAAAGGCTTTATCCCTGTATTCATGGCTTTATGCCCGTATTCATGGCTTTATGCCAACATTCATGGCTTTTATGCCCGATTATGTGTTATCATGGCTTTCTAGCCATACTGACTACATACGTGGTTGACGTTCTGCGTCCCATGGTATGACGGCCCGAGGCACCAAGGTGTCTAGTGCCAACGACCCGTTATCCAGTTTAGTCAGCCTGTCATAGGTTACTTGGGCAGTGAAATTTATTGAGATAAGTTAAGAATATTAGCAATTTAAAATATTAGAAATTAAATAAAATAAATGAGTAAGATGACCTAAAATAACTTAGAATAGTTATTTATTAGAAAGAATCGAAATGAACTAGACCGATATCAAAATTTACTTATTATGAAATAAACTGTGACAACCTAGAAAGTATTGAGAAAATGCTAAAAGATTAGCAAAGAAAATTATAATACACATAAATACTGCAAATGTGACTTACATGATAATATAAGCATATATTTATTATTTTAGATCATTTTTCTTTGTACATTATTACTGTACATTAGCAAAATAAACACTTCCAAGGAAGACTAAATTACGATAAAACATATTAAATTTTAGAATCGTATGTGAAGTATAAATAAATCTTAATTATTTAAATTATGTTTTATTTCTATCTTTATTTGTATATTATTTCCTTGTTATATTATTGCACCACTAAGCAGCAATGTTTAGCGCGATGGAATTGTTTCCTCGCGCAGGTACTGAAGTTAGAGCCCGGCGAATACTAAACAGAGATTTTGGAGTTCTGATCTGCAAAGCGTTCAAGGTTGTCACCTCCTCAGCAATGCATGTAGATAGGGCTCACATTAAACATATCATGTATTTTGTGTATGTTATTTATTTCTTATATTGTAATATAAATTAGCAAATTGTAATTAATTTGTATATCATGTAAATTAAGGAAATTTGAAAATTTTACCTATGTAATTTGAGAATGTTTACATATGAATTGAGTATGAATGGAAATGATTATGAAATTGAAATGTATGGATGAGATAATTATGATTAGCATGGATAAGATTTTATTTTAGAAATATTGTTGAATTGAATTACAAACAGGTGAATATTGAAATACGCCAAACGATAATAAAATAGGGGAAACTCCGCTGGTTTCTCCGTCGAAAAATAATTGATATTAAATTAAATGAATTCAAAATTATTTAAAAAAAGAATAAAGTAAGATAAGTTAGGGTGCTCCGGCACCAATTGTAGCATGCCTTGCTCGGCTACACTGTAGTCGGGTGAGGGGTGTTACAAAGCCTTAAGCCTATTAACCTCATGCAAGAGGCTTTGAATTCCAAATCCTCATTTTAGTTTAACGAAGATCCATTCACAAACCTTTCTCCTTTGTAATTTTGATTTTGGGCTTCTTTAGTGGGCTTTGGCTCATTTAATTAATTTACATGTAAAAATAACTCAAAAATATATTAGAAAAAAGTAACTATTTATGTTAAAATAAAAAAACACAAAATTTAATTAAATTAAACAAATAGAAAATAAATAAAGGAAATCAAAGATAAGATTAGTCTAATTAACTAAAATAAACTGAAGTAGGATAAGAATTAATTTTAACCAATCAGAATCTCCTAACCTAAGCCAATAATTTAATCATAATTCTAGTAGATCTAATATGCATGCATAATTATAACTAATTAATCAATAAAAAATTGAAATTAATTAAAAAAAAGTAAGTTTAATTGTGACTAAAGTAACTTAGATTCTGGAAAATTCTATATTTGTACAAATATTATATGAAATCCATAAAAATTGCAAAACTTATAAGAACAAATCTAGAAAATTTACGTGGAGTCCTAACATACCAAACTTTAACATTGAAAAGCGAAAATACTCAAATTTGATACAAAAAAAAATGTAAAATTGATAAAACCTACTGACATGAAGAAATCCTAAAACTTAGCAGCAACTTTATAAAATCAAGGAAAAAAAATTAAAACATCATGAGAAATCATAAAAATTTACTAGAAGCTATCTAACATTTAAAACTAAGACATGATAAAAAGAAAATAATTATTATATCCATAATCAAATAAGGAAAATTAATTGAATTGACCAAAACCAAAATCTAGACAGCATTGCACAATAATTTTGCAAAACTTACTGACGTCAATCTATCAAGGATTTTGTAAACATAAAAATATGAGAATATATTAGACATATTAAATGAGCACCAGAAAAAAAAAAAAAAAGAATGAATGAATGAAAATAAGTAAGATTTGATCCTGAACAAATTTTACAAATTTGGGTATGAAATAATCATCCATAATCAGGTCATAACTTCAAAACTTAATATCTAAGCCTACAAAATAGCTTTTTTAGTGATTCAAAAGGCTATTCCATATGGAAAAAACCCAATGAATCTGCTAAAATTATTTTCAAGTCCTAAATCTGACAATTACAAGATGGAAAAAAGTGATGAGATCACACTAAGAGAATTGTATAAGTGCCCAATCAGAGTATACCTTTATTTGGTTAATTTCCTTGGAATTATGAGACACCTTTGGCACCTTGAAAGACTTTTGAATGGTAGGGACACAATTAAAGAAAATAACTTTATTGATTGTTTAATTAATTAGCCTAAAAATATGAATCTAATGGTGACATGTATGCAATTGTAGGAGAAATGATCAAATTTAATTGTATGAAAAGAAAACTACTATGGAGTAGCTCCCTCAATACCAAAATATATTAAAATTTATCCTACCTAAACCTAAAATAACCTAAACCTAATCTTATTTAAATAAAATTCTAATTAAAAAGATAATTTTTTTTTTTAAAAAAAAAGAAAAATTTTCCCTTGGTGGATGTCCACCAAGGGATTTACTTTATTATTTTATTATTTTTTTAAATTTCTTTTTTTATTTTTATCCCACCTAAAATTTGAAAAATTAATTAAAAAAACATTTGGGATTATCCCTTGATTATATATATATATATATATATATATATATATATATATATATATATATATATTTTTTTTTTTTTTCGTTATTTTTTATTATTAGAAGGCCTTAAAAAATTAATTAAGCCCAAAAGTCTAATTAGGCTCATTTTTCTTAATTTGGTCCAAAATTAGAGATTAATGGGCTTACTTATTTAATTCAATTTATTTAATTATTTTTCCACTTGAAGTCTTAAAAATAGTATATTAAGTTTAATTAAGTAATATAGGCTTTTAGGCCCTTTCTTAAGCACAAAACCTTTTAATTTCCATAAAAAATTAACTTTCTAAAATGACAAATTATTTTCTTTTATTAATATTTCTATCACTCCATAGTCTCCTAAATGCTTTAGGATTCCTTACTATCTAATCGTATTTTCATCACAGGTTTCCTCATTGCCTCTACGAAGCATGCATTCCAAGGGTCAAAAAATAGGTGTCCACAATTTATCCCCCATTTTGCTAGAGTTTGGGAACAGTGCTAAAGGAACTACCAAAGTCTGTCAAAGTATATTGACTCATATGATGTACAAAAGTGACATTTGAGTAGACCACCTTTTATGACACTCACTGCCTAACTAGGTCAAAACTTTAACTATGCTTCCTGCTCCTTATGAGATTGACAGTTACATAGGCTACAATAAAAGTGTGTGATTTTGAAAATTTTGAAGCTTTGAACCTAGAACCTCCAGGATTCCTACATATCTCCTTTTGAGAGAGAATCAAATCCTCTTATAGTTCTAAAAAAAAGCAACTTGATTTGAAAAACTTGATTTGAAATTTTGGGATTTGCATCCAAGTGACTCTTAGATTATGTACATATCTCCTCTTGAGGGAGAATTAGACCCGGTGTAGTTTGATAAATGCAACTTTGTAAGAGGTACTTTATCTCTTGCAAGCCACAGGGTGAACTTATAAAATGTAATATGTATTCTATAAGATGAAATTTATAAAACATACTTTGAATCCCAAAGATCACCATGATTTACAAAATGTACTTTGTATCTCATAAATCATTTGTAAAACGCACAGCATGTTCTGCTAGGACGTACTCTATGCCCTAAAAATGATGTACAGGACATGCTTAATATTCTAAAGACTTCTATGATGTGTAAGAAGCGCTTTACAACCTAAAGAGTTCTGTGATATGTAGGACGTACTATGTGTCCTAAAGATTATGTTATCATTGGGTCTAAGGACACCAATTGTGCTATACTTATGCTTTTGGAAAATCTCAATTGGAGAGGTGATGCTAATGCATTTGAAATTCCACTAGAGATTTTAAACTTCTTTGAATAAAATTGATCCATTTTGGGGACCATTTTGCAATTTTGTGACTTCATTGGGGACTAAAAATATAATTTTCCATCTTTTAAAAGCATTTTGGAAACCAAAAATGCAAAATTTGAACTCAAAATTTAGACCTTTTTATTATTTTTAATTTTTTCAATGATCATTTTGTAATTGGCTTCTTCCTTAGGGAAGAAAATGCATTTTTTTTTTTTTGGAAATGAAGTGCATTTTTATGCCTTAAATGCAAAAGTGCATGCAATGAAAATCCTAAAATTTTCCCTCATTCTTATGCCATCCTTATGAGTCCTCTCTCTATCCAATTTCTTCTTTTTCATCTTATTCTTGTCCTAATCCGAATCTTAATTTTCATGGTTGTTTAAAAATGTTGCTTTGAACCTTTATACTTGTTCAAGCATGTGAACCAATTGTTTATGCTCACTTATGCATTTTGTTCTTAAACCTTATGCTTGCTTTAAGCATTTTATTCCTAATCCCCATGCTCGCTTAAGCATGTAATTCCTTGTAACACCCTCACCGTAGGTAGTCCATACGTTCTACTGTTCCGATGACTAATGTCTGTCCGGACAGCTAGGATGTTTGGAACTACACTTAAATGATAGTGTGGAGATATAAAATGATGGCATAAATGATAAGAAAATACACGAAAAATTAAGAAAAAATAAAAGACGTGAAATGCAATTAGGTTAAATGAGCTGGAACCGCAGCAATGGGTGACCGTACTGGGAAGTCACTGTGTAGGCAGTTGACGATCCCAGACCTATGAGGAACCTTAGGAAATAATTTCGAAACTTAATTAAAGGTCTACTGAGATACAAATGACATTAAAAATATCAAAGAAAATTTAGTTAATCGGTACAAATGAAAATGAAATTAAAGGAACCGTCGGATCAGGGATTTAATCTGTATTACCGAAAAAGTAGGACTATGACCCAAAGAGAGGCATTTTGGTCATTTGGCATCTAGAGTTGAATTTTGACCTAAATGTCCATTAGAAAGAGTGAAATAAAAATTTGAAAACCCAATGAAAATATGAAATTATACATGCAATGTAATTAAAGGAAATATGGGGGGATTATTTGGAATATGAAAACTTTGATTATAATAATAATTAAATATACTTAGTGGGGGTATATAAGCCATAAGAGGACAACCTCTCCACTAACTTCACTTCATCTTCCTCAACTATCTCCCATGACCGAATTCACCTTCCCAATTTCCTCCATGGATTCTTCACATGCAAAGCTCCCAATCTCTTCATTCTCAACATGAAATCAAAGGTTCCCTTCATTAAAGTTTGTCCTCACATCTTGGGAAGACTATAGGCAGCAAGAAAAAGAAGTTTTGGTGAAATTTTACAAGGTTGGAAAATTCTTGAATCAAGTTAGTGCTTAATCTTCCCACCATTCTTCCTTAATCCTTGATTTGAGGTTGAATTGAGTTAGTATGATAAGAAAATTGAAGAAATTGATGAGTGTTTATGAGTCCTTCAATTTGGCAGCCATAGGAATCATGAGAGATTGATTAATTTTTACATGTAAATGATGATTAGTGATGTTGGCTAAGGTGATTACATGTACTAGAATTTAATTGCATGTGATATGTATAAATTGGAGAAACTTGAATTAGGGTTTGATGATAATTTGGGGATTTTGTGTAATTGTTTCAAATTGGCAAATTGAGATTGTTTGTCACACCCTACCCCTCTGTAAGGCATAACATGATCCCGTAGTATACCTAATAAATTACCAACTCCGTCTATTGATAACCCATTAAATACACTACAAGGGATTTTAAAAACTTTTCTTACTTCTTTTACAGTGGTGAGCACTATTTACAGGTGTTAAAGACTTTGGTGAACTGAGTGAAATAACTAACTCATTTGGTTTATTTGGAATTTCTGTAAAAATTTTGGCAGAGTGCCATCTGTATTTTGGATAAAACAGTTCTTCAGAAAACCTGTAAAAAGCACTTCAATAATTTTCCAAATCTCAACTCCAATACATTTCTCAACACAACAATTTATCAACTCAATTCCATAGAAAATTTTCAAAGTCTGAGATAAGGAAATATAATACAGCTTTTACAAGTCAAAACAGCTCATAATTATTTTACAACTTCAAGGTACAATTTGAATTTACAACTGCTCAAAACCAAAAACAAAATGTACATACAGTGTCATACATTACAGTACAAAATGCCAAAAAGTGGTATACTCGTTATACCCGAAAATCTCTCGCTGGAGGTATATGCAGCCTAGTCACGCCTGTCTGTCTCTCTACCTGCGACAGCAATAAAAAGCTATCGCTGAGACAATGTCTCAGTGGTGCACAACATTAACCAAATACAATTTAAATCACAGTTCATAAGTCATGTAAATAGTGGATACTTAAAATCATAGTTAATTTCAAGACAGTAAATGTCAATAAGAATTTAAACTCATTTCTCAATATCACAATAGATTTCCATAAGTCAGATCATGTTTGAATTCAAAAGACAGTATATGTCAATGAGAGTTTAAATCCATTTCACAATCTCACAATACACATCAATAAATCACACACAGCTTAATCATGATTCATAGTTCAATTCGTCCCAAAAGCCGATGGCTAATGAGGTATTCAATTCGTCCCAAAAGTCAGTGACTAATGAGGAATAACATGGCTAGCTAGCAAAAATATGAGTACTCATTCTATTCGTCCTCAACAGGCACACACCTCAACACTTCAGCCAGAGAGGGAATTCAATTCGTCCCACTAGACAAGCTAATGAGGAATACAATCAATATACATGATAGCTGTGGTTTCAAACCATTTCCAATGCTTTTAAATCAATAAGTATCCATCAAACACATTTCCACAATTTAAAACAATGATATACAAATAGTCAATAATTATTTCAATTGAAAATAATTCAAAAGAAACAGTTGTTGTGCACAAACCTTTGATATTCGTCTCCTGGTCTTGACTCAGTATTTCTTTCCCTTTTGCTGAGTCCTTGTTAACTGAGAAACACAATTTGAAGTGTTTCAGTGCTAAATTAATTTGCCTCTAACGATAATGTTCGATAAACAATTCACTGAATACCTTTATTTGCTTAATCACCTAATATACCGACCCTCGATGCGTTTTAGGTAAATTAGGTTTTAGTGTCGTTAATATTTCACATTCGATAGGGTTTTAGGTTTGGTACGTTTTACCAAAGTCATTTCCTTGCTTAGTGCACTTTAATGCAAATTGCTGGATTCCGGGATACTGGTTTGACCTAGCCGGACGGCCTAGTTCCCTCGGTTTTCGGGTTTCGGTCAAAACTACAAACTTGTAGATCTAGGTCTTATTGCACGCAGGGCAAAATTTCAGGTCAATCCGAGTTAAGTAGACCAAGTTATGGTCATTATACTATTTCTGGTCAAATGGTACCAATTTAGGTCAATTTTAGGTCAATTTGGTCAACTCTGGTTCGGCCAGTTTTTGGACCCGAACTTGTGCAAGTTGTTTGACTTGCTTATGGTCATTTCTGGGCTTTGGTGTCTTCATAAGACTTGTAGGTATGGGTCTTAACTATTCTTGGTCAAAATTTCAGGTCAATTGGACCTGGTTTGAGTGAGTTATGGCCTAAATACTCACTGCTGCCCAATTGGTCATTTTTCAGGTCCTAATTGCACCTAATCCGAATTGGTCATTTTCTTAGGTCACCTTGCAAGCAGAATTTTGGTATGTTTTCTCAATGAAAGTTGGCACATTTTGTGCCTAGTTTCACCTCCAATTGGTCTCATACCAATTGAGGTTACACATTTAAAGTTATAAGTCTATTTGCACACTGTCCTCTATATGTCTTTCAAACCCCAATTCAAACACACATTTAACTTGCTCTTTGTTCACTTCCCTACCAATCTGTTTTGGTACATTACCAAAAGCATATTCTACTTTACATTAACATTACTTTGGGCAGATTACAATTACTCTCAACACACCAAATATAATTCACATTTACAAGTTCTAAGTACCATTACATACACACCTAACCATTACAAATCTTACATACACTTTACAATTTCAATCTACATACATATCCATCAATCCTTCTAGGTCAATATTCTGCCTACACTTCCATCAATACATACAATTATGCAAGGGTTCCCAAGCTGCCGAAAACTGTCCTTCAACACCACATTGCCCTACAATTCATCCATTCTCATCCAAGTGCCAAAATCACCATATAAATGTGAAATACTTCACTAGGATATTAAATCACCATGATCAAAATTATTTCTCATCAATTATATGCATAATAAATCATTAAATACGTGACCCCATGGCTGTCCAAAATGGCTATCTCAATAACTATTTAAACTTTAAAATTTCCTTCACAAAACTAATACCCATAACATGAACATAAAGTTTAACAAAGGAATTCTCAAAAATGTAAACTTACCTTTGATTGTAACTTGCTAAACCTTCACCAAACTTCTCAAATTTGGTATCAATATCTTCCTTGTGATGTGTAGACAAAGTTTAATGAAGAAACCTAAGAGGTTGGAGTTGAAAATGGAGAGTTAAGTGAAGCTTGAGAGAAACGTCAATGGTGGTTCTTTTCTTTCTCAAATCGGCATGAAGGAACTCAAATGAGGAAGGTGAAGTGCAGATGTGATAATGGGTGTACACCTGCCCCACTATGTCTTTAGTTTATTCCCTTAGTGGCCCACTCACATTATTTAACCATATTATAAGTTTAATGTGTTATTTACACCATTTCCACTCCATTTTTGGCTATTTATTTTAGGTACCACTAAACAAATTTTTCATTTCATTTTCTAAGTGTAATATTATTTATTTTTAATGGACATTTAGTTCAAAAGACAATTCGGGTGTCAAATGACCATAATGCCCCTGTTCGGGTTACGTTCCCGATTTTTCGGTAACACCGGGTTTTGTCTGTTTTTCGATTTCTCACTTTTCTTTGTACTAATTATTTAATTTTTCTTTGATCTTTCTAATGATATTTATTCTTCAATAAGGTTCTATTTAAGTCCTAAAAATATTTTCCAGGGTTCCCATGATCCGTATTAGTCAACGGTCCACGCCGTGACTTCCCGGTGCGGTCACCCATCGCTAGGTTTCCCGGCTCACTTACTCGGTTACATTTCTTTGCTATGATTTTTTCCTTTGTTTTTCTTGTGTTTTCTTTTCTTGTATTTCATTAATTATGTCTCCTCTCTCATATCAAGGTGTGGTTCTAGGCATCCTCGCTGTCCGGACAGCACTGGTCACCGGAGCAGCAGAACGCACTACCGAACTTAGGGGTGTTACATTGTTTGATGAGACTTGTGTAATTGCTTCAATTTGACAGCCTTGAGAAGCAGGAGAGTGTGATTAATTTATATATGTAAATGGAGATTAGTGATGTTGATGGATAAGTGATTGAAGTTACATGTATTAAAAAATTTATTAAATGTGTATATTGACCTTGACCATTTGAATTAGGGTTGTGAATTGATTATTGGAGACTTAATGTAATTGCTGGAAATTTGATTGAATTCAGATGAATTAATGATATTATAAGTATCATGAATGCAAATTTGTAGTTTGGGAGTTGGAGGAATGAAATTGGAAGTGTACAATTTTCTTGCAGGTTGAGTATTTATTAAAGGCAGTGAATGTTTTGAGCCATAAGTGAAATTGTGTGGCTCCAATTGGTATAAGGCCAATTGGAGGTAAATCTAGACCTATAATGCTCAAATTTCTATGAAGAAACCATAATCAAATTCTGCCTAAAAAGTGACCTAAATTTTGCCCTAATCCGAATTACCCAATTGTGAACCCAGAATTTTGACCAAATGAATAGTATTTATTCATTTGGCCATAAGTCACTCTAGACAGGTCCAAATGACCTAAAACTTATACCATTGGAAATCTTAGACAAAGGGCTATAACTTTTGTGAAGAACACAAAGTCCAGAAATGCCATTAACCAAGTCAAATTACTTGCACAAGTTGAGATACCAAAATTGTCCAAAACCAAAACTGCATAGATTTGCTAAACATAGGCTGCTTGACCAGTTTTGGGAAAGAAGCCATAACTTGGTCCACAGAAATCCAAATACCCTGAAACTAGTGCCAACATTTCAATCAGACATAGTCCTACAATATTGCTATTTTTACCAGAACCCAGAAATTAAGAGAAATAGGTTAATTGGCTAGGTCAAATTAGTGCACAAATTCTAGAAATTGCATAAGTGACCATTGACTCCAGAATATTCTTTTAGTCATATCTCTCATTAGAAAACTTCAATTGAGATGTGCCATATAGTTCTGGAAACCTAAAAAATAGAGCTAAATTGTGTTTTAGACGCCTTCCTCAAATTAAGAATGTAAGAAGCTTAAATTTTGGGTCAAGTTTACTGACCAAAATGGGACTCATGTTAGTATAGGACATTTGAGTACAGGCCAATAATGTGACTATAATTAATTCTACAAGACTTGAAAAATTGCAACTAGAGATTTGGAGTGTCCATAAGACATAGGGTAACAAATCCTATGAAGAGTACTAGGCCTAAATATTGCTAGAACCTATTCAAATAAATTGCTGAAATGTAATACCAATACTGCCTAGTTAAGAACCAGAATTTGCAACTGAACCAGTTATGGTTATTTGACCATAACTTGATTTATACAAATCCAAATGACATGATTCAAAAGGAAAAATAAAGACAAGACATAGAGGAACAACTTCCATGGAGGAAGTGGGGTCAAATAGTGGCCACAAACTGCTCAATTTGATATGCAAAGTCAAGACAGTAAAACTGAACCTAAAGAAAGGTTCTTGAAATAAATTGTATTTAGTAGGGACTTATCCCTAATAAATCACTACATGCTAAATTATATGAAATAGGTATATGGGACCCACTTTTCCACTATACATGGACATGAAAATTCTATAAAATAATTAATAATGCTTACTTGCCCAAAGTAAACCTAGGCTTATATATATATAGTTGGATCGATTGGTATACCAATTAGGAATTACAGATAGCAGTATTGCCTATATGGAAAATCATGGACTGACAATATATGTTTGATATGATTATTCTACAGGCTATATGCCTTCCCATTTGCCATTGTGCCTAATTGTATTTCTGGCTTTAATAGCTTGCCCGTTGGCCTTATGCCTGACCTGACAGATGTATACAGGATAGAATATTCCAGTGTATCCAGTCTTTATAGACTATTATAGGTTACTTGGCATTGATATGATTTTAAAAGACTGAGAATGCACTGATATGATTTTTACATGAATTATCATTGATCGACAAAACATGTCTAATATGATTGTTCTACTGGTTTTATGTCTGCCCGTTGGCCATTGTGCCTAATATGATTTCTGGCTTTTATGCCTACCTGTTGGCCTTGTGCCTGACATGACAGTTGTATACAAGGTAGACATATGGAGGTCTAACCAGTATACTCCCGTGTATCCAGCATTACAGTCTGTTATAGGTTACTTGAGCACAAATATGAGTAATGAGTCTTAAATTTAATTAAGTACCAAAAAGATCACATATATGAGTAATAGGCTGTAAAAATCAATTGATTATATGAAGAGATCCCAGTAAATTAATATGCTCCTATAGAACAGCTAAAGTTATGAAACGACTCATAAGTAATAAGTTTTAAAAAAAATTAAATAATTACATGAAGAGACCACTGATATGAAATTAAAAATACTAAAAAATGGAATAAATTATTTGAAAGGATCTTGACAAGTTTAATTGCTTCTAAAGTTTAGTAAACATGTAATTGACTCAGAGTTCATGAAATATGAATCTCTATATGAAATTATACATGAAATAATTATCCTTGATTATTCAGTTATTTTTATTTTAAATTATGCACCACTAAGCAATATGCTTAGCTCGATGAATTGTTTCCTCATGTAGGTACTGGAGACCAGACCCAGCAGTCGCCACAGTAGTGCTCCGACTACACATTGACCCGATCTGCTACAAGTTCAGAGTCACCTCAGCAGTGTTTATTTTGGTAGGGCCCATGTACTTAGGTTTTGCATTTTGGTTCATGTATAATGAGCTATATATTAATTTTGAACATTGTAATTAAATGAATTTATATTTTGGACTGTAAATAAAACTTTAATTTTTGTATATAAATTTTCATATGAATGAACTAAATTTCATTTTCTTGAAATGATATGATATGGTACATGAAAAAATGATATAGATATGAAATTGTTTTTAACAGGTAACTATTGGAACCCGCCAGATGCTAATAAATCAGAGGAGGCTCTGCCCGGATTTCCACAGAAATAAATTGTGGCAAAAAAAAAATATTACCATATGTTTTCTACAAAGTTTAAAAATTAACAATGGACACAACAAGAAAATATAGGGTGCTCCGGTACCAAATGTGCACTTCTTGCTCCGCTACACTCTAGATGGATAAGGGGTGTCACATTCCTTATTTCCATGCTCACTTTAAGCATGTTATTCCTAATCTCCATGCTCGCTTTGAGCTTGTTGTTCATTATCTTCATGCTCGCTTTAAGCATGTTATCCATAATCTTCATGCTTGCTTTAAGCATGTTGTCCATTATCTTCATGCTCGCTTTAAACATGTTACCCATAATCTTCATGTTTGCTTTAAGAAAGTTGTCCATAATCTTCTTGCTTGCTTTAAGTATGTTATCCATAATCTAAATTGTTGCTTTAAGTATGTTATTCCTAATCTCTATACTTTCTTTAAGCATGTTATCTATTAATCTTCATGCTTGCTTTAAGCATGTTACCCCTAGTTTTCATGCTTGCTTTAAGCATGTTGTCCATAATCTTCATGCTTGCTTTAAGCTTATTATTCCTAATATTCATGCTCACTTTAAGCACGTTATTCATAATTTTTATGCTTGCTTTAAGCATATTAAGCCTAATCTTAATGCTTGTTCTAAGCATTTTGCTCATTTACCTACTCATTTTTCCTTTTGTTTCCTCTCTAACCTCTTCCTTTTCTCTCGTATTTTCATCATTTCATGTAAATTTAGATGTTCCTAAGTGGTGCATGATGTAGCTATACTCAGTAATGCATATGGCTCACAATGCATGCATGTCCTAATGATGCTAATCTCATTTCTTCTAAGTTATAAAAAGTTTCTACTAGGGAAATTATACCTTTAAAAAACTCATTAGGGAAAAAGATCATGAAATCAATGAAACGAAATGCAAGTTTGAACTAAAAAAACCTATTGCTACTAGTTCTGATCTAGCTAGTTCCATTCGTTTAATCTAGGGTTAGGGTTTGTTAAAAATTTTTAAAGAACTGGGTAGGGTGCCTTTCTAACTCTTGTGCCACCATTCATCATAAAATCTTGTCCTTGATCTACTTCATTTATTTTCTTTTCTATCTTAAGAATCCCATAAGACTTCAAAATCCATTTTACTTCCATCTTAGCTAAAAATTCATTATCTCCTTCTATATTCTATTCACCATGTCTTCCATGATTTTCCCCCCTTTTACTCTTTAAATTGTACCGGTAAGCATTGTCCTCCAATCATCTTAACCCAAAGCTTTGTTTTTCATTGCCACTCCTTTTATTTTGCTATAATTTTTGCCAAAGCTACCCTTATAAGTTTTTGACTTAGCAAATTGCTTTAACTTTTTCCTAAGCCCCCTTTAGTTTTTTCTTTTTTTTTTTTTCATCCTTTTGGCTTCTTCACTTTCGTTTTTCTTTCTAATCATATGCAAAGTATTCAATAGTTCATCTTACATTAACATGCCTTCATCTCTTCATAATTAATTTGGGCACCACTTTTTAGACCATTGATCTAATTTCTAAAACGAAATAAAGCGATAATAATCTGTTGGCTAGCTCTTTTTCGTTTTCTAACCAACCCTCCTTTCCTTTTTCATTTTCTATTTTCTTTAATTCCTTCTTTTTCTTCTCCTTTTCTTTTCCTTTTTTTTTTTTACTTTTTTCTTTTCATTTTTTTTTTCTTTTTTTTTTCATTTTCCTTTTCTTTTTTTTTTCTTTTCTTTTTTTTTTAACTCTAATTTTTACTTAGTCCACCATTTACAAGTTTTCAACCAAGCAAGCATCTCTTAAACAAAGTACCCCTTTCATGTAAATAGGATTCTTAGATTTGTTGCCCCTCTTCAATGAAATTTGAATTGGCCCCCTCTTAGGCCTTTATGCCCCTCTCTCTCTCTCTCTCTCTCTCTCTCTCTCTTTAATAGTTTAAATTGAAATTTTGATTTTCCATTTTGAAATACTTTACTATGATAAATTTTGATTACCTAATTTTCTTTTAGAATTAGATCAATAGCTAACATTGTCTCTGTGGGATTTTCAAGAGTGCCCTAATTAATTATCATATTCTCATTCACATTAATGCTCAACAAGTTCCTAAATGCTAAACAAATTTCATTGAAATTGAAAAAATTAATAAACAAGCCAAACTAGCATTGTTCAAACATGATAATTTTATTCTTAAAAAAAAGGCATTATCTTTAGAATAATCTAGCTTCTAGGTTAAGTATCTTCTTATCATCAATAAGATCTTCAATCTCATGGCAGAGGCTAATACACTTATTCATATCATGGCCTGATGAAATTCACAATAAAAATGCTTATTGAAGTTCTTTAGCAATGGATTTGGTATGGGGGTGTTGGTTAAAGGCCGAAGCAACCTTTCATTTTTAAATCTTGGCAAAACTAATGCCATAGGTTTACCCAATTTAGAAAACCTCATTGGAGCCTTATCACTAGACCTTAGATTTTGAAAAGCTCTATTGTGATAGACATTTCATTTATAACACATATGCCTATTTCAAAATCTATACTTATTAATCTTCTCCATCCCCCTCAATGCATTCTCAGTTGTAGGCTTGAACTCCTCAGTTCTACTACTTTGTCTTATTGGCTGCTTATTCAAAGAATTAAGAAGCTTAGCCATCTCTTTTTCCATTTTGCCATCTAAGGTCTCTTTCAACATCTCCTTGAGTATCACCTTGATGTCACCTCTTTCAACCATTAAACTTGAAGTATTTTCTAATTCATGGTACTCTGGGCTTTTCTTGGTTTTTGTGGGTTCAGTTATTTTCTTATTATTGATAAGGTATTGAATTTCATGCCTTAATCAATAACAGTTATCAGTGTCATGGTTAGGGGTTTGATGGAAATGATAATGCTGGTTGACATTATAATTTGGTGGGAGTGAGTTTGGAGCTAGTTTAGGGGGCTAAGGGCTGAAGTAAGTTATGAGCTTTGAGAGGTTGAAAATCTTGGATAAAGGCTTATCAATGTGGGAGAAAGCTCTTTTAGCATTGCCTACACTGAACAAATTTTATAAATTCAGGTATCATAAAAATATCCATAATTGGATCATAACTTCAAAAATTGATATCTGAACCTACAAAACAACTTTTTTAGTTGTTCAAAAGTCTATTCCATGTGGAAATAACCCAATGAATCTACTAAAATTATTTTCAATTCCTAAATCTAACAATTACTTGATGGAAACATAAAATTAAGAAAAGTGATAAGAATTCACTAAGAGAATTATATAAGTGCCCAATCAGAACATACCTTTGTTTAGCGGATTTTCTTGAAATTGTGAGACATGCTTGGTACCTTGGAAGACTTTAGAATGGTAGAAACATAATAAAAGAAAATAACTTTGGTGATTATTTAATTAATAAGCCTAAAATAAGGTGAATCTAATGGTGTTATGTGTGTGCAATTGTAGGAGAATTGATCAAAATCAATTGGAATGAAAAGAAAACCACTATGAAGTAGTTGCCTCCACCCCAAAATATAGTAGAAACACCGTAGGTTAATTAATTTTTAGCTACCTTCCTATCTTTCCCCCTCACGAAACCCTTGACTTGAAGATGTATTTATAGGAAAAAAAAAAAAAAAAAAAAAAAAAACCTAATCTTATTTAACTGAAATTCTAATTAAAAAAATAATTTAAAAAAGGAAAAAAGAAAATTTATCCCTTGGTGGACATCCACCAAGGGATTTATTTTTTTATTTTTTATTTTAGTTAAAAATTTCGTTTTTTAATTTTATTGTATCTAAAATTTTAAAAATTAATTTAAAAACAAAAAAAATTGGGATTATCCCTTGCTTATCTTTTCTATTTTTTTTTATTTTTATTTTGTTATTTTTTATTATTAAAAAGCCTTAAAAATTTAATTAAGCCCAAAAGTCTACCTAAGCCCATTTTTTTTTTAATTTGGCTGAAAATTAAAGTTTAATGGGCTTAGTTATTTAATTCAACTTATTAAATTATTTTCTAGACCCACTTGAAGCCTTAAAAATATTAAATTAAATTTAATTAAATGATCTAGGCTTTTAGGCCCTTTCTTAAGCATAAAACTTTTTAATTTCCATAAAAATAAATAATTCACTTTCTAAAAATGAAAAATCATTTTATTTTATTAATATTGCTGTCATTCCATAGTCTCCTAAGTACTTCTGGATTTCTCATTATCCAGTCGTATTTTCATCATATGGCTCCTCATTGTTTCTACAAAGCATGCATTCCAGTGGTCAAAAAATAGTTGTCTTTAAATTAGGTGTTGATTATGGGTTAAAGAGCAGGGGAGAACCTTGGGTTGGATTTATGAATTGAAAAAAGATAAAGTTTTGATTGGGTTAGGTTTTTAACTATGGAAGGAAAGCTAGTGAGAAGGAAGAAAAAGAGGGGAAGCTATGCACGGAGCAACAAATGTTTCGGCCAACCAGGAGAGTGTCTGATGTTTTCACCATTGATTTTTGGATATAATCAACATCTGTGAATCTAGAAATTGTGATTAAATTTTGGGAATTTTTAACAGTCAGATTAAGAGCAATGAATTTTTGAATAAATATTGTTTGAATTGGAATTTCTACATCTTAGGCTACTATGTTTTAAGTGAAATGCATAGCTAGAGTACCCAGAATTGCATGATTTTTGGTGGAGATAATCTTTAAGATGTTGGGAGTTTCGTGGTAAAATTTGGTAACATTTGGTTTTGTAGTTAGGGACATATAACTTATTTTGCATCTGCTACCTTAGTAAGAATGATTTTTGGAAAGTCCAAAACTCTGAATGGTTCAAAAGATCTCTTGATATCTCATAATGTAGGGATAATTTGGTTCTCAAATTTTTATTAAACCTAAACCTATATCTAGATGTCTAGAATAGTTGGTTTAAATTTGGGAAAGATCAAATGTTTGAAACTTTAGATATTAATTTGAATATATTTGCTGCCAGGTTGAAAACTTGTATAGGGATGTTTGCTCTACCACAAAAAAAAAAAAAAAAAAAAAAAAAAAAAATTGTTTAAGGTATCTAGAAGTGTTTCTTTGGTCTAAAATTTTCTTCGCAAGATATTTGATGTGTTAGCAAGCTTGTTAATTTAATTTGAAGTCAATTGGAGCACTTAGAAATTTATAGTGAAAATTTTTATATAAAAGCCCCTAGATTTAATATCAAGAGTCCTATAGTTACGAATGAGGAAGAAGTGATCCTTACTTGCTTGTGTTTTAGCTTTGAAACCAAAGCTTTGAAGTGAGTTTATAAGTCTCTTTATCTTCATTAAATAATTTTTCTTAAAGGCGTTATACATATTGTTGACATATATGTTTTAGTGCAAAATGTTACTTTTAGGATGTGCATAAAACAATTGTTTGGTTAATAAGAGAGTCATGATATCTACTTGTTATGTGAAATAGTAAGCACATGAGTTATAATCCTTATTGAATTTAAGGAAATTAATGAGCTTCTAGGGGTTGTCCCCTTTTGTATGTTATGCATATTTGTTACCTTGAAAGATGTTGTAAGTTATGTACTATGAAAATATTGAGGATTTGAAATAATGCTATTATAGATGTGGAAATGTGCATGCTAATGTTGATTAGTGAATCTTGCTTGCACTAGGCTAAGAGACAAATATATTTGTTGAGCAATAAATAACATTGTAAGTTAAACATAAGATAAGTGGAAATATGAGCTCCCAGAAACCATGAATTTTTACAACAATATGTGTTGAGTTTATATTTTGCAAAATGGAGAATTGTTGAATGGCAAACTTAAAAACCTTTGTGCTTAAAGTTCAAAATATTAAATGAACATGGAGTTTTCTTCTGAAAATAGCAAATTAAAGGAGGTAATTTATCTGTGTTAACAACACAACCAAATGGTATGCCATGTGGCTTATCTGTGTTCTATATTGCTTTAAACTTAATTAAAAATTAAGGAGACATGTGTATGCGTGAGGTATAAATGTTGATAAAATTAATCCACTTATATGATGTGTATTTAATAGGAATCAAGGATTGTTGTCTAACAAATTATGATCTTCTACACTTACCAAATATTCATGATATAAATATGAAACTATTGTCTTGTTTTGGAGACATTATTATAAATAGGAAAAAATAATAGAAGTGCTTCTTCTAAAAAAATTAAAATAACTAAGTTCTATTACAAGGCTTATAGCCTAAAAACCTCGTGCAAGATGCCCTGGAGTCTTTTTCATGCTTTAGCCCACTTTGGTGCTTCTAGTTTTGCCATATAGGTTTGAGATCTACTTATCTTCTTAGTGCTCACTTGCTTTATTTGGAGGGGTTCACACTTACCATATTTATGTACTTACCATATTAGATTTACTTACCATATTCAGATAAAGATAGAATTACTTGCCAAATTTAATTAAGGAAAGAAATAAATTTACTTGCATATTTATGTTTTGCCATAAACATTAGCATGATTAAGGAAATAACAACAAACATGAAAAAAAAAAAAAAAAAAAGGAAAGGTCCTAGGTCTAGATCTCCCATTTGGCTAGGATTAGTGCTCAACCCTAGCCAACATTCTTCTTCAACTAAGCCAAGTTAATGATGTCCCATAAACATAGCAAAACAATTAAAAAGGTTGGTATTTGATAAAATAAGGTGAAAAGTTAAATAAGCAAATTGAATCAATCAAGTTTTACTTTTTTTTTTTTTTTTTTTGTACAGAGGTAAGAATGAAGAAAATTATTAAAAATGGTAAACATGAATAATAATTAATGAAATTTTATGAGAGAGTTCCTAAGACATTATATAAAACCATAGAAAAAAGACCGACCAAAAAAAGCAATTGAAAAAAAAAATTGAAATTTAAAGTCACTACTTGTCAAATGTTCCCAAATTCTATTCTTTTATTTTGTAAGACGTTTGCATACAAAACCATATATAATTAGGAAAAGTGCAAAACATAAAAAAGCTAAAGGACATCTTGAACTCAATTTTAGATAGAAGAATCATGTAAAAAGATGAATATTTCATCGAGTTATGTCCCTGCAAAGTTTGGATAGATGCAGAATCATATACAATCAGACCTAAAATTTTAAAAAATCATAACTCACAAACCATAAATCAGACCAAGATGAGCCAAACATGAAAGTTCCATGATTTTTTGTGTTGAATCTAGGAAAATTAGTTTTGAGACAAGAAAACTTGCCTAACTATAACCTTTAAGCCAGGAAATTGCTATTCATCCCAAAACCTAGCATTGAGTTTTCGAGCTTGCTCTTAAATTATGTTCAAACCAAAAGTGAACTATGACTCAAAGAAACTTAAAAGTGGATAAAAAAAAAAAGATGTGAATGATATGTTTTACATGATTATTTCATGTTTTTTTGCATGTCCTTACCTTTGTAAACTAAAAAAGAGGAAGAAAGGCAGAAGAAGAGACAAGAAAGTAGAGCTGGAATGTACGAGAGAGCTATGGTTAGAATGCGGCATGCGGGAGGCTAGGTTTGAGAGTATATTTAAGAGTCAATGAATGCCTTCTTAGTGTTTTAGGTGGTATTTATAGAGGTTTTACTAATTAGGAAGGCCAAATCTTAGCCTAATTAGGTAGATGTTAGACTTTTTGACCAAGCTTCCTATTTAGGGGATTTGGCTTCCTAAACTAAGAGATTCTCTCTCTCTCTCTCTTCCCACCCCCCAACCCAACCCCAATTTCTGCCATGAGGGATTTTTTGCCCTATTTTTATTTTTCCATTATTATTTTTATTTATTTTCTTTTATTTACTTTCTATTTAGGTTTATTTTCTCTCGAAGTGAAAGATTAAGTCTAGGTGCACCGCTGAACTACCTCTTTTAGCTGAATTAGGCCTCAAGCAAGGTCCTAATAGGCCTTATTTGTTTGGCTTTTCCCTAAAGCTCCCTCTGGTCCATCTCAGTCCAATGATGCTTTGGGTTGGGACCAACTGAAGTGAAAAAGGATCATGCCATACTTAAAGGCCTCCTACAATCCCTAAATTATTTTTATCTTTATTAATTTTTTATTTTTTATTTTATTTTATTATTTTTATATAGAAGA
Source organism: Hevea brasiliensis (assembly GCF_030052815.1). Lineage (NCBI taxonomy): Eukaryota > Viridiplantae > Streptophyta > Magnoliopsida > Malpighiales > Euphorbiaceae > Hevea > Hevea brasiliensis. Next base: position 88,495,804 of record NC_079495.1, on the reverse strand, counting down.
TCTCATTCCTTTATTTAGTACCTTCAGAGTCCTTTAAGCCTTTCAAAACTTTCATCATCAGACTTCTCACAACCTCAAATATGTAGGTCTTATAAGGTATATATATATATATATATATATATATATATATATATACCTTATAAGACCTACATATTTGAGGTTTATATATAAACTTTCATCATCAGACTTCTCACAACCTCAAATATGTAGGTCTTATAAGGTATATATATATATATATATATATATATATATATATATATATATATATATATATATATATATATATATAATGATGTTAAAATGATACATATATAAAGTATTCTCATAAATCATTAAAACTTTAAATTTTGACAACTTTCAAGAATTTGAATAAAATATTACTTTTAATTCTCCATAATATTTATAAAATAAATTGAAAATAATAACTTAAATTCCAAACAACAATAATATTAATAAAAATAATAAATTAAAATAAATAAATTTTCATAAATTATTTAAACATTTTATTAAAATTAAAACTATTAATGTTTTTATAAAAAAAGTGGATTAATTTTATTCATCATAAAACAATAAAAGTAAATTTATTTTACATATAATAATTCAATTTACGTACAATATTTTAAAAGAAATTATATAATAAAATAATCACCATGTGCTTTATATATGTTTTGAAACAAAAGAAAATAAGCTAACCTTTGTAGCTTAGCTGGTAATGAGTTGTGTGCGTATGTCCTTGGTGCAATGTTCAAACTTTGTAAATGCTGGCTTGCATTTCAGTATTTTTAATAAAGGTGAGAACCAGTTTATCCTTTTTCAAATTGGACTGAGTTGGCCGAGTTATTGATTAATTAGTCAGCTTAAGAGGGTCAAATCTAATTCTTTATAAATCGGGTTTTAAATATAGATTGGACCGATCACTTGTTTAGTTTCCAGTTAAACTGGTACAACCGACCAAGTCAGTCAAGTTTAAACAACTATGCTAAAAGATAAATATTCATTCAATAAATTACTATATATTTTATTATGATTAATTTCATCATAACATGATAAAAATTTCTCATCTAAAACATATAATGACTGTTTATTGTAACACCCCTCACCCCTTTACAGTATAGCCGAGTAAGGCGTGCTACATTTAGTGCCGGAGTACCCTATCCTATCTTATCGTTTATAATATTAATTTAATGTCCATTTCATTCTTATGGAGACCCAGACAGAGTCCCCTCTATTCTATTATTCCATGGTGGGTTTCATGTTACCTGTTAAAACAATTCATATCCATTTCATCTATTCATTCATCATATCATTTCCCATACTCATATCAATTTCAAGAAAATAAATAACATTTCATTCATATAAAGTTTACATATACAATAGTTTACAATTTATACACAATTCCAAATTATCCACATCCTTTAATTACATACAATACCAAAATGCAAAATCTAACATGTACATGAGCCCTACCAAAAATATCTGATGAGGTGACAACCCATACTATAGCAGATCTGGTCCAAGTCCGGTCTAGGCTCTACTGCTGCTGCTGCTCTCCAGTACCTACGCGTGATAAGAACCAACACGCTAAGTATATTGCTTAGTGGTACATAAATAAGGAAAAAAAATAATTAAACAATTTAAAATAATTATTTCATATATAACCTTATAAATAAATATCAATTTTCATGTATTTAAAATCTTTTACATGTTTTCTAGAACTTTGGAAGTAAATAAGCTAATAGGGATCTTTTCTGTGCATATACCTTATATTCAGTCTTATAAAATTCATATTAATGATTTTCTCATATACTTATTTATATTTATGGCTTATTGCTTTTATCTGTGCCCAAGTAACCTATGATAGACTATAAAGACTAGATACACAGGAGTATACTAGTTAGACATCTGTTTGTCTACCCAGTATACAACGGTCATATCAGGCACAAGGCCAGCGGGCAGGCATAAGCTAGTAATAATGAAAATTGGCACTATGGCCATCCAGCAGGCATAAAGCCAGTAGAACAATCATCTTAGACATATGTTATCTATCAATGATTATCCCTATGGGCAGTACTGCAATATGTAGTCCCTAATTGGTATACCAATCGATCTAAGCTATATAAATGAGTCTAAGTGTACTTTGGGCAAAATAATTTTATTTCATACCTATAGTTTCATTAATTCATGTCATTTTTATGCTTAACAAAGTATTCTATTTTATGTCATATCATATGCTAAGTTATTTTATGAACCTTTCTCAAGGTCCAGAATTTGGCAGTTTCTAGAGTCTGTCTTTGTCTAATTAATTGATCATGTTATAGTCATTTTCAGGCCCAAGGTTCTTCATAGAAGTTGTTACCCAATGTCTTATAGTCACTCAAAAATTTTTATTACAATTTTTCAAGTTTTGTAGAATTAATTATGGCAAAATCACTGGACTGGACTCATGTACCCTATTCTACCAGGATTCATGTTCAGGTCAGAAATTTTGACTCCCATTTTAGGGTTCTTATGTTCATAATTTGAGGACCAAGTCTAAAACAAAGTTGGAACCCTATTTCTTAGGGTTCTAGATTAGTATGGCTTATCCTAATTAGAGCTTCCTAGTGGGAGATATGGCTAAATGAGTGTTCTAGGGTCAAATGATCACTTAGGAAATTTCCAAAATTCATACACTAATTTAACCTAATAAATTGGCCTAGTTCCCTTAGTATCTGGATTTTGGTCAAAAGACCAATATTGTAAATCTATGTCTTATAGAAATTTTGCCACTAGTTTCATTAAATTTGGGTTTTTGTAGACCACGTTATGGCCATCTTGCCAAAACTGGTCGGGTGAGCTTTAGTCCAGGAAATTCTGGGCAGAATGGTGCAGGTCAGTTTGCTATCCTAAATTGAGACAACAATTTCATTTGGTTAGAAGCATTTCTGGGCTTGGTGTTCTTAATAAAAGTTGTAGTCCTATGTCTAATCTTTCTAATGGTATAAAATTTAGGTCATTTGAACCTGTCTATAAAGAGTTATGGCCAAATGAACATGTTGTTCATTTGGTTATTTTTCTGGGTTCAGTATTTGAATACCCAGATTGGGATAGTAAATTGACTAAGATTTGGACAGAATTTGGGCAGGGTTTTCTTCATGAAAAATGGGATATTTTGAGTATAGTTTCACCTCCAATTGGCCTCATACCAATTGGAGTCACACAACTTCAGTTATAACTCAAACAAGACACTGGACTCATAGGTCCGAATTTCCTGCATAAGAGAAGCACTCCCAATATTCCATCCTCCTTACTCCCAACTAAAATTTATCATTCATAATACTACAAATGATCAACAAATATTCTCAACAAGATCAATCTCAAGCTATAACACTAAGGTAACAAAATTAATTCAAACCCTAACTCAAAATTTCTCAATAATCCTTTTTAATTTCTTTCAATTTTTACTTCTTTATGCATGCTTAACATAGTTTAAGAAGAAAGAAAGAATTACATACCACTTGTGACACCCCTTACCCGTCTACAGTGTAGCTGAGCAAGATATACCATACAGTGTACTGGAATACCATATTTTATCTCAATTATTTTTTTTTATCCTTTCTTAATTTATTTCTTCGTGTTTATGAAGTGCAATTTGTAAAATTTAACTCATTTAAGTCATTTATTGAAATTATAAATTCATTTGAGGTTCTGAAAATTTTATAGAAAATCCAGCAGAGTACTGGCTAAAAATGGAGAAAACAGTTCTTCGGAACCTGTGAAAAACACTTTCAATAGTCATTCTATTCCACAACTCCCAATTATCACATCAATTTTCAATCATTTCTCAATAATTCTTCCATTTGTCATTCATTCATTTAACATCATAATCATGTACATTTCATTTATCAACACAAATTTACAAATACTGACATTCATACCAAATTATATTACATAAGTTTCAATCTATACATTAGAAAATAAAAGTTTGATTATAAACAGTACAAACAGTATAAAATACCAAAATGGGACCTAGTGTCCTACCAATGCACTGTAGCCTGTGAGGTGACACGGATACTATGCAGAACTGTGAACGGCCTCACCCAGTCTGTGGTCTACTAGGCTCTCTATCCAAATCTTCAGTACTTACTGTTTTCTTGGTTTTACAACCCTACAAGTGCACGGATCGCTAAGAAGTAATAAAGTGATAAGTAGAGTATTGTTCCCACAAGGACCCTTGTTTAGCAAGTACCAATCTACACGGTAATTTTGACTGTCTAGGCTATCGAATATTTAGGAAGTGAAGTTTGTTAACTTTAAACACTAGAATAGTAAACTGAAAATGAAGTAATCTATTTTTGGAACAATTCTGGAGTTAAGATTTCACACTTGAATCTTATTAGGGACATTATCTTGTTTATTTACTGAATTGAGGATCGTTTTTCTTCATGGAAATTAGCCCTAAGTTATCCTAAATCCTCTCTCAAGGCATCTAGGGTGTATTTTAATTAACTCAAACCCTACTTTCGTGGTGATCAAATTAATTAAAATCCTTTAAGACCTTTAACCAATTTTTAGGTTCCACAAAGGTATCAGCCTATGTCTAGGTCAGATTTCCTAGGTTCAAGATCTTGATTTTCTAATGTTAATTTTCACCTTTCAGTCCTTTAATCAACATCTACAATCATGTCTAAGTGGATACCATCACATAACATGCATTAGGATCACAAGAAATTAAATCAAGAAACAAATCTCAAATCTAGTGAATAAAACTTAATGTTCATTCATAATAATAATTACAAGCATTACTCTCCCAAATCCAGAATAAGGAGACTACTCACTCATGGTGAGTTCAACAAACATCATGATAAAAGGTAAAAACAGTAAAAAGAAGATCATGTGAAAGAAATAAAGCAATAGAAATCTGTCTACGGAGATGAAACAAAGGAACCGAAGATAGTTTGGAACTTTGATCTTACGGAGCTTCAGTTGGAAAACTTCTTTTGGTACTAATGCAGAGCCCGACAGCAGTAGCCTTCAGCAATACTCCCTGCGACTGTCCTCTCTTCTTATGTTTTCTTTTCTATTTATATTGGTTGCGCTAGGGTTAGGTCACTTTAAGTCCAAAGGGCATTAGGTCTCATTTGTCTTCGAAAACAGGAGGGGATTTCTGTTATAAAACTGGCTGTAGCATAGTACATAGCCCGTGTGTCACTACACGGGTCCCGTAATGTAGGGCCGTGTAACTTGCTAGAGGAGAATTGCAAAATCTTATTTTGGCACAGAAAGTTACACGGGTTTGTGCCAATTACACGGGTCGTGTACTGTTGTTCCCATAAGGTTCTTTAAGCTTGAGCCTGGCAGAGACTTACATGGGTCCCTACAGATTACATGGGTCTACTTACACAACCCGTGTACTTGTGTTTCTCATCGATTCTCTTGGCTTTCTTCTGGCAGAGAGTTACACGAGTCTTAGTCTTGGTTTACACGACCTGTGTACTTTGTATCAGCAGCAATTCTCTATCTCTTGACTTCTCCAAGCTTTCCTTTGTACTTTTATACTTCTAGGGCTTCACCCAAACACCTAAAATGATGCAGAAAACATGGAATTAAGGGCTTTACAATAGAAATTACAAAAAATAATGAAATCAACAATTATGCTTAAAAATACTTGCCTAAATGCTATGAAATGGAATGCAAATGTGCTTAAAAAACATCTATACAATTCAAGCATATGAAATACCCCCAAACTCAAACTTTTGCTTGTCCTCAAGCAAAACAAAACTCTGTTTTAAAACACATTTTCAGGGATACTTAGGAATATAACCATCAATTTACTAAGCATAGAATTGAACTCCTCCAACCTTCATACCAATTTCCCTCTTTCAAGGCATAAGGGTTCTAATAGCTGCTTGTTTAGAACTTCACCTCATTTCATGGTGTTTCAACTAATTATTCCTCTATACAAGACCATTAATAAGCCACAAATAACCTGTCTTATCGGGATAGATTTGAGAAACACTAACTCCCCCAAAATTGCCTCTTTTGTGAGTGATTGTGATGAAGTAATTCAATTCTAAAACCATAGGCATATCTCAATTTTGTATCTTCACTAATATAGCAGGCACTTTTCAAAAGATTAAAAGGTCTTTAAAAGGGTTGTAATGGGGCTAAAGGGATAATGACTTGGTTGCCAATGAAAGGTTTTTAGGGAATGCAAATATGAGGATAGCATGTATGCCTAAAACCCAAGTATACTAAGTTCGTTTCTACATATTTTGTATGGAGAAGAGGGGCTTTTGGCTTTTTATATTGCCAAGCATGTAACACCCCTATTTACATAGCCTGGTATATTTTACTATTCCGGTGACCGGTGTCGGTCTAGATAATTAAGGGGATTAGAACCATGTCAAAGACAACTAGATAAGCCCTATAAACAAATAATTAGTAATTGTCAATTAGTTAAGTATAAATAAGAAAAACAGAACATAAGAGGTTAAATGAGCTAAGAGTCACAACGATGAGTAACCTTCTCGAGAAGGATTGCGAGGTCTATTTAAACTCAAATTTCGAATAGTAAAATGTGACGCTGCGGTCCTTTGGACTATTGCGAACACAGTGAAAAAGAGAAAATCACGAAAAAGAATTGTTAAGCAGGTCAAATAATTAGGTTAGGGATCCGGAAGAAATATTAAATTATTTGCAAACCGGGTCGAACCGGCAAGGGGCAATTTGGTCAATTGACCCCTAGAACTGACTCCTGAACTAACTGTCCAATACAATCGGAGAAAAAAAAAATTTGGGATCAAAAATTAAATTAAAGAACTAAAGAAAAATAAATGAAAAAAAAAAGAGAAAAAGAAAAAGTTGAAAAAGTTTATTACATCATGCATGACATCATGCATGATGCTATAAACCTAATAATTAAAAATTTAAATTTTAGGATAATTTTTGTCTTACTAAAGATTTAAAAAGTCATAAAAGAAAAGAAAAAAATATTTCACTTCTCCTTCCATTTCTGTCACCCCTTTTCTCTCTCATTTCTCTCATTCCTTTCCACCATTAACACCCATCTCAAGCTTTCAAAAGCTTGATTTTATTCTATAAACTCCCTAACTCCTTTAAGTAAATCTTGTTCTTGGATCTTGACAAGCATCTTGTGAACAAAAAGGAAAAGGAAAGTGGAGAATTGAAGAATTAGGGAATTCACAAATTGAGGTAAGTATAACTTTAAGCTTAGATTTTTATCAAATGCATGAATTTAAGTTTAAATGTGATGAAATTTCATTAGAAATAAAGAAAACTATGCTTGAATAATGGGAGTGAGAATTTGGCAGCCATGGAGTTAGGAGATGTTGAAGTGTTTTAGTTCAATTAATTATGTATGTAAGCTTGATTAAGCATGTAAAGATTATTAGAACATTTTAATTGTATGAATTATGAAGAATTTAGAAAATTAGGGTTCTTGACTTAGGGTTTGGGAGAAAAAAATTGAAGAAAAATTTGAGAATTATCCAAATGATGTGTTTGACCTTGCTGAGTTGAAAAATTGTCATATATGACCAATTGTGGTGTGTAGGAAGTGTTGGATTTAAGTTTGAATTCGGATTGGATATGGTCATTTTGCAGGCAGCATGACCAAGGTCCCTTTCAGGGATCAAAACTAAAAATTTACTAACCTAATTGGTGTGAGGCTAATTGGGAATGAAACTAGACACAAAATTGCACATTTTTCATTTAGGAATCATGCCCAGAAAGTGACCATAGCATAGTGAACAAATTGGCCAAATCCGAATTAGGCAATCAGACCTGTACGGAAATGACCAACTGAATAGTGTTTGTTCATTTGGCCATAACTTGGGCTAGGCAGGTCTAAATGACTTGAAATTTTACCAGTAGAAAGCTGAGATATATACCTAAAACTTTCATGAAGAACACAAACATAAATTATACTCTTAACCAAGTCATTTAGCCACCCAATTTCGGTGACCTAAAACTGCTAGAACCAATTTGGTGCCCAGAAAATATGGGTAAGTCCAATTCGGCAGCCATGTTCAAATGGCCATAACTTGAGTTACAAAACTCTAAATGGAGTGATTCAAAAAGGAGAATAAAGTTAAGACAATAAAGAACTTTTTCTATGAAGAAAACTTTGCGAAATTCTAACAGCAACATGACCAATAGAACAGTGCAACATAGGACACCAAAACTGAAAATTTGAAATTTTACCTAAAAGACTTAAGTTTTAAGAAAACAACCAAAATCAACAAATTAGGTAACCAAAATGTGGTATGTGAGTGAAACTGGAATTCCCATACCTATAAAGCCTTAGAAAGTCAATAAATTGACTTGAATAGTATCATGCATAGTAACCCCAAAATACAAATTTTAAAGAACGTCAAGTTTAGCATGTTAAAGCTAGGTAAAAGTAAATTTAAATTTATTTTTGGATTTATGATAAGCTATGATACTGAAACACTGTGAAACTATGTGTTTCAGTGGAAAAGAATACCAAAAAAGAACCCGAGGGATCGAGTCAAGGCCAAGAGGCGACTCGTATAAGGTCTGTGCACAACATAGAATTTCTGTAAATTTTCTTTTGTACATCATTTTGAATGAATTGAAATATTGAATTGTGATATCATTGTCTTGAAATATTTATCATGCTTTTAATTTAAATTGTTGAACGTTTAGTTGTATATATTTGAAATGGCATTAAATGTTTAGTAAATTGTTAAGATAGTTTTGAAACCATAGTGTCATGACCACATATTTGAATGCCTCACTAGCATGACCAGTGGGGAAAATTAGTTTCGAATTTTGATTCCTTATCTGGCTGAAGTGTTGAGGTGTGTGCCAGTAGAAGAAGAAAAAGAATGGGTTCCCATATAATTGAGCTAGCTAGCCTTGTGTTGTGACTTCTCATAAGCCTGTGGCTATTGAGATTAATATGTTTCGAATGGCATGATATAACTGTGTGTTTTTATGAAAATTGTTTTGAGACTTTTGAAATAAAATTGTTTGAATTAACATCTTGTAAATCATGTTTTGTATTTATTTCTTATGTTCATTTTAATTTTTGAATAAGTATGATTTAAATTCCACATAAAGATTATTTTAGTATGTTGTGTACCACTGAGTCCTAGTACTCAGCGATAGCTGTTATTGCTGTCGCAGATATAGAGACTAGAGGAGCAGCAGAGTGAGCTGCTGAGGATTGAGGAGCTACCTACTTTGAAGTTATTGGGTATATTTTATACCCTGATTGTAAAAACTATTTTGATATATGTAAATGTATGTAACTGTATGGACATGTAAAATTGGTTATGAGCAGTTGTATAAATTTGTATAAAGTTGTATAAAGCTTGTAATAAATTTTGGTTTGGATTTTTCTTAATGTAAATCTTTGTAATAATGTATATAAATTGTTTTATCTTTAATGAAATATGAATGGAAGTATTTTGTTTTAATTTGAATGAAATTGATTAATAGTATTTTGATGATTGTTGAATTTTGGAAATTGAGAAATGACGTTGAAATTGGTTGGGATGGTTGTGGAATTGATGAAGTTGTTGAGATAAATCATTGGAAGTGCTTTTTACAGGTATTTGAAGAATTGTTTTCTCAAAATACAGACGACACTCTGCCAAAATTTCTATAAAATTTACGAAAAAATAAAATAGGACAAACATTTTTACTAGTTTTAAAACTTCGAAAATATGATTTTAATATCTATTAGAAAATGCTCACCACATATAGAAGTAAAAAAATTATTTTAAAATCCCTTGTAGTTGTGACACCCCTTACCCGTGTACAGTATACCAGAGTAAGTAATGCCACCTGGTGTACCGGCACACTCTAATATTCCTCAATTAATTTAGACAATGCTTTTGCATATAATTTATGAAATACAATTTATTTAAACCATTTATCAAAAGTATCATTCATTTAAGGTTCCGAAAATTTTAAAGAAAATCCGGCAGAGTACCGGCTAAAAATGGAGAAAACCGTTCTTCGGAACCTGTTAAAAACACTCCCAATATTTTTATTCCATCATCTCAAACTCCAATATCCAATATCTCAACAATATTTCTCAATAGCAAATTCTCAATAATCTTTTCATTTCTCAACATCTATTTCTCATATACAAGCAATAAATACATGCTCAAATTTTTGCATTCATAGTCATAACTTTCATTATTTACATGAACATCAAAATATATTACATGAGTTCAAATACATATGAAAAAGTAAAAATCTGCTACAAAATATCAAAATGACAAAATGACACCTAGTGTCCTACCAATGCACTGCAGGTAGTGAGGTGACATGGACACCGAAAGCGTAATCGGATGGACTCACCCAGTCTGTGGTCTAATGGGCTCACGATCGGGATCTCCAGTACCTACGCGTGGCAAAAGCAACGCGCTAAGCAATAATGCTTAGTGGTGCAATAGTATAATAGAAGAAATAACAGATATAAATATGTATTGCATGTGCATGTTTTGGTTGTCATGTATTTGTATATCCATTCATTTATTTCTTCTACATTGCTCAATTTCATTCATTTGGTTGCCCCAAGTAACCTACACTAGACGACTGGACTGGATAACGGGTAAACTGGCACTGGGTACCTAGTACCTCGGGCCGTCACACCATCGGTCACATATGCATCTCCCGGCAGTAATGTAACGCCTAACAAGTCAGAATAATATCGAGCACAAGGCCAAGTCTCAATGCAAAGTCGAATGGCTAAAAGCCATGAAATCACTGAATGGCATTTTTGCCATGTGCGATCGCTAATCGAACCCTTTGGGCATGCCAAACTATCCAAACCAATCTTGTTAGGTATACTAGGGCATTTGAAACTTTTAAATTCTTTAATTTGTGAATTTCAACTTTTTTGGTGTCACTATTCATCATTGGTCAACAAAAATGTTGACTTTTAGAATAAAAATGTGTACATTGACTTTGGCACTCCCAACATACCACATTTGGTGTTTAAAACTTGTTGGCATTAAGTGTTAATACCATTCCAAAGTGTAACTCAACACAAGCAGAATTTTCAGTTTTGGTGAGTTAAATTCACTGTTCTATTGGACACTGTTACTGTTGGAATTTGAAGAAATGTAAAACATAAAAGTTGTTCCTTATCTTGTCTAGTTGAATTTCCTTTTTTGAATCACTCCATTTGGAGTTTTGTAGCTCTAGATATGGCCCAAAAACCCAAGCTGTCCGGATATGCATTCTGCAGAAAATTACCATATCTACAGTGCATGAACAGTGACTGGAACCACTTGTTTGGATGGGTTCTGGCCATAATTTGGGGTAGGTTCCTTCATGAAAGTTGTTTTTCTATGTCTTAACTTGTTGCTGTAAAAATTTCAGGCCAATTAACCAAATCTACAGTGAGTTATGGCCAAATGAACAGTTACTATTCATTTGGTCAATTCTGCAGAATTCAGTGCAGGGTATCCGGATTGGGGCTGAGTTTTGATCCTTTTGCTTTGGTCTTTTGGGCATGGTTTCTTCAGCAAAAATGTGCCATTATAAGCCTAGTTTCATGTCGAATTGGCCAAACATCAATTGGACTAGCACAGCCCAAGTTATGGCAGTGCAAAGGGACTGAATTTTCAGTCCCTATGCTGCTGTCATAGGGCAGATTTCACCTTCACTTTAACATCCAATTTTTCAATTCTAATTAGGGTCAACCTACCTAAAATGGTCACTAATTGACCATTAAAAAGTTCTCTAACCATTTCCTAAGCTAAGTCATAATTTCACCTTTCCAAACCCTAATGTCCAAACCAATTACTCATAAACCTTGATTAACATACTTAGTTCAATCTCCATGCATATTAATACCTTAATCATGATTTCCAACCACTCTAAGTTTATTAAACAATCAAACTCAATCTCTCATAGGGCTGCCGAAATTTGAAGGTGCCCTTAACACATGTAATTTACTTTAATTTCTTAAAAATCTCTTAGCTCAAAATGGTGTTTTAACTAAAATTAAAAGAGTGAGAACAAAAGTGTAGCACTAACCTTGAGTGGCAGATTTTTCCCACCTCTAAACCTCAATTTCTTTCCCCTTGTTGGCTGCTAAGAGCTTGTTTAAGATGTGGGGTAAAGCTTTAATGAAGGGAAGTTAGAGAAATATAGTGAAACAAGGTAGGAATTTGAGGTTGCTTGATTAAACTTCAATGGAGGGTGGAAGAGAGGGATTTCGGCTGGTTGGGGTTCAAAGGAAGAAGATGACATTTTTCTTTTAATTTCAACCTCTTTATTTTGTTTTAGGTGTCTTTGTTGAATGGTGATTGGTGGACCATTTTTAAATGACCTAATTATGATGTCACAATTCCCATTTACTTACTTTTCTTCTTACTTTTGTTTTCTTATTTTCATTTCTCATTTTTTTAATAAATTTTTCATCAACATTAATTCATATTTTATGTCACAATATTTATTTACTCAACTGGACAAGTCGGCCAAAAATCACCTCTGAAGGCGAAATGACCAAAATGCCCTCCGTTTGGCTTAACGGGTCAAAATTGTCTGTACCGATTGAAAATTTTCTCTAAATATTTTCTTGGCATTCTAATGCCATAGGAACCTCAATGACCCTTCTCTGGAGTCCCAAAAATTATTTTATAATTTTTCCCCCGGGTCTAAGGCTCCTCATTGCGAGAACCGCAACTTCCCTCCGGTTACCCATCGCTTGGGCACCGGCTCGTTTAACTTGGTTGTATTTTATTTCTAAAATTTTTACTAAGTGTTTCTTATTAATATTTGAGTTAGTTTTGGTCCCTCACTTAAGTTTAATTATTTTTCCGGACGTTCTAGCTGTCCGGACCGACACCGTCCACCGAATAAAGAGAATGTACGGAGTTGTGACCGGGAGGGTGTTACAACTCTTCCCCTCTAATTTAAATTTCATCCTCGAAATTTACCTGATGCAAACAGTTGAGGGAACTGTTGCCTCATCGTTTCTTCACTTTCCCAAGTTGCCTCCTCGGTGTTGTGGTGCCTCCAAAGCACTTTCACCAGTGGAATCTGCTTGTTTCTCAACTCTTTTACTTCCCGAGCCAGGATCCGTACAGGTTCTTCTTCATATGTCAAATCCGGCTGTATTTCAATTTCTTCCCTGGAGATGACATGTGAAGGATCTGAGCGGTATCTTCTGAACATGGACACGTGGAACACATTGTGGATCTTGTCCAGCTCTGATGGTAAAGCTAGCCTATAGGCCACTGGACCCACACGTTCAATGACTTCATATGGGCCAATGAACCTAGGGCTTAACTTACCTTTTCTTTCAAACCTCAGCACTTTCTTCCACGGTGACACCTTGAGGAACACTTTGTCGCCAACCACATATTCTATTTCTTTTCTCTTCAGGTCGGCATAAGATTTCTGTCTATCCCAGGCAACCTTCAAGTTGGCTTTGATTTGTTTCACTTTCTCCTCAGTCTGTTTCACAGTGTCAGCCCCACCCGCTTGTCTTCGCCAATTCACCCAAAGACACCTGAGTTCTACATTTTCTCCCATACAGTGCTTCATATGGGGCCATTTGAATGCTAGCTTGGTAGCTATTGTTGTATGCAAACTCTGCCAGTGGGAGGTATCTATCCCAACTTCCCTCAAACTCAATGACACAACTCCTCAGCATATCCTCAAGGACCTGACAAGTATTTCACGTTATTGTTATCATTTTAATTCAATATTTGTATCAATTTCATGGGTTTCAATTTTTTTACCTGGATTACTCTTTCTGATTACCCATCCGTCTGAGGATGGAAAGCTGTGCTGAAATGGAGTTGTGTACCCAAGGATTCATGCAACTTTTTCCAAAATCTCGATGTAAACCTTGGGTCTCGATCAGATATGATGGAAAGTGGGATTCCATGCAGTCTAACTACCTCACTGATATACAATTCTGCTAACTTCTCCAGTGAGTAGTCAGTCCTAACTGGCAGAAAGTGTGCTGACTTGGTCAATCTATCCACTATTACCCATGCTGCATCATGTTTCTTCTGGGTGAGAGGTAGACCACTCACAAAATCCATGGTGACCCGATCCCATTTCCATTCAGGTATGCGTATAGGCTGTAGCAAACCTGATGGAACTTGATGTTCTGCCTTGACTTGCTGACATGTCAAGCATTTAGTCACATAGTCACCTATATCCCTCTTCATACCAGGCCACCAATACTGAAGCTTCAGATCATGGTACATCTTGGTACTTCCTGGGTGCATAGCATATACACTGGTGTGTGCCTCTTTTAGAATACTGGCCTTCAATTCCCCATCATCTGGTACACACAGTCTTCCTTTGTAGTACAGACACCCATCTGCTTTCACCCCATAGTCAGTTGCTTTTCCCTCTGAGATCTTGCTCATAATAGCCATTAGCTTCTCATCTGCCTTTTGCCCATCTAAAATCTGTCAGAGCGTGTTTGGCCTCACTTGCAACTCAGCCAAAATAGCTCCATCTCGAACCAAGGATAGACGGGCATTCAATGATCTCAAAGCTGTCATGGATTTTCTGCTTAAAGCATCAGCAACTACATTTGCCTTCCCAGGATGGTAGTCAATTACACAGTCATAATCCTTCAGGAACTCAATCCATCGCCTCTGTCTAAGGTTGAGCTCCTTCTGGGTTGGCAAATATTTCAGACTTTTGTGGTCTGTGTAAATGTAACATTTTTCCCCATACAAATAATGCCTCCATATCTTCAGTGCGAAGATAATTGCTGCAAGCTCTAGATCATGGGTAGGGTAGTTCTGTTCATGTGGCCTTAACTGCCTGGAAGCATAGGCGACCACCTTCCCCTCTTGCATCAATACACACCCTAGCCCATTATGTGAGGCATCATCAGAGACCACAAAGTCTTTTCTCGACACCGTGTTAACACTGGTGCCTCTGTCAACATAGCCTTCAACTTCTCAAAACTGGTTTGACACATGTCATTCCAGTCAAATCTGACATTCTTGTGTAACAACTTGGTCATTGGAGCAGCTATTAGGGAAAATCCCTTCACAAATCTCCTGTAATACCCAGCTAGCCCCAAGAAGCTTCTGACCTCAGTTGTATTCCTGGGAGGCTTCCATTCCATCACTGCTTCTATTTTCTTGGGATCCACCCTAATCCCATCAGCTGACACTATGTGTCCAAGGAATGCAATCTCATTCAACCAAAAGTCACACTTGGACAACTTAGCATACAGCTTCTTTTCTCTCAGGGTTTGCAGAACAATCCTCAAATGTTCATCATGTTCTTCTCTGGTCTTGGAATACACCAAAATATCATCAATAAAGACCACTACGAACCGATCTAAGTGTGGATGGAAGATACGGTTCATAAGGTCCATGAATGCCGCTGGTGCATTTGTTAAGCCAAAGGGCATCACCAGAAACTCATAATGCCCATACCGGGTCCTGAATGCAGTCTTGGGCACATCTACATCCTTCACCCTCAGCTGATGATACCCTGATCTGAGATCAATCTTAGAAAATACTCTTGCTCCTTTCAACTGATCAAACATATCATCAATCCTGGGCAACGGATATTTGTTCTTCACAGTCACTTTATTCAACTGCCGGTAATCGATGTATAGTCTCAATGTCCCATCCTTCTTTTTCACAAACAGCACTGGAGCTCCCCATGGTGACACACTGGGGCGTATGAACCCCTTATCCAGCAACTCTTGCAACTGAGTTTTCAACTCCCTCAATTCAGTGGGTGCCATCCTATAAGGAGCAATGGAAATGGGTGCTGTACCCGGCAGTGTCTCAATAGCAAATTCGACTTCCCTTTCTGGTGGCAAACCAGGCAACTCTTCAGGGAACACATCTGGGAAGTCCCTTACTGTGGGTATGTTACTCAGGTTTGGCTTAGCCTGCCTAGTGTCCACCACCTGTGCTAGGTAGGCCTCACAGCCTTTTCTCATCATTCTTCTTGCAACTGTGGCTGAGATGACATTGGACAGAAAATCTGTCCTTTCCCCTACAACTGTGATCTCATTACCCTCTGAAGTTTTTAGAGAAATTCTCTTCAATTTGCAATCAACTATTGCCTGATGACGTGACAACCAGTCCATTCCCAATATCACGTCAAACTCATGGAAGGGTAACTCAATTAGGTCTGCCAAGAATTCATACCCTTGAATCCTTAACGGGCAACCTTTGTATACCTTGTTCACCACTACACTGTGGCCCAATGGATTAGTGACCAGAATGTCTTGGTCACTCTCCCCTACTAGTATCCCCCTTTCTACGGGTAGGTTGATGCAAATATAGGAATGAGTGGATCCTGGATCCACCAATGCATGCACAGGAGTAGTGTAGAGGAAGAACGTACCCCTGATGACATCCGGGGCATCTTGCTCCTCCTGAGCTCTAATAGCATAAGCTCTTGCTGGTGGTCACCGTCGGCCTCTCTGGCTCGGATGCAGTGCCTCGTGATGGTCCTACACTCGACTTGCCGATTTTCTACCTCTCGTGGTGCAGAGCAGTGTCCGCTCGCTTGTGTTGGAGCAGCTATAGTAGTTCTGCGTGGACAGTTTCTCAGCTGATGCTCTGTTGACCCACACCTCAAGCAGGCACCAGTTACTCTCCAACACTCCCCCTTATGCCATTTTTGACAGTGTGGACATGCAGAAGATGCTGGGGCTGGTCCCCTGAACCCCATCCCTGGAGAGCTGCCACTGATGGTGTGGACTGACCTCTCCTAGGGATGAACTGTGGCCTGAGCCCCTGAGACTGACTCGACTCGTGGTCGACCGAACTCTGTGCAGGAGGACCCTTAAACTTCTTCCCAAATCCAGGAGCGGAACTAGACTGACCTGGTCCCCTCTTCTACTGTCTATCCCTTCTGGTCTGCTCACTGATTCTAACCTTTTCAACCTTTATTGCCGCTTCCACTAACTTGGTAAATTCTGTGATTCCCAAGGCAGTGAGCTGGATCTTGATGTTGTCATTTAGTCCCTCTTCAAATCTCTTGCACCTTTCAGCTTCATTAGGGACTATCTCCCTTCCATAACGGCTCAATCAGACAAATTCCTTCTCATATTCAGCCACGGACAGTTGTCTCTGCCTCAGGTTAATAAACTCTCTTCTTCTCTCTTCCAGGTATACAGTACCCACATATTTCTTCTTGAATTCTGAGAGAAAGAAGTCCCAAGTTACAGCTTCTGGCTGCACTTCACTAGACACCGTGTCCCACCACTCATAGGCATCGTCTTGCAGCAAAGAGATGGCAGCTTCCAGGTTTTGCTCTGGAGTGCAGTGAAGTTGTTTTAGTACTCTGCCTGTTCTGTTCAACTAATTCTCGGCTGCAACAGAGTCATCTTCTCTCTTGCCATAGAAGTCCACAGCTCCAAACTTTCTTAGCCTTTCCAGGTGTGATTTCTACCGTGGAGCCGGTGGTGGTGGTGGTGGTGCTGCATTACCCCGCCATTTATCCAAGAAGTCACCATTTGTTGGAACATGGCTGTGGAGGCCGAGCAGCTCGCTTGAGCCGGGCGGAGCAGATTCTCTCATGCCCCCAGTCTCAGCTGCTGCAGGTGGAGCATGACTCTCCACTTCCTCCTCAATGGCTCTCTGAGATGAAGGATCCATATCCTATTCAAAATAAGAAAGATAAACAGATCTGCGTTAGTATCACCTTGACTCTTACAAATGCAATGCATGGTATGGACTCAATCTAGGCCCAGAAACGCCTAAACCGTGCTCTGATACCACTAAATGTGACACCCCTTACCCGTGTACAGTATACCCGAGTAAGTAATGCCACCCGGTGTACCGGCACACTCTAATATTCCTCAATTAATTTAGACAATGCTTTTGCATATAATTTATGAAATACAATTTATTTAAACCATTTATCAAAAGTATCATTCATATAAGGTTCCGAAAATTTTAAAGAAAATCCATGAGTATCGCTAAAAATGGAGAAAACTGCTTCTAACTCGTTAAAAACACTCCCAATATTTTTATTCCATCATCTCAAACTCCAATATCCAATATCTCAACAATATTTCTCAATAGCAAATTCTCAATAATCTTTTCATTTCTCAACATCCATTTCTCATATACAAGCAATAAATACATGCTCAAATTTTTGCATTCAAAGTCATAACTTTCATTATTTACATGAACATCAAAATATATTACATGAGTTCAAATACATATCAAAAAGTAAAAACATAATAACAAAAGGACAAAATGACATCTAGTAACCTACCAATGCAATCGCAGTAGTGAGGTGACACGGACATCGAGCGTAATCGGATGGACTCACCCATTCTGTGGTATAATGGGCTCACGATCGGGATCTCCAGTACCTACGCGTGGCAAAAGCAACGCGCTAAGCAATAATGCTTAGTGGTGCAATAATATAATAGAAGAAATAACATATATAAATATGTATTGCATGTGCATGTTTTGGTTGTCATGTATTTGTATATCCATTCATTTATTTCTTCTACATTGCTCAATTTCATTCATTTGGTTGCCCCAAGTAACCTACACTAGACGACTGGACTGGATAACGGGTAAACTGGCACTGGGTACCTAGTACCTCGGGCCGTCACACTATCGGTCACATATGCATCTCCCGGTGTGCAACAGAATAGCTAACAAGCTGTAAATAATATCAGGCACAAGGCCAAGTCTCAATGCAAAGTCAAAATGGCTAAAAGCCATGAAATCACAGAATGGCATTTTTGCCATGTGCAGTACTGCTAACTGAACCCTATTGGCATGCCAAACTATCCAAACCAATCTTGTTAGGTATACTAGGGCATTTGAAACTTTTAAATTCTTTAATTTGTGAATTTCAACTTTTTTGGTGTCACTATTCATCATTGGTCAACAAAAATGTTGACTTTTAGAATAAAAATGTGTACATTGACTTTGGCACTCCCAACATACCACATTTGGTGTTTAAAACTTGTTGGCATTAAGTGTTAATACCATTCCAAAGTGTAACTCAACACAAGCAGAATTTTCAGTTTTGGTGAGTTAAATTCACTGTTCTATTGGACACTGTTACTGTTGGAATTTGAAGAAATGTAAAACATAAAAGTTGTTCCTTATCTTGTCTAGTTGAATTTCCTTTTTTGAATCACTCCATTTGGAGTTTTGTAGCTCTAGATATGGCCCAAAAACCCAAGCTGTCCGGATATGCATTCTGCAGAAAATTACCATATCTACAGTGCATGAACAGTGACTGGAACCACTTGTTTGGATGGGTTCTGGCCATAATTTGGAGTAGGTTCCTTCATGAAAGTTGTTTTTCTATGTCTTAACTTGTTGCTGTAAAAATTTCAGGCCAATTGACCAAATCTACAGTGAGTTATGGCCAAATGAACAGTTACTGTTCATTTGGTCAATTCTGCAGAATTCAGTGCAGGGTATCCGGATTGGGGCTGAGTTTTGATCCTTTTGCTTTGGTCTTTTGGGCATGGTTTCTTCAGCAAAAATGTGCCATTATAAGCCTAGTTTCATTTCCAATTTTCCAAACACCAATTGGACTAGCACAGCCCAAGTTATGGCAGTGCAAAGGGACTGAATTTTCAGTCCCTATGCTGCTGTCATAGGGCAGATTTCACCTTCACTTTAACATCCAATTTTTCAGTTCTAATTAGGGTCAACCTACCTAAAATGGTCACTAATTGACCATTAAAAAGTTCTCTAACCATTTCCTAAGCTAAGTCACAATTTCACCTTTCCAAACCCTAATGTCCAAACCAATTACTCATAAACCTTGATTAACATACTTAGTTCAATCTCCATGCATATTAATACCTTAATCATGATTTCCAACCACTCTAAGTTTATTAAACAATCAAACTCAATCTCTCATAGGGCTGCCGAAATTTGAAGGTGCCCTTAACACATGTAATTTACTTTAATTTCTTAAAAATCTCTTAGCTCAAAATGGTGTTTTAACTAAAATTAAAAGAGTGAGAACAAAAGTGTAGCACTAACCTTGAATGGCAGATTTTTCCCACCTCTAAACCTCAATTTCTTTCCCCTTGTTGGCTGCCAAGAGCTTGTTTAAGATGTGGGGTAAAGCTTTAATGAAGGGAAGTTAGAGAAATATAGTGAAACAAGGTAGGAATTTGAGGTTGCTTGATTAAACTTCAATGGAGGGTGGAAGAGAGGGATTTCGGCTGGTTGGGGTTCAAAGGAAGAAGATGACATTTTTCTTTTAATTTCAGCCTCTTTATTTTGTTTTAAGTGTCTTTGTTGAATGGTGATTGGTGGACCATTTTTAAATGACCTAATTATGATGTCACAATTCCCATTTACTTACTTTTCTTCTTACTTTTGTTTTCTTATTTTCATTTCTCATTTTTTTAATAAATTTTTCATCAACATTAATTCATATTTTATGTCACAATATTTATTTACTCAACTGGACAAGTCAGCCAAAAATCACCTCTGAAGGCGAAATGACCAAAATGCCTTCCGTTTGGCTTAACGGGTCAAAATTGTCTGTACCGATTGAAAAATTTCTCTAAATATTTTCTTGGAATTCTAATGCCATAGGAACCTCAATGACCCTTCTCTGGAGACCCAAAAATTATTTTATAATTTTTCCCCCGGGTCTAAGGCTCCTCGTTGCGAGAACCGCAACTTCCCTCCGATTACCCATCGCTTGGGCACCGGCTCGTTTAACTTGGTTGTATTTTATTTCTAAAATTTTTACTAAGTGTTTCTTATTAATATTTGAGTTAGTTTTGGTCCCTCACTTAAGTTTAATTATTTTTTCGGACGTTCTAGCTGTCCGGACCGGCACCGGTCACCGGAATAGTAGAATGTACGGAGTGGTTACCGGGAGGGTGTTACAGTAGTGTACTTAATGAGTTATCGATAGGTGAAGTTTGGTAGTTCATTAGGTATTCTACAGGATCATGTTATGCCTTATAGAGGGGTAAGGTGTGACAAAGCATGCTTCCATGATACTTGTCTTGGGACTTCTTCTCTTTTTCCTTTTTGTCCTCTCCCCCAAACTCATTGCTTTTGCTGGAGTGGAAAGGTATTTTTTTTTTTCTTTGACGTCAATTGCATACTTGCATTCTTTCTTGTTTGCCACATCCTCTCTTCATTTTCCTTATGCATTTTTGCTTCCTCAAAAGGGTATGGGAGATGTTTAGGCTAGAGGCTAGGTAAAAAACATGGGTAAGTAATAAATTCTAAGGGATAAACATAGGCTTTAAGTTGGCTACAAGGGATATACATTTTAATTAGGGATGGCTAAGGCTTAGTGACGTTATATCAAAGAATGCCTTAATCATTTCTTCCTCAAGCATATGCTAGGATTTCGCCTTGATAGGTCCAAGAGATATATTCTAGAGCTAGTGAGGCATTTTTAGGTTTGCTTGTACTTCAAAAATTGTTCTCCTAATTTTGCAAGTTTAATGTGATAAATTAATAGTTATGAAGAGGTTTAACTAGTCTAGTTCCATTAAAGAGATTAGTTTCTTCACAAGCAACATGTTAGAATCCCTTTTTGCCTATCTAGATCCGTTCATTCCTCTATCCCGTGGAGTCCAATTATTAGCTTACTAAATTTTGGTTATGGTGCTAAGTTTCACAATTTAAAATCCAAAATTTTTCAAAAATTCTAAAAAATTTTAATGCACAAGAATAATATAGTTGAATTTAAGCAATGCAATGATGTGCATGTAATGATATGCAAGTGCAAATGTATGCCCCCCAAACTCAAACCAGACATTGTCCTCAATGGCAACATAATGTGCAAAATTAGAGTAAACATACAAAAATTTTAAGGAAGCTTATTATTTATTAAGCATGGTAAATTTTTGAACATAAAGCAAATAAAAAAGACCTATGGTTGCAAGTTAGGACTAGGACATGTAAGATATTACAATAAAGATCCTATCCTCTAGTCCTAGCTCTAAAAGGCCTCTGATGATGATGATGGTGATGCTGGTGATCCTGGCTCCTCTTCCTCCTCTTCCTCCTCATCTAACTTGTCCATTAGCATGTCCAACTTGTTGTGTGCTTCTTGGAGGCTGTCTTCGATAGCTTGCATCCTACTATATGTTATGGTCTCCATGCGTTGCAGGTATGAGAGGACCGGATCTATTGGTGGTGGTGTGTATGGAGGCACTCGGATAGAGGACTCTTCGAACATTCGCCCTTGCCCTTCTTCTTGAGGCTGTGAAGTTTCGCCAGGTCCCTCTCTTGCCTCGTCTCTTCGAGGGATGGTGTTTCCTTCAGCATCCACCAAGTAACATGTGTTGCCCACCTTCTTACATATCCCTATGGATATGCAGATAGTTTGATCAATTCTCGACATTTCAGTAACAAAGCACAGTCTGTGATGACTTAGAACAAAGCCAAAGTGGAGGGCAATGGTAGTGACAAGGCCACCAAGTACAATGTGCTCGGTAGACTAATGGCAGAGCCATCGGAGATGGTTGCACAAGAAAAAGCCAGTGCTGCACCGCTGTCCAGTTACCTTGCACCACAAAAAGAAGAGCTCGCTGGCGTTGACAATGCCAAGGCTATCGCCACAGCCCATGATGGTGTGGCCAGCGAATTGATGCATATATCGCAGTGCTGGACTAGTGATGCCCATGGATTTAGATTTGCTGGAGTTATACGGCTCTGTGTTCGGTGCAATGGAATCCCAGAAGTTGATGTTGTTGTACAGCATGCGGTTCCTTGGGATCTCTTAGTGGTCGGCACTGTCAAAGCCAAAGATGGCGTTGAACTCGTCCATGTTCCTTACCCGATCGACACCAAGTAGGCAAAACTCAATTCTGCCCCTATCCTCCCTGTCGGTGGGCCATAAATTGGCCTTGAAGCTACCCAAAAATTTCAGCGTTGTGTCTTTGTAGGCTAGAAATTGGAGTTGGGCAAACCTTGTCCACCCAATGCTATCAGGTAGTCCATTGATTTCCTCTTGCAACTCAATCCATGTATTTAGTGGAGGATATTTTTCGGGCATGAAGTTGGGTGCACATTGCTTTGTGGGTATCATCTCGAAATCCCCAAGGAATAGAGATTTCGGGTTGTGGAGCGAGTTGTGGCTGTGGTTACGGTGGAGGAGGGGCTTGTTGAGATGGTTGGGGTGTAACACCCCTAAGTTCGGTAGTGCGTTCTGCTGTTCCGGTTACCAGTGCTGTCCGGACAGCTAGGATGCCTAGAACCACACCTTGATATGAGAGAGGAGACATAAATAATGAAATACAAGAAAAGAAAATACAAGAAAAACAAAGGAAAAATCATAGCAAAGAAATGTAACCGAATAAGTGAGCCGGGAAACCTAGCGATGGGTGACCGCACCGGGAAGTCACGGCGTGGACCGTTGACTGCCTCGGATCATGGAACCTCGAAAACATTTTTAGGACATAAATAGACCCTTATTGAAGTATAAATCTCATTAGAAAGATTAAAGAAAAATTAAATAATTAGTACAAAGAAAAGTGAGAAATCGAAAAACAGACAAAACCCGGTAATACCGAAAAATCGGGAATGCCACCTGAACAGGGGCATTATGGTCATTTGACATCCCGAAGTGTCTTTTGACCTAAATGTCCATTAAAAATAAATAATATTACACTTAGAAAATGAAATGAAAAATTAATTTGGTGGTACATAAAGTAAATAGCCAAAAATGGAGTGAAAAATGTGTAAATAACACATTTAATCATTATTATATAATTAAATGAGTAAGTGGACCACTAAAGGATTAAATTAAACATAAAATGTGGCTGATGTAAGTCCACTAAACCCATCAGAATGTTCATCTTCCTCATTTCATAAACATTGCCGAATTGAAGAAAATGGGAACCACCATGGCCATTTTTCATGCAAGCTCATCTAACCACTCATTTCACTTCTAATCACTTGAGTTCCTTCATAAAACTTTGTCTACACATCACAAGGAAGATATTGATACCAAATTTGAGAAGTTTGGTGAAGGTTTAGCAAGATACAATCAAAGGTAAGTTTACATTTTTGAGAATTCCTTTGTTAAGTTTTGTGTGCATGTTATGGGTATTGGTTTTGTGATGGAAAATTTTGAGTTTGAAGAGTTATTGTTGTTTTCATTTTGGACAGCCATGGAGTCACGTTTTTTATGAGATAATTGTGCATATAATTGATGAGAAATAATGTTAATCATGGTGATTTAATATCCTAGTGAATTACTTCATGTTTATATGGTGATTTTGGCACTTGAATGAGAATTGATAAATTGTAGGGCAATGTGGTGTTGAAGAAGGTTTGCGGCAGCCTGGGGACACTTGAATAATTGTATGTATTCATGGAAGTGTAGGCAGAATATTGACCTAAAAGGATTGATGGATATGTATGGAGATTGATATTGTAAAGTGTATGTAAGATTTGTAATGGTTAGGTGTGTATGTAATGGTATTTAGAACTTGTAAATGTGAATTATATTTGGTGTGTTGAGGGTAATTGTAATCTGCCCAAAGTAATTTTAGTGTAAAGTAAAATATGCTTTTGGTAATGTACCAAAACAGATTGGTAGGGAAGTAAACAAATTGCAAGTTAAATATGTGTTTGAATTGGAGTTTGAAAGGCATATAGAGGGCAGTGTGCAAATAGACCAATAAGTTTAAATGTGTAACCTCAATTGGTATGAGACCAATTGGAGGTGAAACTAGGCACAAAATGTGCCAACTTTCATTGAGAAAACATACCAAAATTCTGCTTGCAAGGTGACCTAAGAAAATGACCAATTTGGATTAGGTGCAATTAGGACCTGAAAAATGACCAATTGGGCAGTAGTGAGTGTTTAGGCCATAACTCACTCAAAACAGGTCCAATTGACCTGAAATTTTAACCATGAATAGTTAAGACCCATACCTACAAATCTTATGAAGACACCAAAACCCAGAAATGACCAGAAGCAAGTCAAAAAGCTTGCACAAGTTCGGGTCCAAAAACTGGCCGAACCAGAGTTGACCAAATTGACCAAAAATTGACCTAATTTGGTACCATTTGACCAGCAATAGTGTAATGACCATAACTTGGTCTACTTAACTCGGATTGACCTGAAATTTTTCCCCGTGTGCAATAAGACATAGATCTACAAGTTTGTAGTTTTGACCGAAACCCGAAAACAGAGGGAACTAGATCGTCCGGCTAGGTCAAACCAGTGTCCCGGAATCCAGCAATTTGCATTAAAATGCACTAAACAAGAAAATGACTATGGTAAAACGTACCAAACCTAAAACCCTATCGAATGTGACATATTAATGACACTAAAACCTAATTTACCTAAAACGCAACGAGGGTCGGGATATTAGGTGATTAAATGAATAATTGAGTTCAGTGCATTATTTACCAAACACCATCGATAGAGACGCTTTAATTTAGTATCAAACGCTTCAAATTGTGTTTCTCGATTAACAAGGACTCAAAGAAAAGGGAAGGAAACACCGAGTCGGACCAGGGACAGTCATCAGAGGTTTGTGCACAACGGCTATTTCTTTTGAATTTTTCAATTGAAATAAATTATGACTATTTGTATATTATTGTTTTAAATTGTGGAAATGTGTTTGGTGGACACTTATTGATTGAAAAACATTGTGAATGGTTTGAAACTGTGAAAATTTATTTGAATGGTATTTGATGGATACTTATTGATTGAAAAGCATCAGTAAATGTTTTTGTGGAAATTGAAGTGAATTACGAATTGTGTTGCCATTTTGTGAATGAAATTATAACTTTGGAAATTTATTGGATTCTTACGGATCATTTGAATAAAATGTTTGGAATTGTTTTGACTCACAATTGGCATGACACGGATATTATGTTCCTCCTCCATTAATGGGGTGAGTGTGATTATTCCTCCTCTTTGACTTATCACCTGGGTGAGTATGATTATGTTCCTCCCTCTTTGACTTCCCACCGAGGTGAGTATGGATGAGTACTCATTAGATAGCTAGCTTCCTCCTCATTGATTTCGATTATTGGGGTGAGTATGTCTTGTCGTGGTGTACAACACGGCATATATGGAAAAAATTTGTGTCATGACCTAAATTGTGTTATTGATTGGCAACATTGTATTGTTCAATTATTTGATCGAATGGTGTTATTGATTTGCAAAACGATATTATTCAGCTTATTTGATCAATTGTGTTATTGATTTGCAAAACGATATTATTCAGCTTATTTGATCAATTGTGTTATTGAATTGCAAAACGATATTATTCATTATTTGATCAATTGTGTTATTGATTTGCAAAACGATATTATTCGCTTATTTGATCAATTGTGTTATTGATTTGCAAAACGATATTATTCAGCTTATTTGATCAATTGTGTTATTGATTTGCAAAACGATATTATTCAGCTTATTTGATCGAATTGTGTTATTGATTTGCAAAAGGTATTATTCATTATTTGATCAAGTTGTGCATGAATTGGCAATACGGTATTCTTAAACTATTTGACTAAATTGTGTTATTATGAATTTTGATAATTTGTGTATTGGAGTTTAAATTCCTTATGACATTCATTGTCTTGAATTTAACTAGGGTTTTAAGAATCCACTATTTATATGATTTATGAATTGTGAATTAGAATTGTATTTGGTTAATGTTGTGCACCATCGAGACATTGTCTCAAATGATAGCTTTTATTGCCGCCGCAGTAGAGAGACAGACATGGCGCAGACTAGGCCGCTAATACATCCATGAGGGATTACAGTATAATGAGTATACCAATATTTTGCATTTTGTAATCAGAATGTATGACACTGTATGTACATTTTGTATTTGGTTTTGAGCTTGTAAATTCAAATTGTACCTTTATGTTTTAATTTTATTATGAGTTTTTTGACTTATAAAAATTGTATTATATTTTCTTATCTCAGACTTTGAAAAATTTCTATGGAATTGAGTTGAGAAATGTGTTGTATTGAGAAAAAAGTTGGAGTTGAGATTTGGAAAATAATTGAAGTGCTTTTTGAGTGTTTTCAAGAACTGCTTTGTCCAAAATACAAATGGCACCTTGCCAAAATTTTCTGATATTCCAAATAAATCAAATGAGTTAGTTGTTTCACTTGATTCACCAAAGTCTTTAACACTGTAAATAGTGCTCACCATCGTAAAAGAAGTAAGAAAAGTTTTTAAAATCCCTTGTAGTGTATTTAATGGGTTATCGTGAGACGGAGTTGGTAATTCATCGTATACTACGGGATCATGTCATGCCTACAGAGGGGTAGGGTGTGACATGTTTTAGTGGTATCGAGCAAAGTTTTTAAATTGCTTTCACTTGTTACTTGAATATTCTTTCTTCACAAGATAACCGCTCAATATCATTGTTTGATACATACAGTACATTACATTATAAATATGCACTAACGGGAGGAAATCTCCTTGTATTATTGTACAGGAGGTCTAAAATCCTCGAATTGACTATGGAAGAGGGTGATCGTTCAGTCGATCAATCGATAGAGGCTGAGGTGCAAGGGGATGCCCCATGCCTACATAATGTCGTGGTTCAAGAGCACCACCGCAGCATCGCAGCTTCTCTCGCTCGTCAGACGCACGCAATGTTCCAACAAATGGATGGTAATGTGCCTACTCAAGCCCCAATACAGACTCCAGTGGTACAACCACAGTCTTCTGTTAGACAATATGACAAATTGATGAAGTATGGGGCTACAGAGTTTAAGGGGACAGTAGATCCTCTAGAAGCTGAACAATGGTTAGAGAGGATGGATAGGGTGTTCAAGAAGCTACATTGTACAGAAGAGCTTAGATTTGAATACTCAGTGTCCTTACTACAGGGGGATGCTTATGACTGGTGGAAAACCATTCCCACACCGTAGAGCCTGCGGTGCTAACATGGAATGACTTCCTCAGGAATTCAGTAAATATATCCCCGATGCTTATGTAGACCGTGTCGTAAGAGTTCCTAAGTCCAAACAGGGGCATCGGTGGTGAGTATGAAAGAGAATTTTCCCGCCTTTAGCCATTATGCAGTGAGTCTACTCTCTACCACAGGAAAGATGCAAGAGGTTTGAAACTAGCTTGAAACCCAAAGATCGTAGTACAAGTGCTCTGGCTTCAAACACACTAACTTCTCTCGAACTTGTTTCTCAAGCCCTAGAGTTGGAAAGAGTTGAGTTTGAGACCGCCTGCAGAAAAAGAGATCGAGAAGGCGAAAAAGAGGGAAAGTCACAGCAGTAGTTCTAGTGGTCCCACCGGAAAGAGGAAAACTTTGGGGATATGACAGAGATAGTAAGAAGTCCCAGAGAGATGCATCTTTTGGACGAAACCACCTCGATCCGATCAAAGAACTCAACAGAAACCCGTAAATGCGCTGTCGATCGACTTTGTGAAACTTGTGGTAAACCACATAGTGGGGTATGCTATAAAGCCGTAGGAGCATGTTTTAAGCGTGGAGAGACCGCCATTTTGCTAGGGATTGTGTAAATCCGTGTCGCTCGATCATTTACTACACCAAAGGGATCAACCCAAGTTTCTACCCCAAAGAGTTCACCATCGCTTAGTAGAGGCAAAGGTAGAGGTAGGGTAGTACACCTAGAAGTCGATCATCGTGAATCACCAAAACAGGGTGATGCTTCAACTAGAGTATACGCTATACGACAGAAAAGAGACTGAGACTTTTGACATCATTGCTGGTACTTTCTCAATTAGCAACTAAGATATATATATATATGTATTGTTTGACCTGGAGTTTGCATACTTTTATGTTAGTGTTAGAACTATATGTTCTGTTGTTATTCCTTTACAGGGGAATAAATTTTGATGCATTAGTGATTAGTCCTTGAGATAAGGATTGTGATAATAAGTGAAATTACTTTTGAAAGAGTTTATCGACGAAAAGTATTTTCTAACACACCATAAATTATAAAGCTAATTGGCGAGCCTACTTAATGTAAGGCAAGAGGACGTAAAAGTAAGATGCAGTAATGGAATTGCTCTAGATGAGGGCAAGGAGGTTACTGTTAGAAATTGCTAATGGATATTGTAATCGTAATAAGATTCGAATATCGTTGAATTCAAAAAGAATAAAAGATAACAAAGTTTGATCTATTGGGATGTATCGTAGTAACTATGCAATGTTCTTGATGTTTATCTTGTAGTCATTACAATACATCGACTTGAGATTATTGTGTAGAGCTACGTACTACCCGATAGTACACCTAGACAAGAATAGTTGCCAACGGCATCTGTTTTGGTATAGTTATGCCATGACAGAATTTAATTGTTACAAATAAGTTTGAAAATCCTACTTAGGGATCTAAAACTCAAAAGTTAAAATATCGAAAGGTTATAGTTCAGTACAAAAGGAAGTAAGTTATAGAATATTGAGATAAAAAGAGTTATGAAAGTAGAGAATTGAGCAGTTGATTCATGTGTAACAAAGAAATATTACAAATGTGAGGAAGACTATGGACTAGAATGGTCGAGAGGACCAATGACTGATGAATGATTCTAACATGACCTCAAGGGTCATTCAAGGAGCAACGTGAACCAAAATATTAGACAAAGATAATAGTAAGAGGAGATTGGTGTTATCCAAACAAATTAAACATTGGATTAGATTGTTAAAAGTCTTACGATCATATCGAAAGGAGAAATAAACGTATGACTCTTGTACGATGGCTACTGTGTAAAAATTTCGGGGCCGAAATTTATTTAAGGGGGAGAATTGTAACACCCCTAAGTTCGGTAGTGCTCATTGCTCCGGTTACAGTCGTCCTGGACAGCTAGGATGCCTAGAACCACACCTTGATATGAGAGAGGAGACATAAATAATGAAATACAAGAAAAGAAAAATACAAGAAAAACAAAGGAAAAATCATAGCAAAGAAATGTAACCGAATAAGTGAGCTGAAACCTAGCGATGGGTGACTGACCGAAGTCACGGCGTGGACCGTTGGACTGCCCTCGGATCATGGAACCCTGAAAACATTTTTAGGACATAAATAGACCCTTATTGAAGTATAAATCTAATTAGAAAGATTAAAGAAAAATTAAATAAGTAGTACAAAGAAAATTGAGAAATCGAAAAACAGACAAAACCCTGTAATACCGAAAAATCGGGAATGCCACCTAAACAGGGGCATTATGGTCATTTGACATCCCGAAGTGTCTTTTGACCTAAATGTCCATTAAAAATAAATAATATTACACTTAGAAAATGAAATGAAAAATTAATTTGGTGGTACATAAAGTAAATAGCCAAAATGGAGTGAAAAATGTGTAAATAACACATTTAATCATTATTATATAATTAAATGAGTAAGTGGACCACTAAAGGATTAAATTAAACATAAAATGTGGCTGATGTAAGTCCACTAAACCCATCAGAATGTTCATCTTCCTCATTTCATAAACATTGCCGAATTGAAGAAAATGGGAACCACCATGGCCATTTTTCATGCAAGCTCATCTAACCACTCATTTCACTTCTAATCACTTGAGTTCCTTCATAAAACTTTGTCTACACATCACAAGGAAGATATTGATACCAAATTTGAGAAGTTTGGTGAAGGTTTAGCAAGATACAATCAAAGGTAAGTTTACATTTTTGAGAATTCCTTTGTTAAGTTTTGTGTGCATGTTATGGGTATTGGTTTTGTGATGGAAAATTTTGAGTTTGAAGAGTTATTGTTGTTTTCATTTTGGACAGCCATGGAGTCACGTTTTTTATGAGATAATTGTGCATATAATTGATGAGAAATAATGTTGATCATGGTGATTTAATATCCTAGTGAATTACTTCATGTTTATATGGTGATTTTGGCACTTGAATGAGAATTGATAAATTGTAGGGCAATGTGGTGTTGAAGAAGGTTTGCGGCAGCTTGGGGACACTTGAATAATTGTATGTATTCATGGAAGTGTAGGCAGAATATTGACCTAAAAGGATTGATGGATATGTATGGAGATTGATATTGTAAAGTGTATGTAAGATTTGTAATGGTTAGGTGTGTATGTAATGGTATTTAGAACTTGTAAATGTGAATTATATTTGGTGTGTTGAGGGTAATTGTAATCTGCCCAAAGTAATTTTAGTGTAAAGTAAAATATGCTTTTGGTAATGTACCAAAACAGATTGGCAGGGAAGTAAACAAATTGCAAGTTAAATATGTGTTTGAATTGGAGTTTGAAAGGCATATAGAGGGCAGTGTGCAAATAGACCAATAAGTTTAAATGTGTAACCTCAATTGGTATGAGACCAATTGGAGGTGAAACTAGGCACAAAATGTGCCAACTTTCATTGAGAAAACATACCAAAATTCTGCTTGCAAGGTGACCTAAGAAAATGACCAATTTGGATTAGGTGCAATTAGGACCTGAAAAATGACCAATTGGGCAGTAGTGAGTGTTTAGGCCATAACTCACTCAAAACAGGTCCAATTGACCTGAAATTTTAACCATGAATAGTTAAGACCCATACCTACAAATCTTATGAAGACACCAAAACCCAGAAATGACCAGAAGCAAGTCAAAAAGCTTGCACAAGTTCGGGTCCAAAAACTGGCCGAACCAGAGTTGACCAAATTGCCCAAAAATTGACCTAATTTGGTACCATTTGACCAGCAATAGTGTAATGACCATAACTTGGTCTACTTAACTCGGATTGACCTGAAATTTTGCCCCGTGTGCAATAAGACATAGATCTACAAGTTTGTAGTTTTGACCGAAACCCGAAAATAGAGGGAACTAGATCGTCCGGCTAGGTCAAACCAGTGTCCCGGAATCCAGCAATTTGCATTAAAATGCACTAAACAAGAAAATGACTATGGTAAAACGTACCAAACCTAAAACCCTATCGAATGTGACATATTAATGACACTAAAACCTAATTTACCTAAAACGCAACGAGGGTCGGGATATTAGGTGATTAAGTGAATAATTGAGTTCAGTGCATTATTTACCAAACACCATCGATAGAGACAGTTTAATTTAGTACTGAAACGCTTCAAATTGTGTTTCTCAGTTAACAAGGACTCAGCAAAAGGGAAGGAAACACTGAGTCGGACAGGGGACAGTCATCAGAGGTTTGTGCACAACGGCTATTTCTTTTGAATTTTTCAATTGAAATAAATTATGACTATTTGTATATTATTGTTTTAAATTGTGGAAATGTGTTTGGTGGACACTTATTGATTGAAAAACATTGTGAATGGTTTGAAACTGTGAAAAATTGTTTGAATGATATTGATGGATACTTATTGATTGAAAAGCACTGTAAATGGTTTTTGTGGAAATTGAAGTGAATTACGAATTGTGTTGCCATTTTGTGAATGAAATTATAACTTTGGAAATTTATTGGATTCTTACGGATCATTTGAATAAAATGTTTGGAATTGTTTTGACTCACAATTGGCATGACACGGATATTATGTTCCTCCTCCATTAATGGGGTGAGTGTGATTATTCATCCCTCTTTGACTTATCAGGGTGAGTATGATTATGTTCCTCCCTCTTTGACTTCCCAGTCTGAGGTGAGTATGGATGAGTACTCATTAGATAGCTAGCTTCCTCCCTCATTGATTTCGATTATTGGGGTGAGTATGTCTTGTCGTGGTGTACAACACGGCATATATGGAAAAATTTGTGTCATGACCTAAATTGTGTTATTGATTGGCAACATTGTATTGTTCAATTATTTGATCGAATGGTGTTATTGATTTGCAAAACGATATTATTCAGTTATTTGATCAATTGTGTTATTGATTTGCAAAACGATATTATTCAGTTATTTGATCAATTGTGTTATTGAATTGCAAAACGATATTATTCAGTTATTTGATCAATTGTGTTATTGATTTGCAAAACGATATTATTCAGTTATTTGATCAATTGTGTTATTGATTTGCAAAACGATATTATTCAGTTATTTGATCGAATTGTGTTATTGATTTGCAAAAAGGTATTATTCAGTTATTTGATCAAATTGTGCATGAATTGGCAATACGGTATTCTTAAACTATTTGACTAAATTGTGTTATTATGAATTTTGATAATTTGTGAATTGGAGTTTAAATTCCTTATGACATTCATTGTCTTGAATTTAACTATGGTTTTAAGTATCCACTATTGATATGATTTATGAATTGTGAATTAAAATTGTATTTGGTTAATGTTGTGCACCACTGAGACATTGTCTCAAATGATAGCTTTTATTCTTGTCGCAGTAGAGAGACAGCATGTGGCAAAGCAGACTAGGTCGCTAATACATCCAAAGTGAGGGATTACAGTATAATGAGTTTACCAATATTTTGCATTTTGTACTGTAATGTATGACACTGTATGTACATTTTGTTTTTGGTTTTGAGCAGTTGTAAATTTAAATTGTACCTTGAAGTTGTAAATTTATTATGAGTTATTTGACTTATAAAAATTGTATTATATTTCCTTATCTCAGACTTTGAAAATTTTCTATGGAATTGAGTTGAGAAATGTGTTGTATTGAGAAAAATGTTGGAGTTGAGATTTGGAAAATAATTGAAGTGCTTTTTACAGGTTTTCTGAAGAACTGTTTTGTCCAAAATACAAATGGCACCTTGCCAAAATTTTTACAGATATTCCAAATAAATCAAATGAGTTAGTTGTTTCACTTCAGTTCACCAAAGTCTTTAACACCTGTAAATAGTGCTCACCACTGTAAAAGAAGTAAGAAAAGTTTTTAAAATCCCTTGTAGTGTATTTAATGGGTTATCAGTAGACGGAGTTGGTAATTCATCAGGTATACTACGGGATCATGTCATGCCTTACAGAGGGGTAGGGTGTGACATGGGGAGTGGCTACCCTTATTCTTGGGCGTTGGGTTGGAGGCTGGGGTGGAGAAGGTGAAGATTCTCCTCTTTGCCTTGAAGAAGAGCCGATCCTTCTCGCAGATCTCTTCGCAGGAGCCATGGATGGGTTTTTGGGAAGAAGAAGAGTAGGATTTTGGTGAAGGGAGATGAGATTTGAGAGGTTTTTATAGGCTAGGAAGTAGGGAAATGAAGGGTTTTGTGTTTATGAAGGGTTTTAATGCTAGGGGTGCATTTAAAGAGCCATTAGGACTCTTCATTTCGTGCGTTTCGCGCCCCAGGAGTATCACTACACGGGTCCCGACATATAGGGCCATGTAAACTTCTGCCCGTAATTTTCAAAATCTGTCATAGTACACGGCCCGTGTAAATTATAAGGAGCCCCGTGTAAATTTCTGTCTTTAAGTTATTCTGCTGGAGGAATTGCACAGTCCATGTAACTTGGACTATGGACCCGTGTAACTTTCTGTTTCTCAAAGAGTTAAAATTGCATGAAATTTATAGAGTTCCAGAAAGTTGCACAGGGCGTGTAAAACTAGTACACGACCTGTGTAATTTTCTGATTTTTCAAATCTTTGGCAAATGAAAAATTTCACCATCACAACATGTGAAATGGATGTAGAGTTAAGTAATAAAGCTACTTCCCTGGTTTTCTCCAAATCCCCTTTTGTGGTTTTGACTTGGTGATTCCATTCCTCTCTTGATCTCTACTCTTCTTTCCAAAAATTCCTACGAAGTGAAATGCTAATAAGTATGAAATAAAAATCAATGCAGAAAAGGAGTAAAAGAAAAGAAAAGTTTAGAAGAAATTTTGGGTTGCCTCCCAAAAAGCGCTTGTTTATAGTCTTTAACTGGACTTTGCTCGTTTATGGTCTGTCGGTAAGATGGTCGAGAGTGCAATTGGCTCCCGTTTCTATGGGTTCTCCCTGAAAGTAAGGCTTCAGCCTCTGCCCATTGACCTTGAATGCATCTGAGGTTTCGCTCCATACCTCTACTGCTCCATGTGGGAAGACTTGGATGACCTTGAAAGGTCCGAACCATCTTGATTTTAGCTTCCCCGAAAAGAGTTTCAATCTAGAGTTGAATAGGAGTACAAGATCTCCTTCTTTTATCTCATTCCTTGCTATGCGCCTGTTATGCCATCTTTTGGTTTTATCCTTGAAGATTTTGGCATTTTCGTGTGCATCCTGTCGGATTTCTTCCAATTCATTCAGTTGTAAGAGCCTTTTCTCACCAGCAGCTTTGAGGTCAAAGTTTAAGATTTGAATTGCCCAGTAAGCTTTATGCTCAAGTTCAACAAGGAGATGACATGATTTTCCATAAACCAGACGGAAGGGTGTTGTGCCAATTGGGGTTTTATATGCAGTGCGGTATGCCCAAAGTGCATCATCTAACTTCATGCACCAGTCCTTCCTGGATCTGTTTACAATTTTCTCCAGAATCTGCTTCAGTTCCCTGTTTGAGATTTCTACTTAACCGCTAGTTTGAGGATGATAAGGTGTGGCCACCTTGTGAGTCACTCCATACTTTTTCAGTAGTGGTTCAAATTCCTGGTTGCAGAAATGACTTCCTCCATCACTGATTATTACTCGTGGTGTGCCAAATCTTATGAAAATGTTTTCCTTAAGGAACCTTGTGACCACTCTAGCATCGTTGGTTGATGTCGCAATTGCTTCTACCCATTTTGACACATAATCAACTCCAACCAGAATATACTTGTTTCCATGGGAAGCGGGAAATGGGCCTATGAAGTCTATTCCCCATACGTCAAACAATTCTATCTCAAGTATACCATGCAGTGGCATTTCATTCCTCCTTGAACTATTACATGTTCTTTGGCATTGATCCCAACCTAGCAAAAAGGATTTTACATCTAGTAAAACCCTGCTTGCAAAATTTTTGCTGCGGTTTTTGAGGTGCCGAAATATCCTCCATATAGTGATGAATGGCAGTGATAAATGACACTTTCCATATCTTCCTCTGGTATGCATTCTTCTCAGCCTATCATTACATCTCTTGTACAGTAGAGGTTCCTCCCATAAGTAATATCTTACATCATGTAAGAATTTCTTCCTTTGCTGGTAAGTCATGTTTGGAGGTAGTATCCTGCATACAAGAAAATGAATAAAATCAGCGTACCATGGAGCCTTGGAGAATACAAGTAATTGCTCATCAGGAAATGAATCATCAATTGGCAAATCTTTGAAGTCCTCCATGTACTCCAATTTTAGTCTAGAAAGATGGTCAGCTACTATATTTTTGGATCCCTTTTTGTCCTTTATTTCAAGGTCAAATTCTTGTAGGAGTACGATCCATAGAATCAACCTTGGTTTTGTTTCCTTCTTGTTCAAAGGTATCGGATTGCAGCATGATCTGTAAATACAATGACTTTTGACCCAATTAGGTAAGATTTCAATGTCCATTGCAAACACCACTGCTTGGAATTCCTTCTCTGTGGTGGCATAATTGATTTGTGCATCATCTAATGTCTTGCTAGCATAATAAATAGCATGGAGCTTTTTATCCTTTCTTTGCTCGAGCACTGCTCCAATTACAAAGTCACTCGCATCGCACATCACCTCGAATGGTAGCTCCCAATTTGGTGGCTACATTATTGGTGCTGATATCAGGGCTTCTTTGATCCTATTAAAGGAAACAAGGCAATTTTCATCAAAATCAAAGGGAACATCTTGACTTAACAAGTTAGTAAGTGGCTTAGCTATTTTGGAAAAGTCCTTGATAAATCTTCTGTAGAATCCTGCATGTCCCAAAAAGCTTCGCACTCCCTTGACTGATGTTGGTGGTGGCATGTTTTCAATGATCTTGATTTTTGCCTTATCTACTTCAATTCCTCTTTCTGATATCAAATGTCCTAGAACTATGCCTTCCCTTACCATGAAGTGGCATTTTTCCCAATTTAGGACCAGGTTTGATTCTTCACATCTTTGCAATACCTTAGATAAATTAGCTAGGCAATCATCAAAAGTAGTTCCATAGATAGAAAAATCATATATAAAAACTTCCATGATATCTTTAATATAATCAGAAAAGATAGCCATCATGCATCTTTGAAAGGTAGCAAGGGCATTAAAAAGACCAAAAGGCATTCTCCTATATGCAAATATTCCATAGGGGCAAGTGAATTTGTCTTTTCTTAGTCTTCTGGGTGAATAGGAATTTGAAAGAATCCCGAATGCCCATCTAGGTAACAGAAATAAGAGTGTTTCACTAATCTTTCTAACATTTGGTCAATAAAGGGGAGAGGGAAATGGTCTTTTCTGGTAGCATCATTTAATTTCCTATAGTCTATGCACATTCGCCAACCAGCGACTACTCTAGTAGGGATTAGTTCATTGCTTGCATTTTGGATAACAGTTGTCCCACCTTTCTTAGGAACTACATGTACTGGACTAACCCATTTACTATCAGAGATTGGGTATATGATACCTGCATCTAATAGTTTTAAAATTTCTTTCTTAACTACTTCTTTCATGTTTGGGTTAAGTTTTCTTTGGTGTTCGATTGTGGGTTTACTGTTTTCTTCCATGGGTATCCTATGCATGCAAATCGAAGGGTTGATTCCCTTCAGGTCTTCTATTTTACACCCTATTGCTTTGCTATGGATCCTATGTTCTCTTAGCAATTTTTCCTCCTCTAATTTAGACAGGCTAGCATTGATTATAACAGGATATTTAGAATTTAAGTCCAGAAATGCATACCTCAGAGAGGAGGGGAGAGGTTTAAGCTCCACCTGTTTGGCGTTTTACTGGAGCTTACCTTCGGTTTGTTCCTCCTTCAACTCCTCCATCTCGGAAGCTTTAGCTAATGGTAGGGGTGGATGAGCTGTTAACTGTTGTACACAGGCTGCTATTTTATATTTTCATCATCCACTGTGTGGCTGTGCCCAATACATGCTTCAAGAGGATCTTTAGGATGTGTCTCATGAAATTCCTTTTCAACATGTTCGTCAATTGTGTCAACTTTGAAGCATTCATTAGGTTCAAATTTGTGCTTCATCATGTCGAACAAGTTGAACTCCACTTCTTCTTCTCCTACTTTGAGAGTTAGTCGCCCATTTTTGACACCTATAATAGCTCCGGCAGTTGCCAAGAATGGTCTTCCCAAGATGATAGGAATTTTAACATCTTCTTCCATCTCAAGGACAACAAAGCCCACTGGAATGAAGAATTTGCCCACTTTAATCGGAATGTTCTCCAGTATTCCTACAGGATATTTAACAGATCGATCAGCCAATTGCAATGAGATTGTTGTTGGTTTCAGTTCCCTGATCTCCAGCTTTTTGCATATTAATAGAGGCATTAGACTGACGCTTGCTCCAAGATCGCAGAGGGCCTTATCTATTTTCTTGTCACCAATGAGGCAAGGTATGGAGAAGCTTCCTAGATCTTTCA
This sequence comes from Hevea brasiliensis, assembly GCF_030052815.1. Lineage (NCBI taxonomy): Eukaryota > Viridiplantae > Streptophyta > Magnoliopsida > Malpighiales > Euphorbiaceae > Hevea > Hevea brasiliensis. The sequence goes on along the minus strand of NC_079495.1, from coordinate 88,457,600 downwards.
ACTTTAGAGGCAATTTGTTTTATAGTATGGCACTGCATTCCTCTGTTAGAGCTACTGTTCCATAGTCTTCTAGCTTTCACTTCTTTGACAAAATTTCCTTAAAAATTTGGCATAGGATGGCATCTGAAAAAGTGCTTCAGTGAAGGGGATGTTGATGTAAAGCTTTTGTAAAACTTCCAAAAACTTCCCAAACTGCTTGTCCAATTTGGCTTTTTGAAATCTCTGAGGAAAGGTAGGGGAGGCTGGTATGGTTCTGGTAATTTCTTTGTCTTCCTTGCTTCCTCTTCCTGATCTTTCTCAGCTTCTTCCTCCTTTTTCTTTGCTTGGTCTTTAGATTTTTCTATGGTTTTCTCTATTGGTTCTACCTCTAATTGTACTAGAGTTCTCCCACTTCTCAATGTAACTACCTTACAATGCTCCCTTGGGTTCATTTCTGGTTGGCTAGGCAGTTTGCCAACAGCCTTACTTGAAGGGCTTGCTTGCTGAGCGATCTGATTCTCTAGCAAGTTGTGAGTAGCAAGTTGGTCCACTCTAGAAGTCAGCTGTTTAATCAATTCAGTTTGTTGTTGTTGAGCTGCTAGGAACTCTTCCATCATGGTTTCCATAGTCATTTTCAATTCAGGTTGTTGAGGTTGGAGAGGTAGTGATGACTATGCAAAGTTTTATCCTCTGTTCTGAAATCCAGGGGGTGCTAGTGGTTTGTACCTTTGTTGCTTGTTTATTGGCTGGTTCTGCTGATTGGACCATGAGAAATTTGGGTGGTTCCTCCATCCAGGGTTGTAAGTATTTGAATATGGATTGTTAGGCTGCCTCTGGTTGAAGTTTCCTCCATTATTCACATAGTTCATCTATTCTGAGGAGGGTTCATTGAAATTTCTGTATTCTGAACTCATGTATCCTCCTCCATAGCTGTCTTCAGGTTGACTGTTTGTACCTACTGCGTTGGCTTGCATCTTTTCGAGTTTCCATGTGAGCTCATCAAATTGAGCATTTATCATGCTTAGGGCGTCTACTTCTAGTACCCCTGCAGTTTTCCTTGCATTTCCTCTTTCATTTGACTACTCATAGTTATTGTATGCAACCCGTTCCAGAAGTTCAAGTGCTTGAGGCACTGTTTTCTCCATTAGATCACCTTCTACAGCTGAATCAACTGTGCTCCTTGTAGAGGGTAGTAATCCATTATAGAAATTTTGCACTAATAGCCAATCTTCTATACTATGGTGTGGACATTGCCGACCCTAGGAATTAAGTTTCAAGACATAATTAAAGACTTATTGAAGTATAATTGACATTAGAAATGTCTAAGAAAAATTAATGAATTAGTACAAAGAAAAAATAAAAAATTGAGAAACTGACAAAAATCGGTGTTATCGAAAAATCGAGAATACAAACCGAATAGGGTCAGCCCTTAAACTCATGAAATTGTGTATGATTTTATGAAATTATTGATGAATTATGATGGTGTTGAATTGGGGGCAGTAGGTGAAATTGATATGGAAGTGTATGTGTAAGTTAAGTGTTGATGTATATTGAATTTGGGTTGAATTAGATGTTGAACATTAATGGGTATTGTGTGCCTTGAACTCTTGATGTATTCTACCCAAAATTTCTTTGCTGGAATTGTGTTGAATATATATAGAAGTTCCATGAATAAATATTGAAGTATTGGGAGGAGGAGGATTGCCAAATTAGGAGTATAAATTCTCTTATGCAGGTTGTGATTGTTGGGGCAGTGTATAAATTAGATTATAAGTGTAAAGTTATGACTCCAATTAGTGTGAGGCTAATTGTAAGTAAAACTAGACTCAATATGGACCAACTTTCATGCAGAGAGCTTGCCAAAATTCTGTCCAGTAAAGGACCTCAAACTTGACCTAATCCGGAATTGGTAACTTGGCAAACCCAGAAATTGACCATTTGAACAGTAGCTATTTTTTTTGCCATAACTCACTCAAAGCAGATCCAAATGACCTGAAATTTATATGGTTGGAAAGATTAGACATAGGGCTACAACTTTGGTGCAGACCACCAAGCCCAGAAATGTCAATTACCAAGTCAAAATGATCGCCAAAGTTGGGTTACAAAAACTAGCCGAATTGACTTTGACCTAAATTATGCAATACAAGTGCAACTTGACTAGCAATAGTAAAATGACCATAACTTGGTCCATAGAACTCCAAATGACATGAAATAAGCCCCAAAATTTCAATAAGACATAGATCTACAATATTGGTAATTTGACCAAAACCCAAAAATCAAGGGAACTAGGTCAATTAACTTGATTAGATTGGAACACTAAATCTGGAATTAGCACATTTGACCATAAAATCTAGAAAATTCAAGTAAGCATATCTCCCACCAGAAATGTCCAATTTAAATGAGCCATACCAATCTGGAAAGATAAGAAAGAGACCTAAAATATTGTTTTCGACAACTTCCTCAAATTATAAATGTATAAGATCAGAATTTAAGGTCAAAATCATTGACCTAATTGAGGACCATGCCAATATAGGACCTTTGAGTCCAAGTTAACAATTTATCTATAAAGAATTCTATAAGACTTGAAAAATGGTAAGTAAAATTTCTGGTTGTCCATAAGACATAGGGCAACAATACTTATAAAGAATGGTAGACCTCAATGTGATTACAAATAGTCCAAATAAATTAGTAAATTCAGAACTGAGAATGCCTAAAAAGGAAACTAAAATTTAGATTTGAACTAGTTATGGTTAATTGACCATAACTTGAGCTATACAACTCCAAATGGAGTGATTCAAAGAGGAAATTAAAGAAGACACAATGAGAAATAATTTAATGAAGAGAAATCTATTAAATTTACACTGTAGCATGGTCTAATAGATAGTAAACTTTGGCCATGAAATCTAAAAATGACAATAAAATGCAATAAGCTTTAAAATAAAATTGGTAACATATACCAACACTTAGAGACTATAAAATGTGTCAAATTGGGAACATTTAAATTGACTCAATTAGAGTGCATCAAAGGTCAACATTATAGGTTGACTAATGAAATGAATTGAAGGGAATAGTACTACGAAAATTTAGATATTGGATTTTATTGTTAGAAACAATGTAACTGAGTACTAAAACACTTTAAATTGTGTGTTTCATTTGAAAAGGATATTGAAAAGCACAAGGAACATTGAGTCAAGGCCTAGAGGTGACTCAAACCAGGTCTGTGTACAATACTTTTTATATTCACTGCTTTTACTAGAAAATTATTTGGAGAAATAAGTTATGAATTTATGACTTGGGAAAATTTATTTGAGAAAAGTTATTGCCTATTTTAGAAATGGAAATTTGAAAATGAGGTTTGTTTGATTGTTCTTTGAATTACAATTGAACATTATAGTTTTAAATTGTGTTTGTGCACAATAACTTTAAATTTTCGTTTTCCCATTGAAAACTTGATTTGTATGCATTGTGTTAATTATGGGTTTCGATAACTACTGTGTTGCCACTTTGTGAATGGAAAATTGACTTTGGAAATTGATTGTGTTTTGCATGAAATATTTGAATAACTTGTTTTAAATTGATTTTGGATTCACACTTGGCATGGCAATATTAATATGTTCCTCCTCCACTTGTGGGGTTGAGTTTGATATTTGATCACTTTCCTCCCTCTCTGGCTTCCCGGTCTGAGGGGTGAGTTTGGATGAGTACTCATTAGCTAGCTCGCCACCTCCCTCATTGATTTCGATTAGTGGGGTGAGTTTGCCTTTTCATGGTGTACAACACGGCATGTTCGAAAAAATTTGTGTCATGACCTAAGTTGTGTTATTGATTGGCAGCACTATGTTATTCAATTGTTTGATTAACTTTGAGTTATATGAGCTTTGAAAATTGTGACATGAAATTGTGAATTATTTGAATTGTTAATTGTCAATAAATGTTTTATATATCGCATTTTAAATTGTTATTGTGCACCACAGAGTAAATTTTACTCAGTGATAGCTTTTTCATTGCTGTCGCAGATAGACAGACAGATAAAGCAGCAGAGTAGGCTGCTTGTGCTACATTTTGGGATTCTGCCGGGTATATTGAGTATTATCTTTTTGTAATTTTTGTTGTAATGTATGTGCACTATATGTATATATTGTACTTGGTCTTGAGCAGTTGTAAACTAAAAGTTGTAATATATTTCTCTTATCTCAGCTTTTGAACTACTCAGTCATATTGTAGTCTATTTTTGGAAATACTGGAAATTGATGTTGAATTGAGTTTGACAAATGTTGAGAAAATTGATTTGTGTTGAGCCATATTGGAGTTTGGAATTGAACAAATATATTGAAAGTGCTTTTTACAGGTTTTGGAAGAACTATTTTGCTAATATGGACGGCACTCTATCGAAATTTTTACAGAAATTATTGATACTTCAGATTTGTTATTTGGTTTCACTCAGTTAAAAAAAAAAATTTAACACCTGTTAAAAGTGCTCACCACTGTAAAAAGAAATAAGAAAAGGTTTAAAATCCCTTGTAGTGTATTTAATGGGTTATCAGTAGACGAAGTTTGGTAATTCATTTGGTATACTACGGGATCATGTTATGCCTTACGGAGGGGTAAGGTGTGATATGTTTTAGTGGTATTAGAGCAAGTTTTTAAATTCTATTTTGACCTGTAATTTGAATATTCTTTCTTCATAGTACAACTGCTCAATGTCATGGTTTGATACATACAGTACATTATATTATAAACATGCACTAACGGGAGGAAATCTGCTTGTGTTGTTTGTTTATGAGGTATAATATCCTCTAATTGACTATGGAAGAAGGGGACCATTCAATCGATCAATCAATAGAGGCTGAGATACAAGGGGAAGTCCCAGCCCTTCAAAATGTGAGTGGATCAGCCGCACCAGTCCCCTCTGTACCGCAGTTCCCTGCTCAATTTGCACAGCAGATAGCTACAATGTTCCAACAGATGGCTGGTAACATGCCCACTCAAACCCCACTACAGACACCAGTAGTACAACCACAGCCTTTAGCTAAGTAGTATGACAAGCTGATTAAGTATGGGGCTACTAAGTTCAAAGGGATAGTGGATCCAGTAGAGGCAGAGCAATGGTTGGAAAGGATGGGAAAGAGTTTTTAGGAAGCTACACTGCACCGATGAGCTGAAATTTGAGTACTCAGTCTCACTTCTACAGGGGGATGCATATGATTGGTGGAAAACCATTCCCTACAGTTTAGTGGAACCCCCAGTGCTGACATGGGACGACTTTCTCAGAGAGTTCAGACAAAAATATGTCCCAGATGCCTATGTGGACCAGAAGCTATAGGAGTTCTTAAGCCTGAAGTAAGGGAATAGAATAGTGGCAGAATATGAGAGAAACTTCTCTCGATTGAGTCATTATGCAGGAAGCCTGCTTACCACTCCTAGAGACAGATTTAAACATTTTGAGACCGGGTTAAGTCCTAGTCCAAGAATGGAAGTTGTGGGTTCCGACACCAAAATTTCTCAGAGCTAATATCATAAGCCTTGGAACTGGAAAGAATTGAGAATGAAGAAATAGTTACAAAGGGTATAAAAGAAAAAGAGAAAATTAGAAAGACTACTGATCAAGCTCCTGATAGTGGGTCAGGAAAGAGAAAGCACTTTGGAGGATCTAGCTCATGCGAATTGGGTAGAGATAGATCTTCAGGACAGAAACCACCTCGATCGGATTAGCAAACTCAGCAAAAACCCAGAAATGCACTGTTGAATTGACTTTGTCAAACCTGTGGTAAACCACATAGTGGGATATGTTATAGAGCCATAGGAGCATGTTTTAATTGTGGAGAGACTTGTAACACCCCTATGTTCGGTAGTGCGTTCTACTGTTCCGGTGACCAGTGTTGCCCGGATAGCTAGGATGCCTAGAACTACACTTCGATATGAGTGAGGAGACATAAAATAATGAAATACAAGAAAAGAAAATACAAGAAAAACAAAGGAAAAATAATAGCAAAGAAATGTAACCAAGTTAATCGAGCCGAGAACCCTAGCGAGGGTGACCGCACCGGGAAGTCACGGCGTGGACCGTTGACTAGCCCTGGACCGCGGGGAACCCTGAAAAATATTTTTAGGACTTAAAGAGACATCAATTGAAGTACAAATACCATTAGAAATATCAAAGAAAAATTAATTAATTAGTACAAAGAAAAGTGAGAAATCGAAAAACGGACAAAACCCGGTGTTACCGAAAAATCGGGAATGCAACCCGAACAGAGGCATTGTGGTCATTTGACATCCCAAGTTGTCTTTTGACCTAAATGTCCATTAAAAATAAATGATATTACACTTGGAAAATGTCATAAAAAAATAAATTAGTGGTACCTAATGTAAATAGTAAAAATGGAGAGTTAAAGGTGGGAAAATGAAAGTTAAGATTAAATTAATATTAGATTAAGGTTAGTGCTCCACTCACCCATCAAAGTGGACCATTATCTCTTTATTTGGACAGCAGATCACCTTCTTCCTCACTTCTTAAAATTCCAGCCGAAATTCTCTTCCATGGAAGCATCCATGGTGTCCACCGTGCAAGGGCAAAAACACCACCTTCAAGCCATGATCTTCACAAGTTGTCTTCATTAAAGTTGCTCTACATAGCTTGGGCAGTAGATAGGCAGCAAGAAGACCAAGTTTTGGAGAGATTTTGAAGAGTTTCCAAAGTGGTAAGTTTGAGTTTTTGGTTAGTGCTTCATTAAAGTTAGTAAGGAGGTTATGGGTACTTGAATTGTGAGAAGAATTTTGGAGTTTGATGTTCTAAGGGAGATGTTTATTTTTGGCAGCCATGAAAACTCTTTAAGGGCAGTTTATTTTTGCTTGTAAATGGTGGATTAAAGTATTGATTAAATGTTTATGTGTGTAGGAAATCATTTGGATGATGTATACTTAGTATATGTAAATGTGTATTGAAATTTGAATGCTTGGAAATTAAGGGAATGTAATGCATGAAATGGCAGCCTGATTTGGTGAACCATAAGGATGTTATTTCATGTTTGGATTATGGAATGTTAATGTTGAATTGTGTTGGTTGTTATGGCAGTTTGGGTATGTGTGTGATGGTGTGAAGTTGGACATGTAAAAGTGTTATGGTTAGGTGATTGAATTGTTGTAAATTGGGTTTGAAAAATTCTGTATTAAATGGTGCACATTGAATGTAATTGTAAGCTGCCAAAATGACCTATAATATTTTGTGAATTATGTTTAGATTATGGTACAACCAAAATTGGCATGAATGTTGAGTTTGGTAAGTGTTAAAAGAGATCCTTGATGTGTATGAAAGAAATGCAATAAGGCAGTTTGTGTTTTGGGCCTAGAACTTTAAATTTGTAGCTCCAATTGGTATGAGACTAATTGGAGGTGAAACTAGGCACAAAATGTGCCAACTTTCATGAAGGAAGCTTGCCAAAATTCTGCTTGCAAGGTAGCTTGAAAAATGACCAAATCCGGATTAAGTGTAAATAAGGCCTGAAAATTTACCATTTGGGCAGCAGTTAGTCTTTAGGCCATAACTCACTCAAAACAGGTCCAATAGACCTGAAATTTTGACCATGAATATTTAAGACCCATATCTACAAGTCGTATGAAGACACCAAAGCCCAGAAATGACCATAAGCAAGTCAAAAAGCTTGCACAAGTTCGGGTCCAAAAACTGGCGAACCAAAATTGACCTAAAATGACCTAAAATGACCAATTTTGGTGCAATTTGACCAGCAATAGTAAAATGACCATAACTTGGTCTACATAACTCAGAATGACCTGAAATTTTGGCCCATGTGCAATAAGACATAGATCTACAAGTTTGTAGTTTTGACCGAAATCCGAAAACTGAGGGAACTAGGCCGTCCGGCTAGGTCAAACTAGTATCCCGGAATCCAGCAAATTGCAAGAAAATGCAAGATACATGGAATAAGTTTGGTAACATGTACCAATCCTAAAAGACTATCGAATGTAACATATTAGTAACATTAAAACCTAATTTACTTAGAACGCACAGAGGGTCAACGTATTAGGTTGATTAAGCAAATAATAGCATTCAGTGAATTACTTATCAAGCATTATCGTTAAAGACAGTTTAATTAAGCACTGAAACACTTCAAATTATGTTTATCAGTTAGCAAAGACTCAGGGAAAGAGAAGGAAACACTGAGTCAAGGCCAGGAGAAGGTTATCAGAGGTTTGTGCACAACAGCTATTTCTTTTGAATTATTTTCAATTGAAATAAATTATGACTGTTTGTATATTATTGTTTTAAATTGTGAAACTGTGCAAAATTGTTTGAATGATATTTGATGGATACTTATTGATTGAAAAGCACTATAAATGGTTTGAAACCACAGCTATCATGTATATTGATTGTATTCCTCGCTAGCTTATCTAGTGGGATGAATTGAATTCCCTCTCTGGCTGAAGTGTTGAGGTGTGTGCCTGTTGAGGACGAATAGAATGAGTACTCATATTTTTGCTAGCTAGCTATGTTATTCCTCATTAGCCATCAGCTTTTGGGATGAATTGAACTTTGGAACATGATTTTAAGCTGTGTGTGATTTATTGATACGTATTGTAAGATTGTGAAATGGAGTTTAAATTCTTATTAACATTCACTGTCTTCTGAATTTAACTATGTTTTGATTACCGAGATTTATTGTGATATTGTGTTAAATTCCTTATGACATTCATTGTCTTAAATTTAACTATGGTTTTAAGTATCCACTATTTATATGATTTATGATTCGTGATTTAAAGTTGTATTTGGTTAATGTTGTGTACCACTGAGACATTGTCTCAGCGATAGCTTTTCATTGCTGTCGCAGGTAGACAGACGGATAGGGCAGCAGACTAGGCTGCTAGTACATCCAGCGAGAGATTATCGGGTATAATGAGTATACCATATTTTGCATTTTGTACTGTAATGTATGACCACTGTATGTACATATTGTTCTTGGTTTTGAGCAGTTGTAAATTAAGATTGTACATTAAAGTTGTAAAATAAATTATGAGTTATTTTGACTTGTAAAAATTGTATTATATTTCTTGTATCTCAGTCTTTGAAAAATTATTGTGGATTTGTGTTGAATTATGTTGGAGTTTGAGATTGAGAAAAATATTGAAGTGCTTTCTACAGGTTTTTAAAGAACTATTTTATCCAAATTACAGAGGGCACTCTGCCAAAATTTTTATAGAAATTACTAATAGTCTAAATGTGTTAGCTAATTCACTTCAATTCAAAAAGGTTTTTAACACCTGTAAATAGTGCTCACCACTGTAAAAGAAGTAAGAAAAGTTTTGAAAATCCCTTGTAGTGTATTTAATGAGTTATCAGTAGGCAAAGTTGGTAATTCATTAGGTATACTACGGGATCATGTTATGCCTTACAGAGGGGTAGGGTGTGACAAGACTGGTCATTTTGCTAAGGATTGTATAAATCCATGTCGTTCTGGATCATTTACTACACCAGAGGGATCAGCCCATAGTTAGTAGAGATAGAGGTAGGGGTAATACACCTGGAAGTCAGAGTACTGTGAATCAGCCAAAACAAGGTGATGCTCTAGGTAGAGTATACACTATGTGGCAGGGGGAAGAAGCTGAGACTTCTGACATTTTTGCTAGTACTTTCTCAATTTTTAACCAAGATATATATATATGTATTGTTTGACCCAGGGTCTGCATACTTTTATGTTAGTGCCAGCATTGTTTGCCTTCCTGTTGTCCCTTATATAAAAATAAATTTTGATATGTTAGTGACTAGTCTTTTTGGAATTAGTTTTGGAAGAATTTGCTAGCAAAAGACATTTCCTAGAATACGATAAATTATTTAAAATCGATAGATAAAAGAGTTGTGGAAGTAAAAATTTGAACAGTCGGTTCAGATGTAATAAAGATATGTTACGAATATGAGTAAGATTGTTGACTAGAATGATCAGAGGACCAATGATTAGATAAATAATTTTAATATGACCTCAATGGTCATTCAATAAGGAAATAAGAGTCGAAATATTACATAGAACGATAGTAAGAAAATATTAGTGTTATACAAACAAATTAAATGTTGTATTAGATTATTAAAAGTCTTACACAAATTCAAAGGAAAGAAGATTATACGATCATATAGAAAGGAGAAAATAAACGTATGACTATTGTAAGACGGCTATTGGATAAAATTTCACGGGCAAAATTTATTTTAAGGGGGAGGGGGGGGGGGAGAGAATTGTAACACCCCTATATTCGATAGTGCGTTCTACTGTTTCGGTGACCGGTGTCTGTCCGGACAGCTAGGATGCCTAGAATTATACTTAAATATTAGTGAAAAGACATGAAATAATGAAATACAAGAGAGGAAAATACAAGAAAAATTAAGAAAAAATAAAAGAGAGAAAATGAAACTAAGTTAAACAAGCCAGCACCGCAGCGATAGGTGACTGCACGAGGAAGTTACGGCACAGGCAATAGCCGACCCCAAGACTGCGAGAAACCCTCATAATTAAGTTTCGAGACATAATTAAAGACTTATTGAAGTATAATTGACATTAAAAATGTTAAGAAAAATTAATGAATTAGTATAAATAAAAAATAAAAAATCGAGAAACCAACAAAAATCGGTGTTACTGAAAAATTGGGAATACAAACCGAATAGGGGCATTTTAGTCAATTAACACCCCAAGTTGCCTTTTGACCTCAATGTCCATTTAAAAATGAGTGATATAAAACTTTGAAAATGTCTTAAAAATTAAAATTGTGGTACATTATATTAATAGTGCAAGAAATGGGGTATAAATTGAATAATTAAACTCTTAACATATAAATTTACTTAATTAAAAGTGAGTGGACCACTAAGCACTATATAAAGCTTGAAAACTCTAAAATTCTCCACTAGCATTATGCCTACATCTTCTTTCTCGAGCACTAGCCATGGCCAAACCCAATTTCTCCCAAAAAGCTCTCATGGTTGCCTCATGACCAAGCCTAAATCTCCATGATCCAAGCTTCAATTCTTATACTTTCCTTCACTAAACTTTATCCTCATACCTTTGGAAGCATATTGGGAGTAAAAAAGGAAGGATTTGAAGAAGTTTTAGCAAGCTCAAACAAAAGGTAAGTGTCCATTTTCTTCCCTTGCTTAATTAAAACTTAAGTTGAGGTTATGGGTAGTATTTTGGGTGAAGAAATTTGAAGAAATAATTGAGTTATGGGACTGTCCATTTTTGGCAGCCATGGAAGGTAAGTTTGCTTGAATTTTTCCTACATGTAATTGATGGAAATTAGTGTTGAATAAGTCAACTGAATTGTTAGTAAATTAATCTCCATGCATGTGTCATTGAGCATTTGATTTTAGGGTTTGAAAGGGGAATTTAATGCCTTAGCAAACTGCCATTGTTGGCAGCCCTTAAACTCATGAAATTGTGTATGATTTTATGAAATTATTGATTAATTATGATGGTGTTAAATTAGGGGTAGTAGGTGAAATTGATATATATGTGTAAGTTAAATGTTGATGTATATTGAACTTGGGTCGAATTAGATGTTGAACATTAATAGGTATTGTGTGCCTTGAACTCTTGATGTATTCTACCTAAAATTTCTTTGCTGGAATTTTGTTGAATATATATAGAAGTGCCATGAATAAATATTGAAGTATTGGGAGGAGGAGGATTGCCAAATTGGGAGTGTAAATTTTCTTATGCAGGTTGTGATTGTTGGCAGTGTATATATTAGGTTATAAGTGTAAAGTTGTGACTTCAATTGGTATGAGGACAATTGGAGGTAAAACTAGACTCAATATGGACCAACTTTCATGTAGAAAGCTTGCCAAAATTCTATCCAGAAAAGGACCTCAAACTTGACCTAATCCGAAATTGGTAACTTGGCAAACCCAGAAATTGACCATTTGAACAGTAGCCATTCTTTTGGCCATAACTCACTCAAAACAGATCCAAATGATCTAAAATTTATATAGTTGGAAAGCTTAAACATAGGGCTACAACATTAGTGAAGGCCACCAAGCCAAGAAATGCCAATTACCAAGTCAAAATGATCGCCAAAAGTTGGGTTACAAAAACTGGCCGAATTGACTTTGACCTAAAAAAGACCTAAACTATGCAATATAAGTGCAACTTGACTAGCAATAGTAAAATGACCATAACTTGGTCCATAGAACTCCAAATGACATGAAATCAGTCCCAAAATTTCAATAAGACATAGATCTACAATATTAGTAATTTGACCAAAACCCAAAAATCAAGGGAACTAGGTTAATTAACTTGATTAAGTTAGCACACTAAATCTGGAATTAGCACATTTGACCATAAAATCCAAAAAATTCAAATAAGCATATCTCCCACCAGAAGTGTCCAATTTAAATGAGCCATACCAATCTGGAAAGCTAAGAAAGAGACCTAAAATATTTTTTTAGCCAACTTCCTCAAATTATAAATGTATAAGATCTGAATTTAAGGTCAAAGCCATTGTCCTAATTGAGGACCATGCCAATATAGGACCTTTGAGTCAAAGTTAACAATTTGTCTATAAAGAATTCTATAAGACTTGAAAAATGGTAAGCAAAATATCTGGTTGTCCCTAAGACATAGGGCAACAACACTTGTAAAGAATGCTAGACCTCAATATGATTACAAACAGTCCAAATAAATTAGTAAAATCAGAACTGAAAATGCCTAAAAAGGAAACTAAAATTTAGATTTGACCTAGTTATGGTTAATTGACCATAACTTGAGCTATACAACTCCAAATGGAGTGATTCAAAAAGAAAATTAAAGAAGACACAATGAGAAATAATTTAATGAAGAAAAATATGTTAAATTTACACTGTAGCTTGGTCCAATAGACAGTAAGCATTGGCCATGAAATTTGAAAATGGCAATAAAATGCAATAAGCTTTAAAATGAAATTAGTAACATATACCAATACTTAGAGACTATAAAATGTGACAAATTGGGAATATTAAAATTGACTCACTTAGAGTGCATCAAAGGTTAACATTATAGGTTGACTAATGAAATGAATTGAAGGGAATAGTACTAAAAAAAATTATATATTGGATTTTATTGTTAGAAATAATTTAACTGAGTACTGAAACACTTTAAATTGTGTGTTTCAGTTGAAAAGTATATTGAAAAGCATAAGGAACATTGAGTCAAGGCCTAAAGGCAACTCAAACCAGGTCTGTGCACAATACTTTTTATATTCACTGCTTTTACTAGAAAATTTATTTGGAGAAATGAGTTGTGAATTTATGACTTGGGAAAATTTATTTGAGAAAAGTTTATCACCTATTTTAGAAATGAAATTTTGAAAATGAGGTTTGTTTGATTGTTGCCTGAATTACAATTGAACATTATAGTTTTAAATTGTGTTTGTGCATAATAACTTTAAATTATCATTTTCCCATTGAAAACTTGATTAGTATGTATTGTGTTAATTATGAGTTTCGATAACTACTGTGTTGCCACTTTATGAATGGAAAATTGACTTGGGAAATTGATTGTGTTTTGCATGAAATATTTGAATAACTTGTTTTAAATTGATTTTGGATTCACACTTGGCATGCCAATATTAATATGTTCCTCCTCCACTTGTGGGGTTGAGTTTGATATTTGATCACTTTCCTCCCTCTCTGGCTTCCCGATCTGAAGGTTGAGTTTGGATGAGTACTCATTAGCTAGCGAGCCACCACCCTCATTGATTTCGATTAGTAGGGTGAGTTTGACTTGTCGTGGTGTACAACACGACATGTTCGGAAAAATTTGTGTCATGACCTAAGTTGTGTTATTGATTGGCAACACTGTGTTATTCAATTGTTTGATTAACTTTGAGTTATATGAGCTTTAAAAATTGTGACATGAAATTGTGAATCATTTGAATTGTGAATTATCAATAAATATTTTATATACCGCATTTTAAATTGTTATTGTGCACTACTGAGTAAATTTTACTCAGCGATAGCTTTTTCATTGCTATTGCAGGTAGACAGACAGATAAAGCAGCAGAGTAGGCTGCTTGTGCTACATTTTGGGATTCTGCCGGGTATATTGAGTATACCACCTTTTTGTAATTTTTGTTGTAATGTATGTGCACTGTATGTATATATTATACTTGGTCTTGAGTAGTTGTAAACTAAAGTTGTAATATATTTCTCTTATCTCAGCTTTTGAACTACTCAATCATATTTTGGTCTATTTTTGGAAATACTGAAAATTGATGTTGAATTGAGTTTGATAAATGTTGAGAAAATTGATTTATGTTGAGCCATATTGGAGTTTGGAATTGAACAAATATATTGGAAGTGCTTTTTACAGGTTTTTGAAGAACTATTTTGCTCCAAATACAGATGGCATTCTGCCGAAATTTTTACAGAAATTATTGATACTTCAGATTTATTATTTGGATTCACTCAGTTAAAAAAAAAAATTAACACCCATCAAAAGTGCTCACCACTGTAAAAAGAAATAAGAAAAGGTTTAAAATCCCTTGTAGTATATTTAATGGGTTATCAGTAGACGAAGTTTGGTAATTCATTAGGTATACTACGAGATGATGTTATGCCTTATGGAGGGGTAAAGTGTGACATGGAGTGATTCTCTTTCCTTTTGTCCGAAGGTGTTGAGCTCAAGCCTCAGTTTTGCAGTCTTTGCAAGTGGAAAATATCTTGTAAAAAAGCTTGAGAGAGATTCTCTCAGACAGTGAACGTTCTAACTGGTTGAGCAAGTAACCACTTCCTTGCTCTGTCCCGAAGGGAGAATGGGAATGCTTTGAGTCTTATGGCTTGATCAGGCACTCCATTCATCTTGAATGTATCACATAGGGCAAGAAAGCATTGGAGGTGATAGTGTGGGTCTTCTGTAGGCGAACCTGCAAACTGGGTTTGTTGAATCATTTAGAGCCATACTGGTTTTAATTCAAAGTTGTTGGCTTCCACTATGGGTCTAGTGACACTGGGCTGAAATCCTTGGACAGATGGAGCTCCGTAATCTTTCAAGAGTCTTGGTCTGTCATTATTATCGCCCATGGTTGGAATTTCAGGATCTCCTTGACCGTGCTCTTGATGTTTCCTTTCCCTCCTGATAGCTTTCAGAGTTCTGTCTATCTCTGGATCACAGTCCAATATTTCTTCTTCTGGCCTTGTTCTGATCATATACCAGGTTGAGCACCTGAGAGAAAAGAAGAAAAATATAACCAATAAAATAAAATTATATAATAAATATAATTGCCTAAATCAGCTAAATTGCCTATCGCTTGATATCACTATAGCCAAAGGATCCCTGACAACTGCGCCAAAAACTTGTTTGCCTAGTTTTACAACCCCAAAAGTGCACAGATCGCTAACAAGTAATAAAGTGATAAGTAGAGTATCGTTCCCACGAGGACCCTTGTTTAGCAAGTACCAATCCACACAGTAATTTTGACTATCTAGGCTATCGAATATTTAGGGAGTGAAGTTTGTTAACTTTAAACACTAGAATAGTAAACTTAAAACGAAGTAATCTATTTTTGGAACAATTGTAGAGTTAAGATTTCATGCTTGAATCTTATTAGGGACGTTATCTCATTTATTTACTGAATTGAGATCGTTTTCCTTGATGGAAATTAGCCCTAAGTTATCCTAAATCCTCTCTCAAGGCATCTAGGGTGTATTTTAATTAACTCAAACCCTACTTTCATGGTGATCAAATTAATTAAAATCCTTTAAGACCTTTGACCAATTTTTAAGTTCCACAAAGGTATCAGCCTATGTCTAGGTCAAATTTCCTAGGTTCAAGATCTAGATTTTCTAATGTTAATCTTCACCTTTCAGTCCTTCAATCAACATCTACAATCATGTCTAAGTGGGTACCATCACATAGCATGCATTAGGATCACAAGAAATTAAATCAAGAAACGAATCTCAAATCCAGTGAATAAAACTTAATGTTCATCCATAATAATAATTACAAGCATTACTCTCCCAAATCCAGAATAAGGAGACTACTCACTCATGGTGAGTTCAACAAACATCATGATAAAAGGTAAAAACAGTAAAAAGAAGATCATGTAAAAGAAATAAAGCAATAGAAATATATCTAGGGAGATGGAATGAAGGAACCGAAGATAGTTTGCAGCTTTGATCTTGCGAAGCTTCAATTGGAAAACTTCTTTTGGTACTGATGCGGAGCCCGATAGCAGCAGCCTTCAGCAATACTCCCTACGATCGTACTCTCTTTTGATGTTTTCTTTTCTATTTATATTGGTTGCTCTAGGGTTAGGTCACTTTGAGTCCAAAGGGCCTTAGGAGTCTCGTTTTTATCCGAAAACAGGAGGGGAATTCGAGTTATAAAACTGGCTGAAACATAGTACACGGCCTGTGTATCACTACACGGGTTCCGTGATGTAGGGCCGTGTAACACCCTCCCTGTAGCAACTCCGAACATTCTACTATTTCGGTGACCAGTGTCGATCCGGATAGCTAGAACGTCCGAAAAAATATTTAAACTAAAGTGAAGAACTATAATTAACTCAAATATTAATAAGAAAAATTTAGAAAAAATTTTAGAAATAAAATACAACCAAGTTAAATGAGCCGGTGCCCTAGCGATGGGTAACCTAGTGGAAAGTTGCGGTTCTAGCAACTAGGAGCCCTAGACCCGGGGAAAAATTCATAAAATAATTTTTGGGACTCCAGAGAAGGGTCATTGAGGTTCCTATGGCATTAGAATGCCAAGAAAATATTTAGAAAAATTTTTCAATCGATACAGACAATTTTGGCCCGTTAAGCCAAACGGAAGGCATTTTGGTCATTTAGCCTTCAGAGGTGATTTTTGACCAACTTGTCCAGTTAAGTACATAAATTATATGACATAAAATATGAATTAATGTTGATGAAAAATTAATTTGAAGTTAGTAGAAAAGAAAAGAAAAGAAAATGAAATATAATGCAAATTATGACATCATTATGATGTCATTTAAAAATTTCCACCAATTACATTTAAACAACCACTTAATTAACTAATAAAAAGAGACAATTGAGACAAAAAAAAAAAATCAAAACACCATCTGCCTTCTTCTCCCTCAAACCAGCCGAATTCTTTCCCTTAACCCAAACCTCCATTAAAACTTCATCAAGCTTCACACCCCACTAAGTTTCACCATAAACCCACTTAATCACTTCACAAAAACTCTTCCTTGCACCTTAAACTCTCTCTAACCAGCAAAAAGAAGAAGGAAAAGAAAGTTTTTGCAAGCTTGGGAGTTAGCTCCAACAAGGTTAGTGCCATATACTTTGCTTTTATACCTTTCTAATCATGAATTTGAGCTAAGTTAAGTTGAAAATTTGATGAAAATTGAATTACTGAAGCATGGTTATATTCCATGAAATTTTGGCAACCTTGACATGAGTTAGAGTTAGGAGAATTCTTTAGTTAAAATGACATATTAGCTGCCCCTCTTATAAATTATATGATTAGTATAGTAAATTAGGAGTAAGATGCATGAATTGGAGGCTTGGTCTGTTAGTAGTATGCCCTAGAGCATATCATTTAGTATGTATCTTGTACATATTTTTAATAATAAAAGGCATTTCCACTTTTCCGTTTACATAATATATTTATGTGTAATAGAAAAGGTCCATTGATATTTTGTTAGAAATATTATTCTTAAGTTGTTAAGAATATGAGTGACAATATTTCTAGCACAAAGTATCATAAATAGGTTCACAATCGAGGATACTTCATAATAAGGACATGACTTATCCAGAAAGATTGTATTCTTGTTTGTTCCCAAGTTATTTATATGAGATATAAATAAGATGGAATGGTGAGTCTCATGCCATATAACAAACATGATAGGCACTTATAAATGATAAGTAGGCCGAACCAGTGACACTTATGACAAGCACATGGAGTTTACTCTTGTCAATGTTTTGTCATAAATCATATCAGTGCATATAATCTTTAGACCTGAGATAGCACAGTTATCTTGTATATAGGTAGTTTGAGTTTGATACTGCTTTCATACTTGTACTATGTATGGGTATATGGGCATGTGTTGGCTCCTGCTAGTTATATATGGAGGTAGGTGTTGATCAAGATGGAATCTGTTCCTCTAAGTAAATAGAGTTAAAATCCTATGTTCATTTAATTGTTCTTGATGTTTCAAGTTCCTGGCCAGGACAGATAGATTTATTCAGAAAAGAGTTTCTGATGAGAAAAATCTTTTAATCAAGAACTGGAATTAAAAGAGAACATAATATTCATAGCAAATGGAGTTTGACATAAACCATGACTCCAGCTTGAGTTGGGATTTTGTAACAGAGAGATTCTAGTGCATGGTAACATATGATTATAGGTTCATTTAAGGTAAACCTTATTACTAATTGGGTGGCCATGGCATGCTATGCTAGGTGTTAACCATGGTCTATGAGGTTCATAAAATGATTTAGAGAAATCATTTATGGTAAGAAAGAGTTCTGATGATATTAAGAGTTGATATCATGTCTCGTTGCCAATTAGTGATGAGCCTAGTAAGTCACACACATACACAAGTTATCACCTATTTAAATATGATTTAATTAATTAATTAAAGAGTTTAATTGATTAATTAAATAGATTTGGTTTGCAATTAAATTGCAAAGTCCCTAGCATGACTTGAAACCAAATCTAGATTATTGGATGTGTAGTATAAATTAAATTTATATTTAAAGTGTTTAAATATGAATTTAATTGATGAGAAATTAATTAATAGAGATTAATTAATTAATTTATATTTGATATAAATTAATTAGAAGAAGAAAATAATTATTTTGGGTTAAGAACTCAAAATTAAGACACAGGGGCATTTTGGTCATTTCACAGTGTGACACGTGGCACCATGAGATGGTGACACATGGCATAACACATAAGCTTGCCAAATGTTTTTTTAATCATGTAAGATGATTAAAATCAAGATTAAATATAGGTTTGACACTTGGCACAATGTGATTGGGTCACTTAAACCTAGAGCTAATCAAAAGGTGACATGTGGCTAGGGTTTAGTGTGTTAACCTAGCTATTTAAGTGTGGTTATGAAAAGAAAACATAACCAGCAGCCTCTCCTCTCAATTGTCACGCCACTTTGAGCCTCTCCAGCTATTTCTCTTCATCTCTCATCAATTCAAAGAGATTAGCCATCAATCTCTTGAATTAAGAACGCTAGAAATTGTTTCTAGTGTCCCGTTTACATCTCTAATCTCTTAAAAGGCAGAACTTGAATTTCTAATTAATAGAAAAGGCTTTAGAAGCTGTTCAAGGGCTGCCATAGGTGTTCTTGGTGTGGACAAGCTAGAGGACAACATCCGTGTCCTCAAGACGAATCTCAAAGGCGCAGACACTGCAAAGACATCAAGAGGTTAGTGTAATCGTTCTTAATTTAATCTAGGGTTCTAAAATTAATTTGATTAATTTTAAAATCTTAAATGGCAAATACAGATCCAAAAACATATTAAAAGAGTTTTAATATGTTGTTTATCATTGAAATCAAATAGATAAAAATAAATCTTGCATGGTGCATGTGACCCTAGGTGAAAATTTTTGAATTCAATGGTATAATCTTGTGTTTTTCACGCCTGCCTTCAATTGGTATCAGAGCCACTATATTTGCCATTTAGATTGTTGATTATATAATTTAATTGTGTGTTTGATCATGAGATCAAGAGATTCATTGCTGGTTGGATCATGAGATGTGGCGTCACATGGTGAAGCCACCATTGGTGGCGCAACAATGGTTCCTGGGGTGGTTCAAGGTTTGGCTTTTAATTCTGCAATTGTTGTATGATCTAAGGCCTATTCTTTGACTAATTAAAGTGTTTAATTAGTTGTTTTAATCACACAATTAAATTATGATTCAAATCAGAATTTTAAAAATTGTTTGAATGTGATTCAAATCTGAATTTTAAAAGTTGTTTGAATGTGATTCAAATCTGAATTTTTAAAGTTGTTTGAATCATATTTAAATCTGATTTTTAAAATTGATTCAATAAAATTAGATTTGATTTTTAAATATATTTGAATGTGATTCAAATCTGATTTTTTAAAAAAATGTTTGAATGTGATTCAAATCTGAATTTTTGAAGTTGTTTGAATGTGATTCAAATCTGAATTTTTAAATTTGTTTGAATGAGATTCAAATCTGAATTTTTTAATTTATTTGAATCATATTCAAATCTTGATTTTTAATTTGAATATGAGATATTCAATTTAATTTAAGTATGTATTTTTTATTTAATTGTTAAATAGTGATATGCATGATGGATGATCATGGACTATAAAAGACCAATGTGATTGGATTTATTTCTTTTATGTTTCTTTGGGATTGTAAATTAATTAATTTATTTTAATTTATTTTGGGCATGTATTATTAAGTTTGTAATATTTTTGGGTTGTAATTTCATTTATTTAAGTTCTTGTAAATTCGCTTGGTATGCCAAGGATTACTATGTAATATTGGATTGCAAGAAGTTCAAGGAGGTCAAGAGCATTGGTGGGACCAGTGGGAGGAATTCAATATCAAGTGTTGATTATGTACTCCTTCAGCAACTCTTGTAAAATGAATGAATGAAATGCACCTAGGAATGCCCCGATTCAATTCTTGGTGGCTCAATTGAATCCCTTAGAAAGTCCATGATCATACCATATTTATCGCTTATCCATGAATGCATGAGATGTATGGGAATATGCAATTATATGATATATGCATGCTAAATGGATAATGTGCAAAGTGAGACCTTAATAGTAATTAGGATGGCTATAAAATCTTCCAAACAAATGATTAAGTTGGAAATGCTATAATTAAAGTAATTATAACATAAGCCCTCCATTGGGGCAATTATTTTAAGAAATTTTAAATAGTTGCATGAGATGCAATTAATTTAAGAGATTTTCTTAAGAATAATTGTTAAGCATGAGATGTTGTAAATATGTAAATGGTTTGGTGGCCAATATTGGATGTACTGAGGACATTAAAATTATTTGCATAATTATCGGCTCAATGGGATCAACTTAACTAATGCAAGATAAGTCAATAATGGATGTACCGAGATTTTGAGCATTAGGGGCTAGGTAAAGGATTGAACCTCACATGAGATGTGATGGGCAAGGAGTTGCTCACTTATAGTTTATTGTAATTCCAATAATGGATGTACTGAGGATGATCAATAGAATTATAAGAATTCAATCACCCACTAGAAATCCATCCAACTAGGATTTCCGTTTACTTTGAAAGTGTAGGATTCGCTAAGTTAGTAGGAAGACCAATTTGATTAAAAGACCATAATCATTTTGGTTAAATACATGATACATTTACTAATTAATCTGGTTATTTTCTGCAGTTAATTTTCTGATAATAATGAGCACACAAGAACCACCACCATCCATTATCCTTGCAAGCAGACTTGATCATAACGGTTGACAGGACCTAATCTGCGATTGGCTAAGAAATTTGAAACTTGTCTTGAACCTTGAACATATAGGATATGTTATAGATTCAAATGTTCCTTGTAACTTACCTCCAGAGGCCACACAAGAGGAACATGAAACTTTGGACAAGAGGAAGGAGCATGATATGAGAGCTAAGTGTTAAATGCTTGCTTCCATGAGTAATGAGTTACGAATAACATGAGAACATGCAGAGTGCGAGTGAAATCCTCCTTCACCTACAAGAGTTGTATGGTGAGCACAAATGGAATGATAAGTATGAGATATCTAGACAGCTATTCAGTATGATGATGTCTGAGGGACAGAATGTCGGGGATCATGTCCACAGGATGATTTGGCTGATTGAGCAGTTGGAACATCTTGACTTCAACATTGATTTCCAACTACAAACGGATTTGATCCTTCATTCCCTTCCCGAGTCTTTTGGGAATTTTGAGACAAATTTCCATATGACTAAACAGAATGCACCTTAGCTGAATTACTCAACATGCTGGTTATTGCCCAAAAGAATATGCTGTGCAATAAAGGAAAAGAGGTAGCTTTGGTTGCATCTTCTTCCTGGAAAGTCCAACAAGAAGAAGGGCAATAAGAAAAAGAAACCTCGATTCTGGTCCTTCCAAGAAAATAGCTAAGTAAAAGGAAGACTAAAGTCGATGGAGGCAAAGGAAAGTGTTTCCACCGCCAAAAAGGATGGGCACTGAAAAGGAACCGCCTGCAGTATCTTGCTTCTCAAGGACAAGAAGGATACACCTTCGGAAGGTATGTCCATATCTTGTTATTTAGATTCTGATGATACTCATAGTTCATCTACCTTGGGTTTTAGATATCGGTGCGCTTCACATTTCTAATGATATGTGAACTAGCAAACAATGGCGACTTGCGTTCTCAAGATATTAGAGTCCTGATTGGCAATGGCTCAACTGCTGAAGCTTTAGCCATAGGATCTAAATCTTTTACATGTTTGGACATGTTTTGTGTTTGGATAATATTTTATATGTACTGATGCTTTTAAGAACATCATTTCTATATCTAGTTTGACTAGAAATGGCTATGAATTTCATTCACAGATGATGTTTGCAATATTTATTTTGGAAATAAATATGTTGGTTCGGGTTATATGAATGATGGTCTTTATTATTTGGATAATAATGACAAACACAAATTGAATGCAAGTGATATAAAAGAATACAATGCCATGGTGAAAACCAACTCAAGTTCAAAATATATTTGGCACTTAAGGTTATGTCATGTTGCAGAAGATAGGATTGCAAAATTGGAGAAAATGGGGATTTTATCCTCATTGGGCTCTGAGCCTACTCCAACTTGTGAATCTTGCCTTCAAGGCAAAATGACTAGATCACCCTTTATTGGACAAGGGCTAAGAGCTGAAAATATTTTGGAACTAATACATAGTGATGTATGTGGTCCGTTTAAAGAAATGGCTAGAGGGGGCTTTCATTATTTTATTACCTTTCTCGATGATAAATCAAGGTTTGGGTATTTGTATTTGATGAAATACAAACATGAATCCTTTGAAAAGTTTAAGGAATTTAAATCAAGTAGAAAATCAAACAGAAAAAATATTAAAGCTCTTCGATCGATCGTGGAGGTGAATATTTGAGTCGAATTTGATGAATACTTGAGAGAGCATGGCATTGTTTCTCACCGACTCTCCAGAAATGCAACAGCTGAATGGTGTATCTGAAAGGAGAAATCGTACCCTATTGGATATGGTACGTAGTATGATGAGCTATACTGATATGCCAATCTCCTTTTGGGGATTTGCATTAGAATCAGCTTTATATATTCTGAATAGGATTCCATCAAAATCGCTTCTTCCACACCTTATGAGATATGGCATGGAAGAAAACCAAGTCTTAAGCATGTTAAGATTTGGGGTTGTCCACTTATATCAAAAGTGAACACCGATAAATTGGAGACCAGATCGTAAAGAGGTCGATTTGTTGGATATCCAAAAGATAGTTTTGGATATTATTTTTATTTGCCTACTTCACAAAAGGTTGTGATAAGTAGAGATGCCACATTTCTTGAACAACGGTTTGTTCAAGAAGGAGGCAAAGGAAGGCAAATAGAGTTAGAATTGGAGAATTCGACCAACCAATGCATCGATGGATATAGATCCATCTAGTCAACCTATACCCATTGATGAAACATCTACACTGCTCCTCGTAGAACAACTGGGTATCTCACCCACTGGTGAGATATGGTTTTCTTCATGAAAAGAACAAGAGTTGTCTACTCATGAAGAAGTAGATCATGGAGATGATCCACTTACCTATGAAGAAGCTATATCGATATAGACTCTTCAAAATGGATTGATGCTATGAAATCCGAGATTGATTCCATGTATAAGAATCAAGTTTGGGATCTTGTTGACCCACGAAGGTATTGTACCTATAGGGAACAAATGGGTTTTCAAGAAGAAAATTGGTTACGATGGAAAGGTAGAGACCTATAAGGCAAGGCTAGTAGCGAAGGGTTTCGCCAAAGGCAAGGAATAGACTATGAGGAGACTTTCTCACTGTTGCCATGCTTAAATCAATTAGGATTTTATTAGCAATAGCTGCATACTATGATTATGAGATTTGGCGATGGATGTCAAAATGCCTTTCTCAATGGATACATTGAAGAAAACATTTTCATGGAACAACCTAAGGTATTTGAATCCCAAGATGGTTCCAAGGTATGCAAGCTAAAGCGATCCATTTATGGGTTGAAACAAGCTTCGAGGAGTTGGAACATCCGTTTTGATGAAGCCATTAAATCTTTTGGTTTTATCAAAAATGAGGATGAGCCATGTGTATATAAGAAGGTTAGTGACAGTGCTATCACTTTCCTTGTCTTATATGTGGATGACATACTGTTGATGGGTAATGATACAGGTATGTTGACAACTATAAAGGTATGGTTGTCAAATACATTCTCCATGAAAGACTTAGGGGAGGCAACTTATATTCTTGGGATTCGCATCTATAGAGATAGAGCGAAAAGAATAATTGGTTTATCCCAAAGTCTATACTTGGAAAAGGTGTTAAAGAGGTTTAACATGCTTGATTCCAAGAGAGGATTGTTACCAGTGAGACATGGAATCCACCTTTCTAAAGAGATGTCTCCAAAGACACCTGAAGAAAGAGATAAGATGGCCAGGATTCCATATGCTTCGGCTATTGGAAGTTTAATGTATGCAATGTTGTGTACTAGGCTCGATATCGCATATGCTGTTAGTGTGACTAGCAGGTATCAATCCAATCCAGGTTTGGAACACTGGATAGCTGTCAAGAATATCCTTAAGTACTTGAGAAGAACTAAGGATTTATTCTTGATTTATGGAGTTGGAGACTTGCAATTGGATGGTTATACCGATTACGATTTCCAATCGATATCGATGATAGAAAGTCTACCTCTGGATATGTGTTCATTTGTAATGGAGGTGCGATCGGTTGGAAGAGTTCCAAACAGAGCACGATTGCAGATTCCACTCATCGAGGTCGAGTATATTCTGCATCGATGTCGCAAAGGAAGTCGTTTGGATAAAGAAGTTCGTGATGTAACTTACAAGAGTTCCTTCCATTGAGTCGGCAGTTCCATTACACTCGTGACAACAATGGAGCGATCATCTGAGCTAAGGAACCAAGGTCTCACCAGAAATCCAAACACATAGAAAGGCGCTACCACATTATCAGAGAAATAGTTGGGCGAGGCGATGTAGCCATGCAGAAAATAGCATCAGCTGAAAATCCAGCTGATCCATTCACTAAGCCTATGTCGCAGACTCAGTTAGACCGACATCTTGAGAAGATAGGTCTAAGATATTGTAATGAATGGCTCTAGTGCTAGTGGGAGATTGTTAGTAGTATGCCCTAGAGCATATCATTTAGTATGTATCTTGTACATATTTTTAATAATAAAAGGCATTTCCACTTTTCCGTTTACATAATATATTTATGTGTAATAGAAAAGGTCCATTGATATTTTGTTAGAAATATTATTCTTAAGTTGTTAAGAATATGAGTGACAATATTTCTAGCACAAAGTATCATAAATAGGTTCACAATCGAGGATACTTCATAATAAGGACATGACTTATCCAGAAAGATTGTATTCTTGTTTGTTCCCAAGTTATTTATATGAGATATAAATAAGATGGAATGGTGAGTCTCATGCCATATAACAAACATGATAGGCACTTATAAATGATAAGTAGGTCGAACCAGTGACACTTATGACAAGCACATGGAGTTTACTCTTGTCAATGTTTTGTCATAAATCATATCAGTGCATATAATCTTTAGACACGAGATAGCACAGCTTATCTTGTATATAGGTAGTTTGAGTTTGATCTGCTTTCATACTTGTACTATGTATGGGTATATGGGCATGTGTTGGCTCTGCTAGTTATATATGGAGGTAGGTGTTGATCAAGATGGAATCTGTTCCTCTAAGTAAATAGAGTTAAAATCCTATGTTCATTTAATTGTTCTTGATGTTTCAAGTTCTGCCAGACAGATAGATTTATTCGTAAAAGAGTTTACGATGAGAAAAATCTTTTAATCAAGAACTGGAATTAAAAGAGAACATAATATTCATAGCAAATGGAGTTTGACATAAACCATGACTCGGCTTGAGTTGGGATTTTGTAACAGAGAGATTCTAGTGCATGGTAACATATGATTATAGGTTCATTTAAGGTAAACCTTATTACTAATTGGGTGGCCATGGCATGCTATGCTAGGTGTTAACCATGGTCTATGAGGTTCATAAAATGATTTAGAGAAATCATTTATGGTAAGAAAGAGTTCTGATGATATTAAGAGTTGATATCATGTCTCGTTGCCAATTAGTGATGAGCCTAGTAAGTCACACACATACACAAGTTATCACCTATTTAAATATGATTTAATTAATTAATTAAAGAGTTTAATTGATTAATTAAATAGATTTGGTTTGCAATTAAATTGCAAAGTCCCTAGCATGACTTGAAACCAAATCTAGATTATTGGATGTGTAGTATAAATTAAATTTATATTTAAAGTGTTTAAATATGAATTTAATTGATGAGAAATTAATTAATAGAGATTAATTAATTAATTTATATTTGATATAAATTAATTAGAAGAAGAAAATAGTTATTTTGGGTTAAGAACTCAAAATTAAGACACAGGGGCATTTTGGTCATTTCACAGTGTGACACGTGGCACCATGAGATGGTGACACATGGCATAACACATAAGCTTGCCAAATGTTTTTTTTTAATCATGTAAGATGATTAAAATCAAGATTAAATATAGGTTTGACACTTGGCACAATGTGATTGGGTCACTTAAACCTAGAGCTAATCAAAAGGTGACATGTGGCTAGGGTTTAGTGTGTTAACCTAGCTATTTAAGTGTGGTTATGAAAAGAAAACATAACCAGCAGCCTCTCCTCTCAATTGTCACGCCACTTTGAGCCTCTCCAGCTATTTCTCTTCATCTCTCATCAATTCAAAGAGATTAGCCATCAATCTCTTGAATTAAGAACGCTAGAAATTGTTTCTAGTGTCCCGTTTACATCTCTAATCTCTTAAAAGGCAGAACTTGAATTTCTAATTAATAGAAAAGGCTTTAGAAGCTGTTCAAGGGCTGCCATAGGTGTTCTTGGTGTGGACAAGCTAGAGGGACAACATCCGTGTCCTCAAGACGAATCTCAAAGGCGCAGACACACGCCGCAAAGACATCAAGAGGTTAGTGTAATCGTTCTTGATTTAATCTAGGTTCTAAAATTAATTTGATTAATTTTAAAATCTTAAATGGCAAATACAGCTCCAAAACATATTAAAAGAGTTTTAATATGTTGTTTATCATTGAAATCACATAGATAAAAATAAATCTTGCATGGTGCATGTGACCCTAGGTGAAAATTTTTGAATTCCATGGTATAATCTTGTGTTTTTCACGCCTGCCTTCAATTGGTATCGAGCCACTATATTTGCCATTTAGATTGTTGATTATATAATTTAATTGTGTGTTTGATCATGAGATCAAGAGATTCATTGCTGGTTGGATCATGAGATGTGGCGTCACACATGGTGAAGCCACCATTGGTGGCAGCAACAATGGTTCCTTGGGTGGTTCAAGGTTTGGCTTTTAATTCTGCAATTGTTGTATGATCTAAGGCCTATTCTTTGACTAATTAAAGTGTTTAATTAGTTGTTTTAATCACACAATTAAATTATGATTCAAATCAGAATTTTAAAAATTGTTTGAATGTGATTCAAATCTGAATTTTAAAAGTTGTTTGAATGTGATTCAAATCTGAATTTTTAAAGTTGTTTGAATCATATTTAAATCTGATTTTTTAAAATTGATTCAATAAAATTAGATCTGATTTTTAAAAATATTTGAATGTGATTCAAATCTGATTTTTTAAAAAATGTTTGAATGTGATTCAAATCTGAATTTTTGAAGTTGTTTGAATGTGATTCAAATCTGAATTTTTAAATTTGTTTGAATGAGATTCAAATCTGAATTTTTAATTTATTTGAATCATATTCAAATCTAGATTTTTAAGTTGAATATGAGATATTCAATTTAATTTAAGTATGTATGTTTTATTTAATTGTTAAATAGTGATATGCATGATGGATGATCATGGACTATAAAAGACCAATGTGATTGGATTTATTTCTTTTATGTTTCTTTGGGATTGTAAATTAATTAATTTATTTTAATTTATTTTGGGCATGTATTATTAAGTTTGTAATATTTTTTGGGTTGTAATTTCATTTATTTAAGTTCTTGTAAATTCGCCTTGGTATGCCAAGGATTACTATGTAATATTGGATTGCAAGAAGTTCAAGGAGGTCAAGAGCATTGGTGGGACCAGTGGGAGGAATTCAATATCAAGTGTTGATTATGTACTCCTTCAGCAACTCTTGTAAAATGAATGAATGAAATGCACCTAGGAATGCCCAGATTCAATTCTTGGTGGCTCAGAATTGAATCCCTTAGAAAGTCCATGATCATACCATATTTACTGCTTATCCATGAATGCATGAGATGTATGGGAATGTATGCAATTATATGATATATGCATGCTAAATGGATAATGTGCAAAGTGAGACCTTAATAGTAATTAGGATGGCTATAAAATCTTCCAAACAAATGATTAAGTTGGAAATGCTATAATTAAAGTAATTATAACATAAGCCCTCCATTGGGGCAATTATTTTAAGAAATTTTAAATAGTTGCATGAGATGCAATTAATTTAAGAGATTTTCTTAAGAATAATTGTTAAGCATGAGATGTTGTAAATATGTAAATGGTTTGGTGGCCAATATTGGATGTACCTGAGGACATTAAAATTATTTGCATAATTACTGGCTCAATGGGATCAACTTAACTAATGCAAGATAAGTCAATAATGGATGTACCTGAGATTTTGAGCATTAGGGGCTAGGTAAAGGATTGAACCTCACATGAGATGTGATGGGCAAGGAGTTGCTCACTTATAGTTTATTGTAATTCCAATAATGGATGTACCTGAGGATGATCAATAGAATTATAAGAATTCAATCACCCACTAGAAATCCATCCAACTAGGATTTCCGTTTTCTACTTTGGAAGTGTAGGATTCGCTAAGTTAGTGGGAGGACCAATTTGATTAAAAGACCATAATCATTTTGGTTAAATACATGATACATTTACTAATTAATCTGGTTATTTTCTGCAGTTAATTTTCTGATAAAAATGAGCACAAAACAACCACCACCATCCAATATCCTTGCAAGCATACTTGATCACAACAGGTTGACAGGACCTAATCATGCGATTGGCTAAGAAATTTGAAACTTGTCCTGAACCTTGAACATATAGGATATGTTCTAGATTCAAATGTTCCTGGTCCCTTACCTCCAGAGGCCACACAAGAGGAACATGAAACTTTGGACAAGTGGAAGGAGCATGATATGAGAGCTAAGTGTTACATGCTTGCTTCCATGAGTAATGAGTTACAGAAGCAACATGAGAACATGCAGAGTGCGAGTGAAATCCTCCTTCACCTACAAGAGTTGTATGGTGAGCACAGCAGGAATGCTAGGTATGAGATATCTAGACAGCTATTCCGTATGAGGATGTCTGAGGGACAGAATGTTGGGGATCATGTCCACAAGATGATTCGGCTGATTGAGCAGTTGGAACATCTTGACTTCAACATGGATTTCCAACTACAAACGGATTTGATCCTTCAGTCCCTTCCTGAGTCTTTTGGGAATTTTGTGACAAATTTCCATATGACTAAACAGGAATGCACCTTAGCTGAATTACTCAACATGCTGGTTATTGCCCAAAAGAATATGCCAGGCAATAAAGGAAAAGAGGTAGCTTTGGTTGCATATATATATATATGTAAGGAATGAAAGTGATTAATTAAGGTAGTTATGAAAATTTATAATGGAAATTAGGGTTTTGAGGTGTGAAACTTGGATTTAGCTTATGAAATTGTGAAAGAACATTATAAGGGTCAATTAGTGACCATTTTAGGTAAGTTGACCACAATTTGGACTGAAATAATGCATGGCAAAGTGAATGTGTAGGCTGCCTAAAGACAAAGAAAGAAGGTGATCAAATTTCAGTCCACTTGGACTGCCATATCTTTGGCTGTGTTGGTCCAATTGGTGTTTGGCCAATTGGACATGAAACTAGGCTTGTAATGGCACATTTTTACTGAAGAAACCATGCCCAAAAGACCAAAGCAAGAGGACCAAAAGTTGGCCCCATTCCGGACACCCTACAAACAGCCCCTGCAGAATGACCAAATGAACAGTAACTGTTCATTTGGCCATAACTCACTGTAGAATGGTCAAATTGACCTGAAATTTTTACAGCAACAAGATATGATATAGAAAAACAACTTTCATGAAGAACATCACCCCAAATTATGCCATTAACCCATTCAAATTATTGAACAAAGTTGAGTTATCAAACCTGCAACTCTGCAGATTTACATTTGAACAGTAATGTTTGGATGGCTATAACTCTCCCTAGAAAACTCGGATTTAGGCGATTCTTGAACCGATGGAAACCTAAGGCATGGTAGAACATTTCATATGAAGAAAGTTAGACCAAATTATGAACTTAACTTGGTCAAATTACTGACCAAAGTTGGACCAAAATCTGCCAAAACCCAAAATTTCAGCAGGAACAGTACACGTGAACAGTAAACTTATTTTGGCCATAACTTGAGCTACAAAACTCCAAATGGAGTGATTCAAAAAAATAAATTCAACTAGACAAAATAAGGAATAACTTTCATGTTTACCATTTCCACAAATTCCCACTGTAACAGTGTTTAATGGAATAGTAAAGTTAAGCTTCAAAAACTGAAAATTTTGTTTCCCTTGGTTTAAGCCTAGAAATGGTAATGGTGATCACTTCCAACAAGTTTTAAATGAAAAATGTGGTATGTTTGAAGTGCCAAAGCCAATGTACCTACTTTCTATGCAAAAGTCAACTTCTTGTTTGACTAATGAAGTGAATAGTGACACCAAAACTTGAAATTCAAAAATGTGAAACTTAAAAATGCAAAATGCCCTAGTAGGCCTAATGTGATTGGTTTGGATAGTTTGGCATGCCAATAGGGTATTGTTTTAGCAGTACTGCGAAAGGAAAGGCTTTGTGCCTGTATTCATGGCTTTATGCCCGTATCCATGGCTTTTATGCCCGTATTCATGGCTTTTATGCCCGATTATGTGATATGATAGCTTTTAGCTATATTGACTGCATACGTGGTTGACGTTCTGCATCCCATGGTATGACGGCCCGAGGCGCCGCGGTGCCCAGTGCCAACGACCCATTATCCAGTCCAGTCATCCAGTATAGGTTACTTGGGCAACCAAATAAATGGAAAAGTATAACTGTAATTGAATTGATTGTTAAAGAAAATACGAAATTTAAATATCAGGAATGATTATGATAGAATACAAAGAAACTCAAGATCATGAAGAAAATAATTAACAAAATGCATGAAGAAGTTAATATCATAAAACGTAATTAGCCCTCGACTAAACATTAAGTTGGTAATTATTCAGTTCTTATGAACACAATGGCTAAGAAATTATGATTTTTATTTGCATATTATATTTTCTTGTATTATTGGCACCACTAAGCTTTATGCTTAGCGCCTCGCTTTTGCAACGAGAAGGTACTTAAGATTAGGACAGAGGGAACAGTAGACCACAGATTGGGTAAGGCCGTTCACAGTTCTACATAGTGTCTGTGTCACCTCACCATCTGCAGTGCATTGGTAGGACACTAGGTGTCATTTTAGTATTTTGTAATTGATTTTATTTTCTCATGTGTAAATGAACTTATGAAATGTAATTTGATGTTCATGTAAATAATGAGAATTGTATTTATAAATGGAAAAGTGAATGTTTATCTGTAATTTATATATGATTATCACATGTATTGAATGATTGATAAATGAATGATTGAAAAATGTTGAGATTTTGATAAATGGAATTGAGATGATTGAATATGAATATAAGAAGTGTTTTCCACAGGTTCCGAAGAACTGTTTTCTCCATTTTTAGCCGGTACTCCGCCGGATTTTCTTTA
This sequence comes from Hevea brasiliensis, assembly GCF_030052815.1. NCBI lineage: Eukaryota > Viridiplantae > Streptophyta > Magnoliopsida > Malpighiales > Euphorbiaceae > Hevea > Hevea brasiliensis. The sequence continues at coordinate 88,425,522 of NC_079495.1, read as the reverse complement.
AAATTTTCGGAACCTCAAATAAATTACAATTTCAATAAATGAATTATATTTCACAAGTTATATTCAAAACTACGATAAAAATGAATTAAGATAAAATAGAGTGCTCCGGCACACTGAGTGGCATAACTTGCTCGGCTACACTGTAGTCGGGTAAGGGGTGTCACACATTATGTTGATACTTGGCCTTGTGCCTAATGTTATTACAGCTTATTAGCTGTTCTGTTGCGCACCGGGAGACACATATGTGACCGTTGGTGTGACGGCCCGAGGTACTTGATACCCAAAGGCGCTTACCCGCTTATCCAAATCGTCCCAAAGATAGGTTACTTGGGCAACCAAAAATGAAAGTGGATAAATTTAATGAAATAATGAATATAACAAGTACAAAATAAGTAAGACCACAAATACTCATCGAAAGTTTATTTGCAATGAGATATCAATGCATTCACTGCATATTTATTTTCTGTTATTTATTTTTATTTTATTATTGGCATCACTAAGCATTATTGCTTAGCGCGTTGCTTTTGCCACGCGTAGGTTCTGGAGATACTGACCGAGAGCCCAGTAGACCACAGATTGGGTGAGACCTCCTGCAGCTCTGCATAGTGTCCGTGTCACCTCACCATCTTCAGTGCATTGGTAGGACACTAGGTTTCATTTTGGTATTTTGTAACTAACTTTTATTTTATCATATGTAATTGAAACTTATGTAATGAATTTTGGTATTAATGTATATAGTGGAAATTGTGTTTGTGAATGAAAAAATGAATATTTATTTATGACTTTTACATGATTATCATATGAGATGAATGATTGAGAAATGGAAAAGTTGTTGAAAAACATATTGAGATTTTGTTGATGAAATGGAGTTTGGGATTGATTGGAAATGATTATTGGAAGTGTTTTTCACAGGTTCCGAAGAACCGTTTTCTCCATTTTTAGCCGGTACTCTACCGGATTTTCTATAAAATTTTCGAAACCTCAAATAAATTATAATTTCAATAAATGACTTAAATGAATTATATTTCACAAGTTATATTCAAAATTATGATAAAAATAAATTAAGGAAGAATAAAAATGATTAAGATAAAATAGAGTGTTCCGGTACACCGTGTGACATATCTTACTCGGATATACTGCAGATGGGTAAGGGGTGTCACATTTAGTGGCATCAGAGCACGGTTTAGGCGTTTCTGGGCCTAGATTGAGTCCATACCATGCATTGCGTTTGTAAGAGTCGAGGTGACACTAATGCAAATCTGTTTGTCTTTGTTATTTTGATTAGGATATGGACCCCACATCTCAGAGGGCAGTTGAGGAGGAAGTGGAGAGTCATGCTCCACCTGCAGTAGCTGAGACTGGGGGTAGGGGAGAACCTGCTCCACCAGCTCCATCAGAGCCTGCTCAACCTCCATAGGACGTGTTCCAGCAATTGGCCAAATTCTTCAAACAAATGGCTGGGGTAATGCCACCACCACCACCACCTCCACAACCGAAATCACACCTGGAAAGATTGAGAAAATTTGGAGCAGTGGACTTCTTTGGCAAGAGAGAAGATGATTCTGTTGCAGCCGAAAATTGGTTGAACAGAACAGGCAGAGTTTTAAAACAACTCCACTGCACTCCAGAGCAAAACTTAGAAGCTGCCATATCTCTGTTACAAGACAATGCATATGAATGGTGGGATACGGTGTCTAGGGAAGTGCAACCAGAAGTAATAACTTGGGACTTCTTCCTCTCAGAATTCAAGAAGAAATATGTGGGTAGTGTATACCTGGAAGAGAGAAGAAGAGAGTTCATTAACCTGAGGTAGAGACAGTTGACAGTGGCCGAGTATGAAAAGGAATTTGTCAGATTAAGCCGCTACGGAAGGGAGATAGTCCCTAATGAGGTCGAAAGGTGTAAGAGATTTGAAGAGGGATTAAATGACAACATAAAGATCATGATTACTGCCTTGGGAATCACAAACTTTACCAAGTTAGTGGAAGCTGCAATAAAAGTTGAAAAAGTAAGAATAAGTGAGCAGACCAGAAGAGAGAGACAGCAGAAGAGGGGCCCAAGTCAGTTTAGTTCATCTCCTGCATCTGGGAAGAAGTTCAAGGGTCCACCTGCACAGAGTTCAGGTCAATCACAAGGTCAGGGTCAATCTCAAGGGCCCAGGCCATAGTTTACCCCTAGGAGAGGTCAGTCCACACGATCAGTGGGCAACTCTCCAGGGATGGGGTTCAGGGGACCAGCCCCAGCATCTTCTGCATGTCCACATTGCCTGAAGTGGCATAAGGGGGAGTGTTGGAGAGTGACTGGTGCCTGCTTAAGGTGTGGGTCGACAGAGTATCAGCTAAGGAATTGTCCACGCAGAACTACTACAGCTGCTCCAACACAAACAGACAGACCTGCTCCTGCACCACAAAGAGGTAGGAAATTTGGCAAATCTGAGGTAGTGGGACCATCACAGAGGCCTGCATCTAAGCCAGCAGAGAGGCCTAAGGGTAGACCACCTGCCAGAGCATATGCTATGAGAGCTCAGGAGGAGCAAGATGCCCCAGACGTCATCAGGGGTACGTTCTCCCTCTACAATACATCTGTGCATGCATTGGTGGATCCAGGATTCACTCATTCATACATCTGCATCAACCTACCCGTAGAAAGGGGGATACTAGTAGGGGAGAGTAACCAAGACATTCTGGTTGCTAATCCGTTGGGCCACAGTGTAGTGGTGAACAAAGTGTACAAGGGTTGCCCGTTAAGGATTCAGGGGTATGAATTCTCGGCAGATCTAATTGAGTTGCCCTTCCACGAGTTTGACGTGATTTTGGGAATGAACTGGTTGTCACGTCATCAGGCAATAGTTGATTGTAAACTGAAGAAGATTTCTTTGAAAACTCCTGAGGGTAATGAGATCATCTGTAGGTGAAAGGACAGATTTCCTGTCCAATGTTATCTCAACCACAGTTGCAAGAAAAATGATGAGAAAAGGCTGTGAAGCCTACCTAGCACATGTGGTGGATACTAGGCAGGCTAAGCCAGATCTGTGTGACATACCTACAGTAAGAGACTTCCCAGATGTATTTCCTGAAGAGTTGCCTGGTTTACCACCAGAAAGGGAAGTCGAGTTTGCTATTGAGGTAATGCCGAGTACAGCACCCATTTCCATTGCTCCTTATAGGATGGCACCCACTGAATTGAGGGAGTTGAAAACTCAGTTGCAAGAGTTGCTTGATAAGGGGTTCATACGCCCTAGTGTGTCACCATGGGGAGCTCCAGTGCTGTTTGTGAAAAAGAAGGATGGGACTTTGAGGTTATGCATTGATTGCCGACAGTTGAATAAAATAACAGTGAAAAATAAGTATCCGTTACCTAGAATTGATGATCTGTTTGATCAGCTGAAGGGAGCAGGAGTGTTTTCTAAGATTGATCTCAGATCAAGGTATCATCAATTGAGGGCGAAGGATGCAGATGTGCCAAAGACTGCATTTAGGACCCGATATGGGCATTATGAGTTCCTAGTGATGCCCTTTGGCTTAACAAATGCACCAGCAGCATTCATGGACATTATGAACCGTATCTTCCATCTATACCTAGATCGGTTTGTAGTGGTCTTTATTGATGATATTTTGGTGTATTCCAAGACCAGGGAAGAACATGATGAACATTTGAGGATTGTTCTGCAAACCCTGAGAGAAAAGAAACTATATGCTAAGTTGTCCAAGTGTGACTTCTGGTTGAATGAGATTGCATTCCTTGGACACATAGTGTCAGCTGATGGGATTAGAGTGGATCCCAAGAAAATAGAAGCAGTGATGGAATGGAAGCCTCCCAGGAATACAACTGAGGTCAGAAGTTTCTTGGGGCTAGCTGGGTATTACAGAAGATTTGTGAAGGGATTTTCCTTAATAGCTGCTCCAATGACCAAGTTGTTACATAAGAATGTCAGATTTGACTGGAATGACAAGTGTCAGACTAGTTTTGAGAAGTTGAAGGCTATGTTGATAGAGGCACCAGTGTTAACACAGCCAGTGTCAGGAAAGGACTTTGTGGTCTACAGTGATGCCTCTCATAATGGGTTAGGGTGTGTATTGATGCAAGAGGGGAAGGTGGTCGCTTATGCTTCCAGGCAGCTAAGGCCACATGAACAGAATTACCCTACCCATGATCTAGAGCTTGCAGCAATTATCTTCGCACACACTGAAGATATGGAGGCACTACTTATATGGTGAAAAGTGCTACATTTACACAGACCACAAAAGTCTAAAATATTTGCCAACTCAAAAGGAGCTCAACCTTAGACAGAGGCGATGGATTGAGTTCCTGAAGGACTATGATTGTGTAATTGACTACCATCCTGGGAAGGCAAATGTAGTTGCTGATCCTTTGAGCAGAAAATCCATCACAGCTTTGAGATCATTGAATGCCCGTCTATCTTTGGTTCGAGATGGAGCTATTTTGGCTGAGTTACAAGTGAGGCCAAACCTGCTACAGCAGATTTTAGATGGGCAAAAGGCAGATGAAAAGTTAATGGCTATTATGAGCAAAATCTCAGAGGGAAAAGTAACTGACTATGAGGTGAAAGCAGATGGGTGTCTGTACTACAAAGGAAGAGTATGTGTACCAGATAATGGGGAATTAAAAGCCAGTATTCTGAAAGAGGCACATCCCAGTGTTTATGCTCTGCACCTAGGAAGTACAAAGATGTATCATGATCTGAAGCTTCAGTATTGGTGGCCTGGTATGAAGAAGGACATAGCTGACTATGTGACTAAATGCTTGACATGTCAGCAAGTTAAGGCAGAACATCAAGTTCCATCAGGTTTGCTACAGCCTATATGCATACCTGAATGGAAATGGGATCGGATCACCATGGATTTTGCAAGTGGTCTACCTCTCACCCAGAAGAAACATGATGCAGTATGGGTGATAGTAGATAGATTGACGAAGTCAGCACATTTTCTGCCAGTTAGGATTGACTACTCATTGGAGAAGTTAGCAGAATTATATATCAGTGAGATAGTTAGATTGCATGGAATTCCACTTTCCATCATATCTGATCGAGACCCAAGGTTTACATCGAGATTCTGGAAGAAGTTGCATGAGTCCTTGGGTACACAACTCCACTTAAGCACAGCTTTCCATCCTCAGACGGATGGGCAATCAGAAAGAGTAATCCAGGTAAACAATTGAAACCAATTAAATACACATATTGAACTGAAATGGTAATAATAACATGAAATATATGTCAGGTCCTTGAGGATATGCTAAGGAGTTGTGTCATTGAGTTGGAGGGAAGTTGGGATAGATACCTCCCACTGGCAGAATTTGCATACAACAATAGCTACCAAGCTAGCATCCAAATGGCCCCGTATGAAGCACTGTATGGGAGAAAATGTAGAACTCCAGTGTGCTGGACTGAATTGGGCGAAGACAAACTGGTAGGGCCAGACCTGGTGAAACAAACTGAGGAGAAAGTAAAACTAATCAAAGCCAATCTGAAGGTTGCTTCAGATAGACAGAAATCTTATGCCAACCTGAAGAGAAAAGAAATAGAGTATGCGGTTGGCGACAAAATGTTCCTCAAGGTGTCACCGTGGAAGAAGGTACTGAGATTTGGAAGAAAAGGTAAGTTGAGCCCTAGGTTCATTGGCCCATATGAAGTCATTGAACGTGTGGGACCAGTAGCCTACAGGCTAGCTTTACCACCAGAGCTGGACAAGATCCACAATGTGTTCCACGTGTCTATGCTAAGAAGATACCGCTAAGATCCTTCACATATCATCTCCATGAAAGAAATTAAAGTACAACCGGATTTGACATATGAAGAAGAACCCATACGGATCCTGGCTCGGGAAGTGAAAGAGTTGAGGAATAAGCAAATTCCACTGGTGAAGGTGCTTTGGAGGCACCACAACACCGAGGAAGCAACTTGGGAAAGTGAAGAGACGATGAGGCAACAGTTCCCTCAATTGTTTGCATCAGGTAAATTTCGAGGACGAAATTTAAATAAGAGAGGAAGAGTTGTAACACCCTCCCTGTAGTAACTCCGTACATTCTCATTGTTTGGTGACGATGGTCGGTCCGCATACCTAGAACGTCCGAAAAAATATTTAAACTAAAGTGAGGAACTATAATTAACTCAAATATTAATAAGAAAAATTTGGAAAAAATTTTAGAAATAAAATACAACCAAGTTAAATGAGCCGGTGCCCTAGCGATGGGTAACCTAGTGGGAAGTTGCGGTTCTAGCAACTAGGAGCCCTAGACCCGGGGAAAAATTCATAAAATAATTTTTGGGACTCCAGAGAAGGGTCATTGAGGTTCCTATGGCATTAGAATGCCAAGAAAATATTTAGAAAAATTTTTCAATCGGTACAGACAATTTTGGCCCGTTAAGCTAAACGGAGGGCATTTTGATCATTTCGCCTTCAGAGGTGATTTTTGACCAACTTGTCCAATTAAGTACATAAATTATATGACATAAAATATGAATTAATGTTGATGAAAAATTAATTTGAAGTTAGTAGAAAAGAAAAGAAAAGAAAATGAAATATAATGCAAATTATGACATCATTATGATGTCATTTAAAAATTCCCACTAATTACATTTAAACAACCACTTAATTAACTAATAAAAAGAGACAATTGAGACCAAAAAAATCAAAACACCATCTGCCTTCTTCTCCCTCAAACTAGCCGAATTCTTTCCCTTAACCCAAACCTCCATTAAAACTTCATCAAGCTTCACACCCCACTAAGTTTCACTATAAACCCACTTAATCACTTCACTGAAACTCTTCCTTGCACCTTAAACTCTCTCTAACCAGCAAAAAGAAGAAGGAAAAGAAAGTTTTTGCAAGCTTGGGAGTTAGCTCCAATAAGGTTAGTGCCATATACTTTGCTTTTATACCTTTCTAATCATGAATTTGAGCTAAGTTAAGTTGAAATTTTGATGAAAATTGAATTAATGAAGCATGGTTACATTCCATGAAATTTTGGCAGCCTTGACATGAGTTAGAGTTAGGAGAATTCTTTAGTTAAAATGACATATTAGCTGCCCCTCTTATAAATTATATGATTAGTATAGCAAATTAGGAGTAAGATGCATGAATTGGAGGCTTGGTCAATTAGGGTTAGGGTTTTGAAATTTAATTTTGGTGGTGGATGAAAATGGACATAAACTAAAGTTTTAATGGTCAATTAGTGACCATTTGAGGTAAATTGACCATAACTTGAATTGTAGAGGTTCAATTGGTGTTTGGCCAATTGGACATGAAACTAGACACATAATGGCACAACTTTGGTGAAGAAACCATGCCCATAAGACCAAACCAAGTGAACCAAAAGCTTGCCCCAATCTGGGTGACCTGCAGTCTATTTCTGCAGAATGACCAAATAAACAATGTTTGGTCATTTGGCCATAACTCAGTGTAGAATGGTCCAATTGACCTGATATTTTACTCACAACAAGCTGAGATATAGACCAACAACTTTTATGAAGAAACCTAACTCAAATTATGAGCAGAACCTATCCAACAAGTGAGTTGGAGTCACTATTCACTGCACTGTAGATATGGTCAGTCCAGAAAAATTTCAATCCGGCCAGTTGTGGTTTTTGGACCATAACTTGAGCTACAAAACTCCAAATGGAGTGATTCAAAAACAAAATTCAACTAGACAAAATAAGGAACAACTTTCATGTTGATTATTTTGCCAAATTCCCACTACAAAATTGACCAATGGAACAGTAAATATAAGGCATAAAAACTGAAAATTCTGCCCAACTAACTTTAAGCTTAGAAATGGTATTGGCAACCAATACCAACAAATTTTGAATGCAAAATGTGGTATGTTGATGATATTAAAACCAATGTACCTATTGCCTATGCAAAAGTCAACATTTTTGTTGACCAATGAATGGAATAGTAACACTAAAACTTAAATTCCAAAAATTGTGAAACTTAAAAGTGTGAAATGCCCTAGTATACCTAACAAGATTGGTTTGGATAGCTTGGCATGCCAATAGGGTTCAGTTAGCAGTACTGCACATGGCATTATGCCATTCTGTGATTTCATGGCTTTTAGCCATTCTGACATTATGTAACACCCTCCCGGTAGCAACTCCGTACATTCTACTGTTCCGGTGATCGGTGTCGGTCCGGACAGCTAGAACGTCCGAAAAAATATTTAAACTAAAGTCAAGAACCAAAATTAACTCAAATATTAATAAGAAAAATTTAGGAAAAATTTTAGAAATAAAATACAACCAAGTCAAATGAGCCGGTGCCTTAGCGAGGGGTAACCCAGAGGAAAGTTGCGGTTCTCGCAACGAGGAGCCCTAAACCGAGGGGAAAAATTATAAAATAATTTTTGGGACTCCAGAGAAGGGTCATTGAGGTTCCTATGGCATTGGAATGCCAAGAAAATATTTAGAAAAATTTTTCAATCGGTACAGATAATTTTAACCCGTTAAGCCAAATGGAGGGCATTTTGGTCATTTCGCCTTCAGAGACGATTTGTCCAGTTGAGTAAATAATTATTATGACATAAAATATGAATTAATGTTGATGAAAATTTAATTTGAAGTTAGTAGAAGAGAAAAGAAAAGAAAATATAATAAAATGCCAATTATGACATATTATGAGGTCATTTAAAATTGTCCACCAATCACAATTAAGTAACCATCAAATTAACTAATAAAAAGAGTCAAAAGAGACCAAAGAATTAAAAAGCAAACAGCAGCCCTTCTTCTCCTTCAAAAACGTTTTTCACCTCCTCCCTCACTCCTCCATTAACAAACTTTCTAAAGCTTCAATTTCCATGCTTTCCTCACCCCAAAACCCTAAGTCCCTTCACTAAAAACTTGTCTCTACCTCTTGGGAAGTGTTTGGCAGCCTAGAAAGGGAAAGAAAGTGGAGATTAACTTAGGAAAATTCTACCCTACAAGAGGTTTGTGCACATATATACTTAAAACTCTTTAATCCCATGCTAGAGACTTGAAACAAGTATGAATTTGTAACTTAAATGAATAAAAGTTATGTGTATGTCCACCATGATTTTTGGCAGCCCTAAAGAAGGAACATGATTGAGTGTCTTGATGGACTTAGAGTGAACTAGAGATTATGTTTAAAATATATATATATATATATATATATATATATATATATATATATATATATATATATATGTAAGGAATGAAAGTGATTAATTAAGGTAGTTGTGAAAATTTATAATGGAAATTAGGGTTTTGAGGTGTGAAACTTGGATTTAGCTTATGAAATTGTGAAAGAACATTATAAGGGTCAATTAGTGACCATTTTAGGTAAGTTGACCACAATTTGAACTGAAATAATGCATGGCAAAATGAATGTGTAGGCTGCCTAAAGACAGCAGCAATGTGACTGAAATTTCAGTCCACTTGGACTGCCATATCTTTGGCTGTGTTGGTCCAATTGGTGTTTGGCCAATTGGACATGAAACTAGGCTTGTAATGGCACATTTTTACTGAAGAAACCATGCCCAAAAGACCAAAGCAAGAGGACCAAAAGTTGGCCCCATTCCGACACCACGCAAATAGCTCTGAGAATGACCAAATGAACAGTAACTGTTCATTTGGCCATAACTCACTGTAGAATGGTCAAATTGACCTGAAATTTTTACAGCAACAAGATATGATATAGAAAAACAACTTTCATGAAGAACATCACCCCAAATTATGCCATTAACCCATTCAAATTATTGAACAAAGTTGAGTTATCAAACCTGCAACTCTGCAGATTTACATTTGAACAGTAATGTTTGGATGGCTATAACTCTCTCTAGAAAACTCGGATTTAGGCGATTCTTGAACCGATGGAAACCTAAGGCATGGTAGAACATTTCATATGAAGAAAGTTAGACCAAATTATGAACTTAACTTGGTCAAATTACTGACCAAAATTAGACCAAAATCTGCCAAAACCCAAAATTTCAGCAGGAACAGTACACGTGAACAGTAAACTTATTTTGGCCATAACTTGAGCTACAAAACTCCAAATGGAGTGATTCAAAAAAAGAAATTCAACTAGACAAAATAAGGAACAACTTTCATGTTTACCATTTCCTCAAATTCCCACTGTAACAGTGTTTAATGGAATAGTAAAGTTAAGCTTCAAAAACTGAAAATTTTGTTTCCCTTGGTTTAAGCCTAGAAATGGTAATGGTGATCACTTCCAACAAGTTTTAAATGAAAAATGTGGTATGTTTGAAGTACCAAAGCCAATGTACCTACTTTCTATGCAAAAGTCAACTTTTTGTTTGACTAATGAAGTGAATAGTGACACCAAAACTTCAAATTCAAAAATGTGAAACTTAAAAATGCAAAATGCCCTAGTAGGCCTAATGTGATTGGTTTGGATAGTTTGGCATGCCAATAGGGTATTGTTTTAGCAATACTGCGAAAGGAAAGGCTTTGTGCCTGTATTCATGGCTTTATGCCCGTATCCGTGGCTTTTATGCCCGTATTCATGGCTTTTATGCCCGATTATGTGATATCATAGCTTTTAGCTATATTGACTGCATACGTGGTTGACGTTCTGCGTCCCATGGTATGACGGCCCGAGGCACCGCGGTGCCCAGTGCCAACGACCCGTTATCCAGTCCAATCATCCAGTATAGGTTACTTGGGCAACCAAATAAATGGAAAAGTATAACTGTAATTGAATTGATTGTTAAAGAAATTACGAAATTTAAATATCAGGAATGATTATGATAGAATACAAAGAAACTCAAGATCATGAAGAAAATAATTAACAAAATGCATGAAGAAGTTAATATCATAAAACGTAATTAGCCCTCGACTAAACATTAAGTTTGTAATTATTCAGTTCTTATGAACACAATGGCTAAGAAATTATGATTTTTATTTGCATATTATATTTTCTTGTATTATTGGCACCACTAAGCTTTATGCTTAGCGCCTCGCTTTTGCAACGCGTAGGTACTGAAGATTTGGACAGAGGGCCCAGTAGACCACAGATTGGGTAAGGCCGTTCACAGTTCTGCATAGTGTCTGTGTCACCTCACCGTCTACAGTGCATTGGTAGGACACTAGGTGTCATTTTAGTATTTTGTAATTGATTTTATTTTCTCATGTGTAAATGAACTTATGAAATGTAATTTGATGTTCATGTAAATAATGAGAATTGTATTTATAAATGGAAAAGTGAATGTTTATCTGTAATTTATATATGATTATCACATGTAATGAATGATTGATAAATGAATGGTTGAAAAATGTTGAGATTTTGATAAATGGAATTGAGATGATTGAATATGAATATAAGAAGTGTTTTTCACAGGTTCCGAAGAACTATTTTCTCCATTTTTAGCCGGTACTCCGCCGGATTTTCTTTAAAATTTTCGGAACCTCAAATAAATTACAATTTCAATAAATGAATTATATTTCACAAGTTATATTCAAAACTACGATAAAAATGAATTAAGATAAAATAGAGTGCTCCGGCACACTGAGTGGCATAACTTGCTCGGCTACACTGTAGTCGGGTAAGGGGTGTCACATTTAGTGGTATCAGAACGCGGTTTAGGCGTTTCTGGGCCTAGATTGAGTCCATACCATGCATTGCATTTGTAAGAGTCGAGGTGACACTAACGCAGATCTGTTTGTCTTTGTTAAATAGGATATGGACCCTTCATCTCGAGGGCGATGAGGAGGAAGTGGAGAGTCATGCTCCACTGCGGCAAGTGAGACTGGGGCATGAGAGAACCTACTCCTTGACTCAAGCAGAGCTCGCCGGCCTCCACAGGCCATGTTTCAGCAAATGGCCGATTTCTTTAGACAAATGGCCGGGGTAATGCCAGCACCACCACCACCACCAGCTCCACAGCAGAAATCACACCTGGAAAGGCTAAGAAAATTTGGAGCAGTGGATTTCTATGGTAAGAGAGAAGATGATTCATTGCGGTAGAATTGGTTGAGCACAGCAGAGTTCTAAAACAACTCCACCGCACTTGAGCAAAATTTAGAGGTCGCCATATCTCTCATTACAAGATGATGCATACGAGTGGTGGGACACGGTGTCGATGAAGTACAAAGGAAATAGTAACTTGGGATTTCTTCCTCTCGAATTCAAGAAGAAATATGTGTATACCTAGAAGAGAGAAGAAGGGAATTCATTAACCTGAGGCAGAGACAGCTGTCAGTGGCCGAATATGAGAAGGAATTCGTAAGATTGAGCCGCTATGGAAGGGAGATAGTCCCTAATGAGGCCGAAAGGTGCAAGAGATTTGAAGAGGGATTGAATGATAATATAAAGAACATGATCACTGCCTTGGGGATCACAGACTTCACCAAGCTAGTGGAAGCTGTATTAAAAGTGGAGAAAGTGACAATAAATGAACAAAATAGGAAAGATAGGCAGCGTAAGAGGGAATTTGGACCAGGACAGTCAAGTATACCAACTGATAGTAAGAAGTTTAACGGTTCTAGTTTACAAGATCAGACACAGGGCCACAGAGGCCAGATTGGAATCTCTATAGCTAGCTCCCCGGGCACAATAACAAGGGGATCAACCCCAATGCCTGAATGTATGCATTGTGGTAGAAGACACAGAGGGGAGTGTCGACTGTTAACTGGAGAGTGTTTCAAGTGTAGGGCTACGGATCATTTCATAAGAGATTGCCCTCAGAGGAGTGGTTCAATAGCTCCGGTACAAGTTGATAGACCTTCCCCTATAGTTCAAAGGGGTAAAAGATCAGATAGAGTAGAAACGGCTGACATTACACAGAAGATTGTTTCTGAGACAGTTGAAAAGCCCGAAGTCAGGGTGGCACCACAAGTATATGCTATGGAAGCTCAGGAAGAGCCAAACCCATACACTGATGAGGCAATACAAGGAAGTGAAGAAACAAGAAGGTAGCAACTCCCCGATTACTTAAGTCAGGTAAATTTCGAGGACGAAATTTAAATAAGAGGGGAAGAGTTGTAACACCCTCCCGGTAGCAACTCCGTACATTCTACTGTTCCGGTGACCGGTGTCGGTCCGGACAGCTAGAACGTCCGGAAAAATATTTAAACTAAAGTCAAGAACCAAAATTAACTCAAATATTAATAAGAAAAATTTAGGAAAAATTTTAGAAATAAAATACAACCAAGTCAAATGAGCCGGTGCCTTAGCGAGGGGTAACCCAGAGGAAAGTTGCGGTTCTCGCAACGAGGAGCCCTAGACCGGGGGGAAAAATTATAAAATAATTTTTGGGACTCCAGAGAAGGGTCATTGAGGTTCCTATGGCATTGGAATGCCAAGAAAATATTTAGAAAAATTTTTCAATCGGTACAGACAATTTTAACCCGTTAAGCCAAACGGAGGGCATTTTGGTCATTTCGCCTTCAGAGACGATTTTTGGCCGACTTGTCCAGTTGAGTAAATAATTATTATGACATAAAATATGAATTAATGTTGATGAAAATTTAATTTGAAGTTAGTAGAAGAGAAAAGAAAAGAAAATACAATAAAATGCCAATTATGACATATTATGAGGTCATTTAGAATTGTCCACCAATCACAATTAAGTAACCATCAAATGAACTAATAAAAAGAGTCAAAAGAGACCAAAGAATTAAAAAGCAAACAGCAGCCCTTCTTCTCCTTCAAAAACGTTTTTCACCTCCTCCCTCACTCCTCCATTAACAAACTTTCTAAAGCTTCAATTTCCATGCTTTCCTCACCCCAAAACCCTAAGTCCCTTCACTAAAAACTTGTCTCTACCTCTTGGGAAGTGTTTGGTAGCCTAGAAAGGGAAAGAAAGTGGAGATTAACTTGGGAAAATTCTGCCCTACAAGAGGTTAGTGCACATATATACTTAAAACTCTTTAATCCCATGCTAGAGACTTGAAACAAGTATGAATTTGTAACTTAAATGAATAAAAGTTATGTGTATGTCCACCATGATTTTTGGCAGCCCTAAAGAAGGAACATGATTGAGTGTCTTGATGGACTTAGAGTGAACTAGAGAGTATGTTTAAAAATATATATATATATATATATATATATATATATATATATATATATATATATATATATATATATATATATATATATATATATATATATATATATATATGTAAGGAATGAAAGTGATTAATTAAGGTAGTTATGAAAATTTATAATGGAAATTAGGGTTTTGAGGTGTGAAACTTGGATTTAGCTTATGAAATTGTGAAAGAACATTATAAGGGTCAATTAGTGACCATTTTAGGTAAGTTGACCACAATTTGGACTGAAATAATGCATGGCAAAGTGAATGTGTAGGCTGCCTAAAGACAGCAGCAAGGTGACTGAAATTTCAGTCCACTTGGACTGCCATATCTTTGGCTGTGTTGGTCCAATTGGTGTTTGGCCAATTGGACATGAAACTAGGCTTGTAATGGCACATTTTTACTGAAGAAACCATGCCCAAAAGACCAAAGCAAGAGGACCAAAAGTTGGCCCCATTCCGGACACCCTACAAACAGCCCCTGCAGAATGACCAAATGAACAGTAACTGTTCATTTGGCCATAACTCACTGTAGAATGGTCAAATTGACCTGAAATTTTTACAGCAACAAGATATGATATAGAAAAACAACTTTCATGAAGAACATCACCCCAAATTATGCCATTAACCCATTCAAATTATTGAACAAAGTTGAGTTATCAAACCTGCAACTCTGCAGATTTACATTTGAACAGTAATGTTTGGATGGCTATAACTCTCCCTAGAAAACTCGGATTTAGGCGATTCTTGAACCGATGGAAACCTAAGGCATGGTAGAACATTTCATATGAAGAAAGTTAGACCAAATTATGAACTTAACTTGGTCAAATTACTGACCAAAGTTGGACCAAAATCTGCCAAAACCCAAAATTTCAGCAGAACAAGACACGTGAACAAAGAAACTTATTTTGGCCATAACTTGAGCTACAAAACTCCAAATGGAGTGAGTCAAAAAAATAAATTCAACTAGACAAAATAAGGAATAACTTTCATGTTTACCATTTCCACAAATTCCCACTGTAATGTGTTTAATGGAATAGTAAAGTTAAGCTTCAAAAACTGAAAATTTTGTTTCCCTTGGTTTAAGCCTAGAAATGGTAATGGTGATCACTTCCAACAAGTTTTAAATGAAAAATGTGGTATGTTTGAAGTGCCAAAGCCAATGTACCTACTTTCTATGCAAAAGTCAACTTCTTGTTTGACTAATGAAGTGAATAGTGACACCAAAACTTGAAATTCAAAAATGTGAAACTTAAAAATGCAAAATGCCCTAGTAGGCCTAATGTGATTGGTTTGGATAGTTTGGCATGCCAATAGGGTATTGTTTTAGCAGTACTGCGAAAGGAAAGGCTTTGTGCCTGTATTCATGGCTTTATGCCCGTATCCATGGCTTTTATGCCCGTATTCATGGCTTTTATGCCCGATTATGTGATATGATAGCTTTTAGCTATATTGACTGCATACGTGGTTGACGTTCTGCATCCCATGGTATGACGGCCCGAGGCGCCGCGGTGCCCAGTGCCAACGACCCATTATCCAGTCCAGTCATCCAGTATAGGTTACTTGGGCAACCAAATAAATGGAAAAGTATAACTGTAATTGAATTGATTGTTAAAGAAAATACGAAATTTAAATATCAGGAATGATTATGATAGAATACAAAGAAACTCAAGATCATGAAGAAAATAATTAACAAAATGCATGAAGAAGTTAATATCATAAAACGTAATTAGCCCTCGACTAAACATTAAGTTGGTAATTATTCAGTTCTTATGAACACAATGGCTAAGAAATTATGATTTTTATTTGCATATTATATTTTCTTGTATTATTGGCACCACTAAGCTTTATGCTTAGCGCCTCGCTTTTGCAACGCGTAGGTACTGAAGATTTGGACAGAGGGCCCAGTAGACCACAGATTGGGTAAGGCCGTTCACAGTTCTACATAGTGTCTGTGTCACCTCACCATCTGCAGTGCATTGGTAGGACACTAGGTGTCATTTTAGTATTTTGTAATTGATTTTATTTTCTCATGTGTAAATGAACTTATGAAATGTAATTTGATGTTCATGTAAATAATGAGAATTGTATTTATAAATGGAAAAGTGAATGTTTATCTGTAATTTATATATGATTATCACATGTATTGAATGATTGATAAATGAATGATTGAAAAATGTTGAGATTTTGATAAATGGAATTGAGATGATTGAATATGAATATAAGAAGTGTTTTCCACAGGTTCCGAAGAACTGTTTTCTCCATTTTTAGCCGGTACTCCGCCGGATTTTCTTTAAAATTTTCGGAACCTCAAATAAATTACAATTTCAATAAATGAATTATATTTCACAAGTTATATTCAAAACTACGATAAAAATGAATTAAGATAAAATAGAGTGCTCCGGCACACTGAGTGGCATAACTTGCTCGGCTACACTGTAGTCGGGTAAGGGGTGTCACACATTATGTTGATACTTGGCCTTGTGCCTAATGTTATTACAGCTTATTAGCTGTTCTGTTGCGCACCGGGAGACACATATGTGACCGTTGGTGTGACGGCCCGAGGTACTTGATACCCAAAGGCGGTTACCCGTTTATCGATCGATCGTCAAAGATAGGTTACTTGGGCAACCAAAAATGAAAGTGGATAAATTTAATGAAATAATGAATATAACAAGTACAAAATAAGTAAGACCACAAATACTCATCGAAAGTTTATTTGCAATGAGATATCAATGCATTCACTGCATATTTATTTTCTGTTATTTATTTTTATTTTATTATTGGCATCACTAAGCATTATTGCTTAGCGCGTTGCTTTTGCCACGCGTAGGTTCTGGAGATACTGACCGAGAGCCCAGTAGACCACAGATTGGGTGAGACCTCCTGCAGCTCTGCATAGTGTCCGTGTCACCTCACCATCTTCAGTGCATTGGTAGGACACTAGGTTTCATTTTGGTATTTTGTAACTAACTTTTATTTTCTCATATGTAATTGAAACTTATGTAATGAATTTTGGTATTAATGTATATAGTGGAAATTGTGTTTGTGAATGAAAAAGTGAATATTTATTTATGACTTTTACATGATTATCATATGAGATGAATGATTGAGAAATGGAAAAGTTGTTGAAAAACATATTGAGATTTTTGTTGATGAAATGGAGTTTGGGATTGATTGGAAATGATTATTGGAAGTGTTTTTCACAGGTTCCGAAGAACTGTTTTCTCCATTTTTAGCCGGTACTCTGCCAGATTTTCTATAAAATTTTCGGAACCTCAAATAAATTATAATTTCAATAAATGACTTAAATGAATTATATTTCACAAGTTATATTCAAAACTATGATAAAAATAAATTAAGGAAGAATA
This sequence comes from Hevea brasiliensis, assembly GCF_030052815.1. NCBI lineage: Eukaryota > Viridiplantae > Streptophyta > Magnoliopsida > Malpighiales > Euphorbiaceae > Hevea > Hevea brasiliensis. The sequence goes on along the minus strand of NC_079495.1, from coordinate 88,408,129 downwards.
AAAATGATTAAGATAAAATAGAGTGTTCCGGTACACTGTGTGACATATCTTACTCGGATATACTGTAGACGGGTAAGGGGTGTCACAGGCCGTGTAACTTGCTAGAGGTGAATTGTGAAATCTTTTTTTGGCACAGAAAGTTACACGGGTCTGCGCCAATTACACGGGCCTGGTTACATGGGCCGTGTACTGTTGTTCCCATAAGATTCTTCAAGCTTGCGCCCAATAGAGACTTACACGGGTCCCTGCGGATTATACGAGTCTACTTATAGGACCCGTGTACTTGTGTTTCTCATCGATTCTCTTGGCTTTCTTCTGGCAAAGAGTTACATGGGTCTTAGGTTTGGTTTACATGACCCGTGTACTTTGTATCAGCAGCAATTCTCTGTCTCTTGACTCCTCCAAGCTTTCTTTTGTACTTTTATGCTTCTGGGGCTTCACCCAAACACCTGAAATGATGCAGAAAATATGGAATTAAGGGCTTTATAATAGAAATTACAAAAACTAATGAAATCAACTATTATGCATAAAAATACTTGCCTAAATGCTATGAAATGGAATGCAAATGTGCTTAAAAAATATCTATACAATTCAAGCATATCACCTACGCGTTGCAAAAGCGACGTATTAAGCATAAAGCTTAGTGGTGCCAATAATACAAGAAAATATAATATGCAATAAAAATAAAAATTTCCTAGTTATTGTGCTTACAAGAAATAAATAATTACTAACTTATTGTTTAGTCGAAGGCTAATTATATCTTATGATATTAACTCTTTCTAGCATTTTCTTAATCGTTTTTTTAATGATTTTGAGCTTCTTTTTATTATAATTATTCTTGTTCTTTATCTTGATATTTAATTTCTTTACTTTCTTTAATAATCAATTCAATTACATTTATACTTTTCCATGCCCAAGTAACCTACACAAATTGACCGGACTGGATAAATGAGTAAATTAGCATTGGGTATCAGGTACCTCGGGCCATCACACCATCGGTCACAATGTGTCTCCCGGTGTGCAGACAGAATGGCTAATAAGCCATAAAAGCAATAAGGCATAAAGCCAAGTATAACATCATAATCAGTATAGCCATAGGCTATCATATCACAGAATGGCATGAAGCCATACGCAGTACTACTATCAGAACCCTATTGGCATACCAACCTATCCAATCCAATCACATTAGGCTTACGAGGGCATATTTCAAAGTTATTTCTTGAATATTTATACTTAACATGTAAGATTACTATTCATTTGATCATTTAAGTCAAAATATTGACTTTATCATATATAATAGTTACATGAGTTTTAATCACATAGATTTACCACATTTTGGTTTTCAAAAGTGTTGGCATTATTTGCCAATTATTGCTTCTAATCAATAAAGAATAAATCAAAATTTCAGTTTTTGGGTGCTAGAGTTTACTATTTCATTAGGCCATTATACAGTGAGAATTTGGCCAAGTGTTCTTAATCAAAGTTGTTCTTTATTGTGTCTAGTTACATTTCATTTTTTGAATCACCCCATTTGGAGTTTTCTAGCTCAAGTTATGGCTATTGCACCATAACTAGTCGGATTGCCTTTACCCAAAATTTCTGGGCAATTGTTGGATATTGGCAGTTTTTGTACACTAATTGCAGGTGAGTTTTTGGACAAGTTATGGTCAAAATTTGGATTTGTTTTCTTCATGAAAGTTGTAGGGCTATGTCTCAACTTTCTTTTGATATAAAATTCAGGTCAATTGGACCTTTCTATACTAAGTTATGACCAAATGAATGAACACTATTTATTTGGTCATTTTCCAAGGACAGCATATTAGTCACCTGGATTAGGTCAATTTTTAGGGCCACATAGTTTGGTTTTCTAGGACAGGTTCCTTTGTCAAAGTTGTTGCATTTTCTGTCTAGTTTAACCTCCAATTAGCCTTGCACCAATTGGAGCTACCTAGCTTGAGTTATAACCCCAAGTGCACACTAGACTCAAAGGGTCTAGAATACACACTTAAGGCCGTCTAATTCTTTACATTAGTTAATATCACCAATCACTCCATTTGCAATTCAAACTACACCAAATGGTCACTAAATGACCATTACAACATCATTTTGTGTTATTTGAGTTTCAAACCCTAGCCCTAAAATTCCAAAGTTTCAAATTCTTGCACTAAACTCATAAATTAATGTTTTAAGTGATACGATTATATCAAGGGCAGCCTATTCACTCATTTAATCCAAAGAAATCATCAAAACCATAACAAGTCCATGGCTACCAAAAATAATAAAAATTCATCATGCAAATTTTATTTAATTCCACTTAATTTTCTCACTCAATTCCTACTCCATATAAGGTATACATAAAATTTCTAGAAAGAATTGGCACTAACCTCAATTGATCACTCTTCCAAGTTTCCAAATCTTCCTTTTCTTCTCTTCTTTTTGCTGCCTAGAGGTGTTCTAAGGTGTGAGGATTAAATTTAGTGAAGTCAAGTTAGGGATTTATGGTGATTTTTTAAGCAATTTTCTAGTGACAAAATTGAAACAACAATGGAAGTTGGTAGAGAAATGGGTCTCGGTTGGAGAAGAAGAAGAAACCAGAATTTGTTTTTCATTTTAACTCATTTATCTCTTTTTAATTGAGTTTTAAAGTGTGTGTTGCAAGGTGATTGGGTGGGAGTGCTTTAGTGACATAAGCATGAGGTCAAAATTGCAATTTTAATTCATTTTCTTTTCTTTTCTTTTCTACTCAATTTCAATTTAATTTGTAGCAATATTTATCCATATTTTATGTCATAATAATAATTGTTTACTTAACTGGACAAGTCGGTGAAAAATCATCTCCGAAGACGAAATGACCAAAATGCCCTCCGTTTGGCTTATTAAGCCAAAATCGTTTGTACCGATCGAAAAAATTTTCTAATCTTTTTCTTGGCATTCTAATGCCATAGAAACCTCAATGACTCTTCTCTGGAGTCCCAAAAATTATTTTATGAACTTTCTCTCGAGTTTAGGGCTCCTAGCTGCGAAGACCGCAACTTCCCACTAGGTTATCCATCGCTAGGGTATTGACTCATTTAACTCAGTTGTATTTTATTTCTAAAATTTTTCCTAAATTTTCTTATTATTATTTGAGTTATTTATGACTCATCACTATAGTCTAAATATTTTTTTCAGATATTCTAGCTGTCTAGACCGACACCGGTCACCGAAACAGTAGAATGTACTGAATGGCTACAGTGAGGGTGTTACAGCACTAACCTTTTTTGAGACGAATTTTCCAAAGCTTAAACTTCACTTTCTTTCTTTTTCTAGGCTGTCAAACACTTTCCCAAGAGATATAGACAAGTTTTAATGAAAGATGTTTAGGGTTTAGTAGTGAGAATTCATGGGAAATGGAAGAGATGAAAGAAAATTTTTATGGAGGGAGAGAGAAGAGAGGGTCACAGATGGATGAAGAAGAAGAAACCAGAAATTGGTTTCTTAATTTGACTCATTTTTCTCTTTTTAAAGAATTTTAATTGTGTTGTTGAATGGTGATTGGTGGAGGGCATTTAAATGACATCATAGTGATGTCATAATTAGGGATTTAAGTCATTTTCTTTTTCTTTCTTTTCTATTCATTTTCAATTAAATTTTTTATCAATATTTATTCATATTTTATTTCATTTAATTTATTTACTTAATTGGATAAGTTGGTCAAAAATCATCTCTGAAGACGAAATGACCAAAATGCCCCCTGTTTGGCTTAAGAGGCCAAAACTGTCTGTACCGATCTTAAAAATTCTCCTAACCTTTTCTTGAAATTCTAATGCTACCTAGGGGTACCGTAACCCTTCTCTGGCATCCCAGAAATTATTTCACCGGATTCTCCTCGGGTTTAGGGCTATTAGCTGTCTTCACTGCTACTTCCCGTTAGGTCACCCATTGCTAGGGCACCGGCTCATTTAACATCATTATATTTCATTTTTTTATTTTTTCTTAATTTTTTTAGTCTTTATTTAGTCAATTTATGCCTCCTCACTCTAGTTTGAGTGTAGTTCCAAATATTCTGACTGTCCGAACAGACGTTAATCGTCGGAATAGTAGAATGTACGGACTACCTAAAGTGAGAGCGTTACATTTATAGTTTATCATAACTATAATATTTAATGATGCATATAATTCATCATCATTTATTTTTAGTAAAAGAATATTAGATTGTCATGATAAATTTTATTTACCACGAATATTTTTATCATATAACTTTTTGATAACACTTCCATTAGAAAATATTTAGTAATGACTGTTACGATTCATCATCAAATATAAAGTTTTAGTAATATTATTTGTCATGGTAAGTTATTATTTAACAATGATTGCTTTTGTCACAAACAAGTGAACATTTTTTTTCTCATAAAATTCGATAAAGAATTTTAATATTTTTTGTCAAATTGATCTTTCTAATAACGACATACGAATTCGTCACAAAAAAATTCATTTTATTACGAATTATTTCATCGATAAAATCTTTCATTTTAAATATATTGTGACTATTTATAAATTGTCATAAAAATTAATATGTAATGACGTATATAATTTGTCATTATTTATTTTTACTAACACAATCTTACATTATCATGAAAAAATTTATTTTGTCACGATTACTTTTGTCATATAAACTTTTGATCATTAGAAAATATTTAGTGACAATTATTATAATTCTCACCAAATGTAATGTTTCAGTGACATAAAAGTGTTTGTCATGATAAGGAATTAATTCATGACTATTCCTTTTATCCTAAAAAATTAAAAGATTTTTCTCATAGAATTATATGATGAATTTTAATGTTTGTCATTCAATCAATTTGTAATGATGAAACACGGATTCATCACCAAAAAAAAAAAAAAAAAAAAAAAAAATCTGTTTTATTATGATTAATTTAATAACAAAGCGATAAAACTCTTTTATCCAAAATACATTGTGATGTGTATAATTCATCATAAAAGATAAAATTTAATGACGAAATTCAGATTTTGTCACGAATAGTTTTAATTTAACCACAATAAGTATTGTCACAAAATAAACATATTTTATCATTAAAAAAAAATTTACACATGAAAATTGCAGGAAAATTTTGCCCCCAAAAGATTTCATGGCGATTATTATAACTCATTATAAAAAATATATTGGCGACAATATGACATTTTTCATAATAAGTTTTTATTTTATTACAATTTATTTCACAATAAAATAAATTATTTTATCATAAAAAAATTTGATGTCAAAATTTTAGTGGGAAATCTAATTTTAAATTTATTTCATGACGAAATTTGTAAAATGTCACTAAATATACATAATGGTAACAAACTAACTACATTATGATGACACAATTACATGTTGTCATTAAAAGTTTTTTTTTTATCATGATAATTTAACATTTTCGTTGTAATATTTAACTTTTCAATGAAGAAATTTAGATCATCATAAGGCAATTCATCACAAAATATCTAATTTCTTGTAGTGAAGATTTTAAATATTTTATTTTAAAAAATCAAGTTGTTTCAAATTTACATTGATTGAACAAGACAATGTTTTTAGGTCAAACATTGTATAGCAACTATTTTTTAAATGTTATATATGAAAATAGTTTTATTATGTTCAATAATTTCTTGTTTATCCTTTACATTATATGCAACAATAAAATATAAAAATAATGTGTGAAATATTTTGAATTCTATAAATAATTAGGTTCAAGCAAATTTAATGTTGAACCTGTTTTTCATAAAAAAAAAATGACTGCAAAAGTGTGGGATAATAGCTTATGGTGACCATATTTTTTGGTCGTAATTGCATAGGAATATAAAGTTGTGATTTCCAATTGCGAAGCTAATACTATTACAATTACCTTAAAGAAACCGTCATAATTTCACAAGAATACAAATTTATGATTTTCAATTGCAAAGGTATTACGATCACAATTACCTTTAAGATATCGCCACAATTTAAGTTTTAGTGGCTAACATTACATCATTTTCCTAAAACTCAATTGCAACCGGTTATTGTTTCCTGTCTCGTAAATTTGTTAATGGCGAAGCTTGTTGCAATAGTATGCAATGGGATATATTTGGTTGTAATTTTGTTTTTGTGATGAGAAGTTATCTTTTAGTTATGAGATTTCCATTAAAGCCTTGTTCCTGTAGTGTTCGATTAATATATAATCAGGTTTGTAATCAGTTTAAGTTTGGAAAATAATACCTAAGTCGAGTTCAAATTTAATATATTGAGTACTTGTTACCTACACCCGTTAATATAAATAATTAATTATAAATATATAATTTTAATGATATTTATAAATTTGTATATATTATATTTTAAATAAATATAATTTAAACATTTTATAAAATTATTATGTAACTACCCAATTTCGGAGCGTTACCAGCGTTAGAATTCAGGTTAGCATAAAGCCTCTATGTCCATAAAAGCCTAACTTGCATTAAAATCTCATTTAAAAGCTCATATTATTTATATAAATATTTTATTAAACACAAATTTGTAGTTATAATTCTTTTATATCACAAAATATTAAGTGTCAAAGTATAATGGCAAAATAGCAAAATTTACATGTCATTACAAAAGGAGCTCCAACAAATTGTACATATACCTATAAGCAAAAATATGACAATGACTTCCCTTGTATGAATATAAAGATAAAGTAAGAGTAAAGGGAAAAGGCAAAGGTTTAGGCTTGTTACAGGTCCTAGTGACCTTATGTCTCTCAGTGTTCTAGCGCCGCTAACAGTCCCGAATTTGGGTTGTTACAGCTATGATATCAACTTTGTAACGACTCAAATCAGAAATTGTTATCGGCACTATGAAACGAGCAAGTATAAGACTATTGAGACCCTAACAAGCCTAAACACACTTTCTTAAACTTTCATAAGTCCCATGCAAGTTATAAAACATCATAAATACTATAAATCATGAAAATATTTTATTTAATATCTCAAAATCTGTAACAGCAAGTACAACGAATCATTAGCAAATTTTACATGCCACCAAAAAGAGTTCCACAAAATTTACATATACCTTATAAGTAAAATTGAGGCAATAAACTTTGTAGTTAATGATAGCTAGAAATCTGTATTTATATTCCTTAATCCTCACAGAGAGCAAAATCTGTAAATATACTTTTGGATGTTCTTTGTTGTCTTTGTGCCACTTTCACTTGATTTTGAAATGAACGTCAAATAGATAGATGCCTATATTCTCGTTTCATTTTTTCAGTAAGTCTTTATTTTATTAGTAATAACATAAGAGAAAACTCTATCAGTTTTTCAAGTCACATCTGTCTCTATAAGTTAGGGACGAATATGACAATTTTTAAGTTGTCTTGTTATTGAGATAATAAAACTGCCACATCATCCTTTCTTAACTGCCATACAAGGCATTAGCCTGGAATCTAATTGGCAATTTTTTTTAGTTTAGGATGAAATTGCAAATATTTTGAAAGTTTAAGTTTTCTTTCATTTTGGCATTTCCCCCAGAATTTATGAGATTTTTTAATTCACAAAATATATTTTCATTCTATTATTGAATTAGTCAACTTAAAAAATAAAAAAGTGTATAATATTGACATATAATTAAATTTTTAATATTATAAATAATGGAATTTTAACTGAGTCTCGGCGTTGTATAACTATTTTCATCATTTTTTTAATATATATATATATATATATATATATATATATATATATATATATATATATATATATATATATATATATATATATATATATTCTCTTATGAATACAAAGATCTCATAATTTTTAGGGGAAATGAAAAAAAAAAACTTGAATTTCAAATAAAAAAAAAAGCAATTCCTCCGTGAACTAAAAAAAAAAAAAATTGTCAATTAAACTCTGGAATAACGGTTGACATGGCGATTCTGTTATATCAATAATAAGGCAACCTAATTATGTGGTATAAATATGCAATCCTCAATGGTGCATAGTCTAATTGGCAATTTTTTCAGTTCGCGGTGAAATTAAAAATTTTTTAAAATTTTAGATTTTTTTGTAATTCCCCATTATAAATTAATTAAAATTTAATTATGAATTAACTTGGAAAATTCCTTATTATACATTTTAATTGATTTTTAAGTACTTCATGGTAATAAAAATTAAAATAAAATTACTCAGGATGAGAATGGAAATTCAAACTAACAACTATAAGGCTTCTTTTGAAAAAGTCATTTCAAAGAAAAGAAATTAAATGAATTCCAATATAATTTTTATTTTTTTAAAATAATTTTTTTAATTAAAAAAATTAAATTCTTTCAATTATTAAATTTTCAAATATGATAATTAAAATATGATTAAATTAAATTCTTATAAAAATCTAATTTGCAAACAAGCTTGAAAAGAATATTAGCAAGAGCAAAGTTCCTTCTATTAGTTATAAGTGTATTTTTCTTGTCATTGAACAAGTATTTAACAAGTCCTTTTTATATTTGGATTCAATTAATTAACAACTAATTTAATCTTATAACCCATGTTTAAATTATACTATTTACAAAAAAAATACATTATCAAAGAGAAACTGGAAGCATAATTTTATAATGACTCATAAGGCTATTATTGGATATTAATTTAGATTTTGTAATGATATTTTGGCTAATTTCAACATTTTTTAACTTCAGAAATTAGTATTAAAAATATTAATATTACATTTAATTTATATAATATATAATTATCACAAAATAGTTCAGATCTCAACAGGGCAAATAGGCAGGTGCTTCATGGCAAATTATCCATCACATCTTCAATCAGACGGTTTATACAAAAGTATGAAGATCCACCATCCTTCAAGGCCTTCTTACTATTTTCACTCATCTCTTTGACCCTCTTCCTTATTTCACTATCATGTTCCATCACACACCGTATTCCTCTCTCTATATCCTGCGCGCTTACTATTATTTCGCTCTCTCTCCTGTAATCCATTTTAATTTCCACACCCAATCCCAACTCAGTCACCATTAAAAAGGCATTAAATTGTTGCTCTGCATACATCGGCCACGTGGCGATTGGAACACCAAACCATATGCTTTCTAGTATAGAATTCCATCCACAATGCGAAACAAAACCTCCAATTGCTGCGTGGGCCAATATGGCTACTTGTGGAGCCCACCCAATTACCTTTCCTATCCCAGCCGTACGATCCAAGAATCCTTCGGGTAATATTTCTTGGAAATTCTGATAATCAGCTGATAAGTCTATTTTACCCTTTGGTGGGGGCCGCCGTAGAGACCACAAGAATCGGTGTCCACTTTGCTCTAACGCACACGCAATTTCTTTGGCTTGATTCATATCAAAACCTCCCATGCTTCCAAAGCAGAGAAACACTACTGATGATGGAGGTTGATCATCAAGCCACTCCATGATTTTACTCCCATCTGGCCTCACATTATGGCTATGGCTGTCACCCTCCAGATTCAAAATGGGTCCCACAGGATAAATTGGAGGAATATTACTGTTAGCATCTCTAAGAGAGTTTAGTGCATGGGATTCCAGCTCCATGAATGTATTTACCATTATACCCTTAGCTTCTCTATATCGTCTAGCGTAGTGGAGGAAAAAGAAAAGCCACTCCTTTACAAGCACCACAGAAGGCAGAACTCTAGCAGGAAGTGGGTTAGCCAAACTTGGCACCGGCAACTCACCGTCAGAATCCTTGAACTGAGTAGGATCCATCTCCTGCTCATCGTGAATAAGTTGCATGTAAAGCATAAAACCGAAAAAAGATGCACCTGAAGTAAAGAAAATATAAGATGGAACACCAAATTCTTTAGCCACATCCATAATCGATGTACAGAACATATCCAGTACAAATCCGGCGAGCGACAAATCAGGGCGAGAAGTGAGCTTGAAGACGGCTTCTTTGACATGGGGAATCTGTTTATCAATAAAACCGAAACCCAAGGAGCCTTCATCAACATTAGGTAGTTCGATGAACTGGATACGATCTGATTTAGCTATGGAATTAACGAAGGAGCTGACGAGAGTGTCTGAAGAACGCTTAATGATGAGGACAGTGATGGAGAGTCGATTATGACGGTCAAGGAGAAGCTTTGCTGCCTCCAACGTCGATGCAAGGTGGCCCATGCCTGGCGTCGGGACGAACACAAGCTCTGCTTTCTTCATTATTTGTAGGCTAGAAATTTTTTAGCTAATGGAAGAAGTGCGTGCCATGTAATAAGTGGGGGATATTTGGTTCGGTTTTAATAGGATTTTATCTGAAATCGATATCAAATTTTTTATTATTTAATTTTTAAGAATCAAATTTGAAAACAAACTTCAGTTTTGTACGTATTGTGTGGCTAGAATAATAATGGATGATATTTTTATATTTTATATAAATTATTAATTAAAATATATAAAATCATTTGAGTTTGTATTTTATTGAAGTAATAATAATTAATTTTAAATATTTTAATTGAGTTTTAAATTAATTTAAATAATAATAATTAAATTTAAAATTGAATATATTAATTTTCTGGAGCAGGTTATCGCTCTTTTATCCTTCCCTATGTATGTGGCTTAGGATAGCGCTAACAAGTAACCATTGCTTCAGAGAAACAGTGATGGGCACTGGGCAGGGTCCCATCTGGTTTTCATTTTCCATCCTGGGTCGTGGCCTAGATAAATCACGTCTTCGTTTCCTCTTTTTATCATTTTAATTTATTATTTATTACATTTTTATGGAAAATTATTATACCTTATGTAAAATATTAATGAAATCAACATTTATTTTAATTTAATTTGTTTTGTTAGGATTAGCTTGGTTTATTTTTATTCATAATTAAGGAATTGTTGGTACTTTTGGTTAATAATAATTTTAATATATAAATAATTTTAATTTACAAATTTTCAATTTTAATATATGAAAATAAAATAATATTTTAAATTTATTGTTGATTACTTCATATAATATTTTTGTTATTTTTTATGTCGATTAAATTTATTATATCTCTCAAAAATTTTAATGAATATTTCATAATAAAAATAATTAAAAAAATATAACAACATATTAAAAATATTGATTAAAGATATGAAATAAATTAAGTTTAATTAAATCATATAATCGTTATACTTTAATTAAAATATCAAAAATTTTTTATCTCTTAATATATTAAAAAACAATATATTCAAATATTATCTTTATTTAATAATATTTTAATTTAAAAATTATATTAATAATCTGAAAAGTATAAAAACAAAAATTATATATGTTGATATAGTTTATCTCAAAATCCGATCTTAACTAGGATGGATTTACCAACTCTAAGTCTAGTCTCATTTGGATCAGTTGTAGCCACAGGCCACCTCAAGTATAGCTCAAGTCAAGTTAGAGCCATCTCCTATCTCTACGAGATCAGGAGATCGTTTCACAACATACAGATCGGATGTTATTAAACCCATGAGACAAGAGATCTACGCTCTACAACCCACATTGTAATGACGTGTCTACGACATGCCGATGAGTATGATTGAAGTAATTCTCATCGAGAATCATGTTGAACGATTCCATGGCATGCAACAAGCGAAGGGCTCAAGATTGGTTAACGGTTTCTGAGATTAGCGTTGTTTTCTCTCATGTCACCATATAAATAGGCCTTCAACGCCTACTCAAGTACACTTTCACACATTCTCAAAGGCACTGTTCATTACCATTTCTCTAAATTACCTTCCTTAACTTGAGTGCTAAAGTAACTGCTATTGTGTAAAATTCTGCAAGTGCACGAATCGTTAATAAGCAATACAGTAGTGAGCAGAGTATCGTTCCCACGAGCAACTTGGTGAGTACTAAACTAAACAATAATTATAACTATCTAGACTACCAATTGTTATGATGAGAATTTAAGCTAAACTAACTAGAACCAATGAAGTAAAGGAAAGCTAAACTAACTAGAACTAATGAAGTAAAGGAAAGCTAAACAATTTAACTAAGGTAATCAATTAATGAAAACAATTCTAGAATTAAGGGGCTCACACTTTAGCCTATTACAGATCTAATCTCATTTATTCAAAAAATTGAAAAGTTATTACTTTGGAGGAAATTAATCTTATGTTATCTTAAGTCATTTCTTAAGGTACTTAAGGTGTATCATAATTAATCTGAACATTACTTTCATAGCAATCAATCTTAATTGAAACCCTAAAGCTCTTTGATTAATTATGAACTCCACATAAGATCTCAGCCTATCTCTAGGTCAAAAACCCTAAGTTAGATATATTGATTTTCTAATATTAATCTTCATCTTTCAATCGTTCAATTAATATTTAGAATCATAAATAAGTGAAGCTCTACACAAAGCATACATTAAGATTGCAAGAAATTGAATTAAAGAATAAAACTCTAAGTTTATTAAATAAAATCAATGTAAATCCATAACAGAACTAAGAATGCTACATCCCTAATTCAAGAATTAAGAAAACTACTCACTCATGGTGAGTTTAACAATCAAACTAAAAGTAAAATAACTGTGACGACCCAACTCAGGAAGCGGTCCGATGAGGGCGGGAAGTGGCTTGAGAGAGTAAACTCCCGGTAGGCTTCTAGGATGGCGAGGCTACCTAGGGTAGTGGAATGCGAGGCACATGAATTAAATCGAATCATACATTAAATGGGGGAAACTAATCACTAGAGGCATCTTTTGGTGAAATGGTTTGGAGAGTTGGAAGAACTCAAGGGTTAAGTATGCTCGCTTGAGAGAAATCATAGGATGGGAGACCTCTTGGGAAGTTTTCTATAACACCCCTTACCCGTCTATAGTGTAGTCGAGCAAGACATGTCCCACTCGGTGCCAGAGCATCATATCTTATCTTACTTTATTCTTTTAATAATTTATTTTCATTATATTTTAATATCAATTATTTTTCTAAGGAGAACCCAGAGGAGTTTCCCCTGTTTCTATTATCATTTGGTGTATTTTATTATTCACCTATTTAAAAATCTTAACAATATTTTCCATACAATAATTCATCCATACTCATATCATCATTTCAAAAATCATTATGTAATTCAAATCCATACTCATTTGTATAAATTCATTCATGCTTATTACATATATCAAAATTCTCAATTTCATTAATTTACATAATTTGCAAACTAATTGCATAAATTCATAATTTACATCAGGTGCATATTACATACAATTTCCTAATTTGCATTTTATCTCATTTTCTTTTCTTTTCTTCTCTACTCATTTTTAATTTTTTTTCTCAACAATATTAATTCATATTTTATGTCATATAATTCACCCACTTAAATGAACAAGTCGGTCAAAAATCGTCTCTAAAGGCGAAATGACCAAAATGCCATTCATTTTGTTTAACAGACTAAAATTGTCTGTACCGATTTAAAAATTTTTCTAAATATTTTCTTGGCATTCTAATGCCATCGAAACCTCAATGACTCTTTTCTAGAGTTTCAAAAATTATTTCATGGAATTTTCCTCCGGTTTAGGGCTACTAGCTGCTTTTATAGCAACTTTTCATTAGGGTCACCCATCACCGGGGCACCGGCTCATTTAACTTTATTGTATTTCATTTCTAAAATTTTTCTAAATTTTTTCTTACCATTATTTAGTCTATTGATGACTCCTCACTCTGGTCTAAATATAGTTCCAGTCATTCTAGCTGTTCGGACAGACATTAATCACCAGAACAGTCGAATGCACGGACTAGCTATAGTGAGAGTGTTACAATTCTTCCCCTCTAACAAAAATTTCGTCCTCGAAATTTACCTGGTGTAAATAGTTGAGGAGCTGTTACCTCCTTATTTCTTCACCTTACTAGAGAAAACAGATCTACATTAGTGTCACCTCGACTCATATGAATGCAATGCATGTTATGCACACAATCTTATTCTATCTATCGATGCCTAGGAACGCCTAAACCGTGCTCTGATACCAATAAATGTAACACCCCTTACCCGTCTAAAGTGTAACCGAGCAAGACATGTCACACTTGGTGCCGGAGCACCCTATTTTATCTTACTTTATTCTTTTAATAATTTGTTCTCGTTATATTTTAATATCAATTATTTTTCTAAGGAGAACCCAGCGGAGTTTCCCTTGTTTCTATTACTATTTGGCGTATTTTACTATTCACCTGTTTAAAAATCTCAACAATATTTTCCATACAATAATTCATCCATACTCATATCATTATTTCAAAAATCATTATGTAATTCAAATCCATACTCATTTGTACTAATTCATTCATGCTTATTACATATATCAAAATTCTCAATTTCATTAGTTTACATAATTTGTAAACTAATTGCATAAATTCATAATTTACATCAGGTACATATTACATACAATTTTCTAATTTTCATTACAACATAATAAATAATTATAATGCACAAATTACATAATATGACTTATGTGAGCCCTATCTACATGCATTGCTAAGAAGGTGACAACCTTGAATACTTCAGACACTTTCGTAGATCTGGACTCCAAAAATCCCAGTCAATTGCCCACCAAATTTTAACTTCAGTACTTGCACGAAGGAAACGATCCATCGCGCTAAGCATTGCTGCTTAATGGTGCAATAATATAACAAGAAAATAATATACAAATAAAGAAAGAAATGGATTATACTTTGCATACTCTGGAATTTAATCTAATTTAATATAATACTTCTAGTATTAACTATCTTTCATTCTAATTTATTCATCTTAAGAAGCATTTTATTCCTAAATTCACAGTAGTAATATACTTATATATCTTTTGCAAATCTTTTTATCATTTCATTCAATACTTTCTAGGTTATCACAGATTATTTCATAACAATTAAATTTTAATATCATTCCAATTTATTTTAATTCTTTCTACTAAATAAGTAATCTAATTTATTTTAAATATTCTTACTCTTTTATTTAATTGCTAATATTTTCAGTTGCTATTATTCTTAACTCAGTTTAATAAATTTCATTACCCAAGTAACCTATGACAGGCTAACTAAACTGGATAATGGGTCGTTGGCATTGGACACCGCGGTGCCTCGGGCCATTATACCATGGGATGTGAAATGCGGAACGTCAACCATGTATGTAGTCAAAATGGCTAAAAAGCCATGATAACATATCAGTGTGGCTAACGCCATGATAACATATAATCGGACATAAAAGCCATGAGTGCGGGTATAAAGCCATGAATATAGGCATAAAGCCTTGCGTAGTACTGCTAAAATAATACTTTATTGGCATGCCAATCTATCCAATCTGACACATGTGTCTAGGCAATACATGGCCATATAGATACCATCAAGTGTTATTATGTTTTATTATTTCATTATTTCATTATAAGCTCCAATAATAATTTATAATATTTCAATTCTATTCCTAACAGAAGTATAAATTTCTAAAATACAATTCTACATAATTTATGCATTCATTATAATTTATATATTCATTTGATCATTCATATGATCACAATTCACATCAATTATCCTTCTATACCATTGTACTCAAAATACTTTTCCTTTCTACAATAATGAGAACTAATGTCTCATTCATATATTAACATGATCCATTTATTCATTACACTATTTGTATAACTTATCATTTGCAATTTAAGTTTTAGTCCTTTGCATTAATTATTGAGGCTATTATTCACTTGACCATTTCCCTTCAAAGGTTAACTTTTTAATTTATAATAGTTACGTGGGTTCTAACCACATGAAATTACCATATTTTGGTTCACAAAAGTGTTGGCATTGGTTGCCAATCAGTACTTCAAACCAATATGAAATAAATAAAAAATTTCAGTTTTGGGTGCTAGAGTTTATTGTTCCATTAGGCAATTATACAGTGAGAATTTGGCAAACTTTTCTCCATCAAAGTTGTTTCTTTATGTGTCTTATTTAATTCCCTTTTTGAATCACTCCATTTGGAGTTTTCTAGCTCAAGTTATACAAATTTCAATAAGGCTGGCTGGATTGCTATCTACCCAGAATTTCTAGGCAGAAACCAAATCTGGCAGTTTTGGTATCCTGATTTTGATGGACAATTTCATTAAGTTCTGGTCAAAATTTGGAGTTGTGTTCCTCATAAAAGTTGTCCTAAATTGTCTAAGCTTTCCATTGATATAAAATTCAGGATAATTGGACATTTCTACACTGAGTTAAGGCTAAATGAATAAACACTATTCATTTAGTCACTTTTACCAGGTCCAGAATTGGTTACCCAGATTTGGTCAATTTTTAGGGTATTTTAAGTTTGTTTTCTGGGCAAGATTTCTTCATCAAAGTTGTGCCATTATGTGTCTAGTTTCAGGTCCAATTAACCTTGCACCAATTGAACCTACACCACTCAAGTTACAGCTGCCCAAACTTGCTGGACTCATATCTAGCCCTGCATGTCCTATGAGGCAGCATACCCAACCTCAAATTCAAAGCCATAATTCACTTCAATTACTCATCAAACATAGCCAAATGGTCACTAATTGACCATTAGGACTTCCATTCACCAACACATGAGCAAACCCTAACTTCATGCCTCAAACCCTAATTCTCAAATATTCAAATCCTACTTCACACACATCAATTTATGTTCAAAGTCTGATAATCACCATCAAAGCCACCCATAAACATCTTTAATTGCATCAAAACTCATCAAACACTTTCCTAATTCATGGCTACCAAAAATGGAAGTGGCTCATACATGGATATTTTCTTTCAATTCTTTCAAATTCTAAGTCAAATCGTGCTTCCAACATGAAATCTAAAGAGAAATTAAAGAGTAGTAGCACTAACCATTTTTAGCAGAATTTTCCCAAGCTTAAACTTCACTTTCTCTTCAATTCTTGGCAGCCAAACACTTCCCCAAGAGGTGTAAACAAGTTTTAATGAAGGGAGTGTAGGGTTTAGTGGTGAGAATTAATGGGAATGGAAGAGAGAGATGAAACAATACTCATGGAGGTTGAGAGAAAGGTGTGCCGGCTGGTTAAGAAGATGAAGCTGCAATTCTTTTTTTTTTTTTGTCTCAGTTATCTCTTTTTACTTGTTTTAGGAGGGCTTGCTTAAATGTGATTGATGGGAGCTTTTTAATGACATCATAATGAGATCATAATTTGCATTTTATCTCATTTTTTTTTCTTTTCTTCTCTACTCATTTTTAATTATTTTCTCACCAATATTAATTCATATTTTATGTCATATAATTCACCCACTTAAATGAACAAGTCAGTAAAAAATCGTCTCTAAAGGCTAAATGACCAAAATACCATTTGTTTTGCTTAACAGACTAAAATTGTCTGTACCGATCTAAAAATTTTTCTAAGCATTTTCTTTGCATTCTAATGCCATCGAAACCTCAATGACTCTTCTATTTCATGGAATTTCCCTAGGGTTTAGGGCTACTAGCTGTTTTTACAACAACTTTCTATTAGGGTCACCCATCATCGAGGCACCGGCTCATTTAACTTTATTGTATTTCATTTCTAAAATTTTTCTAAATTTTTCCTTACCATTATTTAGTCTATTGATGACTCCTCACTCTGGTCTAAATATAGTTCCAGTCATTCTAGCTGTCCGGACAGACATTGGTCACCGGAACAGTCGAATGCACGGACTAGCTAAAGTGAGGTTGTTACAATACTTCCCCTCTAACAAAAATTTCGTCCTCAAAATTTACCCGGTGTAAATAGTCGAGGAGCTGCTACCTCCTTATTTCTTTACCTTACCAGAGAAAACAGATCTGCATTAGTGTCACCTTGACTCATATGAATGCAATGCATGTTATACACACAATCGTATTCTATCTATCGATGCCTAGGAATGCCTAAACCGTACTCTGATACCAATAAATGTAACACCCCTTACCCCTCTACAATGTATCCGAGCAAGACATGTCACACTCGGTGCTGGAGCACTCTATCTTCTCTTACTTTATTCTTTGAATAATTTGTTCTCATTATATTTTAATATCAATTATTTTTCCAAGGAGAACCCAGCGGAGTTTCCCCTGTTTCTATTACTATTTGGCGTATTTCACTATCACCTGTTTAAAAATCTCAACAATATTTTCCATACAATAATTCATCCATACTCATATCATCATTTCAAAAATCATTATGTAATTCAAATTCATACTCATTTGTACAAATTCATTCATGCTTATTACATATATCAAAATTCTCAATTTCATTAGTTTACATAATTTGCAAACTAATTGCATAAATTCATAATTTACATCAGATGCATATTACATACAATTTCCTAATTTCATTACAACATAATAAACAATAATAATGTATAAATTACATAATATGACTAATGTGAGCCCTATCTACATGTATTGCCGAGGAGGTGATAACCTTGAATACTTCAGACACTTCCGCAGATCTGGACTCCAAAAATCCCAGTCAATTGCCCACCGAATTTTAACTTCAATACCTGCACGAAGGAAACAATCCATCACACTAAGCATTGCTGCTTAGTGGTGCAATAATATAACAAGAAAATAATATACAAATAAAGAAAGAAATGGATTATACTTTGGATACTCTGGAATTTAATCTAATTTAATATAATAGTTCTAGTATCAACTATCTTTCGTTCTAATTTATTCATCTTAAGAAGCATTTTATTCTTAAATTCACAGTAGTAATATACTTATATCTCTTTCACAAATCTTTTTATCATTTCATTCAATACTTTCTATGTTACAGTAGATTATTTCATAACAATTAAATTTTAATATCGTTCCAATTTATTTTAATTCTTTCTACTAAATAAGTAATCTAATTTATTTTAAATATTCTTACTCTTTTATTTAATTGCTAATATTTTCAGTTGCTATTATTCTTAACTCAGTTTAATAAATTTCACTACCCAAGTAACCTATGACAGGCTGACTAAACTGGATAACGGGTCATTGGCACTGGTCACCGCGATGCCTCGGAGCGTCATACCATGGGATGTGAAATGCGGAACGTCAACCATGTATGTAGTCAGAATGGCTAAAAAGCCATGATAACATATCAGTATGGCTAAACGCCATTGTAACATATAATCGAACATAAAAGCCATGAGTGCGAGCATAAAGCCTTGCGCAGTACTGCTAAAACAATACTTTATTAGCATGCCAATCTATCCAATCTGACACACGTGTCTAGGCAATACATGGCCACATAGGTACCATTAAGTGTCATTATGTTTTATTATTTCATTATTTCATTATAAGCTCCAACAATAATTTATAATATTTCAATTCTATTCCTAACAGAAGTATAAATTTCTAAAATACAATTCTACATAATTTATGCATTCATTATAATTTATATATTTATTTGATCATTCATATGATCACAATTCACATCAATTATCCTTCTATACCATTGTACTCAAAGTATTTTTTCTTTCTACAATAATGAGAACTAATGTCTCATTCATACATTAACATGATCCATTTATTCATTACACTATTTATATAACTTATCATTTGCAATTTAAGTTTTAGTCCTTTGCATTACTTATTGAGGCTACTATTCACTTGACCATTTCCCTTCAAAAGTTGACTTTTTAATTCATAATAGTTACGTGGGTTCTAACCACATGAAATTACCATATTTTGGTTCACAAAAGTGTTGGCATTGGTTGCCAATCAGTACTTCAAACCAATATGAAATAAATAAAAAATTTCAGTTTTGAATGCTAGAGTTTACTGTTCCATTAGGCAATTATACAGTGAGAATTTGACAAACTTTTCTTCATCAAAGTTGTTTCTTTATGTGTCTTATTTAATTCCCTTTTTGAATCACTCCATTTAGAGTTTTCTAGCTCAAGTTATAAAAATTTCAATAAGGCTGGCCGGATTGCTGTCTACCCAGAATTTCCAGGCAGAAACCAAATCTGGCAGTTTTGGTGTCCTGACTTTCATGGACAATTTCATTAAGTTCTGGTCAAAATTTGGAGTTGTGATCCTCATAAAAGTTGTCCTAAATTGTCTAAGCTTTCCATTGATATAAAATTCAAGACAATTGGACATTTCTACACTGAGTTAAGGCCAAATGAATAAACAATATTTATTTAGTCACTTTTACCAGGTCTAGAATTGGTTACCCGGATTTGGTCAATTTTTAGGGTATTTTAAGTTTGTTTTCTGGGCAAGGTTTCTCCATCAAAGTTGTGCCATTATGTGTCTAGTTTCATGTCCAATTAACTTTGCACCAATTGAACCTACATCACTCAAGTTACAGCTGCCCAAACTTGCTGGACTCATATCCAGCCCTGCAGGTCCTATGAGGCAGCATAACCAACCTCAAATCCAAAGCCATAATTCACTTCAATTCCTCATCAAACATAGCCAAATGGTCACCAATTAACCATTAGGACTTCCATTCACCAACACATGAGCAAAACCCTAACTTCATGCCTCAAACCCTAATTCTTAAATATTTAAATCCTACTTCACACACATCAATTTATGTTCAAAGTCTCATAATCACCATCAAAGCCACCCATAAACATCTTTAATTGCATCAAAACTCATCAAACACTTTCCTAATTCATGGCTGCCAAAAATGGAAGTGGCTCATACATGGATATTTTCTTTCAATTCTTTCAAATTCTAAGTAAATTGCTTCCAACATGAAATCTAAAGAGAAATTAAAGAGTAGTAGCACTAACCTTTTTTAGCAGAATTTTCCCAAGCTTAAACTTCACTTTCTCTTCAATTCTTAGCAGCCAAACACTTCCCCAAGAGGTGTAAACAAGTTTTAATGAAGGGAGTGTAGGGTTTAGTGGTGAGAATTCATGGGAATGGAAGAGAGAGATGAAACAACACTCATGGAGGTTGAGTGAAAGGTGTGCCGGCTGATTAAGAAGATGAAGCTGAAATTCTTTTTATTTTTGTCTCAATTATCTCTTTTTACTTGTTTTAGGAGGGCTTGTTTAAATGTGATTGGTGGGAGCTTTTTAATGACATCATAATGAGGTCATAATTTGCATTTTATCTCATTTTCTTTTCTTTTCATCTCTACTCATTTTTAATTATTTTATCACCAATATTAATTCATATTTTATGTCATATAATTCAACCACTTAAATGGACAAGTCGGTCAAAAATCGTTTTTGAATGCGAAATGACCAAAATGCCCTTCATTTTGCTTAACAGACTAAAATTGTCTGTACCGATCTAAAAATTTTTCTAAGCATTTTCTTGGCATTTTAATGCCATCAAAACCTCAATGACTCTTTTCTAGAGTCCCAAAAATTATTTCATGGAATTTCCCTCGGGTTTTGGGCTGCTAGCTGTTTTTACAATAACTTTCCGTTAGGGTCACCCATCACCGGGGCACTGGCTCATTTAACTTTATTGTATTTCATTTCTAAAATTTTTCTAAATTTTTCCTTACCATTATTTAGTCTATTGATGACTCCTCACTCTAGTCTAAATATAGTTCTAGTCATTCTAGTTGTTTGGACAGACATTGGTCACCGGAATAGTCGAATGCACGGACTAGCTAAAGTAAGGGTGTTACAATTCTTCCCCTCTAATAAAAATTTCATCCTCGAAATTTACCCGGTGTAAATAGTCGAGGAGCTGCTACCTCCTTATTTCTTCACCTTACCAGAGAAAACAGATCTACATTAGTGTCACCTCGGCTCATATGAATGCAATGCATGTTATGCACACAATCGTATTCTATCTATCTATGCCTAAGAACGCCTAAACCGTGCTCTGATACTAATAAATGTAACACCCCATTACCTGTCTATAATGTAGCCGAGCAAGACATGTCACATTCGGTACCGGAGCACCCTATCTTATCTTACTTTATTCTTTTAATAATTTGTTCTCGTTATATTTTAATATCAATTATTTTTCTAAGGAGAACCCAGCGGAGTTTTCCCTGTTTCTATTACTATTTTGCGTATTTTACTATTCACCTATTTAAAAATCTCAACAATATTTTCCATACAATAATTCATCCATATTGATATCATCATTTCAAAAATCATTATGTAATTCAAATCCATACTCATTTGTACAAATTCATTCATGCTTATTACATATATCAAAATTCTCAATTTCATTAGTTTACATAATTTGTGAACTAATTGCATAAATTCATAATTTACATCAGGTGTGTCACACCCTACTCCTCCGTAAGATGTAACATGATCCCATAGTACACCTAATGAATTATCGTACTTCGCCTACCGGTAACCCAATAAATATACTACAAGGGATTTTAAATCAATTTTCGTAAAATTTAAATCATCGATTAAAATCTAGTATTATAAAAATTTTTCAAAATTTCAACAGTTTGCCGGTTGTATTTTGAGAAAACAGTTCTTCAAACCTGAAAAGGAAAACACTCCCAATATGTTTTCTCAAATACAACTCCAATAAACTTCATTTCATCTCACAATTCAATCTCAATAATCAAATCATTTCATTTTCAAGCCAACCTCATCATAAAAGAAACATTTCTTTGATTACAAGACTCAAAAATTAATATTATAAAACTATACAGGTAAATGAAATCTCAAATTTACATTACAATAATTTGCATTTAATTACATACTAAAATATTTTACAAGAGTTTTTATACAACTGCTCAAATAATTTATATACATATATTTACATGCATACATCAAAACCTATATATATGGGTACACCTATGATATACCTAGAGCTGATCTGAATGTGTCTTCAAGGAAGCTTACTCAACTGCTCTATGCTCTTTTCACCTGCGATAGCATGCAAAGCTATCGTTGAGTGGTGAACTCAGTGGTGCACAACTATAATTTAAAATATAATACCATGTATATGTTGACAAAATTATAACAAATAATTTGGAAATCTTATACTTCATAAAAATTCTAAAGGTCAAAACAATCGTTGCCAATAATATAATCATTTGTTAAAATAACCTTGATCAAAAATTTCAATTTGTCAAATCATAACTGAACAATTAAAGTAATTCCAGCAATTTATAGAAATAAAGATTAATTCCAATAAAATCTATGCATAACTTCCATTTGAAATCGAATTTCTTTATTATTCAAAAACCATTCTTTATCTTTCAAAACCATTTTTTTATCTCACTAACTATGCAAGACTAATCCGTAAGGGCCATCTCCGGGGTGATTCTAACTCCCTATGGTTGGGGAGGTCAAATCGGATTCTAACTCCCTATGGTCGGGAAGGTCGAATCATCGTGCACAGTACACATCACAATAATGAAACTTCCGAAAGGACCATAACAAAAAATAAAACTTAGATCTAACCTCTAATAAGAGGAGAATTTAAGCCTGTGCACATACCTTGGTAATCAAAACAAAGCTAACTCCATTGTCTCCTCAACAAATGAGAGAGACGGGTAATAACCTAGTCAAGCATCTATAGTGAGATATAAAATAATATCATAAATCTCTTTGTCCTTTTTGTGAGCATAAATCACAATACAATTCGATTCAAAGTCAATTCCAATATCTAATAATTTTTATACTCGTCACAATTTAAAACATAAATTTATATTTTTTCATGCAATTTGTCCATCACAATTCAAAAAATATTCTATTAAAATTTTCCAAAACATAATTTATTCAATCCACAACAATACTTAATACTTGTTCAAATACTATTTCACAAAGCTAAATTCATACAACTATAACAATTTCAATAATCATTGAATTAAATCCAATACTTGATAAACATAATACATAAGGAAAATATGTCATTTAGTCATATGTAATATTTAGAATAAAATCAATTAAAAACTAGTTATGCACAAACCTCTGATGAGTCGCCTCTTGGCCTTGACTCAGTGGGTCTTTTCCTTTCCCAGTGCCTTTTCTAATTGAAACACACAATTTAAAGTGTTTCAATACTCATTTAAATTATTTCTAATAATAAGGTTCAATAATTAAATTTTATTAATACTATTCGTTTCATTAGTTAACCATAATGTTGACCTTTAATGCACACTAGGTGAATTAGTTTTAATGTCACTAATATATTCCATTTTTCATTCCTCACATGTTGATATATGTTGCCAATTTCATTTCAAAGCTTATTGCATTTTATTGCAATTATTCAGATTTCATAGCCAATGTTTACTGTCTATTGGACCAAGCTACAGTGTAGATTTAATAGATTTCTCTTCATTAAATTATTTCTCATTGTGTCTTCTTTAATTTCCTTTTTGAATTACTCCATTTGGAGTTGTATAACTTAAGTTGTGGTCATTTAACCATAACTAGGTCAAAGTTAAATTTTGACTTCCTTATTAGGCATTTTCGGTTTTGAATTCACTAATTTATTTGGACTGTTTATAATCACATTGAGGTCTAGCATTCTTCATAAGTATTGTTGCCCTATGTATTAGGGTCAATCAGAAATTTTACTTGTAATTTGTTAAGTCTTATAGAATTATTTATAGCCAAATTGTTAACTTGGACTCAAAGGTCTTATATTGGCATGGTCCTTAATTAGGTCAATGGTTTTGACCTTAAATTCTGACCTTATACATTTATAATTTGAGGAAGTTGTCTAAAACAAAGTTTTAGGTCTCTTTCTTAGCTTTCCAAATTGTTATGGCTCATTATATTGGGAGATTTCTTGTGGGAGATATGCGTATTTGAATTTTTTGGACTTAATGGTCAATTGCACTAATTCCAGATTTAGTGTGCCAACTTAATCAAGTTAATTGACCTAGTTTCCTTGATTTTTGGGTTTTGGTCAAATTACCAATATTATAGATCTATATCTTATTGAAATTTTGGGACTGATTTCATGTCATTTGGAGTTCTATGGACCAAGATATGGTCATTTTACTATTACTGGTCAAATTGCACTTATATTGCAAAGTTTAGGTCATTTTTAGGTCAAAGTCAATTCGGCCAGTTTTTGTAACCCAATTTTAGTGATCATTTTGACTTGGTAATTAGCATTTCTGGGCTTGGTGGTCTCCACCAAAGTTGTAGCCCTATGTCTAAGCTTTCCAACGGTATAAATTTCAGATCATTTGGACCATTTTTGAGTGAGTTATGCCAAAAAAACTGACTACTGTTCATATGGTCAAAATTCTGAGTTTTTATGTCATGCAATTCTAGATTTAGGCAATCTTTTAGGTCACTTCTAGGTATGTAACACCCCCGTTTGCATAGCCTAGTAGATTTCACTGTTCCGGTGACCAGTGTCAGTCCGAACAGTTAAGGGGATTAAAACCACACTCAAGAAAACTAGAGAAGCTATAAACACAAATAATTAGTAATGTCCAATTAGTTAAGTATAAACAAGAAAAATAGAATATAAGAAGTTAAACGAGCTGAGAGTCACAGCGATGGGTGACCTCCTCGAGAACGACTGCGAAGTCATTTTAAACTCAAATTTCGAACCATAAAAAGTGACGCCGCGGTCCTTAGGACCCTTATGAACACAGTGGAAAAGAGAAAATCATTTTAAAAAGAACTGTTAAGCCAGTCAAATAATTAGGTCAGGGAGCCGGAAGAAATATTGGATTATTTGCAAACCGGGATGAATCGGCGAGGGGAAATTTGGTCAATTGACCCCGAGAGCTGACTCCTGACCTAACTTTCAAATAAAATCGAAGAAAAGAAAATTTCGAAATCGATGATTAAATTAAAGAATTAATAGAAAAAAAAAGAAGGAAAATGAAAAAGGTGTAGGGAAATGACATCATGCATGATGCCATAAATCCCATAATTAATAAATTAATTAAATGGATTTTTGAGTCTTCCATAAGGATAAAAACAAAAGAAAAGAAAAGAAAAAAAAAAGTAAAAAGCCTCATCTTCCTCACCATTTACGTTTCTCTCTCCCTCACCATTGTAAACCTCCATTAAAGCTTGCTTCAAGCTTTGAAACCACCATTAAACCCCAAATCCTCCAATACTTGCTTCACAAAAACTTGATTTAATCACTTGAGAGGAAGATTGGTCATCAAAGAATTGAAGAAAATTGAAAGGAAGTGAAAGTTCAAAGACACCTAACAAGGTAAGTAATGCAAACTTCAAGTTTTTAGTTTAATTAGTGTATATATAGCATCAAGAGCATAGAAATAAACTTAAAATAAAAAAAATATGTGTGAGGTACTAAACTGAAATTCGTCCAGCAGGGAGGGGAGAGTGATTTGCATGAGTTTGATTGAGTTAAACATGTTAAAATTCTTGTATGAGTATGGTAGTAAGTTAGAGATGCATAAATGTAGTTAAATACAATAACTTAGTGAGTTAGGGTTTTGGGACTTAGGGTTTGTGAACCAAAAATGCAAGAAATGAGTAAATGGCATGTTTGACCTATTGTGAAGTGAAAAATGGTCAATAATGACCAAAGGAGATGTGTGGGAATTGTTAGAATGGAAGTTAAATTCGTAGGGTAAATGGTCATGCTGCTGGCAGCATGACCAAGCCAACTTTGAAGGACCAAAACAGAAATTTTACAAGTCCAATTGATATGCCACCAATTGGGGATGAAAATAGACATAAAATGACATAAATTTCATTCAGGGACCATGCCCAAAGACTGACCAAACCTAGTGAACCAATTGACCAAAGTTGGTTAAGAGCAGTCTGCCACTGCACAAACTGACCAAATGAACAGTAACTGTTCATTTAGTCATAACTCGAGGTAGGAAGGTCCAAATGACCTGAAATTTTGCCAGCAATTAGATAAGATATAGATATAAAACTTTCATGAAGAACACCAACCCAAATTATGCCATTAACCTAATCAAATTATTGAGCAAAGTTGAGTTACTGAACCTGCAAAACTGCAGATTTCCATTTGAACAGTAAAGTTCCAATGGCTATAACTCTCTCTAGAAAACTCCGATTTAGGCGATTCTTGAACCGATGGAAACCTAAGACACAGTAGAACATTTCGTATGAAGAAAATTAGACCAAATTATGGACTTAACTTGATCAAATTACTGAACAAAGTTGGATAAAAAATATGCTAGAACCAAAATACCAGTATGAATAGTGCACGTGAACAGTAATTGTATTTTAGCTATAATTTGAGCTACAAAACTCCAATTGGGGTGATTCAAAAATGAGAATACACTTAAGACAATAAGGAACATTTTCTATGAAGGAAGGTTTGCCAAATTCCAACAGTAAAAGGACCAATGAAACAGTGCAACTTAGGACTCCAAAATCGAAAATTGGCAATTTTGCCTAAATGACCTAAGCTTTGGGAAAATGACCAAAAACAACAAGTTTGGTGACCAAAATGTGGTATGTGGGTGAAGTTGGAGTTCCCATACCTATTAAGCCTTAGGAAGTCAACAATTTGACTTGAATAGTATAGTGAATAGTAACCTGAAACACAAAATTTTAAGAACGTCGAATTTAACACGTTAGAGCTAAATAAAAGTAAAGTTAAATTTATTATTGGATTTATGTTAAGTTCTCATACTGAAACATTATAAAATTGTGTG